>NC_090025.1:197018100-197618100 GCF_037176765.1 Anolis sagrei | reverse complement strand
GATTGGGAGCAACTTGATGACAAAGAACAGAAAAGGTAAAGAAACAGAAGGTAGACAGATCCTGGTGTAACTGGTTAGTAGATTTTGTTATCTACATGGGCATCACTGTTAGGGTACTGCCATGGTGGGCTTATGCCCTTACAAAATACGTGGATGTCATACAGAAGGCTTATACAGACGATCAAAACCCTGCGTAGCTGTCATATCATGAGACCTTCTGCGTAAAAGCAGCCTCCTTTCCTACTTTGCCATGGGATAGGCTGTTTTCAGAGATGTGGATGAGGATCAGGAATCCTGCACGCCCCATGTTTGGAGACAGGACGCACAGTGGCCATTTGTTGGCAACACCTAGATTTTCTCCTACCAACCCAGCTTTAAAGCAGGTGAAGGACAGGAGGAACAAAATAACTGCAGTTGGGAATTTGGGATTCAAGGAAATTGCAGTAGAAGGACGTGCCGGTTTAAGCACGAATGCTCACTATGCAAAGGTCCGCATTCCTTTCATAACTGTTCAAAGGGGTGCAACAATCTCCAGATCTGGGATCAGTTGGACAGTATGAATCAAGGTAATGCCTGATAGAATCAGGGAAACCCCCAATTACCTCCTAAAGCAGTGGTTCTCAACCTTCCTAATGCTGCGACCCCTTAATACAGCGCCTCACGTTGTGGTGATCCTCAACCATATTATTATTATTATTATTGCTACTTCCTGATTGTAATTGTGTTACTGTTATGAATCATAATGTAAATATCTGAAATGCAAGATGTATTTGCATTCACTGGACCAAATTTGGCACAATACCCAACAACAGCGTTCCATGCTGTCATGTCAGCCACATGACCTTGTACCTTACCTTACCCAATATGCCAAAATTTGAACACTGGTAGGGTTGGAGGGAGAATTGATTATGTCATTTGGGAGGTGTAGTTGCTGGGATTTATAGTTCATCTACAATCAAAGAGCAGTTGAACTCCACCAATGATGGAATTGGACCAAACTTGGCACACAGAACTCCCATAACCAATGAAACATACTGGAAGGGTTTGGTGAGCACTGACCTTGATTTTGGAGTTGTAGTTCACCTGCATCCACAGAGCATTGCAGACTCAAACAATTATGGATTTGGACCAAACTTGGCACGGATACTCAATATGCCCCAATGTGAACACCTTTGGGGAAAACAGACCTCGGCATTTGGGAGCTACTGGGATTTATAGATCCCCTGCCATCAAAGAGCTCGGAAGGGTGCACGGGGGGGGGGGGCAGAAAGGCTGCACTCATGGTAGAGCCATGAGCGCAGCCCTCTGTCTCACCCCCCTCCCCCCCCGTGCCCTTCCGAACTCGGAAAGGCGCAGGGGGCGGGGAGAAAGGCTGCGTTCATGGCAAGGCCGTGAGCGCAGCCTTCCGCCTCACCACCTGCACACTTCCGAACAAAGGCAACCCCATGTAGAGTGTGTTGCAGTAATCTATTCGGGATGTAACCAGAGCATGGACCACCGTGGCCAAGTCAGACTTCCCAAGGTATGGGCGCAACTGGCGCACAAGCTTTAACTGCGCAAAAGCTCCCCTGGCCACCGCTGAGACCTGGGCTTCCAGGATCAGTGATGAATCCAGGATTACTCCCAAGCTGCGAACCTGCATCTTCAGGGGGAGTGTAACCGCATCCAACACAGGCTGTAACCCTATGCCCTGTTCGGCCTTTCGACTGACCAGGAGGACCTCTGTCTTGTATGGATTCAATTTCAATTTGTTAGCCCTCATCCAGTCCGACACAACATCCAAGCACCTATTCAAGGTCTGAACAGCCTCCTTAGTAACAGGTGGGAAGGAGTGACAGATTTGAACGTTATCTGCGTATAGATAACACCTTAGTCCGAAACTCCAGATGATCTCCCCCAGCGGCTTCATGTAGATGTCAAATAACATCGGGGACAGTACTGAGCCCTGAGGGACTCCAGAAAACAACAGTTGTGGAGCTGAACAGGTGTCACCCAATAACACCTTCTGTGACCGTCCCTCCAGGAAGAACCGGAGTCACTGCAAAGTAGTACCTCCAAGTCCCATTTCTGTGAGGTGTCTCAGAAGGTGTCTCAGAAGGTCAATGGTATCGAAGGCCGCTAAGAGGTCTAGCAGAACTAACAGGGACACACTCCCCCTGTCTAGCTCCCGGCATAGATCATCTACCAAGGCTACCAAGGCTGTTTCAGTGCCATGTCCCGACCTAAAGCCAGACTGTGCCACATCAAGATAATCAGTGTCTACCAGGAACCCCTGGAGTTGCGAAGCCACCACACATTCCATGACTTTGCCCAAGTAGGAGAGATTGGATACTGGCCGATAGTTGACTAATTGAGTAGGGTCCAGTGATGGTTTTTTCAACAGCGGTTTTATAACAACCTGTTTTAGGCTGACTGGAATCTTGCCTTCCTGTAGGGAGGCATTAACCACCACCTTAACCCACCCTGCCAAACCCCCTCTGGCTTCCTTCAACAGCCAGGAAGGTCAAGGGTCGAGGATGCATGTGGTTGACCTCGCCTCTCCAAGGATCCTGTCCACATCCTCGAGCTGAACCAATTGAAATGAATCCATCAAAACCGGACAAGCAGGTGCTCTTGTTACATCCTCAGAGACTGCCATTAACGTGGCGTCAAAGTCAGAATGGATCAGAGCAACTTTGTCCGCAAAGAACTGTGCAAATGCTTCACAGCGAGTTGCCGAGTTGTCAGGGATCTCGCTCTGAGGCGGGTTTAACAGCCCTCTGACAACTCGGAACAACTCAGCTGGACGGTTCTTTGCGGACGCAATATTGGCTGCAAGAAAAGATTTCTCTGTGGATTTTATTGCCGCGTCATAGTGCCTTAGGAAGGCATCTAGACGTGTTTGGGCTGGTCCGCTATGCGTCCGCCGCCACACGCACTCTAGTCTCCCCTTCTTTTGCTTCATCACTGCCAGCTCCTAAGTAAACCAAGGAGCTGATTTAGCTCGGTTACTCGAGAAGGGACTTTCCGGAGCAATTGTGTCTATTGCCCTGGACATCTCCCCGTTCCAGAGGGAGACCAGAGCATCGACAGAGTCACTTACCGAGGAGGCGGGAAACTCCCCAAGAGCTGTCAGAAATCCATTAGTATCCATAAGTCTCCTGGGGTGGACCATTTTAGTGGGTCCACCACCCCTGCAGAGGTTCGGGGGCACAATTAGTCTAAACCTGATCAGGTGGTGGCTGGTCCATGGCAATGGAGTGATGGTCAGTTCTTCTACACCATCTTCCCATCCCTGACAGAAGACCAGATCTAATGTGTGCCCAGCACTGTGGGTGGGACCAGATACTAATTGAGACAGGCCCATGGTTGCCCTGGCGACCATGAAATCCTGAGCTGCTCCTGACAGAGTGGCCTCAGCATGAACATTGAAGTCTCCCAGCACTATTAGCCGTTGAGACTCCACCAGGCCCGAGACCACTTCGGCTAGCTCAGATAGGGATACTGTAGTGCAGTGGGGTGGTCGGTATACTAATAGAATCTCTGTCCTGTCTCGGTCACCAACCCTCAGGTAGACACATTCAAAAGTGGCAGACTGTGGGATAGGGTACCTGGTCAGGGGGATGGTATCCTTATAGACTGTTGCAACCCCTCCTCCCGCCCCCCAGGTCTCAATTGGTGCTGCATGGAATAGCCTGGTGGGCAAAGCTGGGAGAGATTAACCCCCCCCCCCCGACTCGTCCAACAAAGTTTCCGTTATGCATGCCAGGTCAGCGTGTTCTTCCTAGTGTAGGGTCTTGGTGGTGGGTCTGTAGGTGACTATAGACACCTATTCTTGATCTGCATGTTTTTCTGCAGTGGGGACATTGATTTCAAGGTGGAAAGCAGTCCCAACAAGGGTTGGCTTGACACACCTTCTTCCTCTTGAGATGTTTCTCCCTTTCATGCCACTTCAAATTCCATAGCACTGTTGGTAACAGCTGACATATAGATCCAACATGATCAGCTTTGAATACTGTCAGGGTTTGGGTGGAATCGACTTATGATGTTAGGAGTTGTAGTTTATCCACATTCAGAAAATTGAAAACCAAACAATTTCTTATCTTGTTTATCCTTATAAAACCGCTATGATCTGTGAGACAATGGTCAATGATCAACCTGTTTTAATTTCCAGACAAAGAACAGGTAGAACAGGTAGTACAACCTCTGATAAACCCTCATTGGGGACCATGTACTCTTCACGGAATGCATTTTTAGGACAATCAGAACATCTGCTTCTTCTTTCAAAGTGAAAATGGAAACAGCGTAGGAAGATGGGACCGAAATGTCATCTCTGTTGCCCTCCTCCTCCTCCTCTTCTTCTCCTCCTTTTTCTCCTTCTTCTCCTTTATACCCTACTTTTTCTCTCCACGAAGGAGACTCAATGCATTTTACAATAAAAGGATAATAGCTAGCATCCTACTTCGATCTCCAAGAAGATGGAGGTGCCAGTAGCAAATATTTTTTTATTATTTTCAAAGAAAAGGAAAGGAAAGAAAGCAGCAAGATAGCAAATAGGAGATGCCCCCAAATGCTTGCACCATGTCCACACGTACCCACCAACCCACTTGTTCCCAACTCCCTCCCAGTAGTCCCTT
This sequence comes from Anolis sagrei, assembly GCF_037176765.1. Lineage (NCBI taxonomy): Eukaryota > Metazoa > Chordata > Lepidosauria > Squamata > Anolidae > Anolis > Anolis sagrei. The sequence goes on along the minus strand of NC_090025.1, from coordinate 197,613,484 downwards.
CCTTTCCCTTAAAATAAAAAGAATTCAACAAAAAAGGAAGCCAAGAAGTCAAGCATCAAAGACAAAACATAAAAATAAATCAATCTGTTTCTATTGTAGAATTGAGTATTTATTTTATTTATTTATTAAGTTCTTCTGGGTTTTTTCGGGCTTTGTGGCCATGTTCTAGAGGCATTTCTCCTGACGTTTCGCCTGCATCTATGGCAAGCATCCTCAGAGGTAGTGAGGTCTGTTGGAACTAGGGCAATGGGTTTATATATCTGTGGAATGACTGGGGTGGGGCCAAGAGCTCTTCTCTGCTGGAGCTAGGTGTGAATGTTTCAACTGACCACCTTCATTAGCATTTGAAGGCCTGGCTGAGCCTGGGAGAATCTTTTGTTCAGAGGTGTTAAGATGTGCCTGCTGGGGAGCCCGGGGCAGCCTTATATAGGCTGCCCGCACCAGGGGGATGCCAGCTCCAGCCTCTCTGAAAGTAAGGCATGGTCAGCTGGCCATTGGCTACCTGGCCGAGCGGCAGGAAACTTTCCCACCACCCAAGGGGGGCTTCTGGGAGGAAGAAGCCCCCCCCCCCAGGGCAAGAATGGCGGTGGAGGACGCCCTGCACCGCAACTTCTTTGGCCCGGTAAGTCGGGCCATGCCTTATAACGATAATGATAATGATATCTAAGAAGGACTGATCAGATTTCCAGTGTGGTGTTAGGATCATAAAGATTGGGTATAAATGAGCAGAAACGATGGAATAGTAAAAGAGAACAATTGCACTGGTTCAAGACCCAAAACAACCGCCCTACCAGGAGACTCGTGGAATCTAACCAGCATCAGCTAGAGCCACAGTTGTCTCTATTCCACCCCAGCAAGTTAGTTCCCTTAATACAGCTACCAGTTAACCTGAGTCTGGATATCTGAGGTACTTAATGTAGCAGCAGCTACAGGCCATGGGCCCTACAAGAGGTGGAAGATCGGTGAAGCAGCAACAGCCGGTGGGGGAAGGCCTGGATGCCAGGGAGGCATCTGATGATGGCAGCGGCATCCTCTGGGGCAGTGGCAGCAATTGCAAGGCTGCGGTGGTGCTGATAAAGAAGGCAACTGTGATGAATTCCCTACCGGTTAGGCTAGGAAAAGCTTAGGAAAGTAGGCCCAGGAAGTTCGGCAGCCATTTTGGAAAGATCTCATTTCCGTGGATGTAACGTACCTGGATTTCAGGAAGGCCTTCGACAAGGTCCCTCATGACCTTCTGGCAAGGAAACTAGTCTAATGTGGGCAAGGCAAAACTACGGTGAGGTGGATCTGGAATTACTTAAATGGATGAACACAGAGGGTGCTCACCAATACTTCCTCCTCATCCTGGAAAGAAGTGACGAGCGGAGTGCCATCCGCAGGGTTCCGTCCTGGGCCTGGTCCTGTTCAGGATCTTCATTCATGACTTAGATGAAGGGCTAGAAGGCAGGATCATCAAGTTTGCAGACGACACCAAATGGGGAGGGATAGCCAATACTCCAGAGGACAGGAGCAGGATTCAAAACGATCTTGATAGATTAGAGAGATGATGGGCCAAACTAACAAAATGAAGTTCAACAGTGACAAATGCAAGAGACTCCACTTAGGCAAAAAAAAATGAAATACAAAGATACAAAATGGGGGACAATGCCTGGCTCGAGAGCAGGACATGTGAAAAAGATCTTGGAGTCCTCATGGGGAACAAGTTAAACATGAGCCAACAATGGGATGTGGTGGTAAAAAAAGCCAATGGGATTTTGGCCTGCATCAATAGGAGCATAGTGTGTCTAGATCTAAGGAAGTCATGCTCCCCATGCTCTATTCTGCTTTGGTTAGACCACACCTGGAATATTGTGTCCAATTCTGGGCACCACAATTCAAGAGAGATATTGACAAGCTGGAATGTGTCCAGGGGAGGGCGACTAAAATGATCAAGGTCCTGGAGAACAAGCCCTATGAGGAGCGGCTTAAGGAGCTGGGCATGTTTAGCCTGAAGAAGAGAAGGATGAGAGGAGATATGATAGCCATATAAATATCTGAGAGGAAGCCACAGGGAGGAGGAGGGAGCAAGCTTGTTTTCTGCTTCCTTGGAGACTAGGACGCAATGGAACAATCACTTCAAACTTCAAGAGAGGAGATTCCATCTGAACATGAGGAAGAACTTCCTGACTGTGAGAGCCATTCAGCAGTGGAACTCTCTGCCCCGGAGTGTGGTGGAGGCTCCTTCTTTGGAAGCTTTTAAACAGAGGCTGGATGGCCATCTGTCAGGGGTGATTTGAATGCAATATTCCTGCTTCTTGGCAGAATGGGGTTGGACTGGATGGCCCATGAGGTCTCTTCCAACTCTTTGATTCTATGATTCCTGACTGTGAGAGCCGTTCAGCAGTGGAACTCTCTGCTCCGGAGTGTGGTGGAGGCTCCTTCTTTGGAAGCTTTGAAGCAGAGGCTGGATGGCCATCTGTCAGGGGTGATTTGAATCCAATCTTCCTGCTTCTTGGCAGAATAGGGTTGGACTGGATGGCCCAGGAGGTCTCTTCCAACTCTTTGATTCTATGATTCCTGACTGTGAGAGCCATTCAGCAGTGGAACTCTCTGCTCCGGAGTGTGGTGGAGGCTCCTTCTTTGGAAGCTTTGAAGCAGAGGCTGGATGGCCATCTGTCAGGGGTGATTTGAATGCAATATTCCTGCTTCTTGGCAGAATGGGGTTGGACTGGATGGCCCAGGAGGTCTCTTCCAACTCTAGGATTCTATGATAAGGACAGCAGAGAGATATTTAAGAGAGCTAAAGCTTCATTTATGATATTTAAGAGAGCTAAAGCTTGAAGGAGCACCAACAGGGGAAGGCAAAAGGAAGAGGGGCCGACCAAGGGCAAGGTGGATGAATGGCATCCTTGAAGTGACTGGACTGACCTTGAAGGAGCTGGGGGTGGTGACGGCCGACAGGGAGCTCTGGTGTGGGCTGGTCCATGAGGTTACGAAGAGTCAGAAACAACTGAACGAATGAACAACAACAACAACAACAACCTTTATTCCCCCCTCCCTGTAAGAACGTAAGAATAACCCATCTATGTGTGTTAAGTTGAACTCCCGAGAAAGAGAAAACTTTAGAAAACAACAAGAAAACGGGTGAGGGACAGTGGAGGAAACAAGTCTCCACTGTGTGATGACAACTCAAATGAATCAATGTGAAAGAAAGCGGAGAGAAGGATTCGGTGTGGGAGAGGTTGGAAAAATATCCCATTTGATTTCAAAACGGAGTATGCTTACTACCAGGCCCGTAGCGAGGGGGGGGGGGGGGTTACTCATGAATTTTAACTGGTTTACTAATGAATTTGGTTAACTGGTTAACCAAATCCCCCTGCTATTTATTTGTCGTGTCAGGGCAACCAGTAAATTATATTACATTTCTAACAGAACAAAGCAAACAAACAGAGAAAATACAAAAAAAAAAAAAAGAGTTTGGTAGTTGATTAAATGTTCTTTGAGTAGTCTCTGTCCCCTTGGAGTGCCTCTGCTGTTGCCACAAGGAGGTCCTCCACTGTGCATGTGGCAGGGCTCAGGTTGCATTGCAGCAGGTGGTCAGTGGTTTGCTCCTCTCCACACTCGCATGTCGTGGATTCCACTTTGTGGCCCCATTTCTTGAGGTTGGCTCTGCATCTCGTGGTGCCCGAGCGCAGTCTGTTCAGCGCCTTCCAAGTCGCCCAGTCCTCTGTGTGCCCAGGGGGGAGTCTCTCATTGGGTATCAGCCACTGATTGAAGCTCTGGGTTTTAGCCTGCCACTTTTGGACTCTCGCTTGCTGAGGTGTTCCAGCGAGGGTCTCTGTAGATCTTAGAAAACTATTTCTAAATTTAAGTCGTTGACGTGCTGGCTGACACCCAAACAAGAGATGAGCTGGAGATGTCTCTTCCTTGGTCCTTTCACTATTGGCTGCTACTTCCCGGCAGGTGTCAGGTGGTGCAATACCGGCTAAGCAGTGTATTTTCTCCAGTGGTTTAGGATGCAGACACCCCATGATAATGCGGCATGTTTCATTAAGGGCCACATCCACTGTTTTAGCGTGGTGAGATGTGTTCCACACTGGGCATGCGTACTCAGCAGCAGAGTAGCACAGTGCAAGGGCAGATGTTTTCACTGTGTCTGCTTGTGATCCCCAGGTTGTGCCAGTCAGCTTTCGTATGATGTTGTTTCTAGCGCTCACTTTTTGTTTGATGTTCACTGTATCTGGTTGTGATCCCCAGGTTGTGCCAGTCAGTGTTCGTATGATATTGTTTCTAGCACCCATTTTTCCTTGATGTTCAGGCAGTGCTTCTTGTAGGTCAGAGCACGGTCCAGAGTGACTCCCAGGTATTTGAGTGCGCTGCAATGCTCCAGTGGGATTCCTTCCCAGGTAATAATCCTCAGAGCTCAGGATGCTTATCTGTTCTTGAGATGAAAGGCACATGTCTGTGTTTTAGATGGATTAGGGATCAGCTGGTTTTCCCTGTAATAGGCAGTAAGAGCACCTAGAGCTTCGGAAAGCTTCTGTTCTACCATCTCAAAGCTCCCTGCTTGAGCAGTAATGGCACGATCAACAGCATAGATGAAACTTTCTGTCCCTTCTGGCAATGGTTTATCCTCATGCTAAGTCTATGAGACGCAAAAAATTAAGAGTCCCTCCCTGCAAGCGCTATCTCAAGCAAATATTGACAATTTATTCACACTGTCATTACTTGCAGCAATAGCCGATGTAGTGAAGCAACCAAGTTGGGGGGGGGGGGGTGTTGAATGCTCTCATTAAGGAGGCCAGACTTGGTGGAGGTGGTTGATAGGGGCGGAGCTGCAGGCGATTGAAGGCTGCTCTGCCCCTGCTGTGCTTTTTGCTTCAACGTGACCTAAGAGGCAGGTTTCAACTCCCCCCCCCCTGAAATTTTCAAAACCTCCCCCCATGAAATTTTCAACCCCCCCTCCGAAATTTTCAAAACTCCACCCCCCCCCCCCCCCGAAATTTTCAACCCTCCCCGAATTTTTTTTCTGGCTACGGCCCTGCTTACTACATCTGCCTGGCACCTCAGAAGGAGGAGTAAATCCTACTACTCTCCCCCTCCCAAGCCAGCTAAGAGGAGGAAGGGGACTGAGGAAGAGACTTTCAAAACACCTGTCTCCTGGCTGTTGCTCTAGGCACTGTCAGGCCATTATATGCGAATCAAGGTGGTCAGTTGAAACATTCACACCTAGCTCCAGCAGACAAGAGTCCTTTGTCCCACCCTGGTCATTCCACAGGTATATAAACCCTTTTTCCTAGTTCCAACAGACCTCACTACCTATGACGATGCTTGCCATAGATGCAGGCGAAATGTCAGGAGAAAATGCCCCTAGAACATGGCCATATAACCTGGAAAAACCTACAACAACCCAGTTGAAACATTCACGCCCAGCTCCAGCAGACAAGAGTCCTTTGTCCCACCCTGGTCATTCCACAGGTATATAAACCCTTTTTCCTAGTTCCAACAGACCTCACTACCTATGACGATGCTTGCCATAGATGCAGGCGAAACGTCAGGAGAGAATGCCCCTAGAACATGGCCATATAACCTGGAAAAACCTACAACAACCCAGTTGAAACATTCACACCCAGCTCCAGCAGACAAGAGTCCTTTGTCCCACCCTGGTCATTCCACAGGTATATAAACCCTTTTTCCTAGTTCCAACAGACCTCACTACCTATGACGATGCTTGCCATAGATGCAGGCGAAACGTCAGGAGAAAATGCCTTTAGAACATGGCCATATAGCCCGAAAAAACCCACAACAACCCAGTAATTCCAGCCATGAAAGCCTTCGACAATACATTTTTTAGCTTTGTTTGTTGGCAGAGATTTAATTGTGTTTTATTGGATGAAATCAAAAGAGATGTAGAAGGAATGCAGTTTGAAACCGCTTTATTTACAGCCGTGACTCCGTGCGATTGAATGCTTGGTCAGAGAATAATTAAAGACGTTGTCAAACTACAACTCACAGGGACCCTTAGCCTAGAGTCAGGGCAGTTAAAGTGGTGCCAAACAGCATTCATGATGGACTCTGAGCACGAGACGTGGGTTCCCCATTGCAGAGCAGGAAAGCGCAATTCTCCATCAAGGGTTGGGGTCGCTCTTCATCAATGCAGAGAATCCGGAGAAAGGACTGTTGTTTACCACTTGTCCCACGGAACTGGGACTGAGCAGCCTCGGGTCCACCTTGTGAGGTCTTTTCCTTTGCAGTTCCAGTTATATACTTCCCTAAGGGATACAGAAGAGTACAGGAAGGAATCCATTAGGCCAACAATTGTATTTTGTCAGAAAAAGAGATTTAGGGAAGAATTTCCTGACTGTGAGAGCCGTTCAGCAGTGGAACTCTCTGCCCCGGAGTGTGGTGGAGGCTCCTTCTTTGGAAGCCTTTAAGCAGAGGCTGGATGGCCATTTGTCAGGGGTGATTTGAATGCAATATTCCTGCTTCTTGGCAGGGGGTTGGACTGGATGGCCCATGAGGTCTCTTCCAACTCTTTGATTCTATGATTCTATGGAGGTTCTAGCTCTCTTTGGCCATCATTCCAGTCTGCAAGATTATTTATTTTTTATTTATTTCCTATATTTATACCCCGCCCTTTATTATTTATTTATTTATTTATTTACTTACTTACTTTGCTTCTCTACCGCTGTATCTCAAGCCCGAAGGCGACTCACGGCGGTTCACAAACAGTAAAAACAGTAGAAACAGCAGTGGTTCCATGCAACATAGAACAATTGACTTAACACATTATCCATAAATTACCAATAAGCCATTACAATGCACAATTATCACAAAAAACAACCGTACCCAATCTTCTCATCATCCAAGCATAGTCCAGGTTCGTCGTCCATTGTTCCATTCCTATGTTCCATTACCAGGTTGCACTAAATTACTCAAACGCCTGCACAAACATCCAGGTCTTCACCTTTTTGCGGAATACCATTAGAGATGGTGCTAGTCTAATGTCCGTAGGAAGGGCGTTCCACAGCCGAGGAGCCACCACCGAGAAGGCCCTATCTCTCGTCCCCGCCAGCCGAGCTTGAGAAGCAGGCGGGATCGAGAGCAGGGTCTCCCCGGAAGATCTCAAAGTCCTGGTGGGTTCATAGGCAGAGATGCGGTCGGATAGGTAGCTTGGGCCGGAACCGTTTAGGGCTTTAAAGGCCAATGCCAGCACTTTGAATTCAGCCCGGTAGCAGATCGGTAGCCAGTGGAGTTGGCGCAACAGGGGGGTTGTATGCTCCCTGCGCTCCGCTCCTGTTAAAATCATGGCTGCCGAGCGTTGGACTAGTTGGAGACACCGGCCGTCCCCTCTCCAATGCCAGAGATACAGCTCAATGGTGTAACATTAGAAAATGTCAACCATTTCCGCTACCTTGGCAGCCACCTCTCCACCAAAGTCAACATTGACGCCGAAATACAACACCGCCTGAGCTCTGCAAGTGCAGCATTTTCCCGAATGAAGCAGAGAGTGTTTGAGGACCGGGACATCCATAGGGATACTAAGGTGCTTCTCTATAAAGCTATTGCTCTCCCAACCCTGCTATATGCCTATGAGACATGGACTGTCTACAGACGTCACATGCAGCTCCTGGAACGATTCCATCAGCGCTGCCTCCAGAAAATCCTGCAAATCTCCTGGGAAGACAAGTGGACAAACGTCAGCGGCGTGGAAGAAGCAAAGACCACCAGCATTGAAGCGATGGTCCTCCAACATCAACTCCGCTGGACAGGCCACGTTGTCCGGATGCCTGACCACCGTCTCCCAAAGCAGTTGCTCTACTCCGAACTCAAGAACGGAAAACGGAACGTTGGTGGACAGGAAAAGAGATTGAAAGATGGGCTCAAAGCCAACCTCAAAAACTGTGGCATAGACACTGAGAACTGGGAGGCCCTGGCCCTTGAGCGCTCCAGCTGGAGGTCAGCTGTGACCAGCAGTGCTGCAGAATTCGAGGAGGCACAAGTGGAGGGTGAAAGAGAGAAACGTGCCAGGAGGAAGGCGCGTCAAGCCAACCCCGACCGGGACCGCCTTCCACCTGGAAACCAATGCCCTCACTGCGGAAGAAGATGCGGATCAAGAATAGGGCTCCACAGCCACCTACGGACCCACAAGGAAACCCATGATGGAAGACCATCTTACTCGTCCAACGAGGGATCGCCTAAGTAAAGTAAGTAAAAAAAAGTTTATTATTATTATTATTATAACTTTATTTGTACCCCGCTAGCATCTCCCGAAGGACTCGATGCGGCTTACATCGGCCAAGGCCTCAGACACAATACAACAGTGTTTCTCAACCTTCCTAATGCCGCGATCCCTTAACACAGTTCCTCATGTTGTGGTGATCCCCAAGCAAAAAATTATTGTTATTGCTCCTTCATATCTGCAACTTTGCTACTGTTATTATGTAAATATCTGATATGCAGGATGTATTTTCATCACTGGACCAAATTTGAATACTGGTGGGGTTGGGGGGATTAATTTTGTCATTTGGGAGTTGTAGTTGCTGAGATTTATAGTTCACCTACAATCAAAGAAAATTCTGAACTCCACCAACGATGGAACTGAACCAAATTTGGCACATGGAACTCCCAGGACCATCGGAAAACACTGGTTTAGCAGGCATTGAACTTGAGTTAGGGAGTTGTAGTTCACCTACATCCAGAGAGCACTGTGGCCTCAAACAATGATGGATCTGGATCAAACTTGGCATGAATACTCAATATGCCCAAATGTGAACACAGATGGAGTTTGGTGAAAATAGTCCTTGACATTTGGGAGTTGTAGTTGCGGGGATTTATAGTTCACCTATAATCAAGGGAATTATGAACCGCACCAGTGATAGAATCGGGTGAAACTTCCCACACAGAACCCCCATGACCAACAGAAAATGTTGTGTTTTCTGATGGTCTTTGGCGACCCCTCTAAAAACCCCTCGCGACCCCTCCAGGGGTCCCGACCCCCAGGTTGAGAACCACTGCAATACAACAATACAATACTGTGCCGTCGCGCTTGGGGGCTATTAGTCTTAAAAGGAGGATGGACGTGGCATCTTTCCCCCAAGGGATTGCTTCTTGCCCTCCTTTAGGAAACTGGAACTCACAAGAACCCAAAACGATGTAAATAACTCAAAATAAGTTTTATTTGTCACAAAGTCATTTCTTCAATGCAATAAACTGGAAAACTCTAGAGCAGTGTTTCTCAACCTGGGGGTCGGGACCCCTGGGGGGGTCACAAGGGGATGTCAGAGGGGTCACCAAGACCATCAGAAAATACATTATTTTCTGTTGGTCATGGGGGTTCTATGTGGGAAGTTTGGCCCAATTCTATCATTGGTGGGGTTCAGAATGCTCTTTGATTGTAGATGAACTATAAATCCAGCAACTACAACTCTCAAATGTCAAGGTATATTTTCCCCAAACTCCACCAGTGTTCACATCTCGGCCTATTGCATATTCGTGCCAAGTTTGGACCAGATCCATCATTGTTTGAGTCCACAGTGCTCTCTGGATGTAGGTGAACTACAACTCCCAAACTCAAGGTCAATGCCCACCAAACCCTTCCAGTATTTTCTGTGGGTCTTGGGAGTTCTGTGTGCCAAGTTTGATTCAATTCCATCATTGGTGGAGTTCAGAATGCTCTTTGATTGTAGGTGAACTATAAATCCCAGCAACTGCAGCTCCCAAATGACAAAATCAATCCCTCCCCCAACTCTACCAGTATTCAAATTAGGGTGTATTGGGTATTTGTGTCCAGTATATGAAAATCCATCCTGCATATCAGATATTTACATTATGTTTCATAACAGTCACAAAATTACAGATAAGAAGTAGCAACAAAAATAATTTTATGGTTGGGGGTCACCACAAGATGACGAACTGTATTAAGGGGTCGCGGCATTAGGAAGGTTGAGAACCACTGCTCTAGAGGGGTGAAGGAAAAACACACTTTGTTGTTGTTGTTCATTCGTTCAGTTGTCTCCGACTCTTCGTGACCTCATGGACCAGCCCACGCTAGAGCTCCCTGTCGGCTGTCACCACCCCCAGCTCCTTCAAGGTCAGTCCAGTCACTTCAAGGATGCCATCCATCCATCCATCTTGCCCTTGGTCGGCCCCTCTTCCTTTTGCCTTCCACTTTCCCCAGCATAATTGTCTTCTCTAGGCTTTCCTGTCTCCTCATGATGTGGCCAAAGGACTTCAGCTTTGTCTCTAGTCTCCTTCCCTCCAATGAGCAGTCAGGCTTTATTTCCTGGAGGATGGACTGGTTGGATCTTCTCGCAGTCCAAGGCACTCTCAGGATTTCCTCCAGCACCACAGCTCAAAAGCATCTCTCTTCCTTGGCTCAGCCTTCCCGAAGGTCCAGCTCTCACATCCGTAGGTGACTACAGGGAATACCATGGCTTGGACTAGGCAATGGATCTTGGTTGCCAGTCTGATGTCTCTGCTCTTGACTATTTTATCGAGATTGCTCATTGCTCTCCTCCCAAGTAGTAAGCGTCTCCTGATTTCCTGGCCACAGTCTGCATCTGCAGTAATCTTTGCACCTAGAAATACAAGGTCTGTCACGGCCTCCACGGTTTCTCCCTCTATTTCCCAGTTGTCAATCATTCTTGTTGCCATAATCTTGGTTTTTTTGATGTTTAGCTGCAACCCGGCTTTTGCGCTTTCTTCTTTCACCTTGATTAGAAGGCTCCTCAGCTCCTCCTCGCTTTCGGCCATCAGAGTGGTGTCATCTGCATATCTGACTTGGTACTTTTTCATAAAATTCTTGCTGTTTTACATTTGGTGCATATACATTTACTAATACATATTTATCCTCCCCTATTTCACCATACATTATTATATATCTACCTTCCTCATCTTTCGATACCTTGCTTATAACAAAGTTACATTTCTTTGCAATTATTATAGCTACACCTCTTGATTTTGATGACCCAAAGGATTTTTCATAGCTCCTTATCCAACTCGATTTTAATTCATTCGAACCCGGTTTATTCTGGTGTGTTTCCTGTAAGAAGATAACACCCAATGCATCCTTCTTCAGTAGGGTTTCAATCCTCCTTCTTTTAATTACCGTTCCTAAACCTCTAGTGTTCATATTCTTAATTTATTGGACATCATTTCCATTTTCATTTAAAAACTTTTTTGTGGCTTGATTGTTTTAACTATGGTTTTGTACATTATGTGTATTTTGTGTAGGCATCAAATTGTGCCTTTTTGTAAGCCGCCCTGAGTCCCCCCTCGGGGGTTGAGAAGGGTGGGGTAGAAGTACTCGAAATAAATAAATTGATCCATTGTGAACCCTTGTCCCTTATAATCTCCTCTCCCTCCCCCTCATTCACCCTCCCCCCCTGCTTCCTCTCTTCCCCTCATTCCCCCCTTCCTCGCCTTCTATTCTTCGGGACTTCCAGCCCCAACCATGGCCCCCAGCCTTCCCAAGTGGGGAGGGGAGGGGAGGGGAGAGAAATCAGAGGCTGTGGCCCAGAGTCTCCCACCCCCCCCCCCCGAGTGCTCATTTTTTTTCCCAAAAAAAAATAGATATTTGATTGCAGTGCTTCTAAATTTCTTCTTACAGCCCAATTCCTCCGATGGCGCTGATTGTTCCCTCCAATTCTCCTTCCTCCTCTGGTGTTCTTCATAGAATCATAGACTCAAAGAGTTGGAAGAGACCTCCTGGGCCATCCAGTCCAACCCCATTCTGCCAAGAAGCAGGAATATTGCATTCAAAGCACCCCTGACAGATGGCCATCCAGCCTCTGTTTAAAAGCTTCCAAAGAAGGAGCCTCCACCACACTCCGGGGCAGAGAGTTCCACTGCTGAACGGCTCTCACAGTCAGGAAGTTCTTCCTCATGTTCAGATGGAATCTCCTCTCTTGTAGTTTGAAGCCATTGTTCCATTGCGTCCTAGTCTCCAAGGAAGCAGAAAATAAACTTGCTCCCTCCTCCCTGTGGCTTCCTCTCACATATTTATACATGGCTATCATATCTCCTCTCAGCCTTCTCTTCTTCAGGCTAAACATGCCCAGCTCCTTAAGCCGCTCCTCATAGGGCTTGTTCTCCAGACCCTTGATCATTTTAGTCGCCCTCCTCTGGACACATTCCAGCTTGTCAATATCTCTCTTGAATTGTGGTGCCCAGAATTGGACACAATATTCCAGATGTGGTCTAACTAAAGCAGAATAGAGCATGGGGAGCATGACTTCCTTAGATCTAGACACTATGCTCCTCTTGATGCAGGCCAAAATCCCATTGGCTTTTTTTGCCGCCACATCACATTGTTGGCTCATGTTTAACTTGTTGTGCACGAGGACTCCAAGATCTTTTTCACACGTACTGCTATCGAGCCAGGCGTCACCCATTCTCTATCTTTGCATTTCATTTTTTCTGCCAAAGTGGAGTATCTTGCATTTGTCACTGTTGAACTTCATTTTGTTAGTTTTGGCCCATCTCTCTAATCTGTCAAGATCGTTTTGAATTCTGCTCCTGTCCTCTGGACTATTGGCTATCCCTCCCAATTTGGTCCCGTCTGCAAACTTGATGATCCGGCCTTCTAGCCCTTCATCTAAGTCATTAATAAAGATGTTGAACAGGACCGGGCCCAGGACGGAACCCTGCTTGTGGCACTCCACTTGTCACTTCTTTCCAAGATGAAGAGGAAGCATTAGTGAGCACTCTCTGTGTTCGTCCACTTAACCAATTCCTCCGATGGCGCTGATTGTTCCCTCCAATTCTCCTTCCTCCTCTGGTGTTCTTCCTCCCTCCGCTCCTTTTTCCTCCTCATCCTTTCCGTCTCTGTCTTGTTTTGTTATTATGCCGGGCTCCTTCAATAGTTGAAGTCCTTGTTCCAAAGAATCAGTTCTGTACCTCTTGCCTCTCCATTGGAATTTGGGAAAAGTAGGGTATCCCCAGGTATACAGTATTCCAGGGCAGTAATCATTGAATATTTCCAGCTTTGCTTCTCCCATCTTTAAATATTCTGGGTTCTTCCTCAGTATTTTCATCAAATCTTTTTTTTTAGCAAAGTTATGAACTCGAATTATTATGTTCCTAGGTGTTATTTAGTTTCTTCCAGCCGGAAGACGATGAACTTGTTCTAAATCCATTTCTGTCCAGTTTAACATTGGTGTATTTTTTTTGCAACCACTTCAAAAAAAAATTGCAACCACTTCAAAAATAACAAAATAAGTGCCACTCTCAAATTCGGGAAGCTCTCAAAAAACAGATCGGGACCCTCACCAAAATCCAGGACACCAAAACGGATCGCAGTTTACCCAGATTGCACAAGCCTATTTTCTATCATTTGTCTACCCTATATATTTCTATCTTATCTATTATCTATTGATCTATCATCATCTATTCCATTTATCTCTCTTATCTATAAACACTTATTTCATGTGTCATCTACCATAATCATCTCTCTGTCTTCCTATCTTTCATCTATCCTATCTGTCATGATGATGATGATCGCTCATTATCTTTTTCTATCACCTATATCTATCTTATTGTCTATTTATCTATCTGTCATCTATCTTCCCATCTATCTGTCTGTCTGATCTATCAATTATCTTTATTTACGTAGTCTAAATATAGTTTTATCCAGTATCTTTTATTGTTATCAGTTGATTGTACCTCAAACCATCAGAAAATAATGCTGTCACTGTTTTAGCCATTCACAGGGAGTGTTTTGAATGTAAGTATAAGGGACATTCAATATGTTGTTGTTGTTATTATTGTTCGGATTTTGGTGTAGTTTGAAATTCCAGATAAGGGATGCTTAGTGTGATGATTCTTACCTTATAGGCCAGAATAGAAGCCTGGGAAGACAGTAGGACAAACCTCCATTTTGAGAGGGTCTGCCAGTAAAACAGCCATCTTGAGGGAGGATAGAAAGAAGATGGGAGGAGTTGGAGGTCTCCTGGGATTGGCTAGAGCAGGAGCCAAGTCTTGGGAGGGAAAGAGATTTCAGCTTCTGAGCTTGAGAGAGGGGAATAGATTTGGGAACTGGAGGGCGAAGAAGTGGTTTTTGAGACTGGGTATTTCTGAGAGAGAGTGTGTGTATGTCAGGCAGGGTTGAATAGCTGACAAAAAAGGTCAGGCAGCATCCTGTTTACTTGTGTGAGATAATACAAGGGATTTGCTCTCTAGTTTGAGTAAGTTAGCTGTAAGGACTCTGGGGAGAGTTAGCTAATTACTCAGAAGACAGCTTGGGATAGGTTAGTCAAGATCTCATTGCTATTTTGCTGAAGTAGAGGGATTTTTTTGTAACCAGTAGCTATATCTGTATGGTAGCTCTGTTTGTAACCAAGTCAAGAAACACTTTTCTAAGCAACCATTAAGATATTGTGCTATAGTAACAAGTCAAGTGTTTGTGCCTCTCAAAAGAAGTCAGTTGTCTGTTTTTTTTATTAATAAACCTTTTCTCTGCTTGACTTTTAAGAAGCCTCTATCATTACTCATTCTATCAGTAATCCTTGAGTAAATTTTCCAGTCAGTTCATCATCCTGATATCTCAAAAAGAACTCTAACCCTGACAATCATCTGTTTGGCGTTAAAGGGAGGGCAGTGGTGGCAGAAAACGGAAGAGTTTTACCTCAGAGCGGCATTTTTAAAATCCTAAGACATCTTGGGTTGGTGGCAGCATTAAACCAAAAGAAGACTGAAACAGTGTTCACTCTACCATTACACACCTCTAACATCATATCGCTACCATACTATTGTCCAGTAGTGTGATATTACATATAATCCTTTACAGTGGTGTTCAGCTGTGGAATATATTATAGTATATACTTTATACTGGTGAGATACTTGGTGTTAGATAACTACCTACATTGCAGAATTAATGCAAATAGCATCCTGGGAGCTGTAGTTTCACAAGGTCACCTCTGCTACAGAGCGCAGGAGCCTCCCCAAACTACAGCTCCCAGGACTCCATCGCATTGAGTCGTAACCACAGTTTAAGTGGTATCAAATTGCATCAACCAGACTGACACAATAAATAAATCAGATTGCATTAATCCTATGGTGTGGACACCGCCCAATGGATGCACTTACCATTCCCCAAACCCGTTGTCAGCTGCGATTATTTTCATTACACACTGGATATCGTCGGTCAAGTCATCGTCTATGAATTCTGTCAACAAGAGAAACGAGAAATGCGGGCACTGTGACTGGAGGATGCCAAAAACTCCCATGACTCAATTACCTCTATTCTAAAGGTAATTGAGTACTCTCTGGTTCAATCTAGAGTCAGAGAAAGACATTCCCTTTGTGATTAGGTCCTTCCTCCCAGTGAAGCCATGCAGCGTTCTCTTATGTTTCTTTGCCTTTATATATCAGAATTGAAATGCTCTATAGGAAATGAAAGGTGTTTGTTCTGCAGTTTTACAAGATCTTCCATTTTGTTTGTTTGAGTTGCATAGGAAAATTTGCCAATGCCTTTGGAGTAGCATTGGAAGACTTAGCCAGCAACTCTACCTTCCAATGCAGTCAATGCCTATGGAGTTGCATCGGAAGACCTGAGTCGCCTTTGGACTGATATGGGCGGGGTAAAAATGATATAAATAAATAAATAAGGCCAAGCTAGTGCCTGTAGAGGCACATTTATGCCAACTCTATTATTCTATGATTCTCTAATGATGAGGGATCTAGGTGGCGGAGGTACACTGAAAATGACATGGCGGGTGTAGTGAATCTACTATCAGTCAGGCTTAGAGAAGCCTTGGAAAATAGTAGGCCCAAGGAGTCGTCAGCCATCTTAAGAAGAGGTGCTGGGGGAATCCATATTGGTCACTCATTTCCAGGAGGGGCCATATTTAGTAAGACCAGCCTTTTGGAGGGAAATGAGAGAGGAATGTGATTGGCTAAGTTAAGAGTGGGCGAAGCCTAACTTGGCAAGAGGAAAAAAGTTGTCTTTAAAGAGAGGTTTTAAAATCCCTGTCAGGGGATTGGGTGTTGAAGGGTGAGGTTGTTTGAAGATTAGTGGTGTAGAGGGTTAGTAGAAAAGGCCTGAGATTGGCCAAATTCTCTAGCTGGGTTAGCTAGTGAATGCTTTACAGCTATTGGGAGGATAGCTGGAAAGTAGTAAGATAGATCCAGGTTGGGACTATCTGGGCTGCTGAAGAATAACTGTCAGAGAAACTGTCCTGTAAGTATTCTTGTGTAACAAAGTCAGAACTGTTTATGTAAACATTATGCTTTCAAGACAAATCTCAGTAACATCCAAGCTTAGTACCTGCATTCTTCCTGTTCTTGTAAATAAACTTTAATGTTCATGGTTCATTACATCTGCCTCAAGTGTGCCTCTGTGCTTAAAAGCAGCTTTAAGCAGGGTTCAAGAACTTAATGGTGGCAGCATATGTTTTAAAGATATAAATTAAAGGGTAGCCTGAGGGCTAATACAATCACACGCTTTCACAAGCTACCTCAAGGGATTATCAGCACTGTTAAGTTGGTGTGTGCCAGTGCGCTTTCAAAAAGGGTTTTGTTGGCCAGGAAGAAAATGGCAGCTTTTGAGTTTTGGGGCTTGTGAACGCAGAAGCCTCGTTCCAATACAAGTGGTGTTTTGCTGTGTGTTTGGGATTTATTATTATTTTTATTTCCCAAATAAATGTCTTCCTACACTTTATAGTGGGCCTTGAGTTTTGACACAGGTGGTGTAGATAGCTACGCCCTTTGTTGTACCCCCCCCCCCCCCCCCCGGTTCTGCCAAAAAGGAGAGGTGACTTTACTTATGCAATCCTCGCGGCAGATATTCAGGGAGCTACGGCATTCATCGGTGCAATGCTCCATGTTACTGAACTGGAATAGCCCAAAGTTCCGTCCGCTGCTCGATTCCTGTTTTGAGATTCTCCCCGAATCGTAATAGCTTGCAGCGTGGGCCAGGCAGATCCCTGAAGCAAAACAAAGAAGAAGAGGACTTTAGCAAAGGGAGACTGCAGACTCAAAATGGTACATTAATGGCCCCAAGTTTCTTTCAACATTATTATTATTATTATTATTATTATTATTATTATTATTATTATTTGAAACACAAGGTGAGTCCACAGCAGACACTCTGTTGGCTGTTGTATTGGATCCCACATCGGACACTTCCCAAGTATATTATTATTATTATTATTATTACTAGCTGTATCCGCCACACGTTGCTGTGGCCAGACTTTCCTCCCTCTTTCTTTCCTTCTTTATTTCTCTCCTTCCTTCCTTCCCTCTTTTTTCCCTTTCTTCTTTCTTCCTTCTCTACCTGTTTCTTTTCTCGCTTCCTTTGCTATTTCGTTCCATCCTTCCTTGTCTCTTTCCTTCCTTCCCTCCCTCCCTTTTTCTCTCTTTCGTTTCTTCTCACCTTCCTTCCCCCTTTCACTTTATTTCCTTCTCTCCTTCCTTCTTTACCTTTTTTTCTTTCCTTCTTTCCCTCTTTCTCTCTGTCCTTCTCTCTTTCCTTCCTTCCCCCTCCTTCCTTCCTTCCTTCCTTCCTTCCTTCCTTCCTTCCTTCCTTCTTTTTTCCCTTCTTCTTTCTTCCTTCTCTACCTGTTTCTTTTCTCGCTTCCTTTGCTATTTCGTTCCATCCTTCCTTGTCTCTTTCCTTCCTTCCTTCCCCTTTTCTCTCTTTTATTTCTTCTCTCCTTCCTTCCCCCTTTCACTTTATTTCCTTCTCTCCTTCCTTCTTTACCTTTTTTCTTTCCTTCTTTCCCTCTTTCTCTCTTTCCTCTCTTTCCTTACTTCCCTCTACCTCCCTCTTTCCTTCCTTCCCTCTTTTTTCCCCTTCTTCTTTCTTCCTTCTCTACCTGTTTCTTTTCTCGCTTCCTTTGCTATTTCGTTCCATCCTTCCTTGTCTCTTTCCTTCCTTCCCTCCCTTTCTCTCTCTTTCGTTTCTTCTCACCTTCCTTCCCCCTTTCACTTTATTTCCTTCTCTCCTTCCTTCTTTACCTTTTTTTCTTTCCTTCTTTCCCTCTTTCTCTCTGTCCTTCTCTCTTTCCTTCCTTCCCCCTCCTTCCTTCCTTCCTTCCTTCCTTCCTTCCTTCCTTCCTTCTTTTTTCCCTTCTTCTTTCTTCCTTCTCTACCTGTTTCTTTTCTCGCTTCCTTTGCTATTTCGTTCCATCCTTCCTTGTCTCTTTCCTTCCTTCCCTCCCCTTTTCTCTCTTTTATTTCTTCTCTCCTTCCTTCCCCCTTTCACTTTATTTCCTTCTCTCCTTCCTTCTTTACCTTTTTTCTTTCCTTCTTTCCCTCTTTCTCTCTTTCCTCTCTTTCCTTACTTCCCTCTACCTCCCTCTTTCCTTCCTTCCCTCTTTTTCCCCCTTCTTCTTTCTTCCTTCTCTACCTGTTTCTTTTCTCGCTTCCTTTGCTATTTCGTTCCATCCTTCCTTGTCTCTTTCCTTCCTTCCCTCCCTTTCTCTCTCTTTCGTTTCTTCTCACCTTCCTTCCCCCTTTCACTTTATTTCCTTCTCTCCTTCCTTCTTTACCTTTTTTTCTTTCCTTCTTTCCCTCTTTCTCTCTGTCCTTCTCTCTTTCCTTCCTTCCCCCTCCTTCCTTCCTTCCTTCCTTCTTTTTTCCCTTCTTCTTTCTTCCTTCTCTGTTTCTTTTCTCAATTCCTTTGCTCTTTGGTTCCATCCTTCCTTGTCTCTTTCCTTCCTTCCCTTCCTCTTTCTCTCTTTCATTTTTTCTCTCCTTCCTTTCCTCTTTCACTTTTTTTATTTCCTTCTCTCCTTCCTTCCTTCTTTACCTTTTTTCTTTCCTTCTTTCCCTCTTTCTCTCTTTCCTTACTTCCCTCTACCTCCCTCTTTCCTTCCTTCCCTCTTTTTTCCCTTCTTCTTTCTTCCTTCTCTACCTGTTTCTTTTCTCGCTTCCTTTGCTATTTCGTTCCATCCTTCCTTGTCTCTTTCCTTCCTTCCCTCCCCTTTTTCTCTTTTGTTTCTTCTCTCCTTCCTTCCCCCTTTCACTTTATTTCCTTCTCTCCTTCCTTCTTTACCTTTTTACTTTCCTTCTTTCCCTTTCTCTCTGTCCTTCTCTCCTTCCTTACTTCCCCCTCCCCCCTCCCTCTTTCCTTCCCTCTTTTTTCCCCTTCTTATTCCTTCCTTCTCTGTTTCTTTTCTCAATTCCTTTGCTCTTTGGTTCCATCCTTCCTTGTCTCTTTCCTTCCTTCCCTTCCTCTTTCTCTCTTTCATTTTTTCTCTCCTTCCTTTCCTCTTTCACTTTTTTTATTTCCTTCTCTCCTTCCTTACTTCTTTACCTTTCTTTCTTTCTTTCCTTCTTTCTCTCTGTCCTTCTCTCCTTCCTTACTGTATGTGTTTTGTGTGTGCATATATGTGTGTATATATTTCTGTATATATTTGTGGATACGTGTATGTATGTGTTTGTTTACATATGTGGTTTTGCACATGAATTGTAATGTATTTTTTTGTTTTTTTGGCTTTTTAAGTCCCTTCTGCTGTGTTTTTCAATGTTTTTGTGACTGGTGGTCACTTGTTGGCCTGATAGGTGTCTTGTGTCCAACTTTGGTGTCAATTCATCCAGTGGTTTTTGAGTTATGTTATAGATTACTAGCCGTCCCCTGCCACACATTGCTGTGGTCCAGTCTGGGGATCTAGAAAATAAAGTAATGAGAAAGTGTTGGTTTCTAATATATGTGATATCTTGATGCTTGTGGGTAAACAGTATTTCTTGTTGTCTCTTTGTCAGTGTTGATGCCTCCCTTTGCCCCCCATTCTGTCTCTTTGCATTTCGTTTTTCCTGCCAAAGTGGAGTCTCTTGCATTTGTCCCTGTTGAACTTCATTTTGTTAGTTTTGGCCCATCATCTCTCTGATCTGTCAAGATCGTTTTGAATCCTGCTCCTGTCTTCTGGAGTTTTGGCTCTCCCTCCCCATTTGGTCCCTTCTGCAAACGTGATGATCCTGACTTCTAACCCTTAGTCTAAGTCATGAATGAAGATCCTGGAGAGGACCGGGACCAGGAGGGAACCCTGCAGATGGCACTCTACTCGTCACTTCTTTCCAGGATGAAGAGGAGGAAGCCTTGGGGAGAATCACCCTCTGGGTTCGTCCACTTAACCAATTCCAGATCCACCTCACCGTAGTTTTGCTTCGCCCACTTTGGACTAGTTTCTAAATCTGTGCGCGGCTTTTTTGACCCTGATAGCTCACCCTTGATTAAGTACTACTTCTTTTTCTGTGGAGAGAGAACATATTTGGAACACAGGACCTGAAATGGAAAGGTTGGATGGAGCAAAGTCAAATAGAAGGGTTACTTTCAAACTCACAGTCGTTGATAGTGTATCCCGCAAAATTCTCTGGGACGGCATTGGCAAGGATACTAACGAGGCGACATCGTGAAAAGATCTTGGTTTCGCCAGGCGCGATGAGCAGGAAGATCAAAAAAGGAGCCGTCAGTCTCAAAGCAGGCATCGCAAAGAGGCCTCGAATATCTTTGGCTGACGGAGAGCTCTCCAGAGACTCACTGCAAAGAATGAACGAGCAAGCAGAGAACGGAGAAGGAGTAAGGCCAACGTGGGCTGCCTTGGAAGATGGCAAGAGCCAGATAAGGGCCAGCACCCCACTTCCTGCTCTGCATAACTACATCATGTGATTTCAGCTTCTGCAAGGACCGTGGGTTCGGAGACAGGTGTGCCAAGTTTTCAGAAGGCCAGGTGAAAACTGGCCTTTTTTTGTGGTGGCCAAAAAAAGCCAATGGGATTTTGGCCTGCATCAATAGGAGCATAGTGTCTAGATCTAGGGAAGTCATGCTCCTCATGCTCTATTCCGCTTTGGTTAGATCACACATGGAATATTATGTCCAATTCTGGGCACCACAACTGAAGGGAGATATTGACTCTAAGCTGGAATGTGTCCAGAGGAGGGCGACTCAAATGATCAGGGGTCTGGAGAACAAGCCCTATGAGGAGCGGCTTAAGGAGCTGGGCATGTTTAGCCTGAAGAAGAGAAGGCTGAGAGGAGACATGGTGAGGGCTATGTATAAATATGTGAGAGGAAGCCACAGGGAGGTGGGAGCAAGCTTGTTTTCTGCTTCCCCGGAGACTAGGATGCGGAGCAATGGCTTCAAACTACAAGAGAGGAGATTCCATCTGAGCATGAGGAAGAACTTCCTGACTGTGAGAGCCGTTCAGCAGTGGAACTCTCTGCCCCGGACTGTGGTGGAGGCTCCTTCTTTGGAAGCTTTTAAACAGAGACTGGATGGCCATCTGCCAGGGGTGATTTGAATGCAATATTCCTGCTTCTTGGCAGAATGGGGTTGGACTGGATGATGGCCCAGGAGGTCTCTTCCAACTCTTGGATTCTAGGATTCCATGTTGACATAAAAACAGATTGAAGGCCATATCAGAGTGTTATGCAACAGGGATGGGATGGGCGCCTTTGAACCCGTAAACAACACACCAATGTTCTTTCATAAGCAAAGCAATTTATTTAAGATTAATATAACAATAGTCAAAAAGGTAAAAAGGTATTCAAATTGTCGCAGCTCAGGATAGATTCTCCCCAAGGCTTCCTCTTCATCCTGGAAAGAAGTGACGATGAGTGGAGTGCCATCCGCAGGGTTCTGTTCTGGGCCCGGTCCTGTTCAGGATCTTCATTCATGAAGGCTTAGAAGGCAGGATCATCCAGTTTGCAGACGACACCAAATTGGGAGGGAAAGCCAAGACTCCAGAGGACAGGAGCAGGACTCAAAGGGATCTTGACAGATTAGAGCAGCGGTTCTCAACCTGGGGGTCGTGACCCCCAGAGGGGTCATTGGGCCATTTTCGGGGGGTCGCGAAGCTACCTTGGTTGGCTCCGCCCCCCGCCCCCCAAATGGCTGCTGACCCCTTGTAACAGACAAAAAGCTAGCACTCCTGGTCAGCCCCTGGGGCCCAGGCGGAGGGCTGCGCAAATTGCAAGGTCGTGCGGGCAGCCTTTCTGCCCGGCCCTTGCTATTTATGCTGGAGATCAGAATGCTCCTTGATGGCAGGGGAGCTATACATCCCAGTAGCTCCCAAATGCCAAGGTCTATTTTCCCCAAACCTCTCCAGTATTTTCTGTTGGTAATGGGAGTTCTGTGTGCCAAGTTTGGTCCAATTCCATTGTTGTTGGAGTTCAGAATGCTCTTTGATGGCAAGGGAACTATACATCCCAGCAACTGCAACTCCCACATGTCAAGATCTGTTTTCCCCAAACTCCACCAGTGTTCATATTTGGGCATATTGAGTATTTGTACCAAGTTTGGTCCAAATGCACAGTCGTTTGGGTTCACAGTGCTCTCCATATGTAGGTGAACTACATCTCCCTAAAATCATTATCTATTCCTCCCAACCCCCTCCAGTATTTTCTGTTGCTCATTGGGGTGCTGTGTGCCAAGTTTGTTCCAGGTCTATAATTTGTGAGGGTCTCAGTGGTCTGTTGAAGTCTGAGCTGAATCGGTTGAAGGTACTGCAAATCCCATCATACATTGTCCATACTCCCCGAGCATATTGTTTTTGTGATCAATCACTATGCTTTAATTATGTTCAATTTGTAACAATGAAAATACATCCTGCATATAAGAACTTCCTGACTGTGAGAGCCGTTCAGCAGTGGAACTCTCTGCCCTGGAGTGTGCTGGAGGCTCCTTCTTTGGAAGCTTTTAAGCAGAGGCTGGCTGGCCATTTGTCAGGGGTGATTTGAATGCAATATTCCTGCTTCTTGGCAGAATGGGGTTGGACTGGATGGCCCATGAGGTCTCTTCCAACTCTTGGATTCTATGATTCTATGATTTCCATTATGCTTCATAAGAGTAGCAAAATTACCGTTATGAAGTAGCAACGAAAATATGGTTGGGGGTCACCACAACATGAGGAACTTTATTTAGGAGTCACGGCATTAGAAAGGTTGAGAAACACTGGATTAGAGAGATGGGTCAAAACTAACAAAATGAAGTTCAACAGGGACAAATGCAAGAGACTCCACTTAGGCAGGAAAAACGAAATGCAAAGAGACAGAATGGTGGTTGAGAAGGGCGGGGTAGAAATGCTCGAAATAAATAAATCAACAAGACATTGGTCAATGGTCAACCCGATTTAATCTCCAGACAAAGAACAGGTAGAACAAATAGTGAGTGATAAGCCCTCCTTGAGGACCATGTACTCCACGCGGAATGCATTTCGAGGACCATCAGAACATCTGCTTCTTCTTTCAAAGGGAAGGAGGAAGCAATGTAGGACGATGATGGGACCAAAATGTCATCTCTGATGCCCTCCAGAAAACTTAGAACCTACAAGCCACGTTTCATCTCCTGGTTTTAATGAGTTTGCCTTAAACTCATTAAACTCATTACCTGGTGACTGAGCGTTCTTTCTCAAAGCACTAGCTGTCATTGAATTCAAGGCAGCTTTCTCGTAGGTGTTGATAGAATCATAGAATCAAAGAGTTGGAGGAGACCTCCTGGGCCATCCAGTCCAACCCCATTCTGCCAAGAAGCAGGAATATTGCATTCAAATCACCCCTGACAGATGGCCATCCAGCCTCTGTTTAAAAGCTTCCAAAGAAGGAGTCTCCACCACACTCCGGGGCAGAGAGTTCCACTGTTGAACGGCTCTCACAGTCAGGAAGTTCTTCCTCAAGTTCAGATGGAATCTCCTCTCTTGTAGTTTGAAACCATGGCTCCATTGCGTCCTAGTCTCCGGGGAAGCAGAAAGGAAGCTTGCTCCCTCCTCCCTGTGGCTTCCTCTTACGTATTTATACATGGCCCTCATCATGTCTCCTCTCAGCCTTCTCTTTTTCAGGCTAAACATACCCAGCTCTTTAAGCCGCTCCTCATAGGGCTTGTTCCCCAGACACCGGATCATTTTAGTCACCCTCCTCTGGACACATTCCAGCTTGTCAATTTCTCTCTTGAATTGTGGTGCCCAGAATTGGACACAATATTCCAGGTGTGGTCTAACCAAAGCAGAATAGAGCATGGGGAGCAGGACTTCCCTGGATCTAGACACTAGGCTCCGATTGATGCAGGCCAAAATCCCATTGGCTTTTTTTGCCGCCACATCACATTGTTGGCTCATGTTTAACTTGTTGTCCACGAGGACTCCAAGATCTTTTTCACACGTACAAGCCAGGCATCGTTGTCCCCCATTCTGTCTCTTTGCATTTCGTTTTTTTCTGCCAAAGTGCAGTCCCTTGCATTTGTCACTGTTGAACTTCATTTTGTTAGTTTGGGTATTATTAGACAGAGTCTTTTATAGGAATATTCTGCTGATGTTGCCCCAAAGTTGTAAATGACTGATAGACGTCTTCCATCCTGGCTCCATCTCAGTTTCCTGGCCAGATGTTGATCTTCTTGATTGGTGTTAACAAACACAAAGCTTGTGTTGACTTCCTCCTTAACATTGGGACTGCCATACTTTGAGCATTATCTTCAACTTTTTGTCCACGAGGACTCCAAGATCTTTTTCACACGTACTTGCTTCGTCCCCTACTCCGTATCTTTGCAGGTCCTCCAATGCAGCTCCGTAGACATTGACTAGGACGTCCAATGCGACCCTTGGCAGGTCTTCCAATGCAACTCCAGAGTTACTGGCTGAGTCTTTTATAGCAATATTCTGTTGATGTTGCCCCAAAGTTGTAAATGAATGATAGACATCTTCCATCCTGGCTCCATCTCAGTTTCCTGGCCAGATGTTGACTCATCTTGATTGGTGTTGATCTTATTTATTTATTTTATTTATTGCGGTTGCTTATACCCCGCCCTTCTCACCCGGGGGGACTCAGGGCGGCTTACACAAACAAGGCACAATTCGATGCCTGTATTACAAAAACATAACATCAAAAATATAACATCAATAACAACAATAATTATAACACTGATAACAATTAACGTAAACAATCAATATTATCGGCAGGAATAGCCATAAACCCGTAAAAACAATTAAAACAATAGAAGCAATACAAACCTCATTGCTGGTCAGCATTTAACCGACTCATAGTTAGGTTCTACTTTCCACACATTGTTGGTCCTATCATTCTGGTTCCATGTCTAATTGTCAGGGTGCCCAAAGGCCTGGTCCCAGAGCCACGTCTTTACCTTCCTCCTGAAGGCAAGGAGGGAAGTTGAAGCCCTGATTTCCCCCGGGAGTGAGTTCCACAGATGAGGGGCCACCACTGAGAAGGCCCTGCTCCTCGTCCCCACCAGCCTCACTTGTGATAGCGGTGGGGTCGTGAGCAGGGCCTCCCCAGATGATCTCAGATTCCGAGATGGGACGTAGAGGGAGATACGTTCGGACAGATACGCTGGACCGGAACCGTAAAGGGTTTTGTAGGTCAAAACCAGCACCTTGAATTGTGCTCGGAACTGAATCAGCAGCCAGTGGAGCTGACATAACAGGGGGGTGGTGTGTTCCCTGTATGTCGCTCCAGTAAGCAGTCTAGCTGCCGCTCGTTGGACTAGTTGGAGTTTCCGAACAGTCTTCAAGGGCAACCCCACGTAGAGTGCGTTGCAGTAGTCTATACGGGATGTGACAAGAGCGTGGACCACTGTGGCCAGATCAGACTTCCCGAGGTACGGGCGCAACTGGTGCACAAGTTTTAATTGCGCAAAAGCTCTCCCGGCCACCGCTGAGACCTGGGGTTCCAGGCTCAGCGATGAGTCCAGGATCACTCCCAAGCTGCGAACCTGCGACTTCAGGGGGAGTGTAACCCCATCCAGTACAGGCTGTAACCCTATACCCTGTTCGGCCTTACGACTGACCAGTAGGACCTCTGTCTTGTCTGGATTCAATTTCAATTTGTTAGCTCTCATCCAGTCCGACACAGCAGCTAAACACCGATTCAAGGTCTGGACAGCCTCCTTGGTGACAGGTGGAAAGGAGTGACAGATCTGAACATCATCCGCGTAGAGATAACATTTCAGTCCGAAACTCCGAATGATCTCCCCCAGCGGCTTCATGTAGATGTTAAACAACATTGGGGACAGAATTGATCCCTGAGGGACTCCACATGACAACGGCTGTGGAGCCGAACAGGTGTCACCCAGCAACACCTTCTGGGACCGTCCCTCAAGAAAGGACCGGAGCCACTGCAAAGCAGCACCCCCAAGTCCCATCTCTGTGAGGCGTCCCAGAAGAATACCGTGATCGACGGTATCGAAGGCCGCTGAGAGGTCCAGCAGAACTAACAGGGACACACTCCCCCTGTCTAGCTCCCTGCGCAGATCATCTACCAAGGCGACCAAGGCTGTTTCCGTTCCATGTCCCGGTCTAAAGCCAGACTGTGCCGGATCTAGATAATCAGTGTCTACCAGAAATCCCTGGAGTTGTGTTGCCACCACACGTTCCATGACTTTGCCCAAATAGGGGAGATTGGAAACTGGCCGATAGTTGTCTAATTGAGTGGGGTCCAGTGATGGTTTTTTCAACAGCGGTTTTATAACAGCCTGTTTTAGGCTCGCTGGAATTATGCCCTCCCGAAGGGAGGCATTAACCACCACTTTCACCCACTCTGCCAAACCCCCTCTGGCTTCCTTAATCAGCCAGGGTGGACAGGGGTCTAGGATGCATGTGGTGGGTCGCACCTCCCCAAGGATCCTGTCCACATCCTCAAGCTGAACCAATTGAAATGAATCCAATAAAACCGGACAAGCAGATGCTCTCGTCACATCCTCAGAGACTGCATTTAAAGTGGCGTCGAATCCCGACCGAATCAGCGCAATTTTATCTGTGAAGAATCGAGCAAATGCTTCACAGCGAGCTCCCGAGTTGTCAGGGATCTCGCTTTCCGGCGGATTTAATAGACTCCTGACAACTCGAAAGAGCTCAGCTGGACGATTCTTCGCCGATGCAATACTGGCCGCATAGGATGTTTTTTGTGCTGCCACTATTGCCACACCATAGGACCTTGTGAAGGCATTCAGATGTGTTTGGGCTGATTTAGTGGGATTCTGGCGCCACACGCGCTCTAACCACCTCTTCTTTCGCTTCATTGCTGCCAGCTCCTCAGTGAACCAAGGGGCATGGTTAGCCCGGCTACTCGAGAGGGGGCGTTCCGGAGCGATTACATCGATTGCCCTGGTCATCTCAGAATTCCAGTGAGAGACCAAGGCGTCGATAGAATCACCAGTCAGGAAGGTGGGAAAATCCCCAAGAGCCGTCAGGAATCCATTTGGATCCATAAGTCTCCTGGGGCGGACCATTTTAATGGGTCCACCACCCCTGCGGAGGTTGGGAGGTACAGTAAGTCTAAACCTGATCAGGTAGTGGTCGGTCCATGGCAACGGAGCGATGGTTAGCTCCTCCACCCCAGCACTATCACCCCATCTCTGAGTAAAAACCAAATCCAATGTGTGACCGGCCGTATGGGTGGGACCAGATATTAATTGGGACAAGCCCATGGTTGCCATGGCGACCATAAAGTCCTGAGCTGCACCTGAAAGGGTGGTCTCGGCATGGACGTTGAAATCCCCCAGGACTAAAAGTCGCTGGGAGTCCAACGCCATATCCGAGACCACATTTGCTAGCTCAGGTAGGGAGACTGTCGTGCAGCGGGGTGGTCGGTACACTAACAGAATCCCTATCCTGTCCCGGTCACCTAACCTAAAGCCGGCACATTCAAATGATGATGATTGTGGGATGGGGCGCCTGATCAAGGGGATAAAATCCTTATAGACCACTGCAACTCCTCCTCCCCGCCCTCCGGGTCTTGGCTGGTGCTGCACAGAATAGCCAGGTGGGCATAGTTGGGTGAGATTCACCCCTCCCCCCTCATCTAGCCAGGTCTCTGTTATACATGCTAGATCCGCATGTTCTTCCTGAATTAGATCTCGAATAGTGGAGGTCTTTCCATTGACCGACCTGGCATTGAACAGCACCATCCTTAACCCAGAGGGACCACCTTCCTGGCATCTCAGCTGTATCTTGTCGGGAGAGTTTTTTGGGGTAGCCAATGCATTCTTATTATTTTCAGGCCAAATTGTTTTTTGAGTTGTAGAATCGATAATTTTTGGAATTGCCAATGTTCTATTGTAGATTTTGGGCCAGATTTGCTTTTGTCTCAGATCCTTCCTATGTTTTAGATTTATCGAATTGTTGTTGTGAATTTTGGGCCAAAATGAATGGTTTAATCTCCTTTTCCCGTATCTTCCTCTACCTGTCACCACCTCTATAGCAGCCCCCCCACCTGCGAACCCCCCTACCCTGGGAGCATTCCCTCCCTGGTCCTCATTTGCTATCTCAGCTGTTAGCATATAACGACAGACATTGTTGTGATTGTAACTGTAGGCATCTAGGACCTGTGGGTTCTGCCCTTCAATCCCCCTTAATCCTTCCAGTGTGTCACAGATCATAAAGTGCACTTGTGCGTTATCGAGGAGGACAGAAGGCTGTTGAAGTAACCATAACAACAGAGATAATACAAATGCGAACATCAATACTCGATATTTGATGGTAAATCCCAGCATAGGCCTTAGGCCGGATAAATCACACGTTTAAAGTGCTATTGTGCAAACAGTCTAGCAGCAGTGATGGTGGCTTGGGACCAGGCAGTTAATTCCTGATAGAACCAGGTAGCTAAAGTGCAGGGCTTAAAGTGCAGGGCTCAAGGACTTGGGACCAGGCAGTTAATTCCTGACAGAACCAGTAACTAAAGTGCGGGGCTCAAAGTGCAATACTAGGTGTTAACTACGACTCAATATTGATAGGACCATACGACTTAAAGTGCTAGATTAAAGTGCTTAACAGTTCTAAGTTCGATGATAATGCCCTCAACTATTCCCAAAACACTCAGACTTGAACAGCCGATTCAAAACGTGGACCCAGCTGTAGGGCCCGTGGACGAGCGAGCCGGCGCCCTCAGCCCGGACCCCGGATCTTCTCAACTGTCCAGGAGAGGAGATGTTGACTTCCTTCTTAACATTGTAAGCATTTCTGTTATAACTGCCCCAGTTCTTATTAGAGTTCTTATTCTTTTCAGTTCTTATTAGCATTTTTTAATTACAGTCCAGCAAGCAGGTACTTAGTCATTGCAGGCCTGGGTCTTTTATTAGCTCCATACATTCTGTTGGGGTTCAGCCTGAGTTTGAACCTGATTCTCTGTTTGTACCTCCTGATGCTAATGAAAATATATTTACTGATGCTAATGAAAATGTACTTCCTGATGCTTCTTGATGTCAGTGACCCTGACATTAGTGAAAATGCTCCTGAAATTAGTGAGGAAGAAAATTCTGTAGATTTGGGAAATGAAAGTACCAGTGTTCATGAGAATGTTTCAGAGGGAAGCCATGACCTTTCCCTCCCTTCTGCACCTGGGAACCTTAATGGGAATAGAAGGGGCCAGATCTGGCAAGACAGGAGTCAATCACTCAGCTTGCGAAGGTCTTCCAGATTAAAAGAAATACAAACAAGGGCTTCAAAGCAGGGAGGCATATCACGAAACCAATTCCTTAGATAGAAGGAGGGTGATTTGTCAACAAAGACAAGAAAGTGAAGGGGGGCGGTGTTCCCAGAGCCTGATAATGAGAAGAGGCCCTGCAGAAAGTTCTCCAGGAAAGCACCAAAGTTTCTTGGGTATAAAGGAGGTCTGATTTGTGTTGTACCTCAGAGGAGTCAACATTTGGATTTCCTGTTTCATACAATCAAGGAGTGTTCTGAACCACACCAATAATAGTATTAGGCCAAACTTCACACACAGAACCCCCATAACCAACAGAAAAAAATGATGGTCTTTGGTGACCCCCCTGACACCCCTTCGCGACCCCCTCAGGGGTCCCGACCTCCAGGTTGAGAAACACTGCTTTAAAGCAAAGGCTAGATGGCTATCTGTTGAGGGTGCATTGAACGTGATTGTCCTTCTTGTCAGGGGGTTGGACTGGATGGCCCATGAGACCTCTTCCAACTCTGATTCTGTGGTTCTATGAAACCAGAGGGGATATGATAGCCATGTATAAATATGTGAAAGGAAGCCACAGGGAGGAGGAGGGAGCAAGCTTGATTTCTGCTTCCCTGGAGACTAGGACGCAATGGAACCATGGCTTCAAACTACAAGAGAGGAGATTCCATCTGAACATTAGGAAGAACTTCCTGACTGTGAGAGCCGTTCAACAGTGGAACTCTCTGCCCCGGAGTGTGGTGGAGGCTCCTTCTTTGGAAGCTTTTAAGCAGAGGCTGGATGGCCATCTGTCAGGGGTTATTTGAATGCAATATTCCTGCTTCTTGGCAGAATGGGGTTGGACTGGGTGGCCCAGGAGTTCTCTTCCAACTCTTTGATTATGATTCTATGAGAGCATTTAGAATCCCGCAGCTTTCGAAGAGTAACTCTCATTTCTTTGCTCCAATGGTGCAGAAAATACGAACGATGCCTGCTCGCAGCCCACACAAGAATCTATAAAGCCGCGGTGCCACCTAGTTCAACCCATTGCTCGGAAGCTCCTCCAGCCATGCAGCTTTCCCTTCTCTTCCACTTCTGCCTGCTTCTTATAGGGAACGAAGCCAAGCAGTTTTACAAATGCGCAGTAGCCAGGATCTTGAAGGCGGAAGGGATGGATGGATACGGAGGCCACTCCCTGGGCGACTGTGAGTTGGAGGTTCTCCTCCTTATGGTTTCAGGTTGAGGACTCCCAATGGGCTTGCTTTCTTGGTCATGAATGACTTTTCAATCACTTTGAAGCACAGTTAAAAGCAACACTGCCTTGCTGCTGTTGGAGTGAGTCAGGGGGAGAGCTTTGAACTGGCTCCCCTCCTTTCTTCACAACCGTGGACAGCGAGTGGAGAGGGGAGGCCTGCTCTCTGAGAGGTCCCCCCCCTCTCTCTCTTGTGGGGTTCCTCCTCAGGGGGCCATTCTCTCCCCTCTCTTGTTTAACATCTATATGCGACCACTTGCTCAGCTGGTTCGAGGTTTTGGGCTGGAGTGTTATCAGTACGCCGATGACACTCAGCTGGTGCTGAAGATGGAGGGCAGACCAGACTCTGTACCCGATTGTTTCCATCATAGAATCATAGAATCATAGAATCAAAGAGTTGGAAGAGACCTCATGGGCCATCCAGTCCAACCCCATTCTGCCAAGAAGCAGGAATATTGCATTCAAATCACCCCTGACAGATGGCCATCCAAACTACCAATCCAAACTACAAGAGAGGGGATTCCATCTGAACATGAGGAAGAACTTCCTGACTGTGAGAGCTGTTCAGCAGTGGAACTCTCTGCCCCGGAGCGTGGTGGAGGCTCCTTCTTTGGAAGCTTTTAAGCAGAGGCTGGATGGCCATCTGTCTGGGGTGATTAGAATGCAATATTCCTGCTTCTTGGCAGAATGGGGTTGGACTGGATGGCCCATGAGGTCTCTTCCAACTCTTTGATTCTACGATTCTATGAATCAAATTGGGCACACAGAACTCCCATGCCAACGGAAAACACTGGAATGGTTTGGTGGGCATTGACCTTGAGTTTGGGAGTTGTAGTTCACCTATATTCAGAGAGCACTGTGGATCTGGACCAAACTTGGCACACATACTCTGGTGGAGTCTGGGAAAAATAGACCTCGACATTTGGGAGTTGTAGCTGTTGGGATTTGTAATTCATTACAATCAAAGAACATTCTGAACTCCACCAATGATAGAATTGGGTCAAACTTCCCATATGGAATCCCCATGACCAACAGAAAATACTGCGTTTTCCGATGATCTTTGGTGACCTCTCCCAACCCCCAGGTTGAGACACACTGCTCTCAATTGATGTCTGCAAACTTGATGATCATGCTTTTTCACCCTTCCTCTAATTCAGTGTTTCTCAACCTTCCTAAGGCCACAACCTCTTAATGCAGTTCCTCCTGTTGTGGTGACCCCCAACCATAACATTATTTTTGTCGCTACTTCATAACTATAATTTTGCTACTGTTGTTAATCGTAATGTAAATATCTGATATGTAGGATGTATTTTCTTTCACTGGATCAAATTTGGCACAAATATCCAAAAAGCCCGAATTTGAATGCTAGCGGGTTTGGGAGGGATTGATATTGTCATTTGGGAGTTGTAGTTGCTGGGATTGATAGTTCAGCTACAATCAAAGAGCATTCTGAACTCCACCAATGATGAAACTGAACCAAACTTGGCACACAGAACTCCCACGACCAACAGAAAATGCCGGAAGGGTTTGGTGGGCATTGACCTTTGGAGTTGTAGTCCACCTCCATCCAGAGAGCACTATGGACTCAAACCATGATGGATATTGCACAAATATTCAGCTTGCCCAAATATGAACACCAGTAGAGTTTGGAGGAAATAGACCTTGACATTTGGGAGTTGTAGTTGCTGGGATTGATAGTTCAGCTACAATCAAAGAGCATTCTGAACTCCACCAATGATGAAACTGAACCAAACTTGGCACACAGAACTCCCACGACCAACAGAAAATGCCGGAAGGGTTTGGTGGGCATTGACCTTTGGAGTTGTAGTCCACCTCCATCCAGAGAGCACTATGGACTCAAACCATGATGGATATTGCACAAATATTCAGCTTGCCCAAATATGAACACCAGTAGAGTTTGGAGGAAATAGACCTTGACATTTGAGAGTTGTAGTTGCTGGGATTGATAGTTCATCTACAATCAAAGAGCATTCTGAACCCCACCAACCCCACTTGGCCCAATTCAAGATAGAATTGGGCCAAACTTCCCACACAGAACCCCATGACCAACAGAAAATACTGTGTTTTCTGATGGTCTTTGGTGACCCCTTTGACATCCCCGTTTGACCCCCCCCCCCAGGGGTCCCAACCCCCAGGTTGAGAAACACTGCTCTAATTCATTTATCAAGATCCTGCACAGGAGGACCAGGCCCAGGCCAGAACCGTGCTGGTGGCACTCCACTCGTCACTTCTTTCCAGGATGAAGAGGAAGCATTGGGGAACATCACCCCTTTGGGTTTGTTTGCTCAACCAATTCCAGATCCACCTCACCATAGTTTTGCCTTGCCCACCTTGGACTAGTTTCCTTGCCAGAAGGTCATGGGGGACCTTGTCAAAGAAGGCCTTACTGAATTCCAGGTACGCTACATCCACGGCATCATTCCCCGCATCTACCCAGCTTGTAACTCTATTGAAATAACAGTACACAACGGATTTAAACATGTAAGAATGGGTTTTCAAAATGGCCCCCTTTTTCAAAAATTAAAGGCCAGTTTCCCTTATTTATTTATTTTTTAAGGAAATCAGGAGACGCTTCCTTCTTGGGAGGAGAGCAATGTCCAATCTCGATAAAATAGTAAAGAGTAGAGACATCACACTGGCAACAAAGATCCGCATAGTCCAAGCCATGGCATTCCCTGTAGTAACCTATGGATATGAGAGCTGGACCTTCGGGAAGGCAGAGCAAAGGAAGATCGATGCTTTCGAACTGTGGTGTTGGAGGAAAGTGCTGAGAGTGCCTTGGACTGCGAGAAGGTCCAACTAGTCCATCCTCCAGGAAAGAAAGCCCGGCTGCTCACTGGAGGGAAGGAGACTAGAGTTAAAGTGGAAGTCCTTTGGCCACATCATGAGGAGACAGCAAAGCCTAGAGAAGGGAATGATGCTGGGGAAAGTGGAAGGTAAAAGGAAGAGGGGCCGACCAAGGGCAAGATGGATGGATAGCATCCTTGAAGCGACCAATGTGGGCTAGGCAAAACTACGGTGAGGTGGATCTGTAATTGGTTAAGTGGACGAACACAGAGAGTGCTCACTAATGCTTCCTCTTCATCTTGGAAAGAAGTGACGAGCGGAGTGCCGCAGGGTTCCGTCCTGGGCCCGGTCCTGTTCAACATCTTTATTAATGACTTAGATGAAGGGCTAGAAGGCAGGATCATCAAGTTTGCAGACGACACCAAATTGGGAGGGATAGCCAATAGTCCAGAGGACAGGAGCAGGATTCAAAACGATCTTGACAGATTAGAGAGATGGGCCAAAACTAACAAAATGAAGTTCAACAGTGACAAATGCAAGATACTCCACTTTGGCAGAAAAAATGAAATGCAAAGATACAGAAT
This sequence comes from Anolis sagrei, assembly GCF_037176765.1. Taxonomy (NCBI): domain Eukaryota; kingdom Metazoa; phylum Chordata; class Lepidosauria; order Squamata; family Anolidae; genus Anolis; species Anolis sagrei. The sequence continues at coordinate 197,579,518 of NC_090025.1, read as the reverse complement.
GGGGGACGCCTGGCTCGAGATCAGGACGTGTGGAAAAGACCTTGGAGTCCTCGTGGACAACAAGTTAAACATGAGCCAGGAATGTGATGTGGCAGCAAAAAAAGCCAATGGGATTTTGGCCTGCATCAATAGGAACATAGTGTCTAGATCTAAGGAAGTAATGCTACCCCTCTATTCTGCTTTGGTTAGACCACATCTGGAATATTGTGTCCAATTCTGGGCACCACAATTCAAGAGAGATATTGACTCTAAGCTGGAATGTGTCCAGAGGAGGGCGACTAAAATGATCAAGGGTCTGGAGAACAAGCCCTATGAGGAGCGGCTTAGGGAACTGGGCATGTTTAGCCTGAAGAAGAGAAGGCTGAGAGGAGATATGATAGCCATGTATAAATATGTGAGAGGAAGCCACAGGGAGGAGGGAGCAAGCTTGTTTTCTGCTTCCTTGGAGACTAGGACGCGGAACAATGGCTTCAAACTACAAGAGAGGAGATTCCATCTGAAATAGCATGGCCTGACTTACCGGGCCAAAGAAGTTGCGGTGCAGAGTGTTCCCCACCGCCATTCTTGCCTGAGGGGGTTTATTCCTCCCAGAAGCCCCCTCCGATGGCGGGAAGAATTCCCGCCGGCGGGTCAAGGGGCCAATGGCCTATTGACCACGCCCACCACAGCTGAGGCCCGAGCTGGCCTCTCCCCCCTTTCAGGTCAGCCTTCTTAAGGCTGCCCAGGCTCCCCGGCAGGCACTTGGCCTGCAACAGCTGATCCATCCCACCCACCCTGCATGCAGTTTATGTTTTCATGGCTGTTAATTTTGGAGATGTTCACCTTGTCACAGTTACCTGTTAACAGTTAATTGTTTATCTTTGCTTCTCGTCACAACTCCTTGATGGGCGTGGGGCATGGGCCCTGGATCCGGTTTGGTATCCCCCCTAGCGGTTAGGGGGGACGCCCGGTGGTCCCAGGGGGGGTGCCGAGTTGCGTGTGCCCGGTATTGTGCCGGCGGCACCCCGGTGTGTGCGGGATCGGACAGTATTGGGCTGTCCCATCATGATCCAGGACCCATGCTTGGCTGCCAACCCTTGTTCCTGTTATCAATAAATGAGTTGTGGACATTGTTCATCCCACATCATGTGTGAGTGTACTTCTTGGGTTGGCCGTGGGAGGTGTATCACACTTGCACACGCAACATTAGGAAGAACTTCCTGACTGTGAGAGCCGTTCAGCAGTGGAACTCTCTGCCCCGGAGTGTGGTGGAGGCTCCTTCTTTGGAAGCTTTTAAGCAGAGGCTGGATGGCCATTTGTCAGGAGTGATTTGAATGCAATATTCCTGCTTCTTGGCAGAATGGGGTTGGACTGGATGATGGCCCATGAGGTCTCTTCCAACTCTTTGATTCTTTGATTCTATGATTCTATGACTGGACTGACCTTGAAGGAGCTGGGGGTGGTGACGGCCGACAGGGAGCTCTGGTGTGGGCTGGTCCATGAGGTCACGAAGAGTTGGAGACGACTGAACGAATGAACAACAAAAGGCCAGTTTCCTTTATTTATTTATTTGCTTTCTGGTGTTTCATCCCCCCCCCCCTTTTTTTTTTTTTTTTTTGCTTCTAGGGCTGTGTGTGATCAATTACACAAGTGATTTTGACAGCCATTTCAAGGAGAATTACTTTACTAGCAAGAAACGGTTTGGCATGTTCCAGATCGACAACAACGAGTTCTGCAATGAGTATTGTTCCGATTCAGAGAATAAGTGCTCTGTACATTGCTCAAGTGAGTCACAGTCCAGAACTAGGTAGTAGCCCAAGGCGGTGGTGCTGTTTTCCGGATATGGAGCAATCCCAGTCCAATCCCCGCTAATTAACGTGTTTTGTGGGGAATGTTCTCATTTCACGTTCATTTCTTTGGCAGAGCTCGTAGACGATGACATAAGGGACGATATTGCATGCGCAAAAATAATTGTCAACTCGCCCCACAAAATTGAGTATTGGTGAGTCTATGCAAGTTTTAACATCTATCTTCTGTCAAAAATTTAGAAATGTATGAAAATCTAGCAAATTTCCATGCAGATTTTTGTCATGGTCGATGAACAATTCCTTCAGGTCATCCGTAAGCAAACCATGAAAGCAACACATTTCTCTCATCAGACGTGGAGAGAGACCGTATCTCTCTCCACGTACCAACCCGGGCCCTTCGATCTTCGGCGGAGGCCCTCCTAACGCCCCGACCAATTTCACAAGCTCGTCTTGCGGGCACAAGGGAGAGAGCCTTCTCCTCCGAGGCCCCCCAATTCTGGCACTCATTATCTGGAGAGATCAGGAAAGCCCCTTCACTAGAAACGTTCAAAAAGAACCTTAAAACCTGGCTCTTCCGCTGCGCCTCTGGCGAGGTGCACATAGAATCCTAGAATCAAAGGGTTGGAAGAGACCTCCTGAGCCATCATCCAGTCCAATCCCATTCTGCCAAGAAGCAGGAATATTGCATTCAAATCACCCCTGACAGATGGCTGTCCAGCCTCTGCTTCAAAGCTTCCAAAGAAGGAGCCTCCACCACACTCCGGGGCAGAGAGTTCCACTGCTGAACGGCTCTCACAGTCAGGAAGTTCTTCCTAATGTTCAGATGGAATCTCCTCTCTTGTAGTTTGAAGCCATTCCTCCATTGCGTCTTCAGGCTAAACATGCCCAGCTCCTTTAGCCGCTCCTCATAGGGCTTGTTCTCCAGACCCTTGATCATTTTAGTTGCCCTCCTCTGGACACATTCCAGCTTGTCAATATCTCCCTTCAGTTACGGTGCCCAGAATTGGACACAGTATTCCAGGTGTGGTCTAACCAAGGCAGAATAGAGCATGGGGAGCATCACTTCCCAAGATCTAGACACTCGGCTCCTCTTGATGCAGGTCAACATCCCATTGGCTTTTTTTGCCGCCACGTCGCATTCCTGGCTCATGTTTAACTTGTTGTCCACAAGGACTCCAAGATCTTTTTCACACGTCCTGCTCTCGAGCCAGGCATCGTTGTCCCCCATTCTGTCTCTTTGCATTTCGTTTTTCCTGCCAAAGTGGAAAACTCAGTTGGAAAACGCGTTGGACGTTACCTTGCTCAATATCTAAACCGCGGGAACTTTCCTGCTGGATGAGGGGGCTTCTGGGAAGAAGAAGCCCCCCTCAGGCCAAATGGCAGGGGGGGGGGAACACCCCACACCGCAACCTCCACGGCCTGGTAAGTCAGGCCATGCCATTTACATTGGTTAACAAACAAACAAAGGGGAATTACAGTTTCACTCAACATTCACACACATGTACACACATTCATCAACATGCATCCAAAATATCCCCATATCCTTTTCTCCTTCCTTGGAGAAGCACCTCTTAGGCCAGAGCCTGTTTTCCTGCAGCCTGCCAACGTACAGTTCCGTAACTTCCATAACACCAAAACTTCAAAACGCTGAGATGCCAAAACTTCTTTCCCTAAGACCAATGCCAAGGACCAGATCTGTGTTTTCCATACAGCAGAACCTGACTCCCTGCACAAAATCCAAGACTCCAAAAGCACACTTCTTCCTCTTCCCTTGAGAAAGAAGCCCAAAGTGACCAGACCGCTCCCTTGCAGATCTGCCACTCTCCGAATACACCATCTCTCTCCTTCCCGTGGAGCAGAGCATGGCGGGTGGAACAGACTCCTCAGGTCTGCCACACTTTGAGCATTATTAGACTGAGTCTGTGGTAGGAATATTCTGTTGATGTCGTCCCAAAGTTGTAAATCAATGATAGATGTCTTCCATCCTGGATCCATCTCAGTGTTGACCTTCTTGCTTGGTGTGAACAAGCACAAGGCTTGTGTTGACTTCCTTCTTAACGTAAGGAATGTTGCAAACATTTCCTTTATCACTGTCCCAGTTCTTATCAGGATTTCTCATTAGCAGGTAGTCATTGCAGACCTTAATATTATACTTGTGTTTCCAAAATTATTAGTTCCATTCATCCATCCATTCTTCCATTCATTCCCACACATAATTATTAAATTCACATTTATCAAACTTGCACATTGAATTTCTTATTACAGTTGTTGTAGCTCAGCCAGCTGAGGATGTTGATGAGGGTCAGGGGGTGCAGGGTGTTGGAACAGGAAGGCCATTCCCCAGTTTGGAGAACAGAGGACTCCCTTGGGTGGAAACGAAACTGTTTTCCAGGATGACTGGCTGGAAGAAAGATTAGAGAGGCGAGGCTGCTTCTCCGTGGGAAGAATTCCAGTGCAAGTCAGGCTCCTAATTCCAGTGCAAGTCAGGGTGCTTGGAGACTAGGACACGGAACAATGGCTTCAAACTACAAGAGAGGAGATTCCATCTGAACATTAGGAAGAACTTCCTGACTGTGAGAGCCGTTCAGCAGTGGAACTCTCTGCCCCGGGGTGTGGTGGAGGCTCCTTCTTTGGAGGCTTTTAAGCAGAGGCTGGATGGCCATTTGTCAGGGGTGATTTGAATGCAAAATTCCTGCTTCTTGGCAGGGGGTTGGACTGGATGGCCCATGAGGTCTCTTCCAACTCTATGATTCTATGATTCTATGATTCTATGCTCACCGATGCTTCCTCTTCATCCTGGAAAGAAGTGACGAGTGGAGTGCCCCAAGCAGGGTTCCGTCCTGGGCCCGGTCCTGTTCAACATCTTCATTCATGACTTAGATGAAGGGCTAGAAGGCAGGATCATCAAGTTTGCAGACGACACCAAATTGGGAGGGAGAGCCAATACTCCAGAGGACAGGAGCAGGATTCAAAACGATCTTGAAGGATTAGAGAGATGTTTGGTCAAAACTAACAAAATGAAGTTCAACAGGGACAAATGCAAGATACTCCACTTTGGCAGGAAAAACAAAATGCAAAGATACAGAATGGGGGACAATGAGGCCTGGCTCGAGAGCAGGACGTGTGAAAAAGATCTTGGAGTCCTCGTGGACAGGAAGTTAAACATGAGCCAACAATGTGATGTGGCGGCAAAAAAAGCCAATGGGATTTTGGCCTGCATCAACAGGAGCCTAGTGTCTAGATCTAAGGAAGTAATGCTACCCCTCTATTCCGCTTTGGTTAGACCACACCTGGAATATTGTGTCCAATTCTGGGCACCACAATTCAACAGAGATATTGACAAGGTGGAATGTGTCCAGAGGAGGGCGACTCAAATGATCAAGGGTCTGGAGAACAAGCCCTATGAGGAGCGGCTTAGGGAACTGGGCATGTTTAGCCTGAAGAAGAGAAGGCTGAGAGGAGACATGATGAGGGCCATGTATACATATGTGAGAGGAAGCCACAGGGAGGAGGAGGGAGCAATCTTGTTTTCTGCTTCCTTGGAGACTAGGACGCAATGGAACAATGGCTTCAAACTACAAGAGAGGAGATTCCATCTGAACATTAGGAAGAACTTCCTGACTGTGAGAGCCGTTCAGCAGTGGAACTCTCTGCCCCGGAGTGTGGTGGAGGCTCCTTCTTTGGAAGCTTTGAAACAGAGGCTGGATGGCCATCTGTCAGGGGTGATTTGAATGCAATATTCCTGCTTCTTGGCAGAATGGGGTTGGACTGGATGGCTCATGAGGTCTCTTCCAACTCTTTGATTCTATGATTCTATGATTCTATGTCCACGGGAAGGGTGTTCCACAGCCGAGGAGCCACCACCGAGAAGGCCCTGTCTCTCGTCCCCACCAGGCGTGCCTGTGAGGCAGGCGGGATCGAGAGCAGGGCCTCCCCGGACGATCTCAAAGTCCTCGTGGGCTCATAGGCCGAGATGCGGTCAGAGAGGTATCTTGGGCTGGAACCATTTAGGGCTTTGTAGGCCAACGCCAGCACCTTGAATTGAGCCCGGTAGCAAATCGGCAGCCAGTGGAGCTGGTGCAGCAGAGGAGTTGTATGCTCCCTGCGTCCTGCTCCTGTTAGTAACATGGCTGCCGCACGCTGGACCAGTTGAAGCTTCCAGGCCGTCTTCAAGGGCAACCCCACGTAGAGAGCGTTGCAGTAGTCTAGGCGGGATGTAACCAGAGCGTGGACTACCGTGGCCAAGTCAGACTTCCCGAGGTACGGGCGCAGCTGGCGCACAAGCCTAAGCTGTGCAAATGCTCCCCTGGTCACCGCTGAGACCTGGGGCTCCAGGCTCAACGATGAATCCAGGATCACACCCAAGCTGCGAGCCTGCGCCTTCAAGGGGAGTGCGACCCCGTCCGGCACAGGCTGTCACCCTATACCCTGTTCGGCCTTACGGCTGACCAGGAGGACCTCTGTCTTGTCTGGATTCAATTTCAATCTGTTGTCCCTCATCCAGTCCGTCACAGCGGCCAAGCAGCGGTTCAGGACCTGAACGGCCTCCTTAGTAGCAGGTGGGAAGGAGTGACAGAGTTGGACATCATCTGCATACAGATGACACCGTACCCCGAAACTCCGGATGATCTCTCCCAATGGCTTCATGTAGATATTAAACAGCATGGGGGACAGTATTGAGCCCTGTGGAACCCCACAAGTCAAAGGTTGTGGCGTTGAACAGGTGTCCCCCAATAACACCTTCTGGGTGCGGCCTTCCAGGAATGACCGGAGCCACTGGTTTCATATCCTTCCTTCTCTCTTTCCTTCCTTCCCTCCCCCCTTTCTCTACTTCTTCCTTTGTCTCCTTTCTTCCCTCCCTGTTTCCTTCCTTCTTTCACTTTTTTATTTCCTTTTCTCCTTGCTTCTTTCTTTACTTCTTTCCTGCATTTCCCTCCACTTTTCTTTCCTTTCTACTTTCTCTCCTTCCTTCCTTCCTTCCTTCCTTCCTTCTCTCTTTCCTTCCTTCCCCCTTTCCCTCCTTCATTCCTTCCCTTTTTCCCTCCCTCCTTTCTTCTCTCCTTCCTTCCTGTCTGTTTTCCCCCAATACCATGTTAGAGTTCCTTCTAACTCTACTCTGAGTCTATTTAATATAGTAATATATAGTAGTAACATTATATTACATGGTAGTATATATAACAATCACATCATGAGGAGACAGCCAAGACTAGAGAAGACAATGATGCTGGGGAAAGTGGAAGGCAAAAGGAAGAGGGGCCGACCAAGGGCAAGGTGGATGGATGGCATCCTTGAAGGGACTGGACTGACCTTGAAGGAGCTGGGGGTGGTGATGGCCGACAGGGAGCTCTGGTGTGGGCTGGTCCATGAGGTCACCTAGAGAAGACAATGATGCTGGGGAAAGTGGAAGGCAAAAGGAAGAGGGGCCGACCAAGGGCAAGATGGATGGATGGCATCCTTAAAGTGACTGGACTGACCTTGAAGGAGCTGGGGGTGGTGACGGCCGACAGGGAGCTCTGGCGTGGACTGGTCCATGAGGTCACCTAGAGAAGACAATGATGCTGGGGAAAGTGGAAGGCAAAAGGAAGAGGGGCCGACCAAGGGCAAGGTGGATGGATGGCATCCTTGAAGTGACTGGACTGACCTTGAAGGAGCTGGGGGTGGTGACGGCCGACAGGGAGCTCTGGCGTGGGCTGGTCCATGAGGTCACGAAGAGTCGGAGACAACTGAATGAATGAACAACAATATATAACAATAATTTAATATAATATATATGTATTATATAGCAATATATGTGTATATATAATAGTAATTTATAAAGTATTGTAATTATATACACACACACCAACCAGTGATCCAACATCCATCTGTGTGTGTGTGCACACGTGTGTGCATGTATCTGGGTGCATGTGTCTACACTGCCATATAATCCAGTCCTAAGTAGATAATCTGGATTTTACATGGCAGTGTGGAAGGGTTGACTTTGAGCGCATCTACACTGTAGATTTAATAAAGGAGGATGAAGATGGTGAGGAGAGGAGAAAAAGGAAGGAAAGAAAGGGAAAGAAAGGGAAGGAAGGGAAGTAGAGAAAGGGAGGGAGGGAAGGAAGGTAGGAGGAGGTTGGACCGGATGGTCTTTAGGGCTCCCTTTCAACTGGTTGGCCATCCGTTATGAGGGCTTTGATCGTGTCTTCCTTTACTGCCAAAGGAGGTTGGACCAGATGGTCTTAGGGCTCCCTTTCAACTGGTTGGCCATCCGTTATGAGGGCTTTGATTGTGTCTTCCTTTACTGCCAAAGGAGGTTGGACCAGATGGTCTTTAGGGCTCCCTTTCAACTGGTTGGCCATCCGTTATGAGGGCTTTGATCGTGTCTTCCTTTACTGCCAAAGGAGGTTGGACCGGATGGTCTTTAGTGCTCCCTTTCAACTGGTTGGCCATCCGTTATGAGGGCTTTGATCGTGTCTTCCTTTACTGCCAAAGGAGGTTGGACCGGATGGTCTTTAGGGCTCCCTTTCAACTGGTTGGCCATCCGTTATGAGGGCTTTGATCGTGTCTTCCTTTACTGCCAAAGGAGGTTGGACCGGATGGTCTTTAGGGCTCCCTTTCAACTGGTTGGCCATCCGTTATGAGGGCTTTGATCGTGTCTTCCTTTACTGCCAAAGGAGGTTGGACCAGATGGTCTTTAGGGCTCCCTTTCAACTGGTTGGCCATCCGTTATGAGGGCTTTGATCGTGTCTTCCTTTACTGCCAAAGGAGGTTGGACCAGATGGTCTTTAGGGCTCCCTTTCAACTGGTTGGCCATCCGTTATGAGGGCTTTGATCGTGTCTTCCTTTACTGCCAAAGGAGGTTGGACCAGATGGTCTTTAGGGCTCCCTTTCAACTGGTTGGCCATCCGTTATGAGGGCTTTGATCGTGTCTTCCTTTACTGCCAAAGGAGGTTGGACCAGATGGTCTTTTGGGCTCCCTTTCAACTGGTTGGCCATCCATTATGAGGACTTTGATCATGTCTTCCTGTACTGCCAAAGGAGGTTGGACCAGATGGTCTTAGGGCTCCCTTTCAACTGGTTGGCCATCCGTTATGAGGGCTTTGATCATGTCTTCCTGTACTGCCAAAGGAGGTTGGACCAGATGGTCTTTTGGGCTCCCTTTCAACTGGTTGGCCATCCGTTATGAGGGCTTTGATCATGTCTTCCTGTACTGCCAAAGGAGGTTGGACCAGATGGTCTTTAGGGCTCCCTTTCAACTGGTTGGCCATCCGTTATGAGGGCTTTGATTGTGTCTTCCTTTACTGCCAAAGGAGGTTGGACCGGATGGTCTTTAGGGCTCCCTTTCAACTGGTTGGCCATCCGTTATGAGGGCTTTGATCGTGTCTTCCTTTACTGCCAAAGGAGGTTGGGCTGGATGGTCTTTAGGGCTCCCTTTCAACTGGTTGGCCATCCGTTATGAGGGCTTTGATCGTGTCTTCCTTTACTGCCAAAGGAGGTTGGACCGGATGGTCTTTAGGGCTCCCTTTCAACTGGTTGGCCATCCGTTATGAGGGCTTTGATCGTGTCTTCCTTTACTGCCAAAGGAGGTTGGGCTGGATGGTCTTTGGGGCTCCTTTCCGAGCAGTGTCAAGGCCACCCTACTGGGATCTGCACACATTATTTGTTGAAACATTACACATTTCTAGACACTTGGGAAGCATCCAACGTGTGATCCAATACAACAACCAGCATAGTGATCTTGTCTGCTGTGTACTAATCTTGTTGCGTTTAAAATAATAATAATAATAATAATAATAATAATAATAATAATAATATTTTTTGTCTTCTTTCTAGGAGAGTATGGAAAGATTACTGTTCTAATAAAAACAATTCGAAATGGTTGAAGAAATGTAAATTGTGAAGGTGAATGAAACCTAGAATGGGTATCTCTCTCTGCCCGATGCTTGCTGTTTGGAAGGAGACAAGTTTTAATTCTTTTCCCTACCTTTCCTCTCAAAATACATGGCTTCCTGTCTGCAGTTGCTTCTCCAGAAGGAAAATCCTTCCAAACACTTCGCCTAGTTCTGCATCCCAAGCTCAACTGGTTCTATGTCTGTATCAAATAAAAGTAAAAATATATGGTTGTACCTTCACTTCACTTTATTTCTTAATTAGTCTCTCTCCACCAAGGTGCTCCGAGCGACTTACAATTTAAAATAGTATTTGTTGTTGTTGTTCATTCGTTCAGTCGTCTCCGACTCTTCGTGACCTCATGGACCAGCCCAGGCCAGAGCTCCCTGTCGGCCATCACCACCCCCAGCTCCTTCAAGGTCAGTCCAGTCACTTCAAGGATGCCATCCATCCATCTTGCCCTTGGTCGGCCCCTCTTCCTTCTGCCGTCCACTTTCCCCAGCATCATTCCCTTCTCTAGGCTTGGCTGTCTCCTCATGATGTGGCCAAAGGACTTCCACTTTCCCTCTCGTCTCCTTCCCTCCAGTGAGCAGCCGGGCTTTCTTTCCTGAAGGATGGACTGGTTGGATCTTCTCGCAGTCCAAGGCACTCTCAGAACTTTCCTCCAACACCACAGCTCAAAAGCATCGATCTTCCTTCACTCAGCCTTCCCGAAGGTCCAGCTCTCACATCCGTAGGTGACTACTACAGGGAATGCCATGGCTTTGACTAGGCAATGGATCTTGGTTGCCAGTCTGATGTCTCTACTCTTGACTATTTTATCGAGACTGGACATTGCTCTCCTCCCAAGAAGGAAGCGTCTTCTGGTTTCCTGGCCACAGTCTGCATCTGCAGTCATCTTTGCACCTAGAAATACAAAGTCTGTCACGGCCTCTACATTTTCTCTCTCTATTTTCCAGTTGTCAATCATTCTTGTTGCCATAATCTTGGGTTTTTGATGTTTAGCTGCAACCCAGGGACCCACGACCGTCCCGTCTTGGGTGGCCCTTCACGGTTTCGCTCATGACATCATTGAGGTGCTCAAGCTCCAGCGCCACAACAAGGCGGTGACCCTTTGCTGGAGAAAATAGTATTTACACAATATAAAAACATTCAACAGTGACTATTTGGCAAATTAGATCTGATCACTTAAATGCACAACCAAACAGCCAAGTCTTGAGTGCCTTTACAAAAGGTCGCAACTCCGACATTGCTCTAACGTATGGAGGCCATGAGTTCCACAGAATTGGAGCATAGGTCGAAAAAGCTCTACTATGCCTTGTTGCTTCCAAATGTGCCTCCCTCGGGCCCGGGATGTAGAGGAGATTTTCCTGGGTGGATCGAGGTGACCACTGATGGGGAAAAGGAATGAGGCGGTCCCTAAGATATCAAGGTCCTTGGCCATTTTGAGCTCTCAGGATCAGTATCTTGTCAGAGATCCGATGTTCTCTTGGTAGCCAATGCAGTTGTTGCAGAATTGGTGTGATATGGGATCTTAGAGATGTTCCCGCTAGCAGCCTGGCTGCTGCATCCGAATCTTCTGAGTTGTTGACTTCGGAAGGCCGGCATAGAAGGCATTGCAATAGTCCAACCTCGTGGTGACAGTGGTGTGGATTACTGTTGCCAATGCTTCTACCGAAAGGTAGTGATATCGAGCTCTTTTTGGGGGTCTCCCAGCGAGAGAGATCCCTGAAGACCGCTAAAGGGGTCCGTTGACCTCAGTGAGCAGCCAGCGAAAGCCAATCCAAAGAACGAGAAATATTAAAAATTAATCTCACCAGAGGCTGAAGAGGTTCAGTGACCAAGGCGTTTATTTCTGCGATTCAGCTGAAAAGGATGCAATTGCAGGGATCATTCCACCACAAGCATGGTGGAGTACAGTGATGCAGGCATATTTATACAATTTTTGAAAACCCAGAGTTCAAACCTTCCGCCCCGGCTCCTCTGATGTTCCCCACTGTGATTGGGTGATGGGCGGACACCTGGGAGGCAGCCCTCCCGCCCCTGGAGCCTCTGTACCAATCAGGAAGCCCCAGTGGTCTGTAGGATCCAATGGAGAGACCTCTGTCACATGGTGGCGACAGCCAATCAGGAGAAATGGGGGCGGGATGAGGGAGCACAAAGGAATCTGGGAAAGGAATCTGCAGACAAAGGAATGCCATGTGCTCAGCGAAACAAAGGAAAAATGTCTCCAGCTGATGCAGCTTTGGGGGGATATGAATGACTATTTCAGCATTGGACCTCAGGGAGGATCAACGATGCCTTATGCAAATACAGTCTTTTTATTCCGAGCGTCCATAAGTCCCCTGATCCCATCAGACATGCTCAGAGAATGGGGAGGGGCCATTATGGCTATGGTTCCATGCAGGGTGGATTAATCAAAGGCGAGTCTTGGGAGATGCAGAGGTTCTCCCTCAGGCAGTTCCTGGTCACATCATTTGTGGGGCAAGGGTCAAGGGGAAAAGGGGGAATAGACCATACTACACAGCAAGATACATACATTCAAATCATAAGCATTTCATGGCAACAAAACCCCATCTTTGTCCCACATCCCAAGTATATTTAATAGAGGAACTGATTTTAATTGAAAACTTGGAGTCCCATGGTTCTGGAGAAAGTTTGTGGAAATGGAGGTGGCTTGCAGTTCAAAGCAAGCAAGCAGACTTGGGGGGGATACTCGGTATCAGTAGGATGCCAATTTCCTTGCCTGGCGAAGATGACGAAAAGCCTGCTTCCTTATGGCCGTGATCTGGGCCTCCATCGTCAGCGATGAGCACAACACAACCCCAAGGCTTTTAACAGTGGCAGACGAAACCAGAGCTTCCCCATCGAAATCAGGCAGAGACTGGGTTAATTCTGGCGGCTGGCCGGGCCAGAGGATCTCCGTTTTTGCAGGATTCACTTTGAGTCCGCTCACTTGCAGCGAACTCATCGCTGCTTCCAAACACAACCTAAAGTTCTCAGGAATCGCAGTTGTCCCAGGTTTGAGAAGCAAGAGTAGTTGGGTATCCTGGATCTTGGAGTCCTCGTGGACAACAAGTTAAACATGAGCCAACAACGTGATGTGGCGGCAAAAAAAGCCAATGGGATTTTGGCCTGCATCAAGAGGAGCCTAGTGTCTAGATCCAGGGAAGTCATGCTCCCCCATGCTCTATTCCGCTTTGGTTAGACCACTTTACCTGGAATATTGTGTCCAATTCTGGGCACCACAATTCAAGAGAGATATTGACAAGCTGGAATGTGTCCAGAGGAGGGCGACTCAAATGATCAAGGGTCTGGAGAACAAGCCCTATGAGGAGCGGCTTAGGGAACTGGGCATGTTTAGCCTGAAGAAGAGAAGGCTGAGAGGAGATATGATAGCCATGTATAAATATGTGAGAGGAAGCCACAGGGAGGAGGAGGGAGCAAGCTTGTCAGGAAGTTCTTCCTCATGTTCAGATGGAATCTCCTCTCTTGTAGTTTGAAGCCATTGTTCCACTGCGTCCTAGTCTCCAAGGAAGCAGAAAACAAGCTTGCTCCCGCCTCCTCCCTGTGGCTTCCTCTCACATATTTATACATGGCTATCATATCACCTCTCAGCCTTCTCTTCTTCAGGCTAAACATGCCCAGTTCCCTAAGCCGCTCCTCATAGGGCTTGTTCTCCAGACCCTTGATCATTTTAGTCGCCCTCCTCTGGACACATTCCAGCTTGTCAATATCTCTCTTGAATTGTGGCGCCCAGAATTGGACACAATATTCCAGATGTGGTCTAACCAAAGCAGAATAGAGGGGTAGCATGACTTCCTTAGATCTAGACACTAGGCTCCTATTGATGCAGGCCAAAATCCCATTGGCTTTTTTTGCCGCCACATCACATTCCTGGCTCATGTTTACCTTCCTGTCCACGAGGACTCCAAGATCTTTTTCACACGTACTTCTCTCGAGCCGGGCGTCCCCCATTCTATATCTTTGCAGATACCTATTGAGACAGCCCCATGGTTGCCATGGTAGACATGAAGTCCTGAGCCGCTCCCGATAAGGCAGCCTCGGCATGGACATTGAAGTCCCCCAGCACAAGCAGCCGCTGGGACTCCAATGCCAGGTCCGAGACCACCCCCGCTAGCTCAGGCAGGGAGACTGTAGTGCAGCGAGGTGGACGGTACACTAACAGAATCCCTAATCTGTCCCGGTCACCCACCCTCAGGTGGACGCATTCAAAATTTGTTGACTGCGGGATGGGGGCCCTGGTCAGAAGAATGGAATCTCTATAGACCACTGCAACTCCGCCTCCCCGCCCTCCGGATCTCGGTTGGTGCTGCACAGAGAAACCTGGTGGGCAAAGCTGGATTAAATTTACACCTCCCGCTTCGTCCAACCAGGTCTCTGTGATGCACGCCAGATCTGCCCGTTCATCCAGGATTAAATCCTGGATGAAAGTTGTTTTACCGTTGACAGATCTGGCGTTCAACAGCACCACTTTCAATTCGGAGGGACCGCCATCCTGGTTACACCGACTTACCATATCAGGAGACCGATTTGGGATTACTAATGTTGTTCCACATTCCCTAGGCCAAATTAAAGGTCTCCCTTTCCCGTATCTCCCCCTCCCCACCACGACTTCTATGGGGGCTCCCCGGTTAACGGAACCCTCTCCCTCCTCCATGACGCATTCAGCAGCCAAAGTATCCACTCGTAATTCATTGTTGGCTGTATGGTATGTTATAGTTCCAGGATGCCATAGTCCTGCCTTCCGTTCATTTCCTATTCCTATTATGTTAAACTCCGGTCTTTCTGATCTATTCCGTTCCCTCTCTCTACCAAAAACAATTAACAGCAAGAATAACAGATGCCAGGGAATGGGTAGTGACATGGATAGTAGCTATTAACACTGTCAAAGGAGTTCTTAAAGTGCAGGAGTTCTTAAAGTGCAGATAGATAATTGTATCAACATACACGATGGTATAAGTAATTAAAGTGCAGTAGCTTAGTCAATTGGCTCTAAAGTGCTCGAATGGAGTGCGTCATGGAGGACTTAAATTCAGTGCAAGATGGTTGAGTCGATTAAAGTGCTAAGGCTCAGTAAAGTTAATGGACCACCGAGGTAGTAAGTTAAAGTGCTGATGGAGTAAAGTGCTAGAATCACGCTGAATATATATTCACTGTACTTAATAACGGTGCACCATTAGTTCTTAAATTCTCCGTTAATCATTAAGTATAGTTGTTGTTAATTACTGTGGTTAAGATCCCCCCCGCCTCTCGGAGTTTAGGTTGCTGTCCCGAGAGATGTATCAGGTGCCAAAATGGACAGCACAGTCCTTTTAGAGTTAGCGCTAGTGGGGTGCTCCGCACACACACAATACAGATAATCAGCACAGTCAAAGAAGATGGTCAGTACAATCAGAGATGGTCAGCACAGTCAAAAGAGGTCAACACAGATGAGGATGGTCAGCACAATCAAAAAAGGTGGTCCACACAGTTAAAGGAGGTCAACACAGACGGATTAAACGATGGTCAACACAATCTGTCCGGAATTGGATACCACGAGATGCCAAAAGATGGCAATAATCAGGCCAAATGATGGTCAACACAGACTTTCGGAATTGGTAGTTACCAGCCGAAGTGATGGAATCTCGTGTGATGGCGGCAGATTAATCCCGGGCGGGCGAGGGAAGCTGGAGCACTGGAGGCCAGCGCACCAGAGGCCGGCACGGTGGAAGAACTCCAGCGCTAGACCGGCGTCAGCAATCACTGGGTTGGGGCTGGAGCGCTGAGAGGGCGATGGAGAACAGGCGCGGTAGAAACCGACGCGCCGGAGGCTGGTGCGATGGAAGGCCAGGCCAAGCGCCAGGCCGGGCGGCAGCAGCCGCTGGGCTAGCGATTGGGGCGCTGGAACGCCGTGAAGGCAACAGAAGACGGCTGGAGGCAGGCGATGGAAGGCCCTCGCCGAACGCCAGGAGGAGGCAGGCGATGGAAGGCCCTCGCCGAACACCAGGTCAGACGGCAGCAGCGGCCGCCGGGCCCAGCAGCCGCCGGGCCGAAGCCGTCGCTGGAGTGCCGAGAGGGTGACGAAAGGCGGCAGAGAGCAGGCGATGGAAGAACCCAGCCAGGCCACACGGCAGCAGCGCAGCAGCACAAGCCGTCAGTCAACTCAGGCAGCACTCCAAGCCGAAAAATGGCGGCACGGCTTCACTGCAGTTCGTCCGCGCTCCGCGTCCCGGCCCTCGAGCCCAACAGAAGCGGTAGGTGAGCAGGTTTTTTAAATGTCCTCTTCGATGGTGATAGCCCCCCTGGCCCTCCAACAGCAATGGGGCTGGCGGAAGACTCCGGTAAGATGCAGCTGGGAGGCAGAGGTTTTAAAGCCTCCTTTCCTGGCTTGCTTATCTCACCAGTGTGGAGGCGAGGCAGCCAGGACGCCGATCCTCTCCTGTTCTTGCAGGCCGGGTGATAGTAAGATGCAGCTGGGAGGCAGAGGTTTTAAAGCCTCCTTTCCTGGCTTGCTTATCTCACCAGTGTGGAGGCGAGGCAGCCAGGACGCCGATCCTCTCCTGTTCTTGCAGGCCGGATGATCTTGGTTATTTTCTTTTCTCGGAGACTCCAGACACGGTGTTTGCTTTTCTCGGAAAGTGATACGTGGGCCGAGGATCCTCAGTCGGGGCCCCGCTTGCGAATTTCCCACTCACCCCAGTGGTTTCCAACTGATTTTCGCATGCTCCACAATATCCATTGGCCCTGTTAGGTTAGAAAGCTATTCCATTAGATGTTATACACATTCTTACTTTTGAAGGTCCCAGCCCTGTGCATTTCTACTTGGAAACAATCCTTTCTGAGTTCAATGGGCCATGGATGCACCTGTTATGCATTGGAGTGTTCTTACTGATTGTGTTAACACTGCCTGCATCTCTTGGCTTCAACACATAAATACCATCGTGTATTTTCCCTGTACCATACAATTTGGTCCCTTTCAGGATTTTGACCTTGCTGATGCCGAGCATCCCCCCCCCCCCAAATACTTATAGTTCTGCCAAGGGCAAGGGCACCAGACTACACAGCAAGGATCAAGTCTTGGTCACATTGCCAAAGTACTGACAATAACGAGGACCCCACGAGGCTTTTGGGAAACGGTTGGATCTTGGGACTTCTGCCCTCCGTGAGAGTTATAGTTTCCCAAAGACCAAGCTATGGATCTTGTTACCAGTCAACTCAGCGCCCATCTGCTAACCTTAACCACGGAAAAATGACTTTCTGCTTGCTTGCTTTGAACTGCAAGCCGCCTCCATTTCCACAAACTTTCTCCAGAACCATGGGACTCCAAGTTTTCAATTAAAATCAATTCCTCTATTAAATATACTTGGGATGTGGGACAAAGATGGGGTTTTGTTGCCATGAAATGCTTATGATTTGAATGTATGTATCTTGCTATGAAATATGGTCTGTCCCCCCTTTCCCTTTGACCCTTACCCCACAAAAACTACTGTGACCAGGAATCGCCCGAGGGAGGGCTCCAGCCTCTCCCTCAATCACCCTTGATCATTTCATCCTGCATGGAACAGTTACCATAAAGACCCCCTACCTGTTTTCTGAGCATGCCTGATGGGATAAGGGGTCTTATGGAAATTTGGAAAAAAGAACTGTATTTGCATAAGGCCGCGTTGACCCCCCGGAGGTCCGCGGCCGAACCAGATATGATTACTTTATCTCCAGAAGCCCATCAAGGACAGGAAAGCCTTTGTTTGTCGAGATCACACCTTGCCTGCCTGAAACAAAGCCCGCATTCCAGCGGGCAGGATACTTCTAAGCCCATCATTTCCCTTCCCATTGTCCACGATCGTCCCGCCTCCCCTCTTCTGATTCACTGGCCGGCGGGCAACAGGAGCCCAGGGGGCAGGAGGCTCTCCCCAGCTGCTCGCTCTGTTGCCCAATCACAGCGGGGAACGTCAGAGAAGCCGGGGCGGGAACTTTTGAACTCTGGGTTTTCAAAATTGTATAAATATGCCTGTATTCTTTGTGTTGGCATGCTTGTAGTGGAACTATCCCTGCAATGCATCCTTTTCAGCTGAATCACAAATAAACGCATCGGTCACTGGACTCCTTCCGCTTTGCTGAGGTCTTATTATTTTGATATTTTTTTATCGCTGAAATTGGCTTCTCTGGCCTCACCAAGGTTCTAGGGCCCTTTTGAGCGGTCCTCAGGGATCTCCTCCGCTGAGGAGACCTTCCTAAAAGCAGCTCGATATCATTGCCTCCTGAAAAAGTAACATTAAACCCCTCACAATCAAGTTTACCCACTCATAGGGGATTAAAACCAACCTGTGTAACAAAAAACACATTCTCTAATGTTATGCCAAAACTCTTAACATAAACTTCTCCTTTCCCTTGAACAGAATAATGCTTCCCATCAGCAAGAGTCACATTTAAGCCATCCAGCTTTTGAAACAGAGTCTTGTCATTCGCAATGTGTTGTGAACACCCTGAGTCAATACAGAAAATGTCCTTGTTCTAGGCTTGAGTTTGTTTGCACAATCTTTACATGCGGGGAACCCCTTCTCGAATGCTGCTGCTTCTTCTGCCTGTCTCACTGTTGCATCCCAGACCAGGAAACGAGACCATAAGATTAAATCCACCACACTGGACTGTAGGAAAAACAATCCTTTTTTATTGATGAGAAATTGGTTACAAAAGAAAGTTACATGCAAAGTCAAAAAGCAATTGAAAAGTCAAAAAGCCACCAAAAGAACACAGCAGTCAGGAAAATCTCTGAACTTGAGCAAAAGTCCAAAAAATACAAGACAAGAACCAGGAACCTGTTAGCCTCTCGCTAACCATGTACTTGAAAAACTAGAAGCCTCTGGGATTACCGGCCATGGAACACAGAAATTCTGCCAAGGCACAGCCACAGTCCCAAACGTTGCTTGATCTAAGGAGGCACCCGGCAGGTGGCCCCTTATACCGAAGAAACTATTCCTTGAAATGCTGCTCCTCATAGGGCTTGTTCTCCAGACCCTTGATCATTTTAGTCGCCCTCCTCTGGACACATTCCAGCTTGCAAAAAAAGCCAATGGGATGTTGGCCTGCATCAATAGGAGCTTAGTGTCTAGATTCAGGGAAGTCATGCTCCCCATGCTACATATTGCCTTGATTGGACCACACCTGGAATATTGTGTCCAATTCTGGGCTCCACAATTGAAGAGCGACATTGACAAGCTGGAATGTGTCCAGAGGAAGGCGACTAAAATGAAGGTCTGGGGAACAAGCCCTATGAGGAGCGGCTTAAGGAGCTGGGCATGTTTAGCCTGAAGAAGAGAAGGCTGAGAGGAGATATGATGATAGCCATGTATAAATATGTGAGAGGAAGCCACAGGGAGGAGGAGGGAGCAAGCTTCCTTTCTGCTTCCCTGGAGACTAGGACGCAAGGGAAGAATGGCTTCAAACTACAAGAAAGGAGATTCCATCTGAACATGAGGAAGAACTTCCTGACTGTGAGAGCCATTCAGCAGTGGAACTGTCTGCCCCGGAGTGTGGCGGAGGCTCCTTCTTTGGAAGCTTTGAAACAGAGGCTGGATGGCCATCTGTTGAGGATGCTTTGAATGCAATATTCCTGCTTCTCGGCAGCAGGTTGGACTGGATGGCCCACAAGGTCTCTTCCAACTCTAGCATCAGGGGCGGCTCATCCATTACGCGAAGTAAGCAGTCGCAGAACACTTTTGTTGCCAGGGGTGCAGAGGTGCCTCTGTAAATGCCCCTCGACTGCAACTTGAGGAGCGCCCCCTCAGTTCACAACAGCCCTAGCAGAGCGGGGGGAGCCTCGGCTTTCTTGCCTCGCTGCCGGGCGATCCTCTTCCCAAAGGGGCCGGGCCCTTGAGCCTCGCCTAGTCCCTCTCGTTCCTGCTTCACCCGGCCATTGGGTGCGCAAGCAGAGCTGGCGCTCAATCATTCTCTGCGTTTGATCCCTTCCCCATGACCGACTCCCTTTCCCGATCCCCCGGCGCTCCACCCGCCTCTTCTCCTCTCCCCAATCCGCAGGTGGGCCAAGGGGGGGAGCCTGCTTCAGGTCCGGAGGCGTGTCTGAAGACCCCAGCGTGCGCACCAAAAGTTGCCTCTTCTCTTGACTTTCTCTTCAGCCATTGGGACCGAGAGAGAGAGAGAGCCCCTCCAGCTGGAGGTATCTCCCACCTCCGCTCCCTCCTTTGTTTTTGCGCCTACCTTCAGGAAAGGTGGGCATCTCCACCTCTCTCTCTCTCTCTCTCTCTCTCTCTCGGTCCCAATGGCTGAGGAGAAAGTCAGGAGAAGAGGTGACTTTTGGTGCACATGCCGGGGTCTTCAGGCACGCCTCCGGACCCAAAGCGGGCCAGGCAAGGGAGCAAGTGTGGCAAGTGTAGTTACTGGGATGTATAGTTCACCAACAATCAAAGAGCATTCTGAACTCCACCAATGATGGAATTGAACCAAATATGGCACACAGAACTCCCACGATGAACAGAAAATATATATCAATGATTGGTTGGGAGGGGGGGCACCAAAATACTGTTTGCTTACCATTGAAAATTACCTAGGGCCGCCTCTGTCTAGGATTCTATGATTCTATGAGAGTGTGACTTGGTAAAGTCACTCAGAGAGATTTCATAATATTTAAAAACACCACATTCTGTCAATGCCACTGGAGTGGTTCTAAAATTGGGTGCATTTTGCTTGGATGTAGACCAAAGATCCAAGACAAGATCTTCTTTCCCTCACACTCCCTTCCTGTTGACCGTCCTGAGTACATCGGAGACATAAGAAGGAGGACCATCGGAACAACCGCTTCTTGCTTCAAAGGAAAGAACAAGGCGACCTTGCTTGAAATCAAGAGCAGCATCCCACACAAAGCTTCAAGATTATTGACAAATACATTTGGATAGATGATTTTTATCATCAAAGGCCACCCTCATGGTCCGGTCTTTCTGCTGAACTCAGTCGGAAGCCATTGCAAGAATGTCTTGTCGAAGGCTTTAGTGGCCGGAAGCACTGGGTTGTTGTAGGTTTTTCGGGCGATATGTCCATGGTCTAGAGCAGTGTTTCTCAACCTGGGGGTCGGGACCCCTGAGGGGGCTGCGAAGGGGTGTCAGAGGGGTCGTCAAAGACCATCAGAAAACACAGTAAACATGGGGGTTCTGTGTGGGAAGTTTGGCCCAATTCAATTGTTGGTGGGGTTCAGAACGCTCCTTGATTGTAGGTGAACTATAAATCCCAGTATGTACAACTCCTGAATGTCAATGTGTATTTTCCCCCAAACCCCATCAGTGTTCACATTTGGGCATATTGAGTATTCGTGCCAAGTTTGGTCCAGATCCATCATTGTTTGAGCCCACAGTGCTCTCTGGATGTAAGTGAACTACAACTCCCAAACTCAAGGTCAATGCCCAGCAAACTCCTTCCAGTATTTTCTGTTGATCATGGGAGTTCTCTGTACCAACTTTGGTTCAATTCCATTGTTGGTGGGGTTCAGAACGCTCCTTGATTGTAGGTGAACTATAAATCCCAGTATGTACAACTCCCGAATGTCAATGTGTATTTTCCCCCAAACCCCATCAGTGTTCACATTTGGGCATATTGAGTATTCGTGCCAAGTTTGGTCCAGATCCATCATTGTTTGAGCCCACAACTGCTCTCTGGATGTAAGTGAACTACAACTCCCAAACTCAAGGTCAATGCCCAGCAAACTCCTTCCAGTATTTTCTGTTGATCATGGGAGTTCTCTGTACCAACTTTGGTTCAATTCCATTGTTGGTGGGGTTCGGAATGCTCTTTGTTTACATGTTAACTATAAATCCCAGCAACTACAACTCCCAAATGACAAAATCAATCCCCCCGCCAACCCCACCAGTATTCAAATTTGGGCATGCCAGGTATTTGTGCCAAATTTACTCCAGTGAATGAAAATACATCCTGCAGATCATTATTTACATGGCGATTCATAATGTGAGGGTTATGGTTGGGGGTCACCACCACATGAGGAACTGTATTAAGGGGTGGCGGCATTAGGAAGGTTGAGAATCACTGGTCTGGAGGCATTCTCTCCTGAAGTTTCACCTGCATCTCTGGCAAGCATCCTCAGAAGTCGTGAGGTCTGTTGGAACTAGGAAAATTGGGTTTATATACTTGTGGAATGGCCAGGGACAAAGGACCAAACCCTTTTTATGGCACCCAAATAGTGACTTCTTTCCTGGATGAAGAAGATGAGCCATTGGGGAGAAGCACCCTTTGGCTTCGGTTGCTTAAACAATAACACCTAATAGTAGCATTGCCTAGCCCATATCTGACTAGCTGGCTTGCAAGGAGGTCATGGGGGACTCTCTCGAAGGCCTTGCTTAAATCAAGATATACTATATCCACAGCATTCCCTGTGTCTACCAAGCTTGTAACTCTATTGAAAAAGAATAAGATTAGTCTAATATGACTTGTGTTTGAGAAATCCATGTTGACTTTTAGTGATCACAGCATTCTTTTCTAAGTGATTGCAGACTTCCCCTTAACGATCTGCTCCAGACTCTTTCTGGTATTGATGTCAGGCTGACTAGACACTAGACATTGTTGAGGTCCTCCTTTTTGCCTTCTTGACGACAGGGACAAATTTTGCTTTCCTCCAGTCTGCAGCTGCGATTTCTCCCATTCTCCAAGAATTCTCAAAGATTCTGGCCAGTGGTTCTGAAATCATTTCTGTTTGTTCCGTAATTACTCTTGGATGTAGTTCATCTAGCTATCAGTAAGTTGTCGAGAGCTACCAGTCAACTGTGTGTGGTGCATTTCTTGACATATGAGGTACCATATGTTTATGGAAAAAGATCTACAGATGATATTTTTCTACCGCCATTATGCATCCGTTGTACAACATACAATGGCAATAAAGCTATTCTATTCTATTCTATTCTATTCTATTCTATTCTATTCTATTCTATTCTATTCTATTCTTCTCATGGAACCCCTGATAACCTTTCATGGAACCTTGGGGTTCCACAGAGTATGGTTTACCTCTCTGGACGTATTCTCCCCTACGAACCATCAAGACCACTAAGACCGTCTGGAGGGGCCCTGCTCTCGGTCCCTCCGCCTGCACAAGCACGGCTGGTGGGGACGAGGGACAGGGCCTTCTCGATGGTGGCCCCTCAACTTTGGAACTCCCTGCCATTAGAGATCAGAACTGCCCCCTCCCTCATGACGTTCAGGAAACTAACAAAGACCTGGTTGTGGAACGCGGCATTTGACAACTGATTTAATTCTTTGCCCACATGAAAGGAGGATGATGAATGGGATTGTGATGGTGTCGGACGAGTTGGCTCTTTTAACTGTGATGATAATGTTTTAACGTGTATAGTGCTGATATTTTAACCGTGTAATGAAGTGGCATTGTGTTGTTATTGTATATTTTTTGTATGTTAACACATGTTGTGAACCGGTCTGAATCCCTCTTTGAAGGTGAGAGGGTCGGTATATAAAACCTCGAAATAAATAAATAATAAATAAATAATAATGGTTTGAGAACTAGTGCATTAGAGTATTGACAGGAGCAAGATTCAAAACGATCTTGACAGATTAGAGAGATGATTGGCCAAAACTAACAAAATTAAGTTCAACAGTGACAAATGCAAGATACTCCACTTAGGCAGAAAAAACGAAATGCAAAGATACAAAATGGGAGACAAGGCCTGGCTCAAGAGCAGGACGTGTGAAAAAGATCTTGGAGTCCTCGTGGACAGGAAGTTAAACATGAGCCAACAATGTGATGTGGCGGCAAAAAAGCCAATGGGATTTTGGCCTGCATCAAGAGGAGCATAGTGTCTAGATCTAGGGAAGTCATGCTCCCCATGCTCTCTTCCGCTTTGGTTAGACCACACCTGGAATATTGTGTCCAATTCTGGGCACCACAATTCAAGACAGATGCTGGAATGTGTCCAGAGTAGGGCGACTAAAACGATCAAGGGTCTGGAGAACAATCCCTATGAGGAGCAGCTTAAGGAGCTGGGCATGTTTAGCCTGAAGAAGAGAAGGCTGAGAGGAGATATGATAGCCATGTATAAATATGTGAGAGGAAGCCACAGGGAGGAGGAGGGAGCAAGCTTGTTTTCTGTTTCAGGCAATTCGGCCTAGGGACCGTACAACAACTTTACTAATTCCTAATCGGTCTCCTGATACGGTGAATTGGTGTAACCAGGATGGCGGTCCCCCCGGATTGAAGGTGGTGCTGTTGAACGCCAGATCTGTCAATAGCAAAACAGCCTT
Source organism: Anolis sagrei (assembly GCF_037176765.1). NCBI lineage: Eukaryota > Metazoa > Chordata > Lepidosauria > Squamata > Anolidae > Anolis > Anolis sagrei. The sequence continues at coordinate 197,555,585 of NC_090025.1, read as the reverse complement.
CATCCAGGATTTAATCCTGGATGAACGGGCAGATCTGGCATGCATCACGGAGACCTGGCTGGACGAAGCTGGAGGTGTTAATTTGACCCAGCTTTGCCCACCAGGTTTCTCTGTGCAGCACCAGCCAAGATCCGGAGGGCGGGGAGGCGGGGTTGCAGTGGTCTATAGAGATTCCAGTCTTCTGACCAGGGCCCCCATTCCGCAGTCAACAAATTTTGAATGCGTCCACCTGAGGGTGGGTGACCGGGACAGATTAGGGATTCTGTTAGTGTACCGTCCACCTCGCTGCACTACAGTCTCCCTGACTGAGCTAGCGGGGGTGGTCTCGGACCTGGCATTGGAGTCCCAGCGGCTGCTTGTGCTGGGGGACTTCAATGTCCACGCCGAGACCACCTTATCGGGAGCGGCTCAGGACTTCATGTCTGCCATGACAACCATGGGGCTGTCCCAACAGGTATCTGGCCCCACCCACAGTGCTGGACACACATTGGACTTGGTTTTCTGCCAGGAATGGGAGGAAGGTGGCGGTGTTGAGGAGTTATCCATCTCTCCGTTGCCATGGACCGACCACCACCTGGTCAGCTTTAGCCTAACTGCACCCCCTAACCTCCGCAGAGGTGGAGGACCCATTAAGTTGGTCCGCCCCAAGAGGCTTATGGATCCGGATGGATTCCTGACGGCTCTTGGGGAATTTCCAGCCACTTCGGTTGGTGATCCTGTCGATGCCCTGGTCGCTCTCTGGAATGGGGAGATGGCTAGGGCAATAGACACGATCGCTCCAGAACGTCCCCTCTCAAGTAGCCGAGCTAAACCAGCTCCTTGGTTCACTGAGGAGCTGGCAGCGTTGAAGCGAAAGAAGAGGGAACTAGAGAGCGTGTGGCGTTCGAATCCGAGCGAGCCAAATCGAACACGGTTTGTGTCCTTTTTAAGGGCATATGCCGCGGCAATAAAAGCCGCAAAGAAGACTTTCTTTGCAGCTACTATTGCGTCCGCAAAGAACCATCCGGCTGAACTGTTCCGAGTTGTCAGAGGCCTGTTAAAACCCACCATGCAGGATGGGTGCCCTGATGACTCGGCAGTTCACTGTGAAGCCTTTGCTGAGTTCTTTGCAGACAAAGTCGCTTTGATCCGCTCTGGTCTGGATACCATATTAACGGCAGTCTCTGAGGATGTAACACGAGCATCTGCTTGTCCGGTTTTGATGGATTCATTTCAATTGGTTCAATCCGAGGATGTGGACAAGGTGCTTGGAGGAATGAGAGCTACCACATGTATCCTAGACCCCTGCCCATCCTGGCTTCTGAAGGAGGCCAGAGGGGGATTGGCCGAGTGGGTAAAGGTGGTGGTTAATGCCTCCCTTCGGGAAGGCAAAATTCCAGCTAGCTTAAAGCAAGCTGTAATAAAACCGCTGTTGAAAAAACCATCACGGGACCCCACTCAATTCGTCAACTTTCGGCCTGTTTCCAATCTCCCCTTTTTGGGCAAGGCCCTGGAACGTGTGGTGGCCTCACAACTCCAGGCATTCTTGGTTGACACGGATTATCTGGATCCGGCACAGTCTGGCTTTAGGCCGGGACATGGTACCGAGACAGCCTTGGTCGCCTTAGTGGATGATCTGCGCCGGGAGCTCGACAGGGGGAGTGTGTCCCTGTTGGTGCTGCTGGACCTCTCAGCAGCCTTCGATACCGTCGACCATGGTATCCTTCTGGGACGCCTCGCGGGAATGGGTCTTGGAGTGACTGTTTTACAGTGGCTCCGCTCATTCCTTGAGGGCCGATCTCAGAAGGTGTTACTGGGAGACTCCTGTTCAACCCCACAACCTTTGTCTTGTGGGGTTCCTCAGGGTTCAATATTGTCTCCCATGTTGTTTAACATCTACATGAAGCCGCTGGGTGAGACCATCCGGAGTTTCGGAGTGCGATGTCATCTGTACGCGGATGATGTCCAACTCTGTCACTCCTTTCCACCTGCTACTAAGGAGGCTGTCGAGGTCCTGAACCGGTACTTGGCCGCTGTGACGGTCTGGATGGGGGCGAACAAATTGAAATTGAATCCAGACTACACAGAGGTACTCCTGGTCAGTCGCAAGGCCGAACAGGGTATAGGGTTACAGCCTGTGTTAGACGGGGTCGCACTCCCCTTGAAGACGCAGGTTCGCAGCTTGGGTGTGACCCTGGACTCATCGCTGAGCCTGGAACCCACGGTTTCGGCGGTGACTAGGGCAGCATTCACACAGTTAAAACTCGTGTGCCAACTGTGCCCGTACCTTGGGAAGTCTGACTTGGCCACGGTAGTCCACGCTCTGGTTACATCCCGTTTAGACTACTGCAATGCTCTCTACGTGGGGTTGCCTTTGAAGACGGCCCGGGAGTTCCAATTAGTCCAACGCTCGGCAGCCATGATACTAACAGGAGCGGAGCGCAGAGAGCATACAACCCCTCTGCTGCACCAGCTCCACTGGCTGCCGATCTGCTACCGGGCTGAATTCAAAGTGCTGGCGTTGGCCTTTAAAGCCCTAAACGGTTCTGGCCCAACTTACCTATCCGAACGTATCTCGGCCTATCAGCCCACCAGGACCCTAAGATCTTCTGGGGGGGGCCCTGCTCTCTATCCCGCCTGCTTCACAGGTGCGGCTGGCGGGGACGAGAGACAGGGCCTTTTCTGTGGCGGCCCCGCGGCTATGGAACGCCCTTCCCATGGAGGTAAGATCAGCCCCCTCATTGATGGTATTCCGGAAAAGACTAAAAACCTGGATGTTCGAGCAGGCGTTCGGTTAACTCAGTGCAATAAGTGTAATGATTGAAGGACTGGCAATTTGGATGACGAAACTGGATCATGATTTTAGTCAAGAGATGAATTGGATTGTTTATTGATATATGTATTGTTGATTATGTCTTCATGCTTTTAAATTGTGTACTGTTGTTTGTTATAAGTTGTTGTAAACCGCGTTGAGTCGCCGGCTAGGCTGAGAAACGGCGGTAGACAACTATAGCAAATAAATAAATAAGATCTTAGAGCTGTGATATTATGCATTTTGTGCAGACTTCTCAAAAATAAATAATAGTTACCAGTTTTTCTTAAATAACCCCCAACTTGGTCACATTTATTCATTCAGCAGAACCGTGAATCTTTGCTTCAATTTATTGACCATTTCAATGAAAGGACATTCTTCCAAAGCAAAAAGGAGATAGAATGTGGATCAAAAGGCGAGAAGGCCGTCCTCCGCTTTCTTCTGGAATGAATCAAGAGAAACTCCTTCTTTGGCTCATGCTATAGTCTTCCATGGACGCTCGAGCCATCTGCAGTCATATAGAAAGTCTGCAATATCTCCCCTTTGGCAATGCTCTACCCATGGCCAACTAGAAGTCAAGAGAGAAGGAAGCGGGAATGGAGGGATGGAGCTGAAGATTATTGCAGATTAGCTTGCTCTGGTTTTAAACACAGAAGGGAAAGAGTCTCAACCAAAGGCACAGAAATGGTGAAACCAAGCCCCGTCCCAAATTAAAGAGGCAAAAAGAAGTTGCAGAACAGACAGGGATATCTTGCTTATTCTGCCAAAAACCCCAAACCATCACAAAGCTGAACTTAGTCCATAAGGGTGTATCTGCACTGTGGAATTAATGGCATCTGGAACCCCTTTAACTTCCATGATTCACTGCAACGGATTCCCAGGCATTGATGTTTCACAAGGTCTTTATCTTTCTCTGATGGGGAATTGCAGGTGCTTCACTAAACGACAACTCCCAGGATCCCATTGCATGGAGCCATGGTAGCAAGCTGACTTCATTTGGCAGGATAGATGCACTTTAGTAGAACTACAACTCCCAGGATCCAATCGCATGGAGCAATGGCAGCTCAAAGGGTGCCAAACTGCCTCCATTTGACTGTGTAGTAGAATATGCCCAGTCAGGACAGAGCCCTTCTGTTCCTAAATCCTGTCTTTTCCACTTCTTTCCCTCCGTTTGCTGCGTTAAATGTCAATAATTACGATTGTAGCTTGGATGGTCAGGGTTATAAACAAGGAAGCAAACCAAAAATATTAAAGGATCTTTTTGGAAAAGAGGGACTTACAAGGACTTCAGTTGTTTTGACGACCTCACAAATGTTTTGAGGCACATAACGTCATCGGAGAGATCACTATTTTGCAACTCTAGAAAAAGGAGAGAAACCCATATTTTTAAAAATGGAGACTGCAATGTATCTCGGTAGCTCTGTATGTTTGTATTTTCCAAGACAGCCCCTACTTCCAGAGAGCATTGTGACGCCCGCCAACAATGAGTCTGAACCAAACGTTGCACACAGACCCCCACCCCCTCGATGGATCGTCACCTTGTCGTGGTGAGGGGGCTTGCGTGTTCCAATGAACCTGAGGGTGCAAACACTGGAGTCATACACTACCAGGATGGGCCACAGGGGAGGTTCCAGACCAAGCACCATCCAAAGACCCAAAGGCCTCAATGGCAGAGCAGTCGGAGGATAACATGGAACATGTTTCAATTTCTGTGAAGACGGAAGAAGCCTGCAACAGATTGAGAAGCTGCCGTCAACCATGCCACTGGATGGGACCTTACTCTGTGAAGACTATGTGTTGATTGGCTATGCACTGACCTCCACACATTAAAAACATTCACGCACAGGCATCTTCCAAGGGAAAAAAATAAACCAACAAAAGTCCCATGGCAATCAGCGAGTGGCGACGGGGGCAGGACTGTGAAATCTGGAAGCCCCTAGTCACAGACTGGCACATGGACGGTGGATACGGACTCAGTCGTTCTACCTCAAGGTCCGAGGCAGTTGAGTAGTTCGGCAGCTGTATCCACAACTTTTGAGGATCCACTCTGCTCACCCCACATGGGGAGGGGGCTAGAAAAGGTGCCCTAAACATAGTCTGCCTCTCTTATCCCTGAATGGACTGTCGTGTCCAGTGGGGTCACCACACTGTGGCCAAAAAAGAAAAAAGAACTTCAGCACATGGAATGTACGGACACTGATGGACAAAACTGACAGTGAACGCCCCGAACGCAGAACTGCCATCATTGCAAGGGAGTTGGGTCGCTTTAACATCGGCAGAGCAGCCCTTCAGGAGACCCGGAGAGCAGGAGAGGGACAGCGGAAGGAAGAAAAAGGAGGCTACACCTTCTTCTGGAAGGGACTGCCCGAAGAAGAGCAAAGAATGCACGGAGTTGGCTTTGCTATCAGAAATGATCTGGTGAAACATCTCACCGAAGCACCCACTGGCATCAACGAACGACTCTCAACCCTCCGAATCGATCTTGCCAAAAACAAACAGGCAACCATCATAAGTGCCTCTGCACCAACACTAGATGCTGATGAAGACATCAAGGGAAATGTTTACTGTCAGCTGGACACCATCCTATCAGAGATACCTAAGGAAGACAAAATCATCCTCCTGGGGGACTTCAATGCAAGAGTCGGACGAGACTTCGACCTGTGGCCAGGGACCATAGGAAAAGACGGGGTTGGAAACAGCAACTCGAATGACATCCTGCTTCTCACCAAATGTGCGGAACACAACCTTGTCATCGCCAATACGCTCTTCTGCCAGAAAAACAAGCTCAAGACATCATGGAAGCACCTCCAGTCAAAGCAATTGCACTTCTTAGACTATGTAATTACATTGCCAGAGACTGCTGCAACGTGCTTCTCCTAAGAGCCATGCCAGGTGCTGACGACTGCTGGACAGACCAGAGGTTAATCCGATCCACGATGGCTATCAAGATCGCCCCCAAGCGCAAACTCCAAGGAAGAAAGAAAAGATGCGAAATGAACACCCAAGCTCTTCAAGAGCCCTCCAAACGAGCCCATCTTCAAACAGCACTCAAGGACTATCTACCCATAGAACACTCTGAAAATGTTGACATCAAGATTGGTTTGACGAATCCAACAGCTAATTGACAAGAAAAGGAAAGCCTTCCAAACATGGCAGAGAGACATCAACTGTGCTGCTAAGAAAAAGATCTACGCCAGCACAAAAGCTGAGGTCCAAAGAAGGACAAGAGAACTCAAGAACATCTGGTGGACTGAAGAAATCCAACACCTGGCAGATACCCATGATGCTCAGGGATTTTTCAAAGCCACAAAGGTCATCTATGGACCAAGAAACCATGGCATACAGACTCTATGCTCATCAGATGGAACCAAACTCCTGAAGGATCAAAAATCAATTGCACTGCCTTGGAAAGAACACTACCAAAGCCTCCTTAACCGCAGCTCCAATGCGGCCGAAGAGGTTCTCTCACAAATCCCGCAAAAACAAACCAGGGATGAGCTTGCAGCACTGCCTAGTTTGGAAGAAGTCAGCAACGCCATCAGCCAACACAAAAATAACAAAGCCAGCGGACCTGATGGGATCCCTGCTAAAATCTTTAAAGAGGGAGGACCTGAACTGACACAACAACTCCACCAGCTCATACAAAAAGTGTGGGTGACCGAGAAAATCCCAGCAGACTTCAAGGATGCCACCATCATCACCCTCTTCAAAAAAGGGGAAAGAACAGACTGCGGAAACTATCAAGGTATCTCCCTCCTCACCTCCGCTGGGAAAATCCTCGCAAGAATCTTTGCAAACTGCCTTCTACCCCTTTCAGAAGACATCCTCCCAGCCTCTACGCTCATCATATGGAACCAAACTTCTGAAGGACAAAAAACCAATTGCACCACTAGGCTGGAAAGGGCACTACCAAAGCCTCCTGAATCACCCCACGAATGACAGACCTGAACTTGGCACACAGAACGCCCATGACCCACTTCCTTGTACAGTTTGGGGGAGGATGGGCCATGGATGATGAGATTTGTAGTACCTGTACTCACTTCTACAGACTACTGCGATCCCCACAAATGATGGATCTGGACCAAACTTGGCACACAGACCTCGCATTACCTGTTGAGAATGATGGGATTCAGGTTCACAATCTGGTTCAAAATATTCCTGTTTCCACAGACTACTGCAATCCCCACAAATGACGGACCTAGACCACACTTGGCACACAGACCTTGCGTTACCCACATTTCATGCTGCAGCAGTTTGGGGTGAAGATGGACCACGGGTGATGGGATTTGCAGTAGCTTCGCCAGGTTCAGCTCCCACAGACCACTGTGGCCCCCAGGTATGATGGGGTCAGAGTTATCTCTGCATCCACAGCACACTGAAACCCACCAAGAATGGATCTGGACCAAACTTGGCACACATACCCCCCAGAACCAGCAGAATACAGTGGACTGGTTTTCTTCTGGTGGGGAGGGGCAACTAGGGTTTGAACTATATTTATTCTGCATTCAGAGAAATGCATGTATCGATATCCAGAAAGCCCTGTCAGTCCTACCAGCAAACTTGGTACACATACCCAACACAACCGCCTTAAGATAAAGGAGGTGGGGTGGGCAGGACTGTCCCAGGATGATAGGATTTGCAGTGCACCTAACTCCAGAGAGCACAAAAACCTCTCGTGGATTTTGGGGGAGAACTGGCCTGTGATGATGGAAGTTGGGGTTTGCCTACATCCTTATGCACTTACTCTCTCTCTCTCTCTCTCTCTTTCCTTCCTTCCTTCCTCTTCCTTTTCTCTTTCCTTCTCATTATTTCTCTTTCCAAATCCTCTCTCACCCATTTTTATCTATTCCATTTCTTTATTTAGTGCTGCCTCTTTTACTGGCTTTGAATTTGCAATTTTAAAACTTTTAAGAAAGAGAGAGAACTTCTCTCAGAGGACTTACTTGAACAGCACATTTTGCAGAAGTTGTCTGATTTTACATCAGGTGATCGACACCAAAGAGAAGGATTGAATTGAAAGAGTCCATATCCGCTGTAGGCGCGTGACTCTGTATCAAACTCACTCGAGTAATACGCTATACACATCCCTGAAAGGAAAAGAGCACAATGTATCCATAGGAGCCGCATCCATGGATTGCAAATACTTTTTTAATCCGAAAAGCAAACCATGATTTGGCCATTTCATCCTGGAAACGCACAATTGTGAAATAATTCCCTCCCAAAGCTGGAGAAAGGAGCGAGGGGAAGGGAAGGGAAGGAAACAAAAACAAGGATGAGAAGGGGGAGAAGAAGGAAGGAAGGAAGGAAGGAAGGAAGGAAGGAAGGAAGGAAGGAAAAAGAACTGAAGGAAGAGAAAGGAAAGGGGAAGAAAGAGATACCAGAAATTTGGATATCCGGAGACACCTGGGGAGATTCGCTAACTGCAAAGAGTCCCAGAGAAAGAGTTCCAAGGATGGATATTGATGAGATTCACAAATATTGTTGCAATTTTCTTTAATCCGAAAAGCAAACCATGATTTGGCCATTTCATCCTGGAAACGCAGAATTGTGAAATAATTCCCTCCCAAAGCTGGAGAAAGGAGCGAGGGGAAGGGAAGGGAAGGAAACAAAAACAAGGATGAGAAGGGGGAGAAGAAGGAAGGAAGGAAGGAAGGAAGGAAGGAAGGAAGGAGAGAAAGAGAGAAGAACAGCAGAGTAAGAAAGAGATTCCAGCAGTTGGAGTTTTTCAAAGTCCCATGGATACCAAGTGACACCTGGCAAGCTTTGCTAACTGCGAAGAGTCCCAAAGAAAGAGTCCCAAAGATGTATATTGATTGGATCACAATCAAAGTTTCGTCCTGGATCTTTGCCCCATGAATAGCCAAGATCTCTGAAGGGGAAGCTCTGGGCAGCATTCTTTTTATTGCAATTACCAGTGTGAGAGGGTATATCAGAACTTTTACAGAACAACATTTAGGCACAAAGTACGGCATTAGATATACAGATTTATTTATTTATTTATTTATTTATTTGGAAGTTTTTTATACCGATCTTCTCACCTCGAGAGGGACTCAGATTCGGTTCACAACATGTGTCATATACAAATTTACAAACACACAATGCATTATCAAAAAACATTAAAAACACATTTCAATAAACAGTATACAGTATACATCATCATCATCACAGTTATATGTAAGCCAGGTCGTCAGAACATTAGTCGTAGTTCACAGTTAGTCATACTCCTTCCACGTAGACCCACGTTGACTCAGTTATCAAAGGTCAGATCCCAAAGCCAGGTCTTTGTCAGTTTCCTGAACATCAGGAGGGAGGGTGCGGTTCTAATCTCCAGAGGGAGGGCATTCCAAAGCCGAGGGGCCACCATCGAGAAGGCCCTGTCTCTCGTCCCCACCAACCGCGATTGTGACAGTGCCGTTCGTTGGACTAGTTGAAGCTTCCGGGCAGTCTTCATAGGCAGCCCCACGTAGAGAGCGTTGCAGTAATCCAAACGGGATGTAACCAAAGCGTGTACTACCATGGCCAAGTCAGCCTTCCCAAGGTAGGGACGCAGCTGGCGCACAAGTTTTAGTTGTGCGAAAGCTCCCCTGACCACCGCCGAAACCTGGGGTTCCAGGCTCAGCGATGAGTCTAGGAGAACCCCCAGACTGCGTACCTGTGCTTTTAGGGGGAGTGTGACCCCGTCCAGCACAGGCTGTAACCCCGTACCCTGTTCGGTCTTACGACTGACCAGGAGTACCTCTGTCTTGTCTGGATTTAGTTTCAATCTGTTGTCCCTCATCCAGTCCGTGACAGCAGCCAAGCACCGGTTCAGGACCTGATTCTATGCAACTACATTGCATAGAATCAGGACCAGATTCTATGCAACTACATAGGTTCAGGACCAGATTCTATGCAACTACATTGGATTCACAATAACCTGCATGTAGGAGCTCAGCTGTCTGGGGTGGTGCCAGTGCCTCAAGAAGAGGACTATGGGTATGTTCAATTTCCTTCAGAACAGGACCCTTCAGAGAACCAACACAAGCTGGTTCCCATCAGACTGTCTGGAAACCATTCTATCTTGAGAACTAACAATCCCAGAGTCTTCCAACCCCCTTTGCTCTGCAGTTTGTTCTGTGCCCTCTTCTTCATTCACTAACCCGAGAACCTACATTAAAACCCAACATGGCAATCTCTGAAGGGTCCTGCTCTGAAGGCAGTGTGACAACCCCAGTCGGCTGAGCTCCTACATCTGGTCTGCCACAATTTTTGGAATGTTAGAAGGTCTCTTATATAGCAATATTTCTTCTGATGTGCTCCCAAAGTTGTAAATTACTGGAAGGTTGTTTGAGTTGGGGGTCCCCGATAACAAAAGGAAGATAAGAGAGAGGGAGAAAGTATATCAGAGAAGGGAGAAAAGAACAGGAAAACAAAGAGAAAGAAATGAAAAAGGAGGAAGACTGTAAAAGAAGAAAAAAAAAGAGAAAGGGGAAAGTATGAGGGAAGGAAAGAAAGAGAAGGACAGGAAGAGAAAAGAAGAAATGACAAAAAGGAGGGAAGATAAGAAAAGAAGTGAAGACAAAGGACAGAAAGAGGGGATATGGCGTATGAGGGAAAGCAAAGGAAGAAGAACCATGTAGGGGGAGGGGGCCCCGGGGGAGGGACGCTATCCAGGTCGTGTGGGGGAGGAGATTTGTGGGTCACCAACATCCCAGGGAGAAGCGCAACAGAGTTCTTGCGACCCTGGAGAAGGTAGGAAGTGGTAGGTACCATGGCAGTCCCCTCGGTCTTAAGGTTCTGCTGATTAATGCCAGATCTGTTAATGGCAAGACCTCTGCCATTCAGGACTTGATACTGGATGAGAGAGCAGATCTGGCATGCATCACGGAAACCTGGTTGGACGAGCTGGGGGGAGTAAATCTCACTCAGCTGTGCCCACCGGGCTTCGGGGTGCATCATCAGGCCAGACAGGGGGGGCGGGGAGGAGGGGTCGCAGTGGTCTTTCGGCAATCCATCGCCATGACCAGATGCGCTGTACCGCAAGCACCTGGGTTCGAGTGTGTTCTCCTGAGGGTGGGGAACCGTGACAGTGTGGGGTTTCTGCTGGTGTACCGCCCACCCCACGACCCAGCAGTTTCCCTGTCTGAGCTAGCGGAAGTGGTCTCTAATTCGGCCCTGGTCTTCCAGCGCTTGGTGGTGCTGGGAGATTTTAACATTCATGCTGAGACCTCTTTGTCTGGCGCAGCTCAGGACTTTATGGCTGCCATGACAACCATAGGACTGTCACAAATTATATCAGGACCCACCCACCAGGCTGGACACACCCTCGACCTAGTTTTTGTGGTGGACAGTGGCATGATCAGAGTGGAAAAACAAAACACTCTTCCAGTGTCATGGTCTGATCACTATCTGGTCAGCTTTAGACTCGCTGCGACCCCTAACCTCCGCAGAGGTGGAGGACAAATTAAGATGGTCCGCCCCAGGAGACTGATGGATGCAGATGGATTCCTGAGGAACCTTGGGGTTCTTCCTGCCATGGACCCTAGCGATCCTGTTGACGCCTTGGTCGACCTTTATAATAAGGAGATACCCAGGGCGATAGACACGATCGCTCCCGAACACCTCATCTCGTTGCGACGTGACAGGCCGTCTCCTTGGTTCACCGAGGAGTTGGCTGTGATGAAGCATACGAGAAGGGGGTTAGAGCGCAAGTGGAGGAAATCTCGGGGCGTGTCTGATCGAGCACGGGCTAGGGCCTCTCTTAGGGCATATTCCGTGGCTATACGAGTGGCCAGGGAATCTTTCACGACCACCCATATAGCGTCTGCAGCAAACAGGTCATTGGAGCTGTTTCGGGTTGTGGGGGAGCTCCTTCACCCACCTGTGGTGGAGGAGATCTCTGACGACCCAGCAGCTCAGTGTTGCGATTTTGCACACCATTTTGCAGGCAAAGTCGCCCAGATACGTCTTGAGCTCGACTTCAATTTCATCGCAGTGCCAGAGGAGGTGACTGAGGCATCTGCTTGTCCAATTTTGTGGGATTCTTTTCGGCTTGTTCTACCTGAGACCGTGGAGGAGGTCCTTGGGGCTGTGAGGGCGACCACTTCGGCCCTAGACCCTTGCCCATCCTGGCTTATAAAAGCTGCCAAGGAGGGGTTGGTTGATTGGTTTGTGTTGATTATTAACGCATCGCTGGAGCAAGGGATTTTTCCATCTAACTTGAAACAGGCGGTGGTTCGTCCACTCCTTAAAAAGCCTTCCCTTGACTCTACGGTGCTGAACAATTACAAGCCGATCTCCAACCTCCCTTTTTTGGGTAAGGTGCTGGAGCGAGTGGTCGCCCTCCAGCTCCAGGGCTTCCTAGATGACATCAGTTACCTAGATCAGGCACAGTCAGGCTTCAGGCCTGGTCACGGCACCGAGACAGCCTTGGTGGCCTTGGTGGATGACCTCCGTAGAGGACTGGACAGGGGGAGTGTGACCCTACTGGTCCTCTTGGATATCTCAGTGGCTTTCGATACCATCGATCATGGTAACCTTCTGGGTCGCCTCTCTGGGATGGGTCTTGGGGGCACGGTTCTGTCGTGGCTCCGGTCCTTCTTGGAGGGATGAACTCAGATGGTGAAGCTGGGAGATGCCTGCTCGGACCCCTGGCCTTTGACCTGTGGGGTCCCGCAAGGCTCTATTCTTTCTCCCATGCTCTTTAACATCTACATGAAACCGCTGGGTGAGGTCATCTGGAGTTTTGGAGTCTACGCAGATGACACACAACTCTACTACTCTTTCCACCCAATTCCAAGGAGGCCTCTCGGGTGCTAGACGAGTGCCTGGCCGCTGTGTCCATCTGGATGAGGACGAACAAGCTGAAGATCAATCCCGACAAGACAGAGGTCCTCCTGGTCGATCGTAAACCAGATCGGGGTATAGGATGGCAACCTGTGTTGGACGGGGTTACACTCCCCCTGAAGCCACAGGTCCGTAGCTTGGGAGTCCTCCTGGATTCATCGCTCACGCTTGAGGCTCAGGCTTCAGCGGTGACCGGGAGGGCTTTTGCACAATTGAGACTCGTGCGCCAGCTGCGTCTGTACCTCGCTAAGGCTGATCTGGCCGGAGTGGTCCATGCCTTAGTCACCTCTAGACTGGATTCCTGCAATGCGCTCTACGTGGGGCTGCCCTTGAAAACGGCTCGGAAATTCCAATTGGTCCAACGGGCAGCAGCCAGGATGTTAACTGGGGCCCATTACATAGAGAGGTCAACCCTCCTGTTCAAGGAGCTCCACTGGCTGCCGTTTATTTTCCGAGCCCAATTTAAGGTGCAGGTACTCACCTACAAAGCCCTGAACGGTTTGGGACCACCCTACCTGCGTGACTGCATCGTTGTCTACGAACCCACACGTTCACTCTGGTCATCTGGAGAGGCCCTGCTCGTGATCCCGCCTGTGTCACAGGCGCGCTTGGTGGGGACGCGAGACAGGGCCTTCTCCGTGCTGGCCCCCCGCCTCTGGAACTCCCTCCCGAAAGATCTTAGACAAGCCCCTACACTCGCAGTTTTCAGAAAGAATTTGAAAACCTGGCTGTTCCAATGTGCCTTTTCAGATTAGGAATCTCCCAGGACCAAATCCCAGAAGCACTTTAGTTACCAAGATCACTGCACACTGTATACCGCACTTTTATTATAATCCCACACCCCTCCGACACATCAGCATTTTTCACCTTGTGCCCTTCTTCGGCCGACTCAGTGTTTAATAATGTCTTGTCGTGTTGCTATTGATATTGTTTTGCTTGACTGTTTTATTTGCTATGTATTGTATTGCTGTATTGTTTTGGGCTTCGGCCTGCTGTAAGCCGCATCGAATCCTTCGGGAGATGCTAGCGGGGTACAAATAAAGTTATAATAATAATAATAATAAAGAAATGAATGAAAGAAAGAAAGGGAGAAAATGTAAGAGGTGACGGGAAGAAAGCAAGGAACAAACAAAGAGAAAAAGAAGAAAAAGGAAAGGAGAAGGAAAGGAGGGAGAGAAAGGGAAGGATATGAAAGCAGGGGGGTATGGGTTATGGCTTTCTTCTCCAAACTACAAGTCCCAGTATTTCATAGACACCCAATGGCAGTTCAAGTGGTGGGTTGTTGTAGGGTTTTTTTGGCCTATATGGCCATGGTCTAGAGCAGGGGTCCTCAAACTACGGCCCGGGGGCCGGATACGGCCCTCCAAGGTCATTTCCCCGGCCCTCGCTCAGGGTCAGCCTAAGTCTGAAACAACTTGAAAGAACACAACAACAACAACAACAATCCTATCTCATCAGCCAAAAGCAGGCCCACCCTTCCCACTGAAATACTAATACCTTTATATGTATCAAAATTGTTCTCCATTTTAATTATTGTATTGTTTTTAAGTGTTTTTGAACTACAAATAAGATATGTGCAGCGTGCAGAGGAATTCATTCATGTTTTTTTTTTTCAAATGATAATCCAGCCCACCAACAGTTTGAGGGACTGTGACCTGGCCCTCTGTTTGAAAAGTTTGAGGACCCCTGGTCTAGAGGCATTCTCTCCTGACGTTTCGCCTGCACCCTTTGTCCCACCCTGGCCATTCCACAGATATATAAACCTCCCTGTGGCTTCCTCTCACATATTCCTGGCCCTCTGTTTGAAAAGTTTGAGGACCCCTGGTCTAGAGGCATTCTCTCCTGACGTTTCGCCTGCATCCTTTGTCCCACCCTGGCCATTCCACAGATATATAAACTAGGGCTGGGCAACCACGGGAAAAATTTGTTTCTAAACTCGATTCGTTTTTTGGGGGATTTTTTTGCGTTTCGATTTTTAAAAGAATTCCGAAATTTTTCTTTAAAAAAGTTCGAAATTTAAGGAATTTTGGAAATTTACGAATTGATTACGAATCGATTTGTTAACGGCGGACGCGATTGCGCAATACGCTAAAAAAAAAAACCTCCAAATGGGACAAGGGGAACTTCTGAAGCTTCCTTCTCCCTCTGTTGTTGATTGTTGGTGTGATAATTATATATTTCTTTTCACTGAGAAAACAAACAGCAACCCTAAAACTTGCACCAGATATGCGGAAATAATAACGAAACGATTACGAAACGATTACGAAACGAATTGGAAAAAATTCGTTTTGTTTTTTAGTTGCTCCTGAATGGTTCAATATCGCTTCGTTATCCAAAAAAAAACAACGAATTAATAACGAATTACGAAATTAACGTTTCGTCTGCATCAATGGCAAGCATCCTCAAAGGATCCTCACTACCTCTGAGGATGCTTGCCATAGATGCAGGCGGAACGTCAGGAGAGAATGCCTCTGGACCATGGCCATATAGCCTGAAAAAACCTACAACAACCCAGAAGATGGATAGATAGATAATGGTTCAATATCGCTTCATTATATAAAAAATAACGAATTAATAACGAATTACGAAATTAACGAACGAAATCACCCAGCCCTAATATAAACCCTTTTTCCTAGTTCCAACAGACCTCACTACCTCTTGGGTTGTTGTAGGTTTTTCCGGGCTATATGGCCATGTTCTAGAGGCATTTTCTCCTGACGTTTCGCCTGCATCAATGGCAAGCATCCTCAAAGGAACCTCGCTACCTCTGAGGATGCTTGCCATAGATGCAGGCGGAACGTCAGGAGAGAATGCCTCTGGACCATGGCCATATAGCCCGAAAAAACCTACAACAACCCAGAAGATGGATAGATAGATAGATAGATAGATAGAATTATTTCGTCAACTCTTTTTGGGAAATTGCTCCAAAATAAAAAGCCGGAGGACTCACAGTCTTCCAAAAAGATGCCCTTGTATCCGTCCAGCCCTTCCTCCAGGAGCATCTTGGCCAGTGTACATTTATGAAATTTCACGGCTACAGAAGTCCCTGCAAAGAGCGAGAGGCAGAGGAGCCAAGGAAGCCAAGCAGCCATGGCAGCCTTTCCTCCAGCCTCCAGCTCTGGCACAGGACCTCTCCGGCTGGGCATTTTAAAGGGCCCTCCCCTTAACTACAAGCCCTGGGATTCTGCAGGAGGCAGGCACCGGATTTCCAGTGGGATGCACACTCCTTGCCTACACACTTGGCTCTAGTGTGATATGGGCTCAAAATACACATCTATTGGTCATTTATGGGCCACCAGGACAGCTTTGGTGCCATTTTGCCTTCAAGCATCACAGGATCATAGAATCCAAGAGTTGGAAGAGACCTCATGGGCCATCCAGCAACCCCATCCTGCCAAGAAGCAGGAATATTGCATTCAAATCACCCCTGACAGATGGCCATCCAGCCCCTGTTTAAAAGCTTCCAAAGAAGGAGCCTCGACCACACTCCGGGGCAGAGAGTTCCACTGCTGAACGGCTCTCACAGTCAGGAAGTTCTTCCTCATGTTCAGATGGAATCTCCTCTCTTGTAGTTTGAAGCCATTGTTCCGCCTCCTAGTCTCCAGGGAAGCAGAAAACAAGCTTGCTCCCTCCTCCTCCCTGTGGCTTCCTCTCCCATATTTATTAGGCTTGGGTGGTTTCGTTCGTTAATTTCGTAATTCGTTATTAATTTGTATTTAAATTAGCTTACGATCCAATATTGAGCCATGCAGGAATAGTGTGAGGAGTAATTAAGATTCGAAACAATTTTTTCAATTTATTTCGTAATTATTTCATAATTATTTCGTAATTATTTCGTAATTATTTTCGCATGTCTGGTGCAAGTTTTATAGTTGTTGTTTGTTTTATCACACCAACACTCAACAACAGAGGGAGAGGGAAGCTTCAGAAGGTTCCCCTCTCCCATTTGGAGGGTTTTTTTTAGCATATTGCGCAATCTCGTCCACCATTAACGAATCGATTCGTAATTTTACGAAATTTCATAAATTTTGAAATTTTTTAAAGGAACATTTCGGAATTATTTTAAAAAAAAGAAACGCAAGGGCCACCTAAAAACGAAACGAGTTTAGAACCAAATTTTTCTGTGGTTACCCAAGCCTAATATTTATACATGGCTATCATCATATCTCCTCTCATCCTTCTCTTCTTCAGGCTAAACATGCCCAGCTCCTTAAGCCGCTCCTCATAGGGCTTGTCCTCCAGACCCTTGATCATTTTAGTTGCCCTCCTCTGGACACATTCCAGCTTGAATTGTGGTGCCCAGAATTGGACACAATATTCCAGGTGTGGTCTAACCAAAGCGGAATACAGCATGGGGAGCATTACCTCCTTAGATCTAGACACTAGGCTCCTCTTGATGCCGGCCAAAATCCCATTGCCTTTTTTTGCCGCCACATCACATTCCTGGCTCATGTTTAACTTGTTGTCCACGAGGACTCCAAGATCTTTTTCACACGTACTGCTCTCGAACCAGGCATCCCCCATTCTGTATCTTTGCATTTCGTTTTTCCTGCCGAAGTGGAGTATCTTGCTTTTGTCACTGTTGAACTTCATTTTGTTAGTTTTGGCCCTTCATCTCTCCAATCTGTCAAGAGTATTGGCTATCCCTCCCCATTTGGTCCCGTCTGCAAACTTGATGATCCTGCCTTCTAGCCCTTCATCTAAGTCATTAATAAAGATGTTGAACAGGACCGGGCCCAGGACAGAACCCTGTGGATGGCACTCCACTTGTCACTTCTTTCCAGGATGAAGAGGAAGCATTGGGGAGAATCACCCTCTGGGTTCGTCCACTTAACCAATTCCAGATCCACCTCACCGTAGTTTTGCCTCGCCCACATTGGACTAGTTTCCTTGCCAGAAGGTCATGGGGGACCTTGTCGGAGACCTTACTGAAATCCAGGTACGCTACATCCACGGTATCCTACCCCGCATCTACCCAGGTTGTAACTCAGGATTGTCTCTCCTTAGTGATATGGGGATAGTAGGAAGGGACTCCACAAGGTCATTGTCCACTCCCTTTCTGCCAAGCAAAGCCCTCCCCACCAATGGCCATCTTGTCACTTGAAAACCCTCCAGAGACTCTGCATGACTCCCAGGAAGACTATACTCAGAGCTGGAAGAGATATCCAATGGCAATCCAGTTAATAATAATATAATAATAAGAAAACTATTTATACCCCGCTACCTTTTTTCCCTTCCTTTTAGGCGATCCCTCGTTGGATGAGTAAGATGGTCTTCCATGATGGGTTTCCTTGTGGGTCCGTAGGTGGCTGTGGAGCCCTATTCTTGACCTGCATCTTCTTCCGCAGTGAGGGCATTGGTTTCCAGGTGGAAGGCGGTCCCGGTCGGGGTTGGCTTGACGCGGCTTCCTCCTGGCACGTTTCTCTCTTTCACCCTCCACTCGGGCCTCCTCTAATTCTCCAGCACTGCTGGTCACAGCTGACCTCCAGCTGGAGTGCTCAAGACCAGGGCTTACTAGTTCTCAGTGTCTATGCCACAGTTTTTAAGGTTGGCTTTGAGGCCATCTTTAAATCTCTTTTCCTGCCCATCAACGTTCCGTTTTTCATTCTTGAGTTCAGAGTAGAGCAACTGCTTTGGGAGGCGGTGGTCAGGCATCCGGACAACGTGACCGGCCCAGCGGACTTGATGGCAGAGGAGCTTCACTTCAATGCTGGTGGTCTTTGCTTCTTCCAACACGCTGACGTTTGTCCGCTTGTCTTCCCAGGAGATTTGCAAGATTTTCCTGAGGAAGCACTGATGTAATCATTCCAGGAGTTGCATGTGACGTCTGTAGACAGTCCACGTTTCGCAGGCATAGAGCAGGGTTGGGAGGGCAATAGTTTATAAACAAGCCCCTTGGTATCTCTATGGATGTTCCAGTCCTCAAACACTCTCTGCTTCATTCGGGAAAATGCTGCACTCGCAGAGCTCAGGCGGTGTTGTATTTCGGTGTCGATGTTGACTTTGGTGGAGAGGTGGCTGCCAAGGGAGCGGAAATGGTCAACATTTTCTAATGTTACACCATTAAGCTGCATCTCTGGCATTGGAGAGGGGCCAAGTGACCGCTCGGGGGAAGAAGCCAACGGGAGTCCTGACCCTTGGGTTTTCCCAATGTTCAGCGACAGGCCAAGCTTCGTGTATGCTTCTGCGAAGGTGTTTAGAGTGGCTTGTAGATCTTCTTCTGAATGCGCACAGATGACATTGTCATCAGCATACCGGAGTTCTATAAGAGATGTTGTTGTAACCTTGGTTTTGGCTTTCAGTCTGCTGAGGTTAAACAGCTTGCCATCTGTCCGATAGATGACTTCCACTCCGGTGGGAAGCTCCCCGTCAACAAGGTGAAGTATCATAGCAATGAAGATGGAGAATAGATGAAGATGGAGAATACCATCTCCCCATGGGACTCGGTGCAGCTTACATGAGGCCGAGTCCAAATACAACAATACAAGCAATAACAATACAATACAGCAATTAAAATAAATCTCATAACACCAAAAGCATAAACATTAAACAAAATACAGTGCCCAATTAAAATCGATGGCTGGGCCAAATGTAATTATAGTTTTACAAAATAGTGCTGGGCATGAACAAGATGCAGGAGGGAGGGCGTTGATAGAAACATACAAGCAGTCCTAAATCGATATAAAGTGCTTTTTGGGGACATAATGCTAGGGGTTCGTTATTCTGGGAAGGCACACTGGAACAGTTGTCATCGAGCGCAGCGGAGGCCCCCTGCCTCCAAGTTGGTCCGACGAGCAGCGGAGAGTTCCACAGTTCCTAGAAGCCACAATTGGGACTAACTGATGAAATGTGCCCCAACAGACAGCTCAAAACTAGGACTGCACTCAGCCTCTGTGCCTTTCTATCACTTTCCCCCAAGCCCTGACATTGTAGCTATTCCGCTAATAAAAGTACTTGAAATTGCAACTTTTAACTTTTCCGCTTGATACTTTGTGTCTTTCCTTGCCTAAACCATCAAACTGCATGAAATTAACCTTTTCCAGGCTCCGGGGAACCGCGAGCCCGCCCGGAATGCCTTCCTGGTGTTCCAGGGACGCCGAATCTGCGTTATTTGAAACCGCGGATACAGGATTTCTCCTTTCGGATCTCGGTATCCACGAAATCATAAAATGGCGGATCGGCTCCATTTTAATGTCATATTTTTCCCTGCAATATTCTAAGCCTATCTGCTGTCTCGCTTTTTCTATTTTGGATCCCTACGCCCGGGAAATAACCTCTCGATTTTTGAGAATATATTTTGTCAGAAACAGCTGATTGCCAAAAACGCCGGTTCCATGCAAACAATTCGACTGCTCCTTGCCGCCGCTCGCCCCTGCTGAGCTCCAGACCCGGGGACTTCATGCGGTTCCCCCATGGGATTTTGGAGAGGAGCCTGGCCAGGGGGCCCCAGTCCTTGGGAAGGGGGTTCTAGTTTTCCAAGGACCAAGACGTGGATTCATGGCAACTCGGCCAGAGTTCCATCTGCCAGCCTTTGCAAACATCACTGTTGCCGGTCTGGGACTTCAGGGAAACATTATTTCTCATGAACTTTCTTCAAGAACAGTGGACTCAAAGTCTCCAAATAAAATTAATTCTTTTATTAAATATACTTGTGGTGTGGGGTAGGGATTGGGTCTTTGCTGCTGTGAAATGCTTATGAATTGTATGTATGTATCTTCCTATGAAATATCTTTTGCCCTTTTGTCTTACCCTTGCCCCTTGCCCCAGAAAGGCGACCAGGAAACACTCAGTGCCTGAGGGGGGCTGTTGTCCCCCTCGAAACCAACCTTCCACAGACATTAGCATGGACAATAGCAAGGAAGTTTTTCATTGATTTTCTGAGTTGGTCTGATCAATGTTAATTTCCCTTTAGGCAAGTTTTGATCATTTCAGACAATGCTGGCCAGGTTGCCTACTAGGGAGTCTTTTTGCCGGTTCGTCTTCTTCACCTGGCTCACAAAGCAAACTTCTTCTTATCAGATCAGGGACAAGAAAACCCTTCCTAATTCAATCAATTCTCAATCGGCAAAACAATGCCTCAATGTCTCAGCTGGCCGATTCTTTCAATAAGTCATAATCTTATCGCCTTCCATTATCTCTGATCGTCCCGCCTCCTCTTCCCTGATTCGTCAATCCCCAGAAGTGGGGAAAGCATCCTGATTGGCTCCCCAGAAGCGGGGAAGCCTTGCAATTGGCTCAGGCTGAGGGCAGGCCGCCGAGCCTCCTCCCAGCTGTTCAGGCCATCAGCCAATCATCGACGAGCCGGGCGGGGAAAGGCGGGCGGGAAATTTGAAATCTTTGTACATGTTTCTGCTATAAAAATGCCTCCAAACTTTGTGTTAGCATGCTTGCATGTGAATGATCACTGCAATTGCATCCGCTTCAGCTGAATCGCACAATAAACCTCGGTGCCACTTCTTCGCCTTGGCAAGAGTTTCATTTCAATTAGTAATATTAATAAAATTGCTGGAATCAGGCTTCTCTGACAGCTCGCCAAGGTCATGGATCCTCTTTGGTGCGGTCCTAGGGGTCTCTCTTACTGGGGAGACCCTCCTAAAGTCCGTATTGACGTCACAACAACGTTTTCAAGCTCCTCCTGAAGACTGCCAGAGATGGGGCATGCCTGATGTCCTCTGGAATGTGCCCAGAGGAGGGCGACTAAAATGATCAAGGGTCTGGAGAACAAGCCCTATGAGGAGCGGCTTAAGGAGCTGGGCATGTTTAGCCTGAAGAAGAGAAGGCTGAGAGGAGGCATGATGTGAGAGGAAGCCACAGGGAGGAGGAGGGAGCAAGCTTCCTTTCTGCTTCCCTGGAGACTAGGACGCAATGGAGCAATGGCTTCAAACTACAAGAGAGGAGATTCCATCTGAACATGAGGAAGAACTTCCTGACTGTGAGAGCCGTTCAGCAGTGGAACTCTCTGCCCCGGAGTGTGGTGGAGGCTCCTTCTTTGGAAGCTTTTAAACAGAGGCTGGATGGCCATCTGTCGAAGATGCTTTCAATGCTATTTTCCTGCTTGTCGGCAGAATGGGGTTGGACTGGATGGCCCACGAGGTCTCTTCCAACTCTTTGATTCTATGATTCTATGAGAGTGGGACTTGGTAAAGTCACTCAGAGAGATTTCATCATATTTAAAAACACCACATTCTGTCAATGCCACTGGAGTGGTTCTAAAATTGGGTGCATTTTGCTTGGATGTAGACCAAAGATCCAAGACAAGATCTTCTTTCCCTCACACTCCCTTCCTGTTGACCGTCCTGAGTACATCGGAGACATAATAAGGAGGACCATCGGAACAACCGCTTCTTGCTTCAAAGGAAAGAACAAGGCGACATGGCTCGGAATGAAGAGCAGCATCCCACACAAAGCTTTAAGATATTGACAAATACATTTGGATAGGTGATTTTTATCATCAAAGGCCACCCTAATGGTCCGGTCTTTCTGCTGAACTCAGTCGGAAGCCATTGCAAGAATGTATTGTCGAAGGCTTTCGTGGCCAGAAGCACTGGGTTGTTGTAGGTCTTTTGGGCTATATGGCCATGTTCTAGAGGCATTCTCTCCTGACGTTTCGCCTGCATCCATGGCAAGCATCCTCAGAGGTCGTGAGGTCTGTTGGAACTAGGAAAATTGGGTTTATCTACTTGTGGAATGGCCAGGGTGGGGAAAAACCTCTTGTCTGTTGGAGCTAGGTGTGAACGTTTCAACTGATCACCTTGATTAGCATTTGATGGCCTGGCAGTCGTTTGGCGTGGCTTGTTACTGCCTGGGGGAATCTTTTGTTGAGAGGTGATTAGCTGTCCCTGATGGTTTCCTCTCTGTTGTTTTGCTGTTGTAATTTCAGAGTATTTTTAATACTGGGAGCCAGATTTTGTTCATTTTCATGGTTTCTTCCTTTCTGTTGAAATTGTCCACATGTTTGTGGATTTCAATGGCTTCTCCGTGTAGCCTGACATGGTGGTTGTGAGAGTGGTCCAGCATTTCCATCTAGTTTCTGATCCATCTAGTTTCTGATACAGAATATATGCCACTCAGTAGTCACCATCTGCTTGTCCACAGAACCCCATATTTAATAATCTAGAGATGATCTGGTCTATCCAATGCAATTTTCTGAATTTTCTGAAACCCCAAATAACCCCAGGAACAGGCCTAAAAGTGAAGACACCATGGCGTCCCCGCTTCCAGGTGCCACATGGAACAGTTCCACTCAGGGGGAGGGACGAGATGGAGAAGCAGCAGTCAGGAGGCTTGTTGATATGCCTTTTGTGAGTAGTCAGCCTCTCCCTCCAGACAGCCCTGTTGCCTTGTGCGAAGATGCCACCAATTTGTAATGAAGCCACCAATTTGTGACCGTTTTGTAAAAAAAGCCACCATTTTGTAAGGGCTTATTAAATTGATAGCATAGCTAATAGCTAGTAATATTGAATTGGTCTTTCTTCAATGTGTAGCGTGACTTAACGTAGAAAGGATTTGTAACAGAGACTCGGCTTTAGAAGAAACTCTTACAATTTTATTGAAATGTACAAGAAGCTTGATGGTTTCAATGTTTCTTAGCTCTTAGAGGCACATATCTTTAGAGGTTACATTTATAGCATTTCATAAACAACTCTTAGGAGGACTCTTCCTTCCCTCAAACAGGTTTCAAACTTATTTTTCTTGAAACTGTATTTCTTTCCATAATAGATTACTTCAGATACAAGCTTAGTCTTTCTTCGTGATATTTCTGTTGCAATAAAGATTCTTATTAGGGTTTCTCTCACCCTTTCTACTCACACACTAACTACTAATATGGCGCGCGGCAGCCATGTTACTAACAGGAGCAGGACGCAGGGAGCATACAACGCCCTTGTTGTTCCAGCTCCACTGGCTGCCGATCTGCTACCGGGCCCAATTCAAGGTGCTGGTGTTGGCCTACAAAGCCCTAAATGGTTCCAGCCCAAAATACCTGTCTGACTGCATCTCGGCCTATGAGCCCACGAGGACTTTGAGATCGTCTGGGGAGGCCCTTCTCTCGATCCCGCCTGCCTCACAGGCACGCCTGGCGGGGACGAGAGATAGGGCCTTCTCGGTGGTGGCCCCCCGGCTGTGGAACACCCTCCCTGTAGACATCAGACAGGCGCCCTCCCTTATGACATTCCGCAAGAGACTAAAGACGTGGTTGTTTGAGAAGGCGTTTGACTAAGTGCTACAACAATTGGCAATGATGACTGGAACGGAACATGGATAATGAGATTGGATTGTGATTCTATGATGAGACGCTGCGAATGATTTAGTGTAATTGTATTATCGATAGTGATGTTGTTATTGTTGTTTGTGATATTGCCTATATTGTAATTTGTTTTTATATGTTGTACACCGCCGTGAGTCGCCCTAGGGCTGAGAATGGCGGTCTACAAGTGCAGTAAATAAATAAATAAATAATAATATAAATAAGTCAACTTGACTTATCTAAACTACACAGGCCAGAAGCCAAAACTTTCCTGATTCTTGCTACGGTAAAATCAGCCTTTCCCTGTAGTTTTTAAACTACAGACTATCTTCCCTCAGCTGTGGAACACCCTCCCTAAAGATCTGTCCCTTCTCTCCTAACTTTTTGCAAGACACTTAATACTTGGCTGTGGGAGCAAGCGTTCACAGAATAGACAGTTTTTATTGGCTTAGATGAGATTGTATGGACTGATTTGGAGCACATTTTAAACTTGGTGAACTATATTTAAACGTATATTTATTATCATTTTATGTAATTGTGTATTTATTGATGTTTTTATATTGTTGGAAGCCGCTCTGAGTCCCTCTTCGAAGGTCAAGAATAGGATGGGATACAAAGGTTCTAAATAAATAAATAATAGATAGATAGATAGATAGATAGATAAAAATCATATATTTGCTTGCAGTCTCTTGAAGTACTTTAAATCTTGGGTTGGGGTTACTATGGCTTGGTAACAGTAGCAGTACTACAAGATGAGTTGTTATTATTACAATTACTACTACAAGTTGAGCTGTTATTTATTCCTCATTTCTCCCCATGAATCAAGATGGGGAATGGCAGTATATTAAAATAAACACGAACCATCTGTTAAAAGCACATAACCCATAAGCCAATAAAATGGGTTTATCCAAAATGCCTGGAACTGTTGCACTCCAGAACAGAAACGCTACCCTCTGACTTTAAAACACACCACACGTTGAGTGAAAAACCAATCCTTTTTATTGAAGCTGAGTCAAATAGCCAGTAGAAAGAAATGCTTGTAAAAACAGGGAAATTTCAAAATGTAAAAGATCAGTAATTCAAATGCAGTAATTCAATGAAATGTCCACAAAAGATATAAAAACAATCCCAGGCAGTATTTATCCAGACAGGAATCAACAGGTTGCAAAGATAATCCAGAAGGTGCTAAACCACAGTAAAATGGTAAAAATCTCTATAAGAACAAGACCCTTTGAGCAGGATTTCCAAGGCACGTGAACATGATTTCCAAATGATGCCTGATCTAACAGGGTTTCCCTTGAAGCAAACCTTATATCCCAGAGTCCAAAAATTGGTTTCGTTTCCCCACACTCTTGACTCTTTTCTGACGAAGCCTTTCCGAGTGACGTAAACATTGAGTTTGTTGTTGATCTTGGCTGAACTCTAGACCCCCATTTTTCAACTCCTTTTCTGGCTGCTCATTAAAATTACCAGGTGTCAGATTGTTTTCTAAACTTGAGAGCTCACAGAGAGAGGGAGTGAACCATCATTCTTAAGCCCAGCAGGGATATTCTCATGAGAAACTGCCCTTTGCGCTGGGGCCTCTCTGTCATTGTCTGCCTGAAAATCATTGCCCAAACTATCTCCATCTTGCGCCTCAGCCTCTGCACCATCATTTCCCTCATCATGTCCCACATCAAGAGCATCATGATCCTGAGCATCATGAAACACAAACACAGGCTGATTCCCAACACTGGATTTTGAAACACCACTGCTTTTGTCTACATACATAAAGAAATATTTCAGAAATGTAACACACATCATTTATTCATTTATTTTACACATACACCTTATTATACACACATGAAGGTAATTGTATGCAGAATATTTTTAATAATTTCGTGCAAAATGTGTGTCCATCAAACCATAAAAAGCAAACATGTTGCCATATATCCTAATTTTGCCCATCCAGAAAACTGAATCCTGGAGAAAAGATTGTGTGTGGCCTGAGGATACATCTGATTTATTGCTTTTTCCCTTCCAATGCGCACTTAAAGCATTTAGTTCCAGCCTCCTAAAATTTATTTATTTATTTTATGTATTACTTCACTTGTATACCGCTCTTCTCAGCCAATGGCGACTCAGAGCGGTTAACAACCAGTATCAACAATACAGTACAAAATCATTATTTATTTATTTATTTATTTGGGGTTCTTCTACCCCGCCCTTCTCACCCCGAAGGGGACTCAGGGCGGCTTACAGTAGCAAGGCACAATTTGATGCCTGCATCATAAAACAAGTGTACACAAAATTACATCAAATCAATTAACAACAATTCATACATAAATTCATACATTATTCCCATAAAACCAATAAAATCAATAAAAACCCCATACAAACCCAATTTCTCGTTTTACATGGTCAGCGTTTGCTCATTCATAGTTCTAGTTTCCTGTTCCACTTCATCAGTCCTGCTGGTCTTACTCGCCTGAATGTCTGCTTTAATTGCTGGAGTGCCCAAAGGCTTGGTCCCACAACCACGTCTTCACCCTCTTCCTAAAGGCGAGGAGGGATGATGCTGTCCTGATTTCCCCGGGGAGTGAGTTCCACAGGTGAGGAGCCACCACTGAGAAAGCCCTGCTCCTCGTCCCCACCAGCCTCACTTGTGAGAGTGGTGGGGTCGAGAGCAGGGCCCCCCCAGATGATCTCAAGGTCCGGGGTGGGACGTAGAGGGAGATACGTTCGGACAGATACGCTGGACCGGAACCGTACAGGGTTTTGTAGGTCAAAACCAGCACCTTGAATTGTGCTCGGAACTGAATCGGCAGCCAGTGGAGCTGACACAGCAGGGGGGTGGTGTGCTCCCTGTATGTCGCTCCAGTGAGCAGTCTGGCTGCCGCTCGCTGGACTAGTTGAAGTTTCCGAACAGTCTTCAAGGGCAACCCCACGTAGAAAGCGTTGCAGTAGTCAATTCGGGATGTGACAAGAGCGTGGACCACCGTGGCCAGATCAGACTTCCCGAGGTACGGGCGCAACTGGTGCACAAGTTTTAATTGCGCAAAAGCTCTCCCGGCCACCGCTGAGACCTGGGGTTCCAGGCTCAGCGATGAGTCCAGGATCACTCCCAAGCTGCATTTAAAACAGTACTATCAATTAGTTAACACCAGCATTTAAAACAGTACTATCAATTAGTTAACACCAGCATTTAAAACAGTACTATCAATTAGTTAACACCAGGACATCAATACAACAATACAAGAAAAATACAAGAAAAACAACAATCCAACACGTCTCATCAATAGAATCAATAAAATCCATCTCAATCTATACAAAGGTGTATAGATAGGTGTATATGGGCTCAAAGCCAACCTCAAAAGCTCTGGCATAGACACTGAGAACTGGGAAGCCCTGGCCCTTGAGTGCTCCAGCTGCAGGTCAGCTGTGACCAGCAGTGCTGCAGAATTTGAAGAGGCACGAATGGAGGGTGAAAGAGAGAAACGTGCCAGGAGGAAGGCACGCCAAGCCAACCCAGACCAGGACCGCCTTCCACCTGGAAACCAATGTCCTCACTGTGGGAGAAGATGCAGGTCAAGAATAGGGCTCCACAGTCACCTACGGACCCACCGCCAGGATACAACACTTGAAGGACCGTCATCCTCGGACTATGAGGGATCACCGAAGTAAGTAAGTATACAAAGGTGTAATATAATTGTGTCCCTCATATAAAAGAGCCAAACCAAGGTGTGCTTTTTGGAATTTTGAAAAATAGTGTTGTACTGTGGATGGTGAAATCCATGGATACATAGAGCTGACTGGGTTAGATTGTTGGGCCAAAACTAACGAAATTCATTTTGGATGGATACAGGGATAAATGTAAGGTATAAAAAAAATAATCAAAAAGCATATTTCTAGAATAGGCTTGTAAACAGCCTATGCCTTAGTAGACCTCAAGCTGAGCATGAGTTCACAGTGTGATGCTGCAGCTCAAAGGGCCAATGTGATTCTAGGCTGCACCAAGAGGATGTTACAGTGAATTGTAAAAGGATCAGCGGCACCAAGTCTATGTGTGTGCTAAAGAAAGCCTTACCTACTCATTATCATGTGCAGTTGCTAATCTAGATCAGGAAGTAGGGTTGAGCCACACCCAGTGGGGTATAACTCTATGTGGCTTAGAATCACTTGGGCGATCCCTCATAGCCTGAGGATGATGGTCCTCCAAGTGTAGTGTCCTGGCGGTGGGCCCATACATAGGTGACTGTGGAGCCCTATTCTTGACCTGCAACTTCTCCTGCAGTGAGGGCATTGGTTTCCAGGTGGAAGGCGGCCCCGGTTGGGGTTGGCTTGATGTGCCTTCCTCTTGGCACATTTATCTCTTTTGTCCTCCATTCGTGCCTCTTCAAATTCTACAGCATTGCTGGTCACAGCTGACCTCCAAGTGGAGCACTCAAGGGCCAGGGTTTCTGAGTTCTCAGTGTCTATGCCAGAGTTTATAAGGTTGGCTTTGAGCCCGTCTTTGAATCTCTTATCTTGTCCTCCAACATTCGGTGTTCCATTCTTGAATTCGGAGTAGAGCAACTGCTTTGGGAGATGGTGGTAGGGCATTCGGACAAGGTGGCCGGTCCAGCTGAGTTGATGGTAGAGGACCATTGCTTCAATGCTGGCGGTCTTTGCTTCTTCCAGCACGCTGACATTTGTCTGCTTGTCTTCCCAAGAGATCTGCAGGATTTTCCGGAGGCAGCGCTGATGGAATCATTCCAGGAGTTCCATGTGATGTCTGTAGACAGTCCACGTTTTGCAGGCATAGAGCAGGGTTGGGAGGACAACAGCTTTATTTATTTTTTTGTTGTGTCAGGAGTAACCGCTCCTGTTGTGAGAGAATTGGCTGTCTGCAAGGACGTTGCCCAGGGGACGCCTGGATGATTTAACAGCTTTATAAACAAGCCCCTTGGTCTCCCTACGGATGTCCCGGTCCTCAAACATTCTCTGCTTCATTCGGAAAAATGCTGCACTCGCAGAGCTCAGGCGGTGTTGAATGTTGACTTTTGTGGAGAGGTGGCTGCCAATGTTGCGGGAGTGTCCCCGATTTCCAGGATTCCAAGAGATCAGTGAAGAAGGAAGAGACAGAGACAGCTTTTGCAAGTTCACAGAATTTAATGCTTACCCCGGGTAAGGGCGCCCCAGCTTCTCAAAATGGCTGATGTGGCACAGAGCACTACCGCAAAAGCATCCAGTATTTATAGGCAGAATTACCTAGTTTGCACATGCGCATAACTCTCTTGACATTTACACAATCTAATCAATATCAGTTTGTCCTCGAGGAATCGTGGACAAGAACACTTGTTGGCAAGATATTATAATTTCCACTGCTCCCCTTTCATCAGCTGACCAGCCATGTTCCTAGATGAATTACATAAAAGTGAATCTCAACTTCATATATCTCTTCACACATATATGACTCCATATATCTTTATATATGTATCTTTAACTTATTCAAAGCAAGCATTTCCCTTATTAATTCTTCTGTAATTACTTTCACATTATTTTCCTATATTCTTACTTATGTAGGATTTGTTCATAGGACTGAATTACCTGCTATTTACATCAGATGGAGGATAGATGGCGCTGTTGTACCATATCTTCAGATGTTTGTTTTGGATCAATAATTATCGATTTACTTTTAGAGCCAATTCTCTGACCTTCCGCATTTAGCACATAGCCGTCCTTCTATTTGTTTACTTAAGATATGGCTTCTCCTGCTGTCCCAGTCTTGTTCCATCTGTTAGTTTCCCTTCCACCAGATTTCTACCTTAAGAAAGCCTTTAAGGTAAGACTTCCTCATTAATTTCATTAGTTTCTAATTATTTTTCTTCCTAATGACTGCCACATACCCCACAAAATCTTGTGACGAAGAAAACTTTCACTTTTCGGAGTCACACCCTAAGTGTGATTATATCACCTTGTCTTCCCTGGATAACTGCTGCATCTCTTCTATCTCCATAGTCATAATTTGTTTCAATTGTTTTCCATGTCGGACATTAGCAGCAGTGACAATTCCTTCAATCATATTTCTTAAGCAAGTAATCACACAAGGTAGTAGGAACATGATTAGAATACCAATTATCAAAATAACAAATCCTATGACGATAAGGTCTTTTAACCATTGTAAATTCGGCAACCAAGAAGTTAACCAACCAAAAACACTCTCTCCCTTTGGGGCGTATCCAGTTCTGATGGTAGATACTACTTCCTGTATCTTATTTATATCAGATTCGACCTCTCCTGACTTGTTGATATAGTGGCAACATGTGGTATTAAGAAAAGAACATAGTCCTCCTTCTACAGACAATAGGTAGTCCAAAGCAAGTTTGTGTTGCATCAGGACCCCTGCCAAGGAATCAACTTCCGCCTGCAGAGCTCTTATTCCAGCCACAGTTTTGTTTGCCAGCTTCTCTACTTGAGCTGAGAGTTTCCGAATCTGTCTTATATTTAGAGCTACGCCCACGGCAGGGAACAAGATGGCCCCCAGCCTTTCTCCTTCATTTAAATAAGTTCGGTCTGGGTCATATCCAAATGTTTCATCATAAGTTCTTTTTAAACGTTGTTCTTCACGCTCCCTTCTCCAAGTCATTTGGGATTGTTGTTCTGTGTATATTGTCACATCTGCTAGCATTAGGGTACCTATAGTGCACGTACCCTCCCAAAAAGGCGGCAAAATCTTTCCTGCCCACTGGCCACAGATCCAGTACAACCCTGGAGATAATCCTCCTTTGGCCACCAAAGATTTAGGCACTTTCTGATGGGCTTCCACCTCCTTTACCACTTTTACAGGATTTGATTCTCCTCGACTCTGCTGTGGTCTTTCATTGGGTGGTTCCCCCTGGCCCTGAGGCAACTCCTTGATAGGAGCCTTTAGTGGGTCACGACTCCGGCTGGCCACTTTTGCCTGGGCCTGTTTAATGTGAGTACCCAATCCCGGTGAAATAACTCCATCCAATCTTTTTACCCTTTTTGAGTGTTCCAAACGGGCTAGGAGGCTAATGTCTTCAGAAGCCTCTGTTTTGAATACATGGAGAAGGAGATTGCAATTGGGATAATGACCAAGTTCTATTTGGTGTGTGTGGAGAGGGTTTTCCTGATCTTGTGTCCATCTCTCATCTTTTTCCCAAGTAATGCATGCTGGGGCCTCCGGTGAAGTCCCTTCATGTGTTACTATAGCTTGTCCTGGATCAAGTAAAGTTTCAGTCATCTCATAATTTTGAGGCCGTAAAGTGCTCCATCCTTTTTGACTTAATAATGTTCCTACCATTAGTGGCCATCCCTCACGCTGGGAAGTAGGCCCATGACTACAAATCCAACATTCAGTAACTTCTGTCTCATTCGCTATATCCCGAATCATCTGGTGGAATATGTTCTGCTCCCATCCTCCCTGCACTATCTTCAGGACAAGCATACTCAACATAATCAGGTAATATGTATATCACATGCCGAAATGTATAGGCTTTCCCCCAAAAAACATGTTTATAATTGTAACCCAACCAGACCAATCCCAATGCAATAAGGAGTCCCACAATCACACCCTCTTCACCCAAAAAGTCCATTAAATCTTCTTTCTTCTTTCTTCTTTCTTATTTCTTGCTTGCAGTTTCAAAAAGCTAGATCTCTCTCCTATTCAGGGCAACTTCATTCTCTTATGTTCTAAGTCTTTGAAATATGTCTTTTTATCTTTTTTTTTCTATGTGTGGTTTAATTAGTTCTTTATTCTGCTGTATAGTCTTCTTTTTGAAGCAGGCTTAGTTCATCCACGATTTGGCACTTCCTTGTAGCAGTGGGAATTCGTCAAGTAGCAGACCCTTTCCACTCCTGTCTCAGATGTCACACTCCCCAGGATCTTTCAGCCACTTTAAATCCTCTGGTAAAACAGGGGGATACTGTAACAGGCAAAGGTAGTTATGCAATTAATTAACATTTCCAAAATCTGTACTTCTTTCCTTAATGCTTAATCCTCCTTCACTTCCACATCATATTGCAATAGCTTATCTTCATTCCCCTACCAATTCAGTTACTAACATTTTTGAACCTTAAAAAAGCATCTCAATATATTGGCAAAGTAACCCCATAACATTCAATTTATCACAGCTCTCCCCACAAAATCTTCTATATTTAAATGTATCTCAAATTGTCACTACTTTTTTTTCTCTCTGAGACAGTTTCAAAACTAATATCAATTTTTTCCTTTCAAAAAGTTTCCAATTTTTTCCTTTCCCAGTGAGGGCATTCAAGTGGCCACTCTTGAGTACTCTCAACACATAATAATTTCCCTTTTTAACCCCATCAAGTATTTACACATAATCAACCTCACACAACAATCTTATTCATCCCAAAACTGATTTCATACATGCACTCACTTACTATTTACTGCAATTCCCTCCTCAAAAGGGAATCTAATCATTCACTTCTCACACTTCTCAATCTCACACATCTCAACAATTTTCTTCTTTCATTATCTTTATTCACTCTTTACTTCTGTACTGACATTTCATCACTACTGTATGACTTTCTTCTACATTCTCATTCTCATTCTCTCTCTTTTCATTTCTTTTCCCACATGGTAATCACACACTCTGGTTTTTCTCCTGTGATTGATCATATTCTCTGTTCTGACTTACTTTTTCCCTGCTTTCCTATATATTCTCAACATACCTTAACTTTCTTCTTGGTTTCTCTTACCCACATACTTGGCATTTCCCCATCATCATATGTATTGTTCCAGGTTTTTCCTGAATTTTCCTCTTTTTCCTTTTATTTGAAACCTGTAAAGATTATTTTTCTCACAACGCAAACAGCTACACGCATTCTTTTTGCTAGCCATACACACATTCAAGTTTTCAGGAAATGTAAACAGACATTTTCCCTTTTTCCAAAAGACAGGCACCATATTTCACATGTTTTCTTTTCTCTTTTTCCTTTTTTTTTCATTTTTTTTCTTTTTCTTTTGGCTTTTTCCCGGAAGCCTATAACCATTAGTCTCTTTTCATTATAAACATCCTTCTATTTGACAAAGAAACAAAGCAAAAACAAAAACAAACATAGGGTTGCAAAGCAGCGAGAAGGGATAATGCATATAGACACAGCCAGATTCCACAACACACAACACATATGATCAACATAATTTTTAACCTGAACACTTTTTCCCTTTTTAAAAGTGCATCTTTCCAACCTGAGAGTGAGATTTCTGTGAAAGCATCACTCAGGGGGTTTTTACTTGAGGTCTGCAGTACCTCTTTTGAAAAAATGTTCCCCCAAAATGTTTCCCCAGGCATATCCACAAATGCCTTCCTATACCTTAAAAGCTAGCTTTTCCCTTTTTTTGGAACTGCAGCTGTTACTTTCTCAATGCACTTCAGTCAAGGGGCCGAGGAAGGAACAGGCCAGTGGAGGCGATTTTTTTCTTGTGGGTACCCTTTTTCGTCTCCCCTGATCCATGCCTTGTCTCCCCCCCTTGAGTGAGTCATTAGCCCCCCAAAAGGCTTACCTTTTCCTTCTCCCCTGTTCTCGAGTCCCTGTTCGGGCGCCATATGTTGCGGGAGTGTCCCCGATTTCCAGGATTCCAAGAGATCAGTGAAGAAGGAAGAGACAGAGACAGCTTTTGCAAGTTCACAGAATTTAATGCTTACCCCGGGTAAGGGCGCCCCAGCTTCTCAAAATGGCTGATGTGGCACAGAGCACTACCCCAAAAGCATCCAGTATTTATAGGCAGAATTACCTAGTTTGCACATGCGCATAACTCTCTTGACATTTACACAATCTAATCAATATCAGTTTGTCCTCGAAGAATCGTGGCCAAGAACACTTGTTGGCAAGATATTATAATTTCCACTGCTCCCCTTTCATCAGCTGACCAGCCACGTTCCTAGATGAATTACATAAAAGTGAATCTTAACTTCATATATCTCTTCACACATATATGACTCCATATATCTTTATATATGTATCTTTAACTTATTCAAAGCAAGCATTTCCCTTATTAATTCTTCTGTAATTACTTTCACATTATTTTCCTATATTCTTACTGCGAAGAAGTATTAATGCCACCAATAACTGTAAGGAAGTTCCGAGACTGCTAAATTAAACCTGCCACCAATAATGTATACTCTTGTATTAAAGTCTCTGTTTGTCCCTATTCGCGTTGTGAGGTAACTTTGGTAGAGTGGAATGCACCGAACGTAAAATCAATGGAGATGAGGCAGTTTTAAAATAACAAAGAGAACAAGTTTATTGTTAAACAAAGCGTATTGTTGCAATATGAAGATGTTGAACTTGGCATATGCTTGATGGTTACAATATGGCTTGGTTGAGATACATTCAGGCTTTTGATGTTACAATCTTATAAACTCCTTCTACAGTGAAGCGCTTTATTATTTCAGTGTTCCCTGTTGTGAATATTCTCACTGTTTGACCTACACTGGATCAAACCAGTGATCTCCAGTCTTCCACTACTGGCGATCCTAAAAACGCTTCTGTTAGATTCTTTTTACTCAAAGTAATCTAACGAGGTTTTCCCTTCAGCTCCCTTGCTGAAGAAATATTCACAAACACTAAAAACTAACTCAGTCTACACTGCTTCACTTCTCAGAGTCCCTTCCTGACTCTGCTACTATCTCAGAGTCCTTATCTGACTCTGCTCCTCTTCTCAGGGTCTCTTCCTCCTGACTGAAACTTAACTGTCACTTTCAAACCTTTTTCTCTTTAAGCTCCTCCCACCTCCTCTTCTGCCTTGTCTCCATGGCAACCTATCTCTCACAGCTAGGCCATAGGCAACCAATGTAAAACACAAATACAGATATTAACACATTATAATAAACACTTTATAATAAGCACTTCTATACACTTACTTATGTAGGATTTGTTCATAGGACTGAATTACCTGCTATTTACATCAGATGGAGGATAGATGGCGCTGTTGTACCATATCTTCAGATGTTTGTTTTGGATCAATAATTATCGATTTACTTTTAGAGCCAATTCTCTGACCTTCCGCATTTAGCACATAGCCGTCCTTCTATTTGTTTACTTAAGATATGGCTTCTCCTGCTGTCCCAGTCTTGTTCCATCTGTTAGTTTCCCTTCCACCAGATTTCTACCTTAAGAAAGCCTTTAAGGTAAGACTTCCTCATTAATTTCATTAGTTTATAATTATTTTTCTTCCTAATGACTGCCACACCAAGGTAGCAGAAATGGTCCACATTTTCTAACGTTACACCATTCAGTTGTATTTCTGGCATTGGAGAGGGATTGGCTGGTGACTGCAGGGAGAGCACTTTGGTTTTCTCGATGTTTAATGACAGGCCGAACTTCTCATATACTTCTTCGAGTTCAGTAAAATAAAGCTGAGTGTCGTTCAGTAAAATAAAGTAAAGCTTGGACATCTCCCCTTTGTCCTTTGGGAACTGGTTCCAGCTCCCTTCCTTTCCTCATCAGCCTCAGTGTTTTTAATTAATTGATTGGTGGAACTACATACCAGGAAAAAGACATTCCCAAGAGTTGTACTTACTGGGATATATAGTTCACCTACAATCAAAGAGCACTCTGAACTCCACCTATGATGGAATTGAACCAAATATGGCACACAGAACTCCCACGACAAACAGAAAATATATATCAGTGATTGGTTTGGGAGGGGGGGGTGCCAAAATACTGTTTGCTTACCTTTGAAAATTACCTAGGCCGCCTCTGGGTGTGACCAAAAGCAAAATCAAAGTTCTGGCGACTAGAAATGGACACTGTATTCCAGTTGAGATTGGCTGGCATGGAATCAAATGGCACTACTCCTTTCCTTAATCTGCACAATTTCATTTTGTTGGCGCAACCTAGAATCTTGGCAGTGTTTCCTCCCCAAACCCACAAGGAACTGAATGGCATCTGCCTGCCCTTCTGCCCTTTCCCATCCAACTCACCAAACTCTCTGCCAACTGTTGGGCACTCTCAAGGGTCGGGAAGAAGGCGCCATTCCCAATCTTCACATCCAGCACCAAAGCAGTGAGGTTCTCAGCCACCTTCTTACCCAGGATGGAACCTGCAACCCCAAAAATGGATAATGCATGGAGACTTCATGTGAACAGGTGCCCAGAGAACAGCCCCCAAAA
This sequence comes from Anolis sagrei, assembly GCF_037176765.1. Lineage (NCBI taxonomy): Eukaryota > Metazoa > Chordata > Lepidosauria > Squamata > Anolidae > Anolis > Anolis sagrei. The sequence goes on along the minus strand of NC_090025.1, from coordinate 197,519,602 downwards.
GTCACCTCTCAATCCTTTTGGGATAGAAACTTAGCCCCTGCCTCGTCTCTTAGTTCTGGCTCCAAGAAGTAGACTCACCAAAACTAAGGGAATTTAGGGCCCATCCACAATGTCATAAAAATCCAGATGATCTGCTTTGAACTGGATTATATTAGTCTACACTGCCATATAATCCAGAGTAAAGCAGATACTCTGGATTTTATATGGCAGTGTTGATGGGGCCTTAGTGAGCAACCCAAGTCTTTGCGTTTTTTACTAGAAGCATGGTGTCGTCTGCATATCGTGGAAACATAGAATCATAGAGTTGGAATCATAGAATCAAAGAGTTGGAGGAGACCTCCTGGGCCATCCAGTCCAACCCCATTCTGCCAAGAAGCAGGAATATTGCATTCAAATCACCCCCAACAGATGGCCATCCAGCCTCTGTTTAAAAGCTTCCAAAGAAGGAGCCTCCACCACACTCCGGGGCAGACAGTTCCACTGCTGAACGGCTCTCACAGTCAGGAAGTTCTTCTTCATGTTCAGAAAACCTGAAGGCCATCCAGTTCAACTCCATTCAGCTACACAGTTGAAGCCTTCCCGACAGATGGCCACCCAGCCATTGCTTTATCTGACAATATAAACTAATGTATTGTCAAAGGCTTTCATGGCCGGACCTCACTACCTCTGAGGATGCTTGCCATAGATGCAGGCGAAACGTCAGGAGAAAATATGCCTCTAGAACATGACCATATAGCCTGGAAAAACCTACAACAACCCAATATAAACCAATGTCATTCAGTTCAAACCATATAATCTGGGATCAGATTATAGGACAGTGCAGGTCCAGCCTTAGCATTCTCTGGAATTTTAAATGCACACTCAACTACAAATCCCATGATTTTCCATGGCAGTTCAAGTTGCCTCCAAGAGGTATAATTGTGTGACATGAAGGATGGGGGTGGGACAAAAGAAAGTCAGATGGAATCTCCCCCTCAGAAGGGAAATTTACTCCTGAAAGAGTTGTTATCAGGGGGGGGGGGGGGGGCTCCACTGAAGCTTTACCTCCAATCCTTGTTTCCACAACAAACCACATATCCCAAAATGCAATTCTCACGGGGAGAGAAAGTGAAGGGAAATCTTCTGAAGAGGGTCAGAGATAGCAAAGGAAACACAACAGGGGTGTTAATAATAAAACTCTTCCTTATGCTATCCAAAGCACTGTGTGTGTGTGTGTGTGTGTGTGTGTGTGTCTGGAGTTACACTTTAAAAATGCCCCTGTTCTGACTTACAAATTCAACTTAAGAACAAATCCACAGAACACGCTTTAGCACAATCTAAGCTCTGTGTCCAATTTGGACCTTCCTCTCCACTGCATCCTTACTGGTGGCGAGAGGCACGCTGTCCACGGTGGCCGTGGCATCCCTCAGGGCATAGAGGATTTTGTCTGCCGGGACCAGCTCCTGGCTCTGCTCCACAATGCAGCAGCCGACCTTCTCCAGGATCTCCTTCATCTGAGGAGGAACAAAAGACCGAGCTACCAAAGAGAATCATAGACCCAAAGGACCAACTTCTCCAACCCCATTCTGCCAGGCAGGAAGACACATAGAATAAAATCCTAAAACTGAAAGTGTCATGAATACTTTTTAAACTCTGAAGAGCATTTAAAAGGTTCCTTTATTTCATTCACAATGAGACAGAGTAGACCACAGAGCAATACAGAGAAAGAAAGTAGACATACAGACTCTACAACTACATTGGGTACACAAACAAGGGGAAATGGCATGGCCTGACTTACCAGGCCGTGGAGGTTGCGGTGTGGGGTGTTCCCCCCCCCCCCCCCGCCATTTGGCCTGAGGGGGGCTTCTTCTTCCCAGAAGCCCCCTCACCCAGCGGGAAAGTTCCCGCGGTTTAGATACGGTGGCTCTATCAGCTGCCGGCCACGCCTCCTGGCAGGAGAGCCCACAGCTGGCCTCTCCTCCCTCGTGGGCACTCTACTTAAGGCTGCCCTTGTGCCCACCATCAGCACTGGGCCGGCAGCAGCTGACTGAGGAGTGAGCAACAGCCGATCGAGGAGCGAGCAACAGCTGATTGAGGAGAGAGCAGCAGCAGCGGCGGAAGCAGCAGAGGAGGACGCAGGAGCAACGGATTAAACGGTTGGGTCTCGGGCCTGCACCCACTTTGCCTTCTCTCCCCGGGGGGGGGGGGGGGACAGTTTCCAGGAGGCTGCTCCTGTGGGCCACCCCCCCCACCCCTGGGTCCCTGTTCCTCCCTGCCTGCCGCCCGCCGCCCAGCTCCTCGCCCGGGGGGCTCCCATGCCCCCTCCTACTCGTTCCGGGTGCCTCACGGGGGCTCCTCCATCAGGCGCAGGCCTGGTCGGGCCTTCGGCCTCGAGCAGCTCCCCTGGCGCCTGCCCGAGGCGTAGCTCCTCTCTGCAGCCCGCCGGCAGGCCCGGCTGGGCCCTCGGCGCCGGGCAGCGCCGGGCCTGCCCACCCCCGAGAGGGTGTTCCCCCCGGGGTGCGGCTCCCCTCTGCGGCCCGCCGGCAGCCCTCCGGGGGCTCCGGGGGCCGCGCGCCTGCACCGGAAGTGCCTGCGGCCTACTTCCGGCGCAGGCCCGGCTGGGCACTCGGCCTCGGGCAGCGCCCCTGGCCTCCCCCGGGTCTGCCCACTCCCGGGAGGGTGCCCCCCGGGGTGTGGCTCCCCTCTGCGGCCCGCCGGCAGCCCTCCGGGGGCTCCGGGGGCCGCGCGCCCGCGCCGGAAGTGCCTGCGGCCTACTTCCGGCGCAGGCCTGGCCGGGCCCTCGGCCTCGGGCTGCGCCTCTGCCCCCCCCGGGGGTTCAGGTGCCCCCCCGGGGGTTTCAGCTTCTCCTCCCGGTGGCTTTGGGGCCTACCCCCCCCCCCGGCCGGCCTGGCCGTTTGACTCCACAGTGCTCTCTGTGGATGCAGGTGTACTACAACTCCTGAACCCAAGGTCCATGTCCACCACCCTTCCAAATTTTTCTGTTGGTTATGAGTTCTGTGTGCCACACCTGGTTCAACTCCATCCTTTGTGGGGTTCACATGCTATTTGAGTGTTGGTGAACTTAAATCCCACAACCACTACCCCCCTTGTCAACTCCAATACCCTCAAGGAGACAAGAGTTCCTTCTCCCACACTGGACATTTTCATGCCTGTCCCTGCAGCGCGTCCCGGCGTCCCCACCCCAGTTGCCTTCTGGAGCCACTGGGGAAGGGCTTCCATGCCGGGAGCCTCTTCCTCGCCCCAGGAGCGGCGAGTCCCTCAGCTGACCGGCTCCCTCAGTCAGGCTGGTCTTCCTCCGGGATCGTATCCAGGCACGCTTTGCTGCAGGCCTTCCTTGCCCCTGCAGCAGCCAGCCCGCATCAAGGGTCTCCCCATAGCGCCGCAACACGCTCCCCCCCCACCTCCCGGAGATGTCTCTAAAGCAGCGTCTTTTTTTGCAGTTCTGTCACTTAGGGCTTCATCCACATGGCTCCACAGAGGAAGTTGGCCAGGAAGGCAGCAGAAACCTGGACAGCGGCGTTGAATCCAGCGCGTGTCAACAGGAGAAGCAGTAATAATGCCCCCGCAGGAGAGCAACCGGAGCCTGCCCAACCATCGCCCGGCCAGGCCTCGTCTGCGCACACGGCCAACCAGGAGGCCAGCGTGCTGGAGGGGATATCCCAAAACATGGAGGGGATCTCCCAGAACATTGCCACCATTGTGGACAGGCTGGGTAAGCTTGAATCTAAAGTTTATTCCCACCCAGGCACGGCATCAGCTTCCCCCCACGAAAGGGAGCACCGGCGAGAAAAGAGGAGGAGGCCTAGGGAAAGCGACGAAAGCAACTCAGCCGAATTGGAGCCCAGCGACCAGGCATCCTGTGAAGAAATATCCAGCGACAAGGGGGAGGAGGTCTCGCCAGGACCCTGCCTCTGCAGTCACAGGAGCAAACCAAAACCTAAGAGGTGCAGGTCGTCAAAATGCTGTCGCCACTACTCATCAGACAGCGACTCTTCGGAGGGTGAGTATGCCCTAGCAGACTCTGTGGACAGGGAGAATTATTGGAGGTCGGAGGCCCTCGTGCCGGGCCTCCCTGAGTGCGCTCTCAAGTGCAGGTCCAAGACAGGCGCCATCTCTGACCCTCCTTGTAGGGCGTGGGAGCGGGGCAAGCCCTCCTCCCCAGCCCTCCCCCCCGTTTTTCAGGACAACGAGGACCCCCCCGGCACCCACCTCTCCCCTCGCCTCAGGAGTAAGATCATGAAAGGCTACTATGTCGACATTTTCACCCTGCTGAAGCCCCAAGGGGAGGAGGGCCGGGAACCCCCTTCCAAGGGCAGGCATCAGAAGAGGGACAGGAGCAGGCCAGCCGAGCGGACTTTCGCCAACTGGGTGGCTGGTTATACAGAGTTTGCGGGAGTGGTGACTGCGGCTTTTCCCGAGCGGGGGTGGCACCTGCTCAATCATCAGAAGCACGTCTCTAGGGCCAGAGAACTAGCGGGCGACGCGGCAGCCATTGCCTATGACTCAGCCTTCAGAAAGAGGGCATCTCAGAGCGCCAGAGCCAGATGGGACCTTATCAATCACGATATCTGGCTCACCGAGGTGGGGCCCAGCATAAAAGGTAAGCCAGGGTCAGGAAGGTCAGACAGGGCCTGGGGAAGGCGTGACTCCAAGAGGCCTGTTTGCTGGGAGTTCAACATGGGAAAGTGCCAGCGGGCACGATGCCGTTTCAAGCATGTCTGTGTTATGAATGACTTTTCAATAACTTTGAAGCATAGGTTCTTTTTATTGCAATTTCCAGTGTGAGAAGATATATCAGATTACAGAAAACATTTAGACAAAGAATGACATTGGACATACAGACATACAGATTCTATGCAACTACATTGGATTCACAATTACATTGGTTAACAAACAAACAAAGGGGAATTACATTTTCACTCAGCATTCACACACATGTAAATGCATTCATCCACATGCATCCAAATATTACCATATCCTTTCTCCCTCCTTGGAGAAGCACCTGTAAGGCCAGACCCTGATTTCCTGCAGCCTGCCAACGCATAGTTCCATAACTTCCATAACGCCATAACTTCAAAACGCCGAAATGCCAACACTTCTTTCCCTAAGAACAGTGCCAAGGACCAGATCTGTGTTTTCCTTACAGCAGAACCTGACTCCCTGCACAAAATCTAAGACTCCAAAAGCGCACTTCTTCCTCTTCCCTTGAGAAAGAAGCCCCAAAGTGTCCAGAATCATGCTTTCCCAGAGCATATCTGACACTCTCCAAATACATCACCTCTCTCCTTCCCATGGAGCAGAGCATGGCGGGTGGATCAGATTTGGGCATTATTAGCCTGAGTCTTTTATAGGAATATTCTGTTGATGTAGTCCTAAAGTTGCAAATTAATGATAGACGTCTTCCATCCTGGATCCATCTCAGTTTCCTGGCCAGATGTTGATCTTCTTGATTGGTGTTGATCTTATGTTGACTTCCTTCTTAACATAAGGAAGGCTGCAAACATTTCCTTTATCACTGTCCCAGTTCTTATCACAGTTTACTTTTCAGATCTCATTAGCAAGTTTCAATCACAAAGCAGCAAGCAGGTAGTTAGTCATTGCAGGCCTTAATATTATACTGGTGTTTCCAAAATTATTAGCTCCATCCATACATCCTTCCATTCTTCCATTCATTCCCACACATCATTTTAAATTCACATTTATCAAATTTGCACATTGAATTTCTTATTACATCTGTGAGTATTGCTCAGGAGGGCACACCAAGATGGCTTGCAGTAAGCAGCCGGGCACCTTGCAGCCCTTTCGATCAGGCCGGGCTGGCACACAGCCCGGCAACAGGAAGGAGCCTGGAGGAGCCAACGCAGGACAGGGTAAGTGAATCTCTTCCCAGTCCCTTCGCCCTAGCCAGCACCCCCGTTTCTCTCCCACCCATGGTTCCCTGGCTCATATCCCGACAGGGCTGCCGCGTCCCTCCTCGAGGAGGGTTTCTCTTCCGGTTTCCGCATCCCGGCTATGGGACCTCGGAGGTCCTACACCTCAGGCAACTTAAAATCGGCGGCCCAGATGCCTGAGGTGCTTAGTGGCAAGATCGCTAAGGAGCTTGCCGCAGGCAGAATTGCTGGTCCTTTCCTCGCCCCCCCTCTGGAAAATTTCAGGGTCTCCCCTCTGGGGGTGGTCCCCAAGAAGGCCCCAGGCGAATTCCGGCTCATCCACCACCTCTCATACCCTAGAGGGGCTTCTGTTAACGACGCCATCCCTCACCCGCTTTCAATTCATGGCTGTTTTCCGGGCGGCCCTCCGGCACCTGGGCCTTCCCCAAGCGGAATTCGGTGGACACCGAATTCGGTGGACCCACAAGAGCCAGAAAAATAGTACAGGTCAATTACTGGCTTAGAAAATGGTGTCAGGAGGAACGCTTTGGCTTCCTCGACCATGGCCTGCTATTCCAGGAGGATGGCCTACTGGCAAGGGATGGGGTGCATCTCACACAAGTAGGAAAACACCTTTTTGCTCACAGACTCGCAAACCTCATTAGACGCACTTTAAACTAGGTCCACCGGGGGAGGGGGACAACAGCCTTGCGAACACTACTTTACCCATAATGTCTGGGAATCGCCAGAAGGCTAAACGGAGGGCTGCACAAACACAACAAGGACCAAGTACCAAAAGCACAATAATCCCAATTAAACAGCTCAAGGGAAGATCCCAGGGGCTCACATGTCTTTACACTAATGCACAGAGCATGGGAAATAAACAAGACGAACTCCAACTTCTAGCACTACACCACAAATATGATATCATAGCCATCACTGAAACCTGGTGGGATGACTCCTATCGCTGGAATGTAGATATCGAGGGGTATAACCTCTTTCACAGAAACCGAACAAAGGGGAGAGGAGGCGGAGTAGCCTTATATGTCAAAAACTCTTATGCTGCAGAAGAAATTCAAGACAGCAATCTGGGAAACCAGCTTGAAATCATCTGGATAAGAATCAAGGGAACTGGGACTCAAAAAGATGTCGTTGTAGGCGTCTACTACAGACCCCCAAGCCAGGAGGAAGATCTTGATGAAGTCTTCTGCCAACAGTTGACCAAACAGGCACAGAAAAGAGATGTAGTAGTCATGGGTGATTTCAACTATCCCGATATTTGCTGGAAAACAAACTCGGCCAAGAGTACAAGGTCCAACAAATTCCTCGCTTGCCTTGCAGACAATTTCATGGTCCAGAAGGTAGAAGAGGCAACAAGGGGATTGGCTACTCTTGATCTCATCCTAACAAATGCGGAGGACCTGATCGATGCGGTCGAAGTGGTAGGATCCTTAGGGGCAAGTGACCATGTGCTCCTGCAATTTGAGGTACAAAGGAAGGCCGAAACTAAGACAAGTCAAACCCGCATTTTGGACTTTAGGAGAGCTGATTTCCAAAAAATGAAGGAAACGCTGAGCAGCATTCCGTGGACACAGATACTAAAAGACAAGGGAGCTACGGATGGATGGGAATTTCTCAAGAGTGAAATACTCAAGGCGCAATTGCAAACCGTGCCAACAAAGAGAAAAAATAGGACAAGTGCAAAGAAGCCAGAATGGATGTCCAAAGAACTTCTAACTGTGCTAAGACACAAAAGAGACATGCACAAGAAGTGGAAAAAGGGAGAAATCACCAAAGAAGAATTCAAACAAATAGCCAACACCTGTAGGGAAAAGGTCCGCAAAGCAAAGCAAAAAACGAGCTCAGACTTGCCAGGGACATTAAAAACAATAAAAAGGGCTTCTATTCTTATGTCAGTAGAAAAAGGAAAAACAAGGAGGCGATAGGACCTCTTCGAGGAGAAGATGGGGCAATGCTGACAGGGGATAGGGAAAAGGCAGAACTACTTAATGCCTTCTTTGCCTCGGTCTTCTCACAAAAAGAGAGTCTTCAACCTCAGCAAGACGGAGTGGATGAGGGATTGGAGGACATCCAACCCCAAATTGGGAAAGAAGTCGTCCAGGAATACCTGGCCGCTCTTAATGAGTTCAAGTCCCCAGGGCCAGATCAACTACACCCCAGAGTATTGAAGGAACTAGCGGAAGTCATTTCGGAACCATTGGCAACCATCTTTGAGAGTTCTTGGAGAACGGGAGAAGTTCCAGCAGATTGGAGGAGGGCCAATGTGGTCCCAATCTTCAAGAAGGGAAAAAAGGATGACCCAAACAACTACCATCCGGTCAGCCTCACGTCGATACCGGGCAAGTGTAAAGACGTATCAAGGCCACCAATAAAATGTAAAGACGTGCGTTAATCCCACCAAATGGGACCACCAAAAATGTAAGGAAGTATTAATTCTCCTAATGCCACCATTAACTGTAAGGAAGTTCCGAGACTGCTAAATTAAACTGCCACCATTATGTTTAGAGACGCTGGTCTTAAAGTCTCTGTTTATCCCTATTTGCGTTGTGAGGTAACTTTGGTAGAGTGGAATGCACCGAACGTAAAATCAATGGAGGAGGCAGGTTTAAAATACAAAGAGAACAAGTTTATTGTTAAACAAAGCGTAATTGTTGCAATATTGAGATGTTGAGCTTGGCATATGCTTGATGGTTACAATATGGCTTGGTTGAGATACATTCAGGCTTTAGATGTTACAATCTTATAAACTCCTTCTACAGTGAAGTGCTTTATTATTTCAGTGTTCCTTGTTGTGAATATTCTCACTGTTTGTCCTATACCGGATCAAACCACTGATCTCCAGTCTTACACTACTGGCGATCCTAAAACCCCCTCTGTTAGATTCTTTTTAACTCAAGCAATCTAACGAGGTTTCTCCTTCAGCTCCCTTGCTGAAGAAATATTCACAAATACTAAGAACTAACTGAATTTACACTGCTTCACACCACAGAGCCCTAACTGACTCTGCCCTCTTCTCAGGGTCTCTTCCTCCTGACTGAACTACTTTCTCAGAGTCCCTCCTGACTCTGCTACTTTCCCAGAGTCCTATCTGACTCTGCTCCTCCTCTCAGGGTCTCATCCTCCTGACTGAAAATTAACTGTCACTTTCAAACCTTTTTCTCCTTAAGCTCCGCCCACCTCCTCTTCTGCCTTGTCACCATGGCAACCTATCTCTCACAGCTAGGCCATGGCAACCAATGTAAAACATAAATACAGATTCAAACACATTATAAATAACACTTTATAATAAACATATCTCTACAGCAAGATTCTGGAAAAGATTGTTAAGGAAGCGGTCTGCAAACACTTAGAAACCAATGCAGTCATCGCTAATAGTCAACATGGATTTATCAAAAACAAGTCATGCCAGACTAATCTGATCTCTTTCTTCGATAGAGCTACAAGCTGGGTAGATGCGGGGAATGATGCCGTGGATGGAGCATGTCTGGATTTCAGGAAGGCCTTCTTTGACAAGGTCCCCCATGACCTTCTGGCAAGGAAACTAGTCCAATGTGGGCGAGGCAAAACTACGGTGAGGTGGATCTGTAATTGGTTAAGTCAGGGGTCCTCAAACTTTTTAAACTGGGGGCCAGACTATAGTTTTTTTTAAAAAAATCAATTAAAAACGTCCTATGCACATTGCACATATCTTATTTTGCTGTGTGGAAGGACCCTTAGAGGGGGTTCTTTCTAGCCCTCTTTAGGCAGTAATTCCAGGAGCAGAGAATGGGAAATCTTCCTATTTCTAGTCTGAACAAAATCTAAAATTATAACTGTAAATAAATAACAACACTCAAACACAGGGGAACTCCAGACAAGAAACAATCAGGGCCAGCTAATCACCTCTCAACAAAGGATTCTCCCTAAAAACTGTAAGGCTATGAAATGGCAATCAAGATGGCCAATTGAAACATTCATACCTACCTCCAACAGACAAGAGTTCTTTCTCCCACCCTGGATCTTCCAAGATTTTCCTGGTTAAAGGTTTTCCTCTGACATGAAGTCCAGTCATGTCTGACTCTGGGGTGTGGTGCTCATCTGCATTTCTAAGTCGAAGAGCCAGCGTTGTCTGTAGACACCTCCAAGGTCATGTGGCCAGCATGACTGCATGGAGCACCAGGGCAGCCTCCCTTGGACAGCGTGAGCCTGCCAAGGGAGGAGCAGGCCCGCGCGGCTTACTTGCGAGTAAAGCACCTCGCGAGGTGCTTTACGCGCTAGTAGACCACGCGGAGCAGCCTCCCTTGGCTGGCTCAGGCTGTCCATCAGGCCCGATGGACAGCGTGAGCCTGCCAACGGAGGAGCAGGCCCGCGCGGCTTACTTGCGAGTAAGGGAGGCTGCTCCGCGTGGTCTACTTGCGTGCAGGCATGTAGCCAGGGGGGGGGGGCTCGGGGGGCTTCAGCCCCCCCCGAAATTCTCATGGTGGTTCGCAAAAAGGCCTTACTGGTGCATTATTTAAACTGTTATGTTTATTAATATCATGATTTGATCACCATTCTCAATATATCCCATATGCAAAAGGTTTGCTAGGCTAGACCCTCTTTCACTCAGACTCAGCCCCCCCCCCCGAAACTCAGCCCCCCCCCGAAACCCCCCCTGAAAAATTTTTAGCCCCCCCCCCGAAACGAAATCCTGGCTACGGGCCTGCTTGCGTGTAAAGCGCCTCGCGAGGTGCTTTACACGCAAGAAGACCACGCGGAGCAGCCTCCCTTGGCTGGCTCAGGCTTTCCATCAGGCCCGATGGACAACGTGAGCCTGCCAAGGGAGGTTGCTCCGCGTGGTCTACTTGCGCGTAAAGCACCTCGCAAGGTGCTTTACGCGCGAGTAGACCATGCGGAGCAGCCTCCCTTGGCTGGCTCGCGCTGTCCATCGGGCCTAACAGATAGCGTGAGCCAGCCAAAGGAGGGGCACTGTGTGGGGGGGGGCGCTCCTCCTCCGCGGGCCGGATCAGGGCCCTTGGCGGGTCGGAAGTGGCCCGCGGGCCGTAGTTTGGGGACCCCTGGGTTAAGTGGACGAACACAGAGTGCTCACTAATGCTTCCTCTTCATCTTGGAAAGAAGTGACGAGCGGAGTGCCGCAGGGTTCCGTCCTGGGCCCGGTCCTGTTCAACATCTTTATTAATGACTTAGATGAAGGGCTAGAAGGCAGGATCATCAAGTTTGCAGACGACACCAAATTGGGAGGGAGAGCCAATAGTCCAGAGGACAGGAGCAGAATTCAAAATGATCTTGACAGATTAGAGAGATGGGCCAAAACTAACAAAATGAAGTTCAACAGTGACAAATGCAAGATACTCCACTTTGGCAGAAAAAATGAAATGCAAAGATACAGAATGGGGGACGCCTGGCTCGAGAGCAGTACGTGTGAAAAAGATCTTGGAGTCCTCGTGGACAACAAGTTAAACATGAGCCAACAATGTGATGTGGCAGCAAAAAAAGCCAATGGTATTTTCGCCTGCATCAATAGGAGCATAATGTCTAGATCTAGGGAAGTCATGCTCCCCATGCTCTATTCTGCTTTGGTTAGACCACATCTGGAATATTGTGTCCAATTCTGGGCACCACAATTCAAGAGAGATATTGACAAGCTGGAATGTGTCCAGGGGAGGGCGACTAAAATGATCAAGGTCCTGGAGAACAAGCCCTATGAGGAGCGGCTTAAGGAGCTGGGCATGTTTAGCCTGAAGAAGAGAAGGATGAGAGGAGATATGATAGCCATATAAATATGTGAGAGGAAGCCACAGGGAGGAGCTTGTTTGGAGATTTGCTTCCATTGAGATTAGGACAAGGTAAAATGGCTTCAAACTACAAGAAAGGAGATTGCATCTGAACATGAGGAAGAACTTCCTGTGAGAGCCATTCAACAGTGGAACTCTCTGCCCCGGAGTGTGGTGGAGGCGCCTTCTTTGGAAGCTTTTAAACAGAGGCTGGATGGCCATCTGTCGGGGGTGCTTTGAATGCAATTCCTGCTTCTTGGCAGAATGGGGTTGGACTGGATGGCCCATGAGGTCTCTTCCAACTCTTTGATTCTATGATTCTATGATCCTGAAGGGCGCTTGCTTAGGAGCAGCTGGGAGGGGAATGAGAGGAGTTAGTGATTGGCTGGGAGAGAGTGGGCGGAGCTTAACTTGAGAAAGGAAAAAATGATTTTAAGGGTGTGTTTTAAAACCCTGTCAGCTCAGATTGAATCTAGGTGTCAAAGGAGAAGGAGAGAGGAGATAGGAGGAGAGAAGAGAATAATGAGAGAGGCCTGAAATTGGTCAGTTAGCTAGCAGAGATAGCTAGTGAGAAGATTTTACAGCTATTGGGGAAGATAGCTGGTGGTGAAATGTAGTGATAGATCCAGGAAAGGACTATCTGTGGTGGAGTTTAAAATTACTTTCAGAGAAGAAATCTTGTAATTTCTGGAGGGATAGAGGAGTGTTATGTGCAACTAAGTTTGAACTGCTTAAAAAAACCACATGCTTTTAAATCAATATTTCAGAACAGCTAAGCTTAATTGCCTGTTTTGTTCAAGTTCTCTTAAATAAACATCATGCTTTATTGTTTACAACATCTGCCTCACGTGTGCCTCTGTGGGTGAAGCTTTAAAAGCAGTTTCCTGCAGTAATTAAGAGTCTAATGGTGGTAGCATATATTTTAAAGAAGTAATCCCTTCATTATTACCTCAGAGCACAAGGCCTGTGTGTGAATCCAGCACATTCTAGCCAAGAGAGAACTCAAGTAAGCCAAGGGCTTAGCTTTACTTTTAAGTTTGGTGGTGGCCAGAGTTCTTTTAAAAGGTTTTTCGGCCAGAAGTAAGTTCCATCTTATTACAGCTTTTTGATTTTGATTTTAAACTAAAGAAGCCACATTCTATGTCAAGTGGTTGCCAGTTTGATGGAAATCTATTATAGCAACTTTTGGGCACTGCAGTATCTTTCGGCAGGCTGAAGCCGGACGGGCTTCCCGCCCGCTCCATGTCTTGCTGGTTCAAAAAGGTGGCTCAAGCCGCTCCCTGGTGTAGCCGGTAGGGAATTCATCACAGTTGCCTTCTTTATCAGCACCACCGCAGCCTTGCAATTGCTGCCACTGCCCCAGAGGATGCCGCTGCCATCATCAGATGCCTCCCTGGCATCCAGGCCTTCCCCCACCGGCTGTTGCTGCTTCACCGATCTTCCACCTCTTGTAGGGCCCATGGCCTGTAGCTGATGCTACATTAAGTACCTCAGATATCCAGACTCAGGTTAACTGGTAGCTGTATTAAGGGAACTAACTTGCTGGGGTGGAATAGAGACAACTGTGGTTCTAGCTGATGCTGGTTAGATTCCATGAGTCTCCTGGTAGGGCGGTTGTTTTGGGTCTTGAACCAGTGAAATTGTTCTCTTTTACTATTCCATCGTTTCTGCTCATTTATACCCAATCTTTATGATCCTAACACCACACTGGAAATCTGATCAGTCCTTCTTAGATATCATTATCATTATCGTTATAAGGCATGGCCCGACTTACCGCCATTCTTGCCCCGGGGGGGGGGGCTTCTTCCTCCCAGAAGCCCCCCTTGGGTGGTGGGAAAGTTTCCTGCCGCTCGGCCAGGTAGCCAATGGCCAGCTGACCATGCCTTACTTTCAGAGAGGCTGGAGCTGGCATCCCCCTGGTGCGGGCAGCCTATATAAGGCTGCCCCAGGCTCCCCAGCAGGCACATCTTAACACCTCTGAACAAAAGATTCTCCCAGGCTCAGCCAGGCCTTCAAATGCTAATGAAGGTGGTCAGTTGAAACATTCACACCTAGCTCCAGCAGAGAAGAGCTCTTGGCCCCACCCCAGTCATTCCACAGATATATAAACCCATTGCCCTAGTTCCAACAGACCTCACTATCTCTGAGGATGCTTGCCATAGATGCAGGCGAAACGTCAGGAGAAATGCCTCTAGAACATGGCCACAAAGCCCGAAAAAACCCAGAAGAACTTAATAAATAAATAAAATAAATACTCAATTCTACAATAGAAACAGATTGATTTATTTTTATGTTTTGTCTTTGATGCTTGACTTCTTGGCTTCCTTTTTTGTTGAATTCTTTTTATTTTAAGGGAAAGGAAGGGACTACTGGGAGGGAGTTGGGAACAAGTGGGTTGGTGGGTACGTGTGGACATGGTGCAAGCATTTGGGGACATCTCCTATTTGCTATCTTGCCACTTTCTTTCCTTTCCTTTTCTTTGAAAACAATAAAAAAAATTGCTACTGGCACCTCCATCTTCTTGGAGATCGAAGTAGGATGCTAGCTATTATCCTTTTATTGTAAAATGCATTGAGTCTCCTTCGTGGAGAGAAAAAGTAGGGTATAAAGGAGAAGAAGGAGAAAAAGGAGGAGAAGAATAGGAGGAGGACAACAGAGATGACATTTCGGTCCCATCTTCCTACGCTGTTTCCATTTTCACTTTGAAAGAAGAAGCAGATGTTCTGATTGTCCTAAAAATGCATTCCGTGAAGAGTACATGGTCCCCAATGAGGGTTTATCAGAGGTTGTACTACCTGTTCTACCTGTTCTTTGTCTGGAAATTAAAACAGGTTGATCATTGACCATTGTCTCACAGATCATAGCGGTTTTATAAGGATAAACAAGATAAGAAATTGTTTGGTTTTCAATTTTCTGAATGTGGATAAACTACAACTCCTAACATCATAAGTCGATTCCACCCAAACCCTGACAGTATTCAAAGCTGATCATGTTGGATCTATATGTCAGCTGTTACCAACAGTGCTATGGAATTTGAAGTGGCATGAAAGGGAGAAACATCTCAAGAGGAAGAAGGTGTGTCAAGCCAACCCTTGTTGGGACTGCTTTCCACCTTGAAATCAATGTCCCCACTGCAGAAAAACATGCAGATCAAGAATAGGTGTCTATAGTCACCTACAGACCCACCACCAAGACCCTACACTAGGAAGAACACGCTGACCTGGCATGCATAACGGAAACCTTGTTGGACGAGTCGGGGGGGGGGGTTAATCTCTCCCAGCTTTGCCCACCAGGCTATTCCATGCAGCACCAATTGAGACCTGGGGGCGGGAGGAGGGGTTGCAACAGTCTATAAGGATACCATCCCCCTGACCAGGTACCCTATCCCACAGTCTGCCACTTTTGAATGTGTCTACCTGAGGGTTGGTGACCGAGACAGGACAGGGATTCTATTAGTATACCGACCACCCCACTGCACTACAGTATCCCTATCTGAGCTAGCCAAAGTGGTCTCGGGCCTGGTGGAGTCTCAATGGCTAATAGTGCTGGGAGACTTCAATGTTCATGCTGAGGCCACTCTGTCAGGAGCAGCTCAGGATTTCATGGTCGCCAGGGCAACCATGGGCCTGTCTCAATTAGTTTCTGGTCCCACCCACAGTGCTGGGCACACATTAGATCTGGTCTTCTGTCAGGGATGGGAAGATGGTGTAGAAGAACTGACCATCACTCCATTGCCATGGACCAGCCACCACCTGATCAGGTTTAGACTAATTGTGCCCCCGAACCTCTGCAGGGGTGGTGGACCCATTAAAATGGTCCACCCCAGGAGACTTATGGATACTAATGGATTTCTGACAGCTCTTGGGGAGTTTCCCACCTCCTCGGTAAGTGAATCTGTCGATGCTCTGGTCTCCCTCTGGAACGGGGAGATGTCCAGGGCAATAGACACAATTGCTCCGGAAAGTCCCCTCTCGAGTAACCGAGCTAAACCAGCTCCTTGGTTTACTTAGGAGCTGGCAGTGATGAAGCAAAAGAAGGGGAGACTAGAGTGCGTGTGGCGGCGGATGCATAGCGGACCAGCCCAAACACGTCTAGATGCCTTCCTAAGGCACTATGACGCGGCAATAAAATCCACAGAGAAATCTTTTCTTGCAGCCAATATTATGTCCGCAAAGAACCGTCCGGCTGAGTTGTTCCGAGTTGTCAGAGGGCTGTTAAACCCGCCTCAGAGCGAGATCCCTGACAACTCGGCAACTCGCTGTGAAGCATTTGCACAGTTCTTTGCGGACAAAGTTGCTCTGATCCATTCTGACTTTGATGCCACGTTAATGGCAGTCTCTGAGGATGTAACAAGAGCACCTGCTTGTCCGGTTTTGATGGATTCATTTCAATTGGTTCAGCTCGAGGATGTGGACAGGATCCTTGGAGAGGCGAGGTCAACCACATGCATCCTCGACCCTTGACCTTCCTGGCTGTTGAAGGAAGCCAGAGGGGGTTTGGCAGGGTGGGTTAAGGTGGTGGTTAATGCCTCCCTACAGGAAGGCAAGATTCCAGTCAGCCTAAAACAGGTTGTTATAAAACCGCTGTTGAAAAAACCATCACTGGACCCTACTCAATTAGTCAACTATCGGCCAGTATCCAATCTCTCCTACTTGGGCAAAGTCATGGAATGTGTGGTGGCTTCGCAACTCCAGGGGTTCCTGGTAGACACTGATTATCTTGATGTGGCACAGTCTGGCTTTAGGTCGGGACATGGCACTGAAACAGCCTTGGTAGCCTTAGTAGATGATCTATGCCGGGAGCTAGACAGGGGGAGTATGTCCCTGTTAGTTCTGCTAGACCTCTCAGCGGCCTTCGATACCATTGACCTTCTGGGACACCTTCTGAGACACCTCACAGAAATGGGACTTGGAGGTACTGCTTTGCAGTGGCTCCGGTTCTTCCTGGAGGGACGGTCACAGAAGGTGTTATTGGGTGACACCTGTTCAGCTCCACAACTGTTGTTTTCTGGAGTCCCTCAGGGCTCAGTACTGTCCCCGATGTTATTTGACATCTACATGAAGCCGCTGGGGGAGATCATCTGGAGTTTCGGACTAAGGTGTTATCTATACGCAGATAACGTTCAAATCTGTCACTCCTTCCCACCTGTTACTAAGGAGGCTGTTCAGACCTTGAATAGGTGCTTGGATGTTGTGTCGGACTGGATGAGGGCTAACAAATTGAAATTGAATCCAGACAAGACAGAGGTCCTCCTGGTCAGTCGAAAGGCCGAACAGGGCATAGGGTTACAGCCTGTGTTGGATGCGGTTACACTCCCCCTGAAGATGCAGGTTCGCAGCTTGGGAGTGATCCTGGATTCATCGCTGATCCTGGAAGCCCAGGTCTCGGCGGTGGCCAGGGGAGCTTTTGCGCAGTTAAAGCTTGTGCGCCAGTTGCGCCCATACCTTGGGAAGTCTGACTTGGCCACGGTGGTCCACGCTCTGGTTACATCCCGAATAGATTACTGCAACACACTCTACGTGGGGTTGCCTTTGTTCGGAAGTGTGCAGGTGGT
This sequence comes from Anolis sagrei, assembly GCF_037176765.1. Classification (NCBI taxonomy): domain Eukaryota; kingdom Metazoa; phylum Chordata; class Lepidosauria; order Squamata; family Anolidae; genus Anolis; species Anolis sagrei. Next base: position 197,502,404 of record NC_090025.1, on the reverse strand, counting down.
GAGGCGGTGTAGCGGTCAGCGGAAGAGTATGATTTAAAAATATATTTAAAAAATGAATATAGGAAAAACATACCTTGAAATACTGGCGAAAGAGAAGTTGCGGCAGAGAAGTGATTTGTTCCATAGATGAAATTCATGGGTTTAGGCTCAAGGAAGTTAAATATTAACAGGGACATGACATTTGGGAAACAATAGTAAGTGAGATGTTTATCATCAAGGGAATGTTGTTGGCAGCCAGACAAGGACGCTTGCGTAAATAATTGATCTGAGACTGGAAAAGGTCAGAAAGCGGCATCTGGTGGTTCAGTGAGGTAAATAGCAGGCAACTTCAGATATATTCTAAGAGGATTACGAATATGGGAATAATTAAGATTTGTAACAATTAGAAGTACGTCAGTATAACACGTCATTGTGATATATGGGAAAAGGCAATGCGTAAGGCCTCTGTTAATGATTATATCTGTGTAAATGTCAAGACAGTTCTACGCATGTCTAGACCAGGGGACTTCTGCTATAAATATTGTAAGCCGACTGACTTCTAGCACGCTTCAGATCTTTGCTTCTGAGCGTCCTATCAACTTGATAGTAAATTTGCCTGGAATCAATTTGCAGTCTCCGTCTCCTTCCTGCCTGACTGTGCTCTAAAATGATCTCGGGTAAAGTATGTGCCGCAACAGCAGAAGGCTGTGCTCACGGCCTTGCCATGAACGCAGCCTTTCTCCCCGCCCCCTGCGCCTTTCCGAGTTCGGAAGGGCACGGGGGGAGGGGGTGAGACAGAGGGCTGCGCTCATGGCTCTACCATGAGTGCAGCCTTTCTGCCCGCCCTCCCCCCCCCCCCCGTGCACCCTACCGAGCTCTTTGATGGCAGGGGAGCTATAAATCCCAGTAGCTCCCAAATGCCGAGGTCTGTTTTCCCCAAAGGTGTTCACATTGGGGCATATTGAGTATCCGTGCCAAGTTTGGTCCATATCCATAATTGTTTGAGTCTGCAATGCTCTGTGGATGCAGGTGAACTACAACTCCAAAATCAAGGTCAGTGCTCACCAAACCCTTCCAGTATGTTTCATTGGTTATGGGAGTTCTGTGTGCCAAGTTTGGTCCAATTCCATCATTGGTGGAGTTCAACTGCTCTTTGATTGTAGATGAACTATAAATCCCAGCAACTACACCTCCCAAATGACATAATCAATTCTCCCTCCAACCCTACCAGTGTTCAAATTTTGGCATATTGGGTAAGGTAAGGTACAAGGTCATGTGGCTGACATGACAGCATGGAACGCTGTTGTTGGGTATTGTGCCAAATTTGGTCCAGTGAATGCAAATACATCTTGCATTTCAGATATTTACATTATGATTCATAACAGTAACACAATTACAATCAGGAAGTAGCAATAATAATAATAATAATAATAATAATAATAATATGGTTGAGGGTCACCACAACGTGAGGCGCTGTATTAAGGGGTCGCAGCATTAGGAAGGTTGAGAACCACTGCTTTAGGAGGTAATTGGGGGTTTCCCTGATTCTATCAGGCATTGCCTTGATTCATACTGTCCAACTGATCCCAGATCTGGGGATTGTTGCACCCCTTTGAACAGTTTTAAAAGGAATGCGGACCTTTCCATAGTGAGCATTCGTGCTTAAACCGGCACGTCCTTCTACTGCAATTTCCTTGAATCCCAAATTCCCAACTGCAGTTATTTTGTTCCTCCTGTCCTTCACCTGCTTTAAAGCTGGGTTGGTAGGAGAAAATCTAGGTGTTGCCAACAAATGGCCACTGTGTGTCCTGTCTCCAAACATGGGGTGTGCAGGATTCCTGATCCTCATCCACATCTCTGAAAACAGCCTATCCCATGGCAAAGTAGGAAAGGAGGCTGCTTTTACGCGGAAGGTCTCATGATATGACAGCTACGCAGGGTTTTGATCGTCTGTATAAGCCTTCTGTATGACATCCACGTATTTTGTAAGGGCATAAGCCCACCATGGCAGTAACCTAACAGTGATGCCCATGTAGATAACAAAATCTACTAACCAGTTACACCAGGATCTGTCTACCTTCTGTTTCTTTACCTTTTCTGTTCTTTGTCATCAAGTTGCTCCCAATCTTTTTTCTCGATGGTGAAGTAAGTTCGGAAGGTGGGCTGTTGACCCACGGAGCCCCTCCCCCCCCACCAGCTATCCTGGCTGAGTCCCCTCCAATGGCTGGTGTATGCAAAAGTTGGGACAACCAGAGCATTTCCAACGCCGACTAGCTCAGGTCCTGCTACTGAGGATGAACAACTCAGAACTCTCTGCCTTCAAGCTGATCTGACCTGCAGCAGGGAGTTCCGCAGTTCTCTGTTGCCCATTTGGGCCAGCTTCCATGGAATGTGGCCACAGCAGCAGCTTCAACTAAGAGACATTCCTCCTGGTTCACTTTCTTCCCCTACCTAACATTGTAACAAATCCCCCAATAAAGCATCAATTAATTGTAACCTTTTCCCTTCTCTATAGTGTTATTTTGTGTCCTTTACTGCCTCCAAACTTTTCACTTCATAAACTTTCTCTCTCCCGGGCTTCAGATGGCTGCCGGGATGCGATTTAATGGGGAAATCCATTTCAGAGAAATTTAGTTTAGTTTCGAAAATCGCATCCCGGAAAGGTTGAAACTAAATTTCTCTGAACCGCGGATACGGAAACCCATCAGGTCCCCGTATCCGTGAGTGAACGGATCGCTCCAAAATCGGTGCCATTCTTCTCCTGGGCTGATTCTAAGACTAATGGCTATCGCGCTTTTGCTCCGCTAACCCCTCCGCCCTGGGAATAATCCGTTTTGCCCCAAAACTCAACATGGAGCCCAGCTGGCTCCCCGCTGCCGACACTTCGCTGCCGCCATCTCATTGGTGTCCGAAGAGCCTGTTGACCTGGGGAACCTGTTGCGGTCACCCCTTGGGACCCCCAGACTACCAACGGACTGTCCTGTTCCTTGACTAGATGGGATCTGTAGTTTCTTCACTTCTTGATGTGGATCCCAACCTCCAGCACTGGCAGCCGCTTCCAAAAGGACCCAATGGACTCTAGGGGCACCTTCCCCAGCTTGCCCCCATGGATTCTACAACTTTTCTAGAACTTTAATCAACTTTTTAAAACCTTTGGAATCTTTTTGGAACTTTTCTTCCCCAAACCCCATGGACTTCCTTCATGATTTTAACCTCTTTATGAACTCTCAATGGGTGTGAAGCCTGGGAGAGAGTTGACATGAACTGCTTTCCCTTCCTATGAATATACATTCATACCCCTTATATGTGTATATATGAAATATGGAATGCCACCTTTTCGTGACCTCAGCATGACAAAATCTTAGGAAATTCTTTCCTATTTCCTGAGATGGATTTCCCCATTAAATAAAAGCACTCAACAAAGACTACTTGCATGAACAAAAACAATGGTGCACCTCAGGCCTCGGAACATGGCCACCTGGAGGAAGCACCCCATGGAGATTCAATCACTCTTCAACAAAGGAGACTTCCTGCCTTCAGGAGGACTTGGGCACCCCTTCTGTCTCACCCATTGTTCCCATACCCCTTGGTTGAAACCAAAGACCAGATAGCATCAACTGATCCGATACCCAAGGCTGGAGATTACCGGGGCTTGGCATCCGCTCCAGCCACTTTTGCATATTTCACCCTGATGAAACAATACCAGGCCAGCTTGAGGAATCTTCGGATTATCGCCGGCAATCAGACACACATTAAGTCACATTAATCCACTCATTTTTTCCTCCTGGTTCATTGTTCCCGCTTGCACCGCCTCTTCGCTCCTCATTGGCTGAGAAGCCGAAGCGGCGCTGGATTTCTCATTGGAGGAGGCATGCCTAAGCCAGCCGTGCCTCCCCTACAGCCGACCAATCAGCGCGAAGCCAGCAAGGGGACGGGAAGTTTGATTTGACAGTTCTATATCTCTATAAAAATGTATCTTTTTGCCCTGCCAAACATGTCAGCCTTGGCAAGGGATTGCGGTTTGACATCCGTACCATCTGGGACGAAATAAAGACAACTCGGTGGCTTTTCTTCAACTTGGTGGGACTTTTATTGGGAAAATCAGGGAAAAAATCTTGGGTGCTTCTGTCTGTATTGCCAGGACGAACTGATTCTCTTTGGTGGGAATGAGTGGTCTCTGCCTCCTGGAAAATTCCTGCTTGACATCAGATTGGTGCACCACGAAGGGACTGGCTTGGGTCCTCACTAAATTTTAGACTAAATTACAAGCCACTACCTGGTCCTAGAGTTTGGGGACAGTCCTTCACGAGTGATCCTCAGCTGTAAGACAAACCGGGCTCCGCTGTTGCCCACCCAGGCATCTCCCTCATGGCTGGACTGACCTTGGACTCTGGCACAAAGGAGCTACAGGAAGCACCTCGACTTCCAGGACGAAAAAACCACTGACTTGAGAGGGAAAACCCTAGGTAAGAGGAAAAATAATAAAGCAGCCAGGAGCTGCGCCGGAAAAATCCTAGGTGGTAGGGGGCTTGGGGGAAGTCAGCTCTGGGACTCGGCAACAAATTCCTAGGTGGGCGTGGGTAGATCTAGGTGTCTGTAGGGAGTTAGCACAGATAGATAGATAGATACATTTTATTTATTGGCCTATTGGCCGTATCAAAACATTGAAGAAGAGAAGGCTGAGAGGAGATAGAAGAAGAGAAGGCTGAGAGGAGATATAATAGCCATGTATAAATATGTGAGAGGAAGCCACAGGGAGGAGGAGGGAGCAAGCTTGTTTTCTGATTCCCTGGAGACGAGGACGCAAGGGAACAATGGCTTCAAACTGCAAGAAAGGAGATTCCATCTGAACATTAGGAAGAACTTCCTGACTGTGAGAGCCGTTCAGCAGTGGAACTCTCTGCCCCGGAGTGTGGTGGAGGCTCCTCCTTTGGAAGCTTTTAAGCAGAGGCTGGATGGCCATCTGTCAGGGGTGATTTGAATGCAATATTCCTGCTTCTTGGCAGAATGGGGTTGGACTCGATGGCCCATGAGGTCTCTTCCAACTCTTTGATTCTATGATTCTATGATTCTATGAACACATAGCACAATTAACACATAGTCATACATAGTCATACATACAACATACAACCCTCGGTATAAAAGAAGTTAAAATAAACAAGCTGTTAACAAGATCTCGTTCAGGTCAAATGTCTGCGTCTCCTCCACAATTTACCCCAATTGATTCTAAATGTGCAATTCTCAGCTGTGTTGCTTTGAATAGAAAAAGGGCTGTTTTGTGTGTTATTTTAGGGTTGTGGCCGGCCAACAAAAATGAGGTTTTAATATATGGGTCCCAGTGTGTTTTTTGAGTAATGTCTGGTCCAAGGCAATGGTCTCTCTCTTTCTTATACAGCTCACAGTTGAACAATACATGTGTGATATCCTCCACCTCTGGTGCTCCACAAATACAAAATCGTTCATTGTATGGGACTTGATTAAACCTTCCGTGCCTGTCCATTGTATCTAGCTGTTCAAAACGAGCTCTGGTAAATACCCTCCTAAGGTGTCCAGGCATCTCTGTTGCCAGATATCGAGCTGTTTGGAAGGTATGTTTAAAGCGGCCTAACCATTTCAGTGAGCCAGCTTCACTGAGGGTAGCGATGTCTTTTTGGCCTTCTATATCCAATACACGTTGAGCAACTATTTTTGGGTCTAACTCTTCTAAGAGATTCGGATACCGAGTCGGGAGACCACAGCTCCTAATGTATTTTGTCAGGAGAACTAACCAAGAGGTCTGATGTTGATTTTCTATCTGCTCTAACAGGCACAGTTTTGGGAGTCTATCATTTTCCATGGTTTTGCCCAGTTTTGCCCAGTAGTTGTAGGCCCTGATTTTGGATAAGCCATCCACTGTGTGTACTCCCAGTTCCGCTCTTACTGCGGCAGCTGGGGTCGTCCTGTCCACTCCTAGGAAACTTCGCAGGTGCCGTGATTGTGATTGCTCTAATAATGGTACCTGGTTTAGACCCCAAACTTCGGCTCCGTACAAGAGCATGGGAGTAACCTTTGCTTTATATACTTTGAGGAGTGGGTCTAAGGATCCTGGTTGGTTGTGATATGTCAGTTTAAGTAGTTGGTTTGCATGTACTCTTGCCCTAACTAACATAAAATCAGAATCCGTTCTCGTAATCCTTGTTCCATATTCCTATGTTCAATGGCACCGTCTTCCTATATTCAATTGCACTGATTAGCCAAACGCTTGTTCGAAAAGCCAGGCTTGTTCGAAAAGCCAGCAGCGAAGGGACCTGTCTGATGTCTACAGGTAGGGCATTCCACAGCCGAGGGATCACCACCGAGAAGGCCCTGTCCCTCATCCCCGCCAGACGCGCCTGCAACACAGGCGGGATCGAGAGCAGGGCCTCCCCGGACAATCTTAATGTCCTAGTTGGTTCATAGGTGGAGATGCGTTCGGAGAGGTAAGTAGGGCCAGAACTGTTTAGGGCTTTATAGGCTAATGCCAGCACCTTGAATTGTGCACGGTAGCAGATTGGCAGCCAGTGGAGCTGGCGCAGCAGAGGAGTGGTGTGCTCCCTGAGTGCCGCTCCTGTTAGCAACCTGGCTGCCGAGCGCTGGACCATTTGAAGCTTCCGAGCAGTCTTCAAGGGCAACCCCACGTAGAGAGCGTTGCAGTAGTCTAGACGGGATGTAACCAGAGCGTGGACCACCGTGGCCAAGTCAGACTTCCCAAGGTACGGGCGCAACTGGCGCACAAGTTTTAATTGTGCAAAAGCTCCCCTGACCACCGCCGAAACCTGGGGATCCAGGCTCAGCGTTGAGTCCAGGGTCACTCCCAAGCTGCGAACCTGCGTCTTCAGGGGGAGTGTAACCCCATCCAACACAGGTTGTAACCCTATGCCCTGTTCGGCCTTACGACTGACCAGTAGGACCTCTGTCTTGTCTGGATTCAATTTCAAATTGTTCGCCCTCATCCAGACCGTAACATCGGCCAAGCACCGGTTCAGGACCTCAACAGCCTCCTTAGTAGCAGGTGGGAAGGAGTGACAGAGTTGGACATCATCCGCAAAGTTCTGCTCACCAGACCGTTGGAGGACCTGCTCTTCCCGGCTGGCAGATTTACCTTCATTAACTGTAGAGGTATATACAGGGGCTGCATTTTTAAAAAAGAAATGGGTGCTTGCGCTTTTCGCAAAGGATGTCCCATCCCAAAGGAGACACCTTTAGGATGGGCTTGCAGGGAAATCTCTGTCGCCTGCCACAATGGTCGGGTACTGTGTGCGGAAGTGGCTACTCACACCCCGTCCTGCTGATGGCAGCATGGACGAGGAGCTTATCCTTAAGCTCCAAGCCCATTGTCATGGGGAAGCCAGGTGGGCTGAGCTGGCCTATGCCGCATGCTTCATAGAATCATAGAATCCAAGAGTTGGAAGAGACCTCCTGGGCCATCATCCAGTCCAACCCCATTCTGCCAAGAAGCAGGAATATTGCATTCAAATCACCCCTGACAGATGGCCATCCAGCCTCTACTTCAAAGCTTCCAAAGAAGGAGCCTCCACCACACTCCGGGGCAGAGAGTTCCACTGCTGAACGGCTCTCACAGTCAGGAAGTTCTTCCTCATGTTCAGATGGAATCTCCTCTCTTGTAGTTTGAAGCCATTGTTCCGCGTCCTAGTCTCCAAGGAAGCAGAAAACAAGCTTGCTCCCTCCTCCTCCCTGTGGCTTCCTCTCACGTATTTATACATGGCTATCATATCTCCTCTCAGCCTTCTCTTCTTGAGGCTAAACATGTCCAGCTCCTTAAGCCGCTCCTCATAGGGCTTGTTCTCTAGACCCTTGATCCTTTTAGTCGCCCTCCTCTGGACACATTCCAGGTTGTCAATATCTCTCTTGAATTGTGGTGCCCAGAATTGGACACAATATTCCAGATGTGGTCTAACCAAAGCAGAATAGAGGGGTAGCATTACTTCCTTAGATCTAGACACTATGCTCCTATTGATGCAGGCCAAAATCCCATTGGCTTTTTTTGCCGCCGCATCACATTCCTGGCTCATGTTTAACTTGTTGTCCACGAGGACTCCAAGATCTTTTTCACATGTACTGCTCTTGAGCCAGGCATTGTCCCCCATTCTGTATCTTTGCATTTCATTTTTTTCTGCCAAAGTGGAGTATCTTGCATTTGCCACTGTTGAACTTCGTTTTGTTAGTTTTGGCCCATCTCTCTAATCTGTCAAGATCGTTTTGGATCCTGCTCCTGTCCTCTGGAGTCTTGGCTCTCCCTCCCAATTTGGTGTCGTCTGCAAACTTGATGATCATGCCTTCTAGCCCTTCATCTAAGTCATTAATAAAGATGTTGAACAGGACCGGGCCCAGGACGGAACCCTGCGGCACTCCACTCGTCACTTCTTTCCAAGATGAAGAGGAAGCATTAGTGAGCACTCTCTGTGTTCGTCCACTTAACCAATTACAGATCCACCTCACCGTAGTTTTGCCTCGCCCACATTGGACTAGTTTCCTTGCCAGAAGGTCATGGGGGACCTTGTCAAAGGCCTTACTGAAATCCAGGTACGCTACATCCACGGCATTCCCCGCATCTACCCAGCTTGTAGCTCTATCGAAGAACGAGATCAGATTAGTCTGGCATGACTTGTTTTTGATAAATCCATGTTGACTATTAGCGATGACTGCATTTGTTTCTAAGTGTTTGCAGACCGCTTCCTTAACAATCTTTTCCAGAATCTTGCCCGGTATCGACGTGAGGCTGACCGGACGGTAGTTGTTTGGGTCTTCCTTTTTTCCCTTCTTGAAGATTGGGACCACATTGGCCCTCCTCCAATCTGCTGGAACTTCTCCCGTTCTCCAAGAACTCTCAAAGATGGTTGCCAATGGTTCCGAAATGACTTCCGCTAGTTCCTTCAGTACTCTTGGGTGTAGTTGATCTGGCCCTGGGGACTTGGAACTCATTTAGAGCGGCCAGGTATTCCTGGACGACTTTTTTCCCAATTTGGGGTTGGATGTCCTCCAATCCCTCATCCACTCCATCTTGCTGAGGTTGAAGACTCTCTTTTTGTGAGAAGACCGAGGCAAAGAAGGCATTAAGTAGTTCTGCCTTTTCCCTGTCCCCTGTCAGCATTGCCCCATCTTCTCCTCGAAGAGGTCCTATCGCCTCCTTGTTTTTCCTTTTTCTACTGACATAAGAATAGAAGCCCTTTTTATTGTTTTTAATGTCCCTGGCAAGTCTGAGCTCATTTTTTGCTTTAGCTTTGCGGACCTTTTCCCTACAGGTGTTGGCTATTTGTTTGAATTCTTCTTTGGTGATTTCTCCCTTTTTCCACTTCTTGTGCATGTTGCTCTTTGATTGTAAGGGAACTATAAATCCCAGCAACTATAACTCCCAAATGCCAAGATTCTATTTTCCCCAAAACTTCACTAGTGTTCACATTTGGGCATATTGAGTATTTGTGTAGAGTTTGGTCCAGATCCATCACTGTTTGAGTCCACAGTGATCTCTGCATGTAGGTGACGTACAAGTCCAAAACTCAAGGTCAGTGCCCACCAAACCCTTCCAGTATTTTCTGTTGGTTGTGGGGGTCCTATGTGCCAAGTCTGGTTCAATTCCATCATTGGTGGGGTTCAGAGCGCTCTTTGATTGTAGGGGAACTATAAATCCCAGCAACTACAACTCCCAAATGACAACATCTCTTTTTTTTGAGTGAAGGACATACATTGGGTTGTTAGGTGTGTTGTGTCCAAATTTGGTGTCAATTCGTCCAGTGGTTTTTGAGTTCTGTTAATCCTACAAACGAACATTACATTTTTATTTATATAGATTGTTATTATTATTATTATTATTATTATTATTATTATTATTATCCAAGGACGCCAAATCAAAACAGCTGTGGAGTAATTGGGAGAGGGCGTGAAGGAAGAGATCTAAGGGGGGCAGTGGAGGAAGAACAGGGAGCTCAGTTAGATTTGACTGGTTGGCGTGTCTGAAATAAAGGAGCTACCGGGAGTATTTCAAATGCAATGGATGACCAGGTTGACGATGTCCCCCTGCCTAGGGATTATGCTGGACCCTCTCACAGGATGATATGGCGGTGTGGATGGGGCCTAGGAGCCCGTCATGAGTGTTGACCATGGAATCACACTGCTGGACACAGAGACTTCCAGAGAGAGGACGTTTATATACTGAATCTGCAGATAATCTGATCCATAAATGTCAAATCCAACTGAACAAGGGGAAGGGAACATTTCCACAGCTTTAGATCATCTTTCCTCGATATCGGACCCACAATCCTTGATGTACTCATGAATATTTCGTCCTGCACAGTTGTCTCTCCAAGCAAACCTGAAAGAAGAAGGCAAATGTCATTTCTCTGGTGGCTATTGGGGGATTGGTTCACCCACACTGGAGAACGAACGCAATTTGGCCACACCTCCATTGCCATGGCTCAATGCTATGCAGTCCTGGGCATTGTAGTTTGGGAGGGACGGCTTTGGCAGGGAAGGCTGAGGGTCTTGTAAAACTACAGTGTTGTGGCTGAGATGTTCTGTGATGATGAGGATGATGGGATTCAGATTCCTGGCTCTTTTTCTGTGCCTCAGATCTCTGGGCCTGCGGCTCCCACAGACAGCACAGACAGTGCAGAGTCAATATCAACACAGCGGTTCTCAAGAGAAAGGAATTTTAACGAAGGAGATAGGGAACAGATGAGGAGGCAATCGCCTCCTTCCCACACTGATACTGAAAGTATTGAAAGCCTTGACAGTGACCTGACCCGGCAAGCCCTTCTTTATCTCCAGGTCAGGCGGAGTTCTCGCCTGGCCGGCAGACAAGAGGCCAGCTCGGTGAAAGGTCATCGCAATGATTTCATGTAATGTTTTCATGTTAGAAAGGTATGTAGGCTTCTTGCAAACCAAGGGAAAGTGTCAGTTCAACGTAGCTTATTAGCCTGAAAGCTTCATGGAATAATCTTAGCCTGGAAAGCAGTACGCTTGGGATTTCTTGCATTGTGATTCATGAGGCAATTGTTTCATTGCTTGTACCTGGGACTCTGGTTTGGACTTTGCCAATAGGGTTGTGTCTCCTGCTTTTACCTGAAGATCTTTGGAACTATATTCTGCATTTAACCTTAATCTTTGGAACTTTGCAATGCTTATTCTTTATTCTGACTTGGATTTTTTCCTCAATAAACTATAAAACTACAGCTCTTGTGTGGTGGTGTTTGGAAGCAAGGTGAAGCTTACTCTGAGTTGCAACATACAGCTCCCATTCTTCAAAGAGAAGATCACTTAGTGTTGATTTTACAAAGGATCCCATCAAAAAACCCGGATTCCAATTCCAAATCGGTAGACTCACCAAGATTTCAGGCCATCAGAACTCAGGATGTGTCTCTTAAGACATTCAATATCATCTGATAGGTCTTCGTTTTGGAAATCTGTCAATATATATATATATACATACATATTAGCATGTGTCAGCGGCGTTGCCCAGGCATGCATTTTCTGAGATCAGGTTTCTGTGAAGACCTGAGTTTCGTCATTGTAAGGACGTCTTTCTCCAGCTATCTTCCAGGCTTGCCTGGTACTCATAAAATGGCACCATGGCACCTGTCTTGTCCTCCTAGAGTGTTTCTCAACCTTCCTAACACCACAACCCCTTAGAACGGTTCCTCATGCTGTGGTGACTCCCATATGTGAATACTGCTGGGGTTGGGGGGAGGGGGGCATTGATTTTGTCATTTGGGAGCTGTAGTTGCTGGGATTAATAGTTCACCTACAATCAAAGATCACTCTGAAGTCCACCTAAAATAACATCGGGGACAAGATTGAACCCTGTGGGACTCCACACAACAACGGTTGTGGGGCCGAACAGGTGTCTCCCAATAACACCTTCTGGGACCATCCCTCAAGGAAGGATCGGAGCCACTGCAAAGCCGTGCCCCTGAGCCCCATATCCATGAGGCACCCCAGAAGGATACCGTGATCGACGGTATCGAAGGCCGCCGAGAGGTCCAGCAAAACTAACAGGGACACACTCCCCCTGTCCTTTGATTGTCTCTTCCTGCACAACACAAGAGGGTTGGTCTGCATGGCCTTTGTGTACCCCTTTCAACCCTAGGTTATTCGGTGCCATAGAGATTCTTGCAGTAAGAAAGTCACTTACAAATGCAGCAGGTCTTGCAGAAATTATCTGATTCTATGTTAGTATCTTGGCAATGTAATCTGTTGCTCAGTTCGAAAATCCCATAATTCCTGTGGCCGTCATCAAATGAAAGGGCATGTTCGCTATTCAGCTTACTTCCATGAGTAGCAAAACAGACCCCTGGAAGAAAGCAAGAAAGTTCATGCCTTACATTGAAGATGGAACAATCTCGAATAGCATCCTCTATGGGTGCTTTCCACCCACAACACCTTGCAGAAAGCACCCCAAAAGTGCCAAAGCACTCCCCACCCAAGAAGAGAGCCAGGTATGCCCCGATTTAGGACATTTCTTTATTGGAGACCTTCTCAAAACCACTCTTTTGGCAGGGACATCATGCCTTTGCCCAGCCTTGTGCCAGAAGGAATAGAGCAGTGGTTCTCAACCTTGGGTCCCCAGATGTTTTTGGCCTACAATGACCAGAAATCATAACAGCTGGTAAACAGGCTGGGATTTCTGGGAGTTGTAGGCCAAAAACATCTGGGGACCCAAGGTTGAGAAGCACTGGAATAGAGGGATGCTTTTGGGTCTGTCCTGATCTATAATATAAATCTGTAAGGGGCGTCCAACGGAGCAGCAAAACTCTACAACCCCCCAACGAAACTGAACCAAAATTGCCATGCCCCTAGGACAACCCACTAGGTACAAACTAATGTACTCCAAATTAAAAACAACACAACAACACACAGATAAAACGGCAAAACAACTGAGCATGCGCACTGCCGCAAAGTCCCCAGCGCGCGTGCGCACATGGCCGAACGGCCAACGCACCCTCCGCACTTCCCTCCCTCCCTCGCCCCACCCAGCACGAACCCGTCGCCGCCCACACACACACCCACACACACACGCAACGCAACTTCCCCCCACCCCTTCCGGCCCTGAAACACTCCTTCCCTCCTCCAACGCAGCTCCGGTAAGACATGCCCCCTCCTGGTAACACACCACCCCTCCCTTCCCCGCAACACACAAACACACACGGCGCTAACACACCACCCCTCCCCCGCAACACACACACACGCCGCTAACACACCACCCCTCCCTTCCCTGCAACACACACACACGCCGGTAACACCCCCCTCCTTTCCACGCCACACACACACTCACGCCGCTAACACACCACCCCTCCCTTCCCCGCAACACACACACACACACACACACCACTAACACACCACCCCTCCCTTCCCCGCAACACACACACATGCCGGTAACACCCCCCTCCCTTCCACGCCACACACACACTCACGCCGCTAGCACACCACCCCTCCCTTCCCCGCAACACACACACACGCCGGTAACACCCCCTCCCTTCCACGCCACACACACACACACGCCGCTAACACACCACCCCTCCCTTCCCCGCAACACACACACACGCCGGTAACACCCCCCCTCCCTTCCACGCCACACACACACACACGCCGCTAACACACCACCCCTTCCTTCCCCGCAACACACACACACGCCGGTAACACCCCCCCTCCCTTCCACGCCACACACACACTCACGCCGGTAACATACCACCCCTTACTCAACATACTCAAACAATGATGGATCTGGACCAAACTCTACACGAATACTCAATATGCCCAAATGTGAACTCTGGTGGAGTTTGGGGAAAATAGAATCTTGACATTCGGGAGTTGCAGTTGCTGGGATTTATAGTTCACCCACAATCACAGAGCATTCTGAATCCCACCAACGATAGAATTGGGCCAAACCTCCCACATACAACCCCCATGTGGACCACAGCCATGCGTGGCAGGGCATGGCTAGTAAATAAATATGGTGGTTGAGCAGATGGTGATTACTGGATGGCATATGTTCTGTATCAGAAACTGGAGCTGATGTGGTCTATCTAATGCCATTTTATGAAACAGTACTCCAAATAACCAAACCGAATTTAAAGTTGACCAAAAATTGATTCGTAACCCTTTTGGTACTAATGTTGGAGAGTGAGTGGTTTCTGGTCAAAGTGGTCCCTGGTCAAAACATAGTTGGGAAGCACTGCCCCTCTGCCCCAAATGAGGGACCTGGATCAAACATAGCACACAGAACCCTCATGATCAATTGAACTACTGGAGGGTTTCAGGGAATTGATCCATCATGGTGAAAGTTGTAGTTCACCTACATCCAGAGAAACTGTGACCACCACCGATGACGGATCTCAACCAAACTTGACACACCGAACCTCCATGACTAACTCAACTTACTAGAGGGGTTTGAGGGGACTGACTCACCATAGTGGGAGTTGTAGTTCATCCTGTAGCCAGAGCGCACACTGAACCCCACCTCCCCAGTACTGGTCGAAGTTTGAGGGGCTTAACCTGGCATGATGTGAGTTGTAGTTCACCCACAACCTTATGCACACAACCTTTTGTTTTCCACTAGCGGGGTTCCCAAACAAAGCAAACATCTCAGAAGAATTAATGCAGTTTGACTCCTCTTAAACAGCCACGGGATCATGGGAGTTGTAGTTTGGTGAGGCTCCCGCACGCTTTGGCAGAGAGGGCTAAGGATCACGCCAAGTGGGATTGAACTGCATTAACTCTACAGTGTAGATGCACCTTTGGAGGGAGAAGGAGGTACACCAACGTTAACATTTAAAGGAAGAAGGGGCGAATTCTGTAGTCAGGTTTCAAGGAAAGAACCCAACTTAGAAAGAAGGAACTCACAGTCAGCCAAGGAGAAGCCCCCGATTCCATCCACCTTGGCTTCATGCAGCATCTCGGCCAAATGGCATGCCGAGAAAATCCTGCTTTCGTTCCCTCCAAGGAGGAGAAAGAGAACTGCCAAAGGGAAAAGCTTCATTGCTCCAGCCGCTTTCCTTTGCCAGAGATCCGCTTTTATCTCCAGGCAGCCTCATGTGGGAGGACCACACTGGGAAATGGGCCAATTCCCAAAGCAAAAAGGCAGCAAGAGAGAGATAGAGATCACGGGCGCTGAGTATGTGGAAGAGTTCGTGTCCTGGAGCTGGAAGGCACTCCAAAGGCCATCCGGTCCTACCCCCTCGTTCCATGAAGTTGGACACTGATAGGAATCAGAGCTGTGAGGCTCAAAATAACCCTCACTGGAGGTGGTTCCACAAAAATACAACAGAGTGCCAGAAGCACATTTCAGAACCAGCAGAAATTAACATGTAATGGACCAGGATTAGTTTCCATTCAACAGGATGGCACAGGAGTTCCAAAACTATGTGTTCATCGAAGTCAAAAGAAATCCATTCTGGATAGAAAAAGGTCTTGGCGATAACAAGCTTACTAAGCTATCTTCTAAGAAAGGTAAAAGGAGCAAAATACCGCAATAGTGTCCATGCAGCTACATCTTGGCTGGAGAAAGGCAAGCTGCGTCCTTGCTCAATGGAAGACAAAGGCAGGCAGAGAAAGGGCCAAAATTGTTGGGACTCAGCCTGTGATTGAACCTGAGCCTGTGCTTCAGTCTCCTGATGTTTCTGTGCCTGATGTGGGTAATGAGGAGGGAAGTCAGTCTCCTGTTGCTTCTGAGGTGGGGGATGCTGGGACTGACTCTGCGGTGCAAGATGGAGACACTTTGGTCAATGGGTTTCATGCAGACACTGACAGAGAGGTATCGGTGCAAAGGGCAGATTCTCATGAGAATGCGTCTGTCAGGCCTTGGGAGGAAGGTTTACTCCCTCCGCCTGTGAGCTCTCCAGATTCTAGTTTGGGAAACAGTCTGACACCTGATAAAGTTAATGAGGAGTCAGATAAGCAGAGTCAGCGGCTGGAGATTAGTCAGAATCGACAAGAAGCCCAATGTTTACGTAGATCCAAAAGAATTTGTCAATGAAAGTCAAAGACTGGGGGGGAAAGAAACCCGTTTTTTGGGATTTAAGGTTTGCCTGGAGAAAATCTTGTCAGATCAGGCATCGTTTGGAAACCAAGTGTTTGTGCCATAGAAGTCTTGTTCAAGGGATCGTGTTTCTGTGGAGTTTTTTAGCCTTTTGAATTGTCTTTGCATCCTGCTTGATTCCTGTCTGGAATAATGCTGTCTTGGATTGCCTGTATTTCTTGTGTGGACGTTGCTTTGGGTTACTACTGTTTATGGACTAATACTTTTTGGAACCTTCTGATTTTCGTACAAGCATTTATTTCTTCTGGCTATTTACTAAGCTTTAATAAAAGAAGATTTGATTCTTCATTCTTCGTGTGGTGTGTTTTAAGTCAGAGGGCTTCTTCTGGACCTGGAGTGCAAAAAAATGGAGAATGACCACGGGGTGTGGCACAGCTAGTTAGTAGCCAGCTGCATTAAATCACTACTGACAGGAGGTCATTAGTTCGAAGCCAGCCCAGGTCGGAGTGAGCTCCCAACCATTAATAGTCTAGCTTGCTGTTGACTTATACTTACTTACTTTACTTAGGCAATACCTCATTGGCCGAGTAAGATTGTCTTCCAAGTTGGGTGTGCTGGCGCTGGGTACATAGCTGACTGTGAAGCCCTATTCTTTACCTACATGTTCTCCTACAGTGGAGTCCAACCCTATTCTGCCAAGTAGCAGGAAAATTGCATTCAAAGCACCCCCGACAGATGGCCATCCAGCCTCTGCTTAAAAGCCTCCAAAGAAGAGGTCTCCACCACACTCTGGGGCAGAGAGTTCCACTGCTGAACAGCACCCACAGTCAGAATGTTCTTCCTAATGTTCATATGGAATCTCCTTTCTTGGAGTTTGAAGCCATTGTTCCGCGTCCTGGTCTCCAGGGCAGCAGGAAACAAGTTTGCCCCCTCCTCCCTGTGACTTCCTCTCACATACTTAGACATGGCTATCATATCTCATCTCAGCCTTCTTTTTCTTCAGGCTAAACACGCCCAGCTCTTTCAGCTGCTCCTCATAGGGATCTCACTGCATAGAACCATGGCAGTTCAATTGCCACCAAAATGCGATAATCCCACAGTAAAGACGCCCCCTGAGATGTCAAGAGGAGGCAAGGGTCCCCAAATCCAGATCCAGATCTTCTAATTTGAGGACATGCTCTGCTTGAGCCTCCACAGATCACACAGAGTGAATCGTTTGGGAGATAATCAGAACATCAACTGCTCTGGTTAATCTTTCTTTTAAAGGTGGGCAGAGGATGAAATCCTGGAAATGGAGGAGAAGGCGGTAGTTAAGGACAGGTGCATTCATAAAGTATTCTTGATGGCTTTGACACAAAAAATGGTATACAGCCATTATTTATTATTTATTTATTTCTTGCATTTATTAACCGCCGCTCTCAGCCCTAGGGCGACTCGTGGCGGTGTACAATACAAAACAGACACTTTACAAAGCAATCAGGACAACAAAGTAACATCACTAATACACAACATTTAAATTACACTAAAAATCCGCTGCGTCATATTATGGAATCATAATCAATCTCGTAGTCGTAAATTCATTCCGGTTGTCATTTCCAGTAACATAGCACTCAGTTGAAAGCCTGCTCGAAGAGCCACGTCTTCAGGCCCTTACGAAAGGCCATGAGGGAGGGCGCCTGTCTGATGTCAGCAGGGAGGGAGTTCCACAGCCGGGGGGCCACCACCAAGAAGGCCCTCTCTCTCGTCCCCGCCAGACGTGCCTGTGAGGCAGGCGGGATCGAGAGAAGGGCCTCCCCAGATGATCTCAAGGTCCTCGTGGGCTCGTAGGCCGAGATGCGGTCCGTAAGGTATTTTGGGCCGGAACCGTTTAGGGCTTTGTAGGATAACACCAGCACCTTAAATTGGGCCCGGTAGCAAATCGGCAGCCAGTGGAGCTGGAACAACAAGGGCGTTGTGTGCTCCCTGCGTCCTGCTCCTGTTAACAACATGGCTGCCGCGCGCTGGACGAGCTGAAGCTTCCGGGCCATCTTTAAGGGCAGCCCCACGTAGAGAGCGTTGCAGTAGTCAAGACGGGATGTGACCAGAGCGTTTACCACCGTGGCCAAGTCAGACTTCCCAAGGTACGGGCACAGCTGGCGCACAAGCCGAAGCTGTGCAAATGCTCCCCTGGTCACCGCTGAAACCTGGGGATCCAGGCTCAACGATGAATCCAGGATCACACCCAAGCTGCGAACCTGCGCCTTCAAGGGGAGTGCGACCCCATCCAGCACAGGCTGTAACCCTATACCCTGCTCGGCCTTGCGACTGACCAGGAGTACCTCTGTCTTGTCTGGATTTAATTTCAGTTTGTTCGCCCTCATCCAGACCATTACAGCGGCCAGGCACCGGTTCAGGACTTCGACAGCCTCCTTAGTAGCAGGTGGAAAGGAGTGACAGAGCTGGACATCATCTGCGTACAGATGACACCGCACCCCGAAACTCCGGATGATCTCACCCAGCGGCTTCATGTAGATATTAAACAGCATGGGGGGCAATATAGAGCCCTGTGGAACCCCACAGGTCAAAGGCTGTGGGGTTGAACAGGAGTCCCCCAATAACACCTTCTGGGTACGACCCTCCAGAAATGACTGGAGCCACCGCAAAGCAGTGCCCCCAAGACCCATTTCCGCAAGGCGCCCCAGAAGGATACCGTGGTCGACGGTATCGAAGGCCGCTGAGAGGTCCAGGAGCACCAACAGGGACACACTCCCCCTGTCTAGCTCCCGGCGCAGATCATCCACTAAGGCGACCAAGACCGTCTCGGTACCATGTCCCGGTCTGAAACCAGACTGTGCCGGATCCAGATAATCCGTGTCTCTCAAGAATACCTGGAGTTGTGAGGCCACCACGCTTTCCATGACTTTGCCCAAGAAGGGAAGATTGGAAACAGGCCGAAAGTTGTCAAATTTAGTGGGGTCCAGTGATGGTTTTTTCAACAGCGGCTTTATAATAGCCTGTTTTAGGCTCGCTGGAATCTTGCCTTCCCGAAGGGAGGCATTAACCACCACCGTTACCCACTCAGCCAATCCCCCTCTGGCCTCCTTCAGAAGCCAGGATGGGCAGGGGTCTAGGATGGACGTGGTGGGCCTCATTCCTCCAAGTATCTTGTCCACATCCTCGGGCTTCACAAGCTGAAAAGAATCCATCAAAACAGGACAAGCAGGTGCTCGTGTCACATCCACAGAGACTGCATTTAATATGGTGTCCAGCCCAGAACGGATCAAAGCGACTTTGTCTGCAAAGAACCGAGCAAATGCTTCACAGCGCGTGGCCGAATTGTCAGGGCTCCCGCCTGAGGTGGCGGGAGTCAAAAGACCTCTGACAATCCGAAACAACTCCGCCGGATGGTTTTTTGCAGACGCAATAGTGGCCGCAAAGAAAGTTTTCTTTGCGGCTTTTATTGCGGCGGCATATGCCCTTAGAAAGGACACAAACCGTGCTCGGTTTGGCTCGCTTGGGTCCGAGCGCCACACGCTCTCTAGTTCCCTCTTCCTTCGCTTCATCGCTGCCAGCTCCTCAGTGAACCAAGGAGCTGGTTTAGCTCGGTTACTTGAGAGGGGACGTTCCGGAGCGATCATGTCAATTGCCCTGGTCATCTCCCCATTCCAGAGAGCGACCAAGGCCTCGACATGATCACCTGCCGAGGTAGCGGGAAAGTCCCCAAGAGCCGTCAGGAATCCATTCGGATCCATAAGCCTCCTGGGGCGGACCATCTTAATGGGTCCTCCACCTTTGCGGAGGTTAGGGGGCGCAGTGAGCCTAAATCTGATCAGGAAGTGGTCGGTCCATGGCAACGGAGAGATGAACAACTCCTCCACCCCGCCACCCTGCTCCCATCCCTGGCAGAAAACCAAGTCCAATGTATGTCCAGCACAGTGGGTGGGGCCAGTTATTCGTTGGGACAGCCCCATGGTTGCCATGGCGGACATGAAGTCCTGAGCCGCTCCTGTGAGGGTCGCCTCGGCATGGATGTTGAAGTCCCCCAGCACAAGAAGCCGTTGAGACTCCAACGCCAGGCTCGAGATCACCCCCGCTAGCTCAGGTAGGGAGACTGTAGTGCAGCGAGGTGGACGGTACACTAACAGAATCCCTATTCTGTCCCGGTCACCCACCCTCAGGTGGACGCATTCAAAATTTGTGGTCTGCGGGATGGGGCTCCTGGTCAGACGGATGGAATCTCTATAGACGACTGCGACCCCGCCTCCCCGTCCTCCGGATCTCGGTTGGTGCTGTACGGAGAAGCCTGGAGGACAAAGCTGGGTAAGATTTACGCCTCCAGCTTCATCCAGCCAGGTCTCCGTGATGCACGCCAGATCTGCCTGCTCCTCCAGGATTAGGTCCTGGATCCAGGTCGTTTTTCCGTTGACAGATCTGGCGTTCAGCAGCACCACCTTCAATCCCGAGGGCCCGCTCACCTGGTTACCTTAGGAGACCGGTTGGGAATTGTTAATGTAGATAAACGGTCCGAATTAGGCCAAATTCGAGGTCTCCTTTTTCCGCCATGTACCTGTCTCTATGGAAGAAACACTCCTGGCTGGGCGGTGGTTACTTGAAACCAAGGCTGCAACAGAACACCATGAATGTTGCAACTCAGGATAGATTCACCTTGCTCAGGACAACAACACACACCAAGGCTGGAAGTTTTGTAGTTTATTGAAGAAAAGCAAAATAAAAAAAAACATAGAAATATAGTTGTAAAAGTTCAATAGCCAAAACAGGATCTTAGATGCAAAGGTAAGGTCCAAAAGCAAATAACATGAAGAATAATCCACAAGCATTGGTCAAACAGAAATCCATGGCAACATGGCAAAGTCCCCAGAAATCATGTTTCAAAACGAAAGTCCCAAAGAGCTAGAAGCTTTCCTCTTAAGGCCGAGGCAATTCCAACGAAGTTCACAAGGTATGACCAAAGTTACACTGACCAAAGGTTGACTGCAAACAGACTGTTCAATATGCTTTCCTAGCATGAAAGCATTACGTTGCCCTCGAACTTCCCGTTTGTTTTCAAGCCGAGCGCTTCGGCGTACCCTTAATTGCAAACGGTCCTCCCTAGGCAAATTCCCATCACTCATTATCTTGTGAATGGCCAGCCTGGGAATTGACAGGCACTGATCTCCCAGAAGGACCAGCGGACTCCTCTACCTGTGAAGCTCCATCCAAATCAAGATTATGTTCTACCACAACATTCCTTTCCCTGGGAAACTGAAATGCTTCAGAATCAACACTGTCTGCCTCAACAACAGGGATATGTGCAGTTTCCTCGTCCTGAGGCTCAGAAAGCTTATTTATTTATTTATTATTCAAACTTATATGCCGCCACTCCCCTAGGGCTCAGAGCGGCTTACAAGAAACGAACACCAATCTAACGCAATTTAAAACAACGTATCAAAGATCGAAACCCGGTCGAAACAAATATGTCTTACAAGCCCTGCGGAAAGCTGATAAGCTGGTGGCAGAATGTTCCAGAGCGATGGTGCCACTGCTGTAAAGGCTCTGCATCTAGTTGCTATTAGACGCAAGGTTTTAGAACTGGGAACTTCCAAAGAATCTTGGTCCTTGGAGCGGAGAGATCTCTGGGGTTGGTAGGGGGTGAGGCGGTCCCTCAGATACATCAGACCCAGACCATGTAAGGCCTTAAAGGTAAGTACCATCACTTTAAAAGTGATCTGGTGCTCAATCGGTAACCAATGCAGCTGGACTTTATTTATTTATTTATTTACTTTACTTTACTTTACTTGTATACCGCAGTTTCTCAGCCCAACAGGCGACTCAACGCGGTTTACAACAAGGATAAGAATCAAACAACGATATACAATTTAAAACCATAAAAGCATAATACACAATATTGACACAACAATAGACAACACAATGCATCTCATAACTAGAGTTGTGATTCAATTCGTCGTCCAATTTTCCATTCCTGTAATCATCACATTCATTGCACTGTTTAACTGAATGCCCGTTCAAACATCCAAGTTTTTAATCTTCTTCGAAACACCATTAGCGAGGGGGATGATCTTACCTCCATAGGAAGGGCGTTCCACAGCCGGGGGGCCGCCACAGAAAAGGCCCTGTCTCTCGTCCCCGCCAGCCGCACCTTAGGGTCCTGGCGGGCTGATAGGCAGAGATACGTTCGGATAGGTAACTTGGGCCAGAACCGTTTAGGGCTTTATAGGCCAGCGCCAGCACTTTGAATTGGGCCCGGTAGCAAATCGGCAGCCAGTGGAGCTGGTGCAGCAGAGGAGTTGTATGGACCAGACATTACTCAAAAAACACACTGGGACCCATATATTAAAACCTCATTTTTGTTGGCCGGCCACAACCCTAAAATAACACACAAAACAGCCCTTTTTCTATTCAAAGCAACACAGCTGAGAATTGCACATTTAGAATCAATTGGGGTAAATTGTGGAGGAGACGCAGACATTTGACCTGAACGAGATCTTGTTAACAGCTTGTTTATTTTAACTTCTTTTATACCGAGGGTTGTATGTTGTATGTATGACTATGTATGACTATGTGTTAATTGTGCTATGTGTTCATAGAATCATAGAATCATAGAATCATAGAGGGGTAGCATTACTTCCTTAGATCTAGACACTATGCTCCTATTGATGCAGGCCAAAATCCCATGGGCTTTTTTTGCCACCACATCACATTGTTGGCTCATGTTTAACTTGTTGTCCACGAGGACTCCAAGATCTTTTTCACACGTACTGCTTTCGAGCCAGGCTTCACCCATTCTGTCTCTTTGCATTTCGTTTTTTTCTGCCTAAGTGGAGTATCTTGCATTTGTCCCTGCTGAACTTCATTTTGTTAGATTTGGCCCATCATCTCTCTAATCTGTCATGACCTTGTGCCGGAGGGAGGGTGGAAAGTGGAGATGTGACCAACTTTTGCCATGTAAGGAAGTTGAAACTAAACCTCCCTCCCCTCAAAACCCCCCTCCAGACCCCCTCCCTGCCAAGGAGGAAGATCTTCTTGACATTTTTGCTTGTCCCCCTCCTTACCGCCCTTAACCCCCTCCCCATCTCTGCTCCCAGCCCCCTCCTTTCCCCCATTTCCTCTGCCCCCTCCCCTGCTGGTTATTTATTTGTCGTGTCAGAACAACCAGTGAAATTATATTACATTACATTTCTAACAGAAAACAAAGAAGACAGGCAAGTTACAAAATTTGTGAGTTTGGTAGTTGATTAAATGTCCTTTGACCAGTATCTGGCCACTTGGAGTGCTTCTGGTGTTGCTGCAAGAAGGTCCTGCTTTTCCAGGAGGATGGCCTACTGGCAAGGGATGGGGTGCATCTCACACAAGTAGGAAAACACCTTTTTGCTCACAGACTCGCAAACCTCATTAGGCGCACTTTAAACTAGGTCTGCCGGGGGAGGGGGACAACAGCCTTGCGAACACTACTTTACCCATAATGTCTGGGAACCGCCAGAAGGCTAAACGGAGGGCTGCACAAACACAACAAGGACCAAGTACCAAAAGCACAATAATCCCAATTAAACAGCTCAAGGGAAGATCTCAGGGGCTCACATGTCTTTACACTAATGCACAGAGCATGGGAAATAAACAAGACGAACTCCAACTTTTAGCACAACACCACAAATATGATATCATAGGGATCACTGAAACCTGGTGGGATGACTCCTATCGCTGGAATGTAGACATCGAGGGCTATAACTGTTGCGGCACATACTTTACCCGAGATCATTTTAGAGCACAATCAGGCAGGAAGGAGACGGAGACTGCAAATTGATTCCAGGCAAATTTACTATCAAGTTGATAGGACGCTCAGAACAAGATCTGAAGCGTACTAGAAGTCAGTCGGTTTACAATATTTATAGCAGAAATCCCCTGGTCTAGACATGCGTAGAACTGTCTTGACATTTACACAGATATAATCATTAACAGAGGCCTTACGCATTACCTTTTCCCATACATCACAATGACGTGTTATATTGACGTACTTCTAATTGTTTCAAATCTTAATTATTCCCATATTCGTAATCCTTTTAGAATATATCTGAAGTTTCCTGCTATTTACCTCACTGAACCACCAGATGCCGCTTTCTGACCTTTTAGGTGTTCCAGTCTTAGAACAATTATTTATGCAAGCGTCCTTGTCTGGCTGCCAAGCGCATTCCCTTGATGATAAACATCTCACTTACTATTGTTTTCCAAATGTCATGTCCCCGTTAATATTTAACTTCCTTGAGCCTAAACCCATGAATTTCATCTATGGAACAAATCACTTCTCTTTGCCGCAACTTCTCTTTCGCCAGTGTTTCAAGGTATGCTTTTCCTATATTCATTTTTTAAATACATTTTTAAATCATACTCTTCCGCTGACCGCTACATTCCCCCCTTTTTGCGATCGGATGTTCTACAGTAGCCTCGCAAACTCACGCAATTACATTCTTAGCAAAAAATAACATTTAACACAATCATTTATCACAGTTATTGAAGAATGTTCCATATACGTTGGCATCTTCACAATGCTCCTTAATCTTCTGTCTGATGTATTTAACCTGCTTTCGGATGTAGTCAAAACCAGAGCCATAGTCCTTGTTCTAGATCTCATGGCACTGCTGGTTTGATGATACGAAGTCTCAAGGAATCCTTTTGGATCAAGAGTCGCAGTCCATTCAGGTGATGCCCTCTTTATTCTAGTATAATGTATCCAGTCTCTTATCTGCAAAGGGGCTATGACCAGCTCTTTTCCTCGTCCCTTTCGGGTCGCGGCCTTTGCTGTGGTGTCAGCCTACCAGTTTCCATAGGTCACACGTTCCTCGTCACATTGATGTACTCTGCAGTGCATTACTGCTACTGATGCAGGAACCCAAACAGCATCTAACAATCTCAGAATGGTCTCACTATGTTATTTTTATCTCCCAGCAGAATTCAGTAGTCCCTTTTCCTTATATAATGCTCCACATGCATATAAGGTAGTGAATGCATATTTAGAATCTGTATAAATGTTGACTATTTTTCCTTCTGATAACTCCAGATCTCTAATGAGTGCTATCGGTTCTGCCTTTTGAGCTGAGGTATTTAGAGGAAGTGGTTCTGCTTCCCACACAGTAGTTGTAGTTATTATTGCATATCCAGCATATCTTTTTCCCTTTTTCAACCAAACTGCTTCCATCTGTAAAAAGAGTGGCATCTACCTCAGGCCATGGTTAATCTTTTATATCAGGTCTATTGGAATATATCTCATCCATAATTTCTAAACAATCATGTTGAAGCATTTCCCTTTTCAACAGGCAGGAGTGAAGCAGGATTTAATGTACTGCAAATCCGTAACTTGATTTAAGGGTTTTCACATAATAAAATCTGATATTTTAGCATACGGCTATTTGTGAACCAATGATATCTATAGTCCATGATAGCCGTTACTGAATGAGGGGTTTTAACTATCAACTCTTGTCCCAAAATCAATTTATCAGCTTCCTGAGTCAGTAGGGCCGTAACAGCTACAGCACATAGACAAGTTGGTCATCCTTTTGCTACAGGGTCAATTTGCTTAGACAAGTAAGCTACTGGTCTCGGCCAGGTTCCTAATAGCTGGGTAAGCACCCCCACTGCTATTCCGTATCGTTCACCAACATAAAGTGTGAATGGCATCTTCAATTCAAACAAGCCCAAGGCCGATGCTTGTATCAAAGCTTGCTTTCAACTATGCAAATGTTTGGGCACATTTGGGGATTCAATTAAATGGTTCCCTTTCACCCCCCCTTTGTAACTTCATGAAGAGGTCTTATCATTATAGATGCAAAGTCCTTATTCCAGCCACAGTTTTGTTTTCCAACCTTTCAACTTGTACTGAGAGTTTTTCCAAATCTATCTTATACTCCTCCAGCAAAGGATCACCGCCTTGTCGGGGCGCTGGAGCTTGAGCACCTCAATGATGTCATGAGCGAAACCGTGAAGGGCCACCCAAGACGGGACGGTTGTGGCAGAGAGGTCAGACCAAGCGTGATCCCTGGGGAAGGCAATGGCAAACCACTTCAGTATCCTTGCCAAGAAAACTAAATGGACCAGTACAACCAGAGATATGTCGGTATGACATTGGAAGATGGGACTCCCAGGTCGGAAGATGGCCAAAATGCTACTGGGGAGGAGCAGAGGATAAGTTCAACTAGCCCCAGATGTGATGACGCAGCTAGCTCAAAGCCGAAAGGAAGGCTAGCGGCCGACGGTACTGGAGGCGAACGACGAATCCGATGCTCTAAAGATCAACACACCATAGGAACCTGGAATGTAAGATCTATGAGCCAGGGCAAATTGGATGTTGTTATTGGTGAGATGTCAAGACTAAAGATAGACATTCTGGGGGTCAGCGAACTGAAATGGACTGGAATGGGCCACTTCACATCAGATGACCACCAGATCTACTACTGCGGACAAGAGGAACATCGAAGAAATGGAGTAGCCTTCATAATTAATAAGAAATTCGCTAAAGCGGTGCTTGGATACAACCCAAAAAATGACAGAATGATCTCAATTCGAGTGCAAGGAAAGCCTTTCAACATCACAGTGATCCAAATATACGCCCCAACCACAGCTGCTGAAGAAGCAGAAGTAGATCAGTTCTATGAGGATCTGCAGGACCTACTGGATAATACACCAAAAAGAGACATTATTTTCATTACAGGAGACTGGAATGCCAAGGTGGGAAGTCAAATGACAACTGGGATCACAGGCAAGCATGGTCTGGGAGAACAAAATGAAGCAGGACGCAGGCTGATAGAATTCTGCCAGGAAAACTCGCTGTGTATAACGAATACTCTCTTCCAACAACCTAAAAGATGGCTTTATACATGGACCTCACCAGATGGTCAACACCGAAATCAGATTGACTACATCCTTTGCAGCCAAAGGTGGCGGACATCCATCCAGTCGGTGAAAACAAGACCTGGGGCTGACTGTAGCTCAGATCACGAACTTCTTATTGCCCAATTTAGAATAAAACTAAAGAGATCAGGGAAAATACACAGACCAGTTAGATATGATCTCACTAACATTCCTAGCGAATATACAGTGGAAGTGAAGAACAGATTTGAAGGACTAGATTTAGTAAACAGAGTCCCAGAAGAACTATGGACAGAAGTCCGCGACATTGTTCAGGAGGCGGCAACAAAGTACGTTCCAAAGAAAAAGAAAACGAAGAAGGCAAAATGGTTGTCTGCTGAGACACTGGAAGTAGCCCAAGAAAGGAGGAAAGCAAAAGGAAACAGTGAAAAGGGGAGATATGCCCAGTTAAATGCGCAATTCCAGAGGTTAGCCAGAAGAGATAAGGAACTATTTTTAAATAAGCAATGCATGGAAGTGGAAGAAGACAACAGAATAGGAAGGACAAGAGACCTCTTCCAGAAAATTAGAAACATTGGAGGTAAATTTCAGGCAAAAATTGGTATGATAAGAAACAAAGATGGCAGGGACCTAACAGAAGCTGAAGAGATCAAGAGAAGGTGGCGAGACTATACAGAAGATCTGTATAGGAAGGATAATAATATCGAGGATAGCTTTGACGGTGTGGTGAATGAATTAGAACCAGACATCCTGAGGAGTGAGGTTGAATGGGCCTTAAGAAGCATTGCTAACAACAAGGCAGCAGGAGATGATGGGATCCCAGCTGAACTGTTTAAAATCTTAAAAGATGATGCTGTCAAGGTGATGCATGCCATTTGCCAGCAAATATGGAAAACACAAGAATGGCCATCAGACTGGAAAAAATCAACTTATATCCCCATACCAAAAGAGGGAAATGCGAAAGACTGCTCAAACTTCCGTACAGTTGCCCTTATTTCTCATGCCAGTAAGGTAATGCTCAAGATCCTGCAAGGAAGACTCCAGCAATACATGGAGCGAGAGTTGCCAGATGTTCAAGCTGGGTTTAGAAAAGGCAGAGGAACGAGAGACCAGATTGCCAATATCCGCTGGATAATGGAGAAAGGCAGGGAGTTTCAGAAAAACATCTACTTCTGCTTCATTGACTATTCTAAAGCCTTTGACTGTGTGGATCATAATAAATTGTGGCAAGTTCTTGGTGGGATGGGCATACCAAGCCACCTTGTCTCTCTCCTGAGGAATCTGTACAAGGACCAAGTAGCAACAGTCAGAACTGACCACGGAACAACAGACTGGTTCAAGATTGGGAAAGGCGTACGGCAAGGCTGCATACTCTCACCCAACCTTTTTAACTTGTATGCAGAACACATCATGCGATGTGCGGGGCTGGATGAATGCAAAGCTGGGGTGAAAATTGCTGGAAGAAACATTAACAACCTCAGATATGCAGATGACACCACTCTGATGGCCGAAAGCGAGGAGGAGCTGAGGAGCCTTCTAATCAAGGTGAAAGAAGAAAGCGCAAAAGCCGGGTTGCAGCTAAACGTCAAAAAAACCAAGATTATGGCAACAAGAATGATTGAGAACTGGAAAATAGAGGGAGAAACCGTGGAGGCCGTGACAGACTTTGTATTTCTAGGTGCAAAGATTACTGCAGATGCAGACTGTAGCCAGGAAATCAGAAGACGCTTACTTCTTGGGAGGAGAGCAATGTCCAATCTCGATAAAATAGTAAAGAGTAGAGACATCAGACTGGCAACAAAGATCCGCCTAGTCAAAGCCATGGTATTCCCTGTAGTAACCTACGGATGTGAGAGCTGGACCTTAGGGAAGGCTGAGCGAAGGAAGATCGATGCTTTTGAGCTGTGGTGTTGGAGGAAAGTTCTGAGAGTGCCTTGGACTGCGAGAAGATCCAACCAGTCCATCCTCCAGGAAATAAAGCCCGACTGCTCACTGGAGGGAAAGATACTAGAGACAAAGCTGAAGTACTTTGGCCACATCATGAGGAGACAGGAAAGCCTAGAGAAGACAATGATGCTGGGGAAAGTGGAAGGCAAAAGGAAGAGGGGCCGACCAAGGGCAAGATGGATGGATGGCATCCTTGAAGTGACTGGACTGACCTTGAGGGAGCTGGGGGTGGTAACGGCCGACAGGGAGCTCTGGCGTAGGCTGGTCCATGAGGTCACAAAGAGTCGGAAACGACTGAACGAATGAACAACAACATCTTATACTCAAAGCTAAGCCCATAGCAGGGAACAAGATGGCTCCCAACCTTTCTTCTTCACTTGTCTGGATCATATCCAACCTCTTCATCATAAACTCTTTCTAAACGCTGTTCTTTTTTTCCCAAGTCATTTAGGATGGTTGTTCTATATATTGTCACATCTGCTAGCATTAGGGTACCTATCGTGCATGTTCCAACCCAAAAAGGTGTCAAAATCTTTCCTGCCCACTGCCCGCAAATCCGATACAGCTCGGGGTGGGTAACCTTCCCTTTGTTACCAGAGACTTTTGGCACAGCCTGACGCGTTTCCACCTCCTTTACCACTCTGGCAGGATTTGGTTCCCCTCGACTCTGCTGTGATCTTTCATTTGGTGGTCTCTCAAAGGGGGGTTCCCCTTGACCCTGCGGTACCTCCCTGCTGGGGGTCCTTGGCTGGTCACGGTTTTTTTTGCTGGCAGCTTTTGCTTGGGCCTGTTTAATGTGGGTACCCAGTTCCAGTGAAACAACACCATCAAATCTTTTCATCCTTTTAGAATGTTCCAACCGGGCTAGGAGGCTGATGTCCTCAGTAGCCTCTGTTTTAAATACATGGAGAAGGAGATTGCAATTGGGATAATGACCAAGTTCTATTTTCCCAAGTGATACATGCTGGGGCCTCCGGTGAGATCCCTTTATGTATCACTATAGCTTGTTCTGGATCAAGTAAGATTTCAATCATCTCATAATTTTGAGGCTGTAAGGTGCTCCATCCTTTTTAACTTAATAACGTTCCCACCATTAGTGGCCATCCCTCACGCTGGGAAGTAGGCTCATGACTGCAAATCCAACATTCAATAACTTCTGTCTCCTTTGCTATATCCTGACTCATCTTGATGGAATATGTTTTTGTTCCCATCCCCCCTTGTACTACCTTCGGGATGAGTACACTCAACTTAATCAGGTATTAAATATACCACATGCCTACATGAATACGCTTTTCCCCAAAAACATGCCTATAATTGAAACACAACCACACCAACCCCAAGATAATAAGGAGTCCCACAATAACACACTCCCAACCCTGAAAGGTCCATCCAATCTTCTTTCTTCTTCCTTCTTACAGCTTTCAGATGTTGGCTCTCTCTCTTATTCAGAGCAACTTTTATCCTCTTATATTTTAAGTCTTTGAAATATCTTCTTATTTATGTACGATGTAATTAGTTCTTTATACCGTCGATCAACTCCTAAATTGTAAATCAGGGTCCGTCACTGTATGATCTTTTTTTTTTAAGCAGGCTTAATTCATCCGCAATTTGGCATTTTCTCGTAGCATTAGGACATTCAAGCAGTAGACCCTTTCCACTTTTTTTATCACAGGGATCACACTTCCAAAATTTTTCCAGCCACTCTGGGTCTTCTAACAAAGGGTACTGTAACAGGCCAATGTAAAATCATTTAACATTTCCAAAATTTGTACTTCTTAATGCTTAATTCCCCTTTACTTCCACATCATATTACCCTCATCTATCTTCATTCACCTATCAATTCAGTTGCCGACATTTTGGACTTTTAAGAGGGGGTGTACATGTCAATTAATAAAATATATTAGCAAATATCTTCATAACATTCAATTTTTTTCACCGCTCTTCCAACAAAATCTTCTAAATTTAAATGTATCTCAAATTGTCACCACTTTCCTCCTGTGTGGGACAGTTTCAATTTTTCTTTTTCAAAAAGTTTCCAATTTTTCCTTTCCCTTTTCCTAGTGAGGGCATTCAAGTTGGCCATTCTTGAATACTCTCAACACATAATAATTAATTTTTTTTAACCCATCAAATGTTTAAACATATAATAATTAAACATAATCAACCTCACATAACAGTCTTGATGCATCCAAATCTGTTTTCATACATGCATTTACTTATTCCAAACTGCAATATTGCCACACATTTATCTAAACTTTCACAAAGGGAATCTATTCATTCACATCTCAACATTTCAGGTTTCTATTATTAAGCAAATGCTAGATCTTTGCATTTCTCTTCTTATCATTTCATCACCACTGTATCACTTTCTCTATATTCTCATTTCAATTCTACCCTGTCCTAGGCAATTACACATCTTGGTTTTTTCTCCTGTGATTGACCTTATTCTGACTTGCTTTTCCTTGTTTTCCCTACACATACCTTCTTCACATACCTTTAACTTTCTTCTTGGTTTTGCTTACCCACATGAAAACATATAAACTTGGCATTTTCCATATCATGTGTATTTTTCCAGGTTTTTTTCTGAATTATCCTCTTTTTCCTTTTTATTTGAAACCTGTAAAGATTATTTTTTCCCAACACAAACAGTTTCCACACATTCCTTTTTGGCTAGCCATCCGCATACATTCAAGCTGTCCAGAAAATGTAAACGAACATTTTCTCCTTGTCCCAAAAGACAGGCACCATTTCTCCATATTACACGTAGCGTTTCCTTTTTTCTTCTTCTCATTTTTCTCATTTTTCATATTTCTTTATCTTTCCCATCTTGGCTTTTTCCCGGAAGCCTGAAACCATTTGTCTCTTTTCATTATACACATCTCCACAACAAAAACAGGCATTGATACACAAATGTGTGCATAGGGTTGCAAAGCAGCAAGAAGGGGTAAAACCTATGGACACAAACAACATTAACCAAGACAACCACAAAACACAAAACAGACTTATCACTTTCCCCCTGAAAGGGTATTCCTCCAACCTGTGAGTGTGATTTCTGTAGCGAAAACAATCACTCGGGGGGTTTTCACTTGATTTCTGCAGTAATCTCACAGTGAAATATTCCCCAGGTACTTCCTATGTACCTCTTCCCTTTTTAAGGCCTTTTCCCTTACCTGTGCCATGGAATCAAAGCTCCCAATGTACCCCAGTCTGGAGGCAGGGAAGACGAGGACCAGCCGGGTCATTTCTTTCAATGGGTACCTGTATCGCCCCGTCTGATCATCGTCTTACCCGACCCGCTGAGTGGGGGCCATCAAGCCCTCAAAAGAGGCTTCATCTCTATTCCTCTCCTTGTTGGCTCAGGTCTCGGACGAGCCCCCATTTGTTGCGGCACATACTTTACCCGAGATCATTTTAGAGCACAATCAGGCAGGAAGGAGACGGAGACTGCAAATTGATTCCAGGCAAATTTACTATCAAGTTGATAGGACGCTCAGAACAAGATCTGAAGCGTACTAGAAGTCAGTCGGCTTACAATATTTATAGCAGAAATCCCCTGGTCTAGACATGCGTAGAACTGTCTTGACATTTACACAGATATAATCATTAACAGAGGCCTTACGCATTACCTTTTCCCATACATCACAATGACGTGTTATATTGACGTACTTCTAATTGTTTCAAATCTTAATTATTCCCATATTCGTAATCCTTTTAGAATATATCTGAAGTTTCCTGCTATTTACCTCACTGAACCACCAGATGCCGCTTTCTGACCTTTTAGGTGTTCCAGTCTTAGAACAATTATTTACGCAAGCGTCCTTGTCTGGCTGCCAAGCGCATTCCCTTGATGATAAACATCTCACTTACTATTGTTTCCCAAATGTCATGTCCCCGTTAATATTTAACTTCCTTGAGCCTAAACCCATGAATTTCATCTATGGAACAAATCACTTTTCTTTGCCGCAACTTCTCTTTCGCCAGTGTTTCAAGGTATGCTTTTCCTATATTCATTTTTTAAATACATTTTTAAATCATACTCTTCCGCTGACCGCTACATAACCTCTTTCACAGAAACCGAACAAAGGGGAGAGGAGGCGGAGTAGCCTTATATGTCAAAAACTCTTATGCTGCTGAAGAGATTCAAGACAGCAATCCGGGAAACCAGCTTGAAAGCGTCTGGATAAGAATCAAGGGAACTGGGACTCAAAAAGATGTCGTTGTAGGCGTCTACTACAGACCCCCAAGCCAGGAGGAAGAACTTGATGAAGTCTTCTGCCAACAGTTGACCAAACAGGCACAGAGAAGAGATGTAGTAGTCATGGGCGATTTCAACTATCCCGATATTTGCTGGAAAACAAACTCGGCCAAGAGTACAAGGTCCAACAAATTCCTCGCTTGCCTTGCAGACAATTTCATGGTCCAGAAGGTAGAAGAGGCAACAAGGGGATTGGCTACTCTTGATCTCATCCTAACAAATGCAGAGGACCTGATCGATGCGGTCGAAGTGGTAGGATCCTTAGGGGCAAGTGACCATGTGCTCCTGCAATTTGAGGTACAAAGGAAGGCCGAAACTAAGACAAGTCAAACCCGCATTTTGGACTTTAGGAGAGCTGATTTCCAAAAAATGAAGGAAACGCTGAGCAGCATTCCGTGGACACAGATACTAAAAGACAAGGGAGCTACGGATGGATGGGAATTTCTCAAGACTGAAATACTCAAGGCGCAATTGCAAACCGTGCCAACAAAGAGAAAAAATAGGACAAGTGCAAAGAAGCCAGAATGGATGTCCAAAGAACTTCTAACTGTGCTCAGACACAAAAGAGACATGCACAAGAAGTGGAAAAAGGGAGAAATCACCAAAGAAGAATTCAAACAAATAGCCAACACCTGTAGGGAAAAGGTCCGCAAGGCTAAAGCAAAAAACGAGCTCAGACTTGCCAGGGACATTAAAAACAATAAAAAGGGCTTCTATTCTTATGTCAGTAGAAAAAGGAAAAACAAGGAGGCGATAGGACCTCTTCGAGGAGAAGATGGGGCAATGCTGACAGGGGATAGGGAAAAGGCAGAACTACTTAATGCCTTCTTTGCCTCGGTCTTCTCACAAAAAGAGAGTCTTCAACCTCAGCAAGATGGAGTGGATGAGGGATTGGAGGACATCCAACCCCAAATTGGGAAAGAAGTCGTCCAGGAATACCTGGCCGCTCTAAATGAGTTCAAGTCCCCAGGGCCAGATGAACTACACCCAAGAGTATTGAAGGAACTAGCGGAAGTCATTTCGGAACCATTGGCAATCATCTTTGAGAGTTCTTGGAGAACGGGAGAAGTTCCAGCAGATTGGAGGAGGGCCAATGTGGTCCCAATCTTCAAGAAGGGAAAAAAGGATGACCCAAACAACTACCGTCCGGTCAGCCTCACGTCGATACCGGGCAAGATTCTGGAAAAGATTAAGGAAGCGGTCTGCAAACACTTAGAAATAAATGCAGTCCTCGCTAATAGCCAACATGGATTTATCAAAAACAAGTCATGCCAGACTAATCTGATCTCTTTCTTCGATAGAGTTACAAGCTGGGTAGATGCGGGGAATGCCGTGGATGGAGCGTACCTGGATTTCAGGAAGGCCTTCTTTGACAAGGTCCCCCATGACCTTCTGGCAAGGAAACTAGTCCAATGTGGGCGAGGCAAAAGTACGGTGAGGTGGATCTGGAATTGGTTAAGTGGACGAACACAGAGAGTGCTCACTAATGCTTCCTCTTCATCTTGGAAAGAAGTGACAAGTGGAGTGCCACAAGCAGGGTTCCGTCCTGGGCCCGGTCCTGTTCAACATCTTTATTAATGACTTAGATGAAGGGCGAGAAGGCAGGATCATCAAGTTTGCAGACGACACCAAATTGGGAGGGAGAGCCAATACTCCAGAGGACAGGAGCAGGATCCAAAACGATCTTGACAGATTAGAAAGATGGGCCAAAACTAACAAAATGAAGTTCAACAGTGACAAATGCAAGATGCTCCACTTTGGCAGAAAAAATGAAATGCAAAGATACAGAATGGGGGACAGTGCCTGGCTCGAGAGCAGTACGTGTGAAAAAGATCTTGGAGTCCTCGTGGACAACAAGTTAAACATGAGCCAACAATGTGATGTGGCGGCAAAAAAAGCCAATGGGATTTTGTCCTGCATCAATAGGAGCATAGTGTCTAGATCTAGGGAAGTCATGCTACCCCTCTATTCTGCTTTGGTTAGACCACATCTGGAATATTGTGTCCAATTCTGGGCACCACAATTCAAGAGAGATATTGACAAGCTGGAATGTGTCCAGAGGAGGGCGACTAAAATGATCAAGGGTCTGGAGAACAAGCCCTATGAGGAGCGGCTTAGGGAACTCGGCATATTTAGCCTGAAGAAGAGAAGGCTGAGAGGAGATATGATAGCCAATGTATAAATATGTGAGAGGAAACCACAGGGAGGAGGAGGGAGCAAGCTTGGTTTCTGCTTCCCTGGAGACGAGGACACGGAACAATGGCTTCAAACTACAAGAGAGGAGATTCCATCTGAACATTAGGAAGAACTTCCTGACTGTGAGAGCCGTTCAGCAGTGGAACTCTCTACCCCGGAGTGTGGTGGAGGCTCCTTCTTTGGAAGCTTTTAAGCAGAGGCTGGATGGCCATCTGTCAGGGGTGATTTGAATGCAATATTCCTGCTTCTTGGCCGAATGGGGTTGGACTGGATAATGGCCCAGGAGGTCTCTTCCAACTCTTTGATTCTATGATTCTATGATTCTATGATCCTCCATGGTGCATGTGGCAAGGCTCAGGTTGCATTGCAGCAGGTGGTCAGTGGTTTGCTCTTTTCCGCACTCGCATGTTGTGGATTCCACTTTGTAGCCCCATTTCTGAAGGTTGGCTCTGCATCTCGTGGGGCCAGAGTGCAGTCTGTTCAGCGCCTTCCAAGTCGCCCAGTCCTCTGTGTGCCAAGGGGGGAGTCTCTCATTTGGTATCAGCCATTGGTTGAGGTTCTGGGTTTGAGCCTGCCACTTTTGGACTCTTGCTTGCTGAGGTGTTCCAGTGAGTGTCTCTGTAGATCTTAGAAAACTATTTCTAGATTTAAGTCGTTGACGTGCTGGCTGATACCCAAACAAGGGATGAGCTGGAGATGTCTCTGCCTTGGTCCTTTCACTATTGGCTGCTACTTCCCAGCGGATGTCAGGTGGTGCAATACCGGCTAGGCAGTATAATTTTTCCAGTGGTGTAGGGTGCAGACACCCCGTGATAATTCGGCATGTCTCATTCAGAGCCACATCCACTGTTTTAGTGTGGTGAGATGTGTTCCACACTGGGCATGCATACTCAGCTGCAGAGTAGCACAGCGCAAGGGCAGATGTCTTCACTGTATCTGGTTGTGGTCCCCAGGTTGTGCCAGTCAGCTTTCGTATGATATTGTTTCTAGCACCCACTTTTTGTTTGATGTTCAGGCAGTGCTTCTTGGAGGTAAGAACACGGTCCAGAGGGACTCCCAGGGATTTGGGTGCGCTGCAATGCTCCAGTGGGATTCCTTCCCAGGTAATGATCCTCAGAGCTCAGGATGCTTGTCTGTTCTTGAGATGAAAGGCACATGTCTGTGTTTTAGATGGATTGGGGATCAGCTGGTTTTCCCTGTAGTAGGCAGTAAGAGCACCTAGAGCTTATGAGAGCTTCTGTTCTACCATCTCAAAGCTCCCTGCTTGGGCAGTGATGGTACGGTCGTCAGCATAGATGAAACTGGTTGAACTTGCTGCTGGTTGAACTTAGGGGATTCCCTCCACCGCCCACGTCCATCCACAATCCCTTCTCCTCTCCCTGGCATCTTCCTCTGCACCCTTGCCCATGCCTACTCCCTCTAGAGCTGCTTCAGCCCCTCCAATGTCTACTCTGACCCCCCTGTCTGCTTTTTCACTTCCCCAGGAAGCGCCTTCTGCCCCCTCAAGGGCTTCCTCGGCCCCCCAAATTTCTCTCTCTCTCTTACTTCCATGCGCCCCAGAGCATCCTGGATGCCCTTCCAGCTACCCCTCACCCCCAGATCCCTCCCTTGCCACCACCCCTGCCCTTTCATCGGAAGGGTCCTTTGAACCCCTCATCACCAAGCAGAGTTTGAGAGTTGGTCATGGGGGTTCTGTGTGGGAAGTTTGGCCCAAGTCTATTGTTAGTGGAGTTCAGAATGCTCTGTGATTGTAGGTGAACTATAAATCCCAGCAACTATAACTCCCAAATGTCAAGATTCTATTTTCCCCAAACTCCACCAGTGTTCACATTTGGGCATATTGAGTATTCGTGTAGATTTTGGTCCAGATCCATCATTATTTTAGTCCACAGCGCTCTCTAGATGTAGGTGACCTACAAGTCCAAAATTCAAGGTCAGTGCCCACCAAACCCTTCCAGTATTTTCTGTTGGTTGTGGGGGTCCTGTGTGCCAAGTCTGGTTCAATTCCATCATTGGTGGGGTTCAGAGCGCTCTTTGATTGTAGGGGAACTATAAATCCCAGCAACTATAACTCCCAAATGTCAAGATTCTATTTTCCCCAAAACTTCACCAGTGTTCACATTTGGGCATATTGAGTATTCGTGTAGAGTTTGGTCCAGATCCATCACTGTTTGGGTCCATAGTGATCTCTGGATGTAGGTGAACTGCAACTCCAAAACCAAAGGACACTGCCCACTAAACCTTCCAGTATTTTCTGTCGGTCATGGAAGAACTGTGTGCCAAGTTTGGTTCAATTCCATTGTTGGTGGAGTTCGGAATACTCTTTGATTGTAGGTGAACTATAAATCCCAGCAACTATAACTCCCAAATGTCAAGATTCTATTTTCCCCAAACTCCACCAGTGTTCACATTTGGGCATATTGAGTATTCGTGTAGATTTTGGTCCAGATCCATCATTGTTTTAGTCCACAGCGCTCTCTAGATGTAGGTGACCTACAAGTCCAAAATTCAAGGTCAGTGCCCACCAAACCCTTCCAGTATTTTCTGTTGGTTGTGGGGGTCCTGTGTGCCAAGTCTGGTTCAATTCCATCATTGGTGGGGTTCAGAGCGCTCTTTGATTGTAGGGGAACTATAAATCCCAGCAACTACAACTCCCAAATGACAAAATCTTTTTTTTTTTGAGTGAAGGACATACATTGGGTTGTTAGGTGTGTTGTGTCCAAATTTGGTGTCAATTCGTCCAGTGGTTTTTGAGTTCTGTTAATCCCACAAACGAACATTACATTTTTATTTATATAGATTGTTATTATTATTATTATTATTATTATTATTATTATTATTATTAACCAAGGACGCCAAATCAAAACAGCTGTGGAGTAATTGGGAGAGGGCGTGAAGGAAGAGATCTAAGAGGGGCAGTGGAGGAAGAACAGGGAGCTCAGTTAGATTTGACTGGTTGGCGTGTCTGAAATAAAGGAGCTACCGGGAGTATTTCAAATGCAATGGATGACCAGCTTGACGATGTCCCCCTGCCTAGGGATTATGCTGGACCCTCTCCCAGGATGATATGGCGGTGTGGATGGGGCCTAGGAGTCCGTCATGAGTGTTGACCATGGAATCACACTGCTGGACACAGAGACTTCCAGAGAGAGGACGTTTATATACTGAATCTGCAGATAATCTGATCCATAAATGTCAAATCCAACTGAACAAGGGGAAGGGAACATTTCCACAGCTTTAGATCATCTTTCCTCGATATCGGACCCACAATCCTTGATGTAGTGATGAACATTTTTGTCTTTACAGTGGCCTCTCCAAGCAAACCTGAAAGAAGAAGGCAAATGTCATTTCTCTGGTGGCTATTGGGGGATTGGGTCACCCACACTGGAGAACGAACGCAATTTGGCCACACCTCCATTGCCATGGCTCAATGCTATGCAGTCCTGGGCATTGTAGTTTGGGAGGGACGGCTTTGGCAGGGAAGGCTGAGGGTCTTGTAAAACTACAGTGTTGTGGCTGAGATGTTCTGTGATGATGAGGATGATGGGATTCAGATTCCTGGCTCTTTTTCTGTGCCTCAGATCTCTGGGCCTGCAGCTCCCACAGACAGCACAGACAGTGCAGAGTCAATATCAACACAGCAGTTCTCAAGAGAAAGGAATTTTAACGAAGGAGATAGGGAACAGATGAGGAGGCAATCGCCTCCGTCCCACACTGATACTGAAAGTATTGAAAGCCTTGACAGTGACCTGACCCGGCAAGCTCTTCTTTATCTCCAGGTCAGGCGGAGTTCTCGCCTGGCCGGCAGACAAGAGGCCAGCTCGGTGAAAGGTCATCGCAATGATTTCATGTAATGTTTTCATGTTAGAAAGGTATGTAGGCTTCTTGCAAACCAAGGGAAAGTGTCAGTTCAACGTAGCTTATTAGCCTGAAAGCTAATAATTTTTTCCTCAATAAACTATAAAACTACAGCTCTTGTGTGGTGGTGTTTGGAAGCAAGGTGAAGCTTACTCTGAGTTGCAACATACAGCTCCCATTCTTCAAAGAGAAGATCACTTAGTGTTGATTTTACAAAGGATCCCAACAAAAAACCCGGATTCCAATTCCAAATCGGTAGACTCACCAAGATTTCAGGCCATCAGAGCTCAGGATGTATCTCTTAAGACATTCAATATCATCTGATAGGTCTTCGTTTAGGAAATCTGTCAATATATATACATACATACATATTAGCATGTGTCAGCGGCGTTGCCCAGGCATGCATTTTCTGAGATCAGGTTTCTGTGAAGACCTGAGTTTCGTCATTGTAAGGACGTCTTTCTCCAGCTATCTTCCAGGCTTGCCTGGTACTCATAAAATGGCACCATGGCACCTGTCTTGTCCTCCTAGAGTGTTTCTCAACCTTCCTAATGCCGTGACCCCTTAATACTGTTCCTCATGTTGTGGTGACCCCCAACCATAACATTCTTTTTGGTGCTACTTCATAACTGTAATTGTACTACTGTTATGAATCATCTTGTAAATATCCGAAATGCAGGATGTATTATCATTCACTGGACCAAATTT
This sequence comes from Anolis sagrei, assembly GCF_037176765.1. NCBI lineage: Eukaryota > Metazoa > Chordata > Lepidosauria > Squamata > Anolidae > Anolis > Anolis sagrei. The sequence continues at coordinate 197,462,598 of NC_090025.1, read as the reverse complement.
GGCACAAATACCCAATACTCCCATATGTGAATACTGCTGGGGTTGGGGGGGCATTGATTTTGTCATTTGGGAGCTGTAGTTGCTGGGATTAATAGTTCACCTACAATCAAAGATCACTCTGAAGTCCACCTAAAATGGAATTGAACCAAACTTGGCACACAGTACTCCCATGACCAACAGAAGGGTTTGGTGGACATTGACCTTCAGTTTGTGAGTTGTAGTTCACCCACTTCCATAGAGCATTGTAGACTCAAAACGATCTTGACAGATTAGAGAGATGGGCCAAAACTAACAAAATGAAGTTCAACAGTGACAAATGCAAGATACTCCACTTTGGCAGAAAAAATGAAATGCAAAGATACAGAATGGGGGACGCCTGGCTCGAGAGCAGTACGTGTGAAAAATATCTTGGAGTCCTCGTGGACAACAAGTTAAACATGAGCCAACGATGTGATGTGGCGGCAAAAAAAGCCAATGGGATTTTGGCCTGCATCAATAGGAGCATAGTGTCTAGATCTAAGGAAATAATGCTACCCCTCTATTCTGCTTTGGTTAGACCACATCTGGAATATTGTGTCCAATTCTGGGCACCACAATTCAAGAGAGATATTGACAAGCTGGAATGTGTCCAGAGGAGGGCGACTAGAATGATCAAGGGTCTGGAGAACAAGCCCTATGAGGAGCGGCTTGGGGAGCTGGGCATGTTTAGCCTGAAGAAGAGAAGGCTGAGAGGAGATATGATAGCCATGTATAAATATGTGAGAGGAAGCCACAGGGAGGAGGAGGGAGCAAGCTTGTTTTCTGCTTCCTTGGAGACTAGGACGCGGAACAATGGCTTCAAACTACAAGAGAGGAGATTCCATCTGAACATTAGGAAGAACTTCCTGACTGTGAGAGCCGTTCAGCAGTGGAACTCTCTGCCCCGGAGTGTGGTGGAGGCTCCCTCTTTGGAAGCTTTTAAGCAGAGGCTGGATGGCCATCTGTCAGGGGTGATTTGAATTCAATATTCCTGCTTCTTGGCAGGGGGTTGGACTGGATGGCCCATGAGGTCTCTTCCAACTCTTTGATTCTATGATTCTATGATTCTATGACTCAAACAATGACGGATCTGGACCAAACTTGGCACAGATACTCACTATGCCCAATTGTGAACACTGGCGGATTTTGGAGAAAATAGACCTTGACATTTTGGAGTTGTAGTTGCTGGGATTTATAGTTCACCTACTATCAAAGAGCATTCAATGACATAATTGGGCCAAACTTCCACTCAGAACCCCCATGACCAACAGAAAATACTGTGTTTTATACTGCGACCCATCTGACACCCCCTCACAACCCTCCCGGGGTCCCAAAACCCAATGGCATATCCATATACTACTACTCTCTTGTGGTTGCACCTGAGCACAACATGCATATATCTACCTAGAGGCCAGGAGCGAATCCCTTCTATCTGTATACTTCCTTTTTGTGGTTGCATTCATACAGATCTATTTATTTGGTTTTGGAGCCCTATGGGGTTGATGGACATGCAAGCAGCAGTTTATTTATTTATTTATTTATTTACTATTCTTGTATACTGCTGTATCTCAAGCCCGAAGGCGACTCACAGCGGTTTCCAAAAAAGCAAACAACAGAGACAGTAAAACAGCAGTAAACAATACATCATAACAGTTAAACTACACAATTTCATTTCTAGCAATAAACAAACATCAATACACAGTTATTACAAAAAACCCACCCCAGATCGCCTCATCATCCAAACGTGATCCAAATTCGTCGTCCATTGTTCCTTTCCTATGTTCAATTTACCGGAGATTGCACTGAATTACACAAACGCCTGCACAAACATCCAGGTCTTCAACTTTTTACGGAATGTCATGAGAGATGGTGCCAGCCTAACATCTATAGGAAGGGCGTTCCATAGCCGAGGAGCCACCACCGAGAAGGCCCTATCTCTCGTCCCCGCCAACCGTGCTTGAGAGGCCGGCGGGACCGAGAGCAGGGCCTCCCCGGAAGATCTCAAAGTTCGGGTGGGTTCATAGGCCGAGATGCGGTCAGATAGGTATCTTGGGCCGGAACCATTTAGGGCTTTATAGGCTAGTACCAACACCTTGAATTGGGCCCGGTAGCAAATCGGCAGTCAATGGAGCTGGTGCAACAGGGGGGTTGTGTGCTCCCTGCACTCCGCTCCCGTTAGGATCATGGCTGCCGTGCGCTGGACTAGTTGTAGCTTCCGGGCTGTCTTCAGGGGCAGCCCCACGTAGAGAGCGTTGCAGTAGTCTAGGCGGGATGTGACAAGAGCGTGTACCACCGTGGCCAAGTCAGACTTCCCAAGATACGGGCGCAGCTGGCGCACGAGCCTGAGCTGTGCAAATGCTCCCCTGGTCACCGCCGAGACCTGGGGCTCCAGGCTCAGCGGCGAATCCAGGGTCACACCCAAGCTGCGAACCTGTGTCTTCAGAGGGAGTGCGACCCCATCCAACACAGGCTGTAACCCTATACCCTGTTCGGCCTTGCGACTGACCAGGAGTACCTCTGTCTTGTCTGGATTCAACTTCAATTTGTTCACCCTCATCCAGACCGTCACAGCGGCCAGGCACCGGTTCAGGACTTCGACAGCCTCCTTAGTAGAAGGTGGGAAGGAGTGACAGAGTTGGACATCATCTGCGTACAGGTGACACCCCGAAACTCCGGATGATCTCACCCAGCGGCTTCATGTAGATGTTAAACAGCATGGGAGACAGGATGGAACCCTGAGGAACCCCACAAGACAAAGGTTGTGGGGAAGAACAGGTGTCCCCCAATAACACCTTCTGGGAACAACCCTCCAGAAATGACCGGAGCCACTGTAAAACAGTGCCTCCGAGGCCCATCTCCGCAAGGCGCCCCAGAAGGATACTGTGGTCGACGGTATCGAAGGCCGCTGAGATGTCCAGAAGCACCAACGGGGACACACTCCCCCTGTCGAGCTCCCGGCGCAGATCATCCACTAAGGCGACCAAGACTGTCTCAGTTCCATGCCCCGGTCTGAAACCAGACTGTGCCGGGTCCAGATAATCAGTGTCTCTCAAGAATACCTGGAGTTGTGAGGCCACCACGCTTTCCAGGACTTTGCCCAAAAAGGGAAGATTGGAAACAGGCCGAAAGTTGTCAAATTTAGTGGGGTCCAATGATGGTTTCTTCAACAGCAGTTTTATAATAGCTTGTTTTAAGCTCGCTGGAATTCTGCCTTCCCGAAGGGAGGCGTTAACCACCACCGTTACCCACTCAGCCAATCCCCCTCTGGCCTCTTTTAGCAGCCAGGATGGGCAGGGGTATAGGATGGACGTGGTGGACCTCATTCCTCCAAGTATCTTGTCCACATCCTCGGGCTTCACCAATTGAAATGAATCCATCAAAATAGGACAAGCAGGTGCTCTTGTTGCATCCACAGAGACTGCATTTAACATGGTGTCCAGACCAGAACGGATCAAAGCGACTTTGTCTGCAAAGAACCGAGCAAAAGCTTCACAGCGAGAGATCGAGTTGTCAGGGACCCCACCTTGGGTGGTGGGGCTCAAAAGACCTCTGACAATTCGAAACAACTCAGCCGGACGGTTCTTTGCAGACGCAATAGTGGCCGCAAAGAAAGCCTTCTTTGCGGCTTTTATTGCCGCGGCATATGCCCTCAGAAAGGACACAAACCGTGTTCGATTTGGCTCGCTTGGGTCCGAGTGCCACACACTCTCTAGTTCCCTCTTCCTTCGCTTCATCACTGCCAGCTCCTCGGTGAACCAAGGAGCTGGTTTAGCTCGGCTACTTGAGAGGGGACGTTCCGGAGCGATCGTGTCAATTGCCCTGGTCATCTCCCCATTCCAGAGAGCAACCAGGGCGTCGACAGGATCACCTACCGAGGCGGCGGGAAACTCCCCAAGGGCCGTCAGGAATCCATCCGGATCCATCAGTCTCCTGGGACGGACCATCTTAATGGGTCCTCCACCTCTGCAGAGGTTAGGGGGTGCAGTGAGTCTAAATCTGACCAGGTAGTGGTCGGTCCATGGCAACGGAGAGATGGTTAACTCCTCAACACCGCCACCTTCCTCCCATCCCTGACAGAAAACTAAGTCCAATGCGTGTCCTGCACAGTGAGTGGGGCCAGTTACTTGTTGGGACAGCCCCATGGTTGCCATGGCAGACATGAAGTCCTGAGCCGCTCCTGAAAGGGCCGTCTCGGCGTGGACATTGAAGTCCCCCAGCACAAGGAGCTGCCGGGACTCCAATGCCAGGCTCGAGACCACCCCCGCTAGCTCAGGTAGGGAGACTGTAGTGCAGCGAGGTGGACGGTACACTAACAGAATCCCTATTCTGTCCCGGTCACCCACTCTCAGGTGGACGCATTCAAAATTTGTAGTCTGTGGGATGGGTCCCCTGGTCAGAGGGATGGAATCTCTATAGACCACTGCAACCCCGTCTCCCCGCCCTCCGGATCTTGGTTGGTGCTGCACGGAGAAACCTGGTGGGCAGAGCTGGGTGAGATTCACACCCCCAGCCTCGTCCAACCAGGTCTCCGTGATGCACGCCAGATCTGCCCGCTCATCCAAAATTAGGTCTTGGATGAAGGTGGTTTTTCCGTTGACAGACCTGGCGTTCAACAGCACCACCTTCAGACCGGAGGGACCGCCAACCTGGTTACACCAATTTACCATATAAGGAGACCGGTTTGGAATTGCTAATGTTGGTGCACGATCCCTAGGCCGAATTGTTGGTCTCCTTGTTCCGCATCCCCCCTTCCCCACCACCACTTCTATGGGGGCCCCTCGGCCAATGGAACACCCTCCCCCCTCCATGCCACATTCCATCATTGTGCGCTCTGTTTGCACTTCATTATTAGTTGTTTGATTTGTTAAGGTCTTAAGTCGGTTCGCATTTCCACTCCCTTTGTTCCCCCCCCCCGCCCCATTGCTTCCCACAACCTCCAGCCCGCTACGTCCCTTGTCCCCTCCACAGATAATTAACAGTACAGATAATATATACCAGGGGATGGTGGGACACATGGGTACAGTTGCACACTTACTAGCGCTTCACGGTCTTAATGTGCAGCGAATACTCTTTACAAGTTCTTAAAGTGCGATGTGCAAAGTGCTGTTGGTATCTGACCAAAACCTGTTAAAGTGCAGCATGGAGGTAAAGTGCTAAGATGGATCGATAGCAGCATACAAGTCTAGGGATTAGCAGCAATAGGGATGGGGCGGTTGGCAAAGTGCTATTCTAAACAAGCTTATAGATGTTGGATGTCCATCTGTCAGGAGACCTCATTTATTTATTTATTTATTTATTTATTTCGGGTACTTTTACCCCGCCCTTCTCAACCCCCGAGGGGGGGACTCAGGGCGGCTTACAAAAAAAGGCATGATTCGATGCCTATACAAATTACACATAATGTACAAAACACCATAGTTAAAAAAATTATCACAATTAAAACAATCAAAACATCAATAAACAACACATCATATAAACAATTCACATGCTCAGCGTAAGTCTTTCAGCGTTCCGAATTCCATTCCATTAGTCATTTCCTGGCCATTGTCAATGTCCTTTCCTTTATCTGCCCGATTGTCCGAATGCCTGGTCCCAAATCCAAGTTTTCGGTTTTTTCCTGAAGGAAAGGAGTGATGTCGCTGATCTGATTTCCCTGGGGAGCGAATTCCACAGGTGGGGGGCTGCCACTGAGAAGGCCCTGCTCCTCATCCCCGCCAACCTCACTTGTGATAGAGGCGGGGTCGAGAGTAGGACCTCCCCAGAAGATCTTAGACTCTGAGGTGGGATGTAGAGGGAGATCCATTCGGACAGATACACTGGGCCGGAGCCGTATAGGGTTTTGTAGGTCAAAACCAGCACTTTGAATTGTGCTCGGAATTGGATCGGCAGCCAGTGGAGCTGACGCAACAGGGGGGTGGTTTGCTCCCTGTATGCCTCTCCGGTGAGTAATCTGGCCGCCGACCGCTGGACTAATTGAAGTTTCCGAACAGTCTTCAAAGGCAACCCCATGTAGAGTGTGTCGCAGTAATATAATCGGGATGTAACAAGAGTGTGGACCACTGTGGCCAAGTCCGACTTCCCAAGGTACGGGCGCAGCTGGTGCACAAGTTTAAATTGTGCAAAAGCTCTCCCGGCCACCACCGAGACCTGGGGTTCCAGGTTCAGCGGTGAGTCCAGGATCACTCCCAAGCTGCGAACCTGCGTCTTCAGGGGGAGGTGGCGCAACAGGGGGGTTGTATGCTCCCTGCGCTCTGCTCCTGTTAGAATCATGGCTGCCGCACGTTGCACTAATTGAAGCTTCCGGGCCGTCTTCAAGGGCAGCCCCACGTAGAGAGTGTTGCAGTAGTCTAGGCGGGATGTGAAGAGAGCGTGGACTACCGTGGCCAAGTCAGACTTCCCAAGGTACGGGCGCAGCTGGCGCACAAGTTTTAACTGTGCAAATGCTCCCCTGGTCACCACTGAAACCTGGGGTTCCAGGTTCAGCGATGAGTCCAGGAGCCCTCCCAAGCTGAGAACCTGCGTCTTCAGGGGGAGTGGAACCCCGTCTAACACAGGCTGTAACCCTATGCCCTGTTCGGCCTTCCAACTGACCAGTAGGACCTCTGTCTTGTCTGGATTCAGTTTCAATTTGTTAGCTCTCATCCAGTCTGACACAGCAGCTAGACACTGATTCAAGGTCTGGACAGCCTCCTTGGTGACCGGTGGAAAGGAGTGACAGATTTGGACATCATCTGCGTAGAGATAACATCTCAGTCCGAAACTCCAAATGATCTCCCCCAGCGGCTTCATGTAGATGTTAAATAACATCGGGGACAAGATTGAACCCTGTGGGACTCCACACAACAACGGTTGTGGGGCCGAACAGGTGTCTCCCAATAACACCTTCTGGGACCATCCCTCAAGGAAGGATCGGAGCCACTGCAAAGCCGTGCCCCTGAGCCCCATATCCATGAGGCACCCCAGAAGGATACCGTGATCGACGGTATCGAAGGCCGCAGAGAGGTCCAGCAAAACTAACAGGGACACACTCCCCCTGTCCTTTGATTGTCTCTTCCTGCACAACACAAGAGGGTTGGTCTGCATGGCCTTTGTGTACCCCTTTCAACCCTAGGTTATTCGGTGCCATAGAGATTCTTGCAGTAAGAAAGTCACTTACAAACGCAGCAGGTCTTGCAGAGATTATCTGATTCTATGTTAGCATCTTGGCAATGTAATCTGTTGCTCAGTTGGAAAATCCCATAATTCCTGTGGCCGTCTTCAAATGAAAGGACATGTTCGCTATTCAGCTTACTTCCATGAGTAGCAAAACAGACCCCTGGAAGAAAGTAAGAAAGTTCATGCCTTACATTGAAGATGGAACAATCTCGAATAGCATCCTCTATGGGTGCTTTCCACCCACAACACCTTGCAGAAAGCACCCCAAAAGTGCCAAAGCACTCCCCACCCAAGAAGAGAGCCAGGTATGCCCCGATTTAGGACATTTCTTTATTGGAGACCTTCTCAAAACCACTCTTTTGGCAGGGACATCATGCCTTTGCCCAGCCTTGTGCCAGAAGGAATAGAGCAGTGGTTCTCAACCTTGGGTCCCCAGATGTTTTTGGCCTACAATGACCAGAAATCATAACAGCTGGTAAACAGGCTGGGATTTCTGGGAGTTGTAGGCCAAAAACATCCGGGGACCCAAGGTTGAGAAGCACTGGAATAGAGGGATGCTTTTGGGTCTGTCCTGATCTATAATATAAATCTGTAAGGGGCGTCCAACGGAGCAGCAAAACTCTACAACCCCCCAACGAAACTGAACCAAAATTGCCATGCCCCTAGGACAACCCACTAGGTACAAACTAATGTACTCCAAATTAAAAACAACACAACAACACACAGATAAAACGGCAAAACAACTGAGCATGCGCACTGCCGCAAAGTCCCCAGCGCGCGCGCGCACATGGCCGAACGGCCAACGCACCCTCCGCACTTCCCTCCCTCCCTCGCCCCACCCAGCACGAACCCGTCGCCGCCCACACACACACCCACACACACACGCAACGCAACTTCCCCCCACCCCTTCCGGCCCTGAAACACTCCTTCCCTCCTCCAACGCAGCTCCGGTAAGACATGCCCCCTCCTGGTAACACACCACCCCTCCTTTCCCCGCAACACACACACACACACGCCGCTAACACACCACCCCTCCCCCGCAACACACACACACGCCGCTAACACCCCCTCCCTTCCCCGCAACACACACACACGCCGCTAACACACCCCCCTCCCTTCCCCGCAACACACACACATGCCGGTAACACCCCCCCTCCCTTCCACGCCACACACACACTCACGCCGGTAACATACCACCCCTCCCTTCCCCGCAACACACACACACACCGCTAACACACCACCCCTCCCTTCCCCCGCAACACACACACACTCCGCTCAGGAGTTAAGTCCTGAGAGGGAAAAGTGTCAGCTTGACAGAGAGCAGGGAGATTGATTTTGCAAAGAGAAGAGAGGTATTTTGGGGAGCTTTGATTTTTCTGGCAGAGAGCATTTTGTGACAGGCAAGGCTGCATTATTGGCCAGGACGGTCAAAGTAGTCGCCTGGGTGCTTGTGTGGGTTTTACACAAGTGGTTTGCTCTCTGAGTTAGAGTAGATTAGCTTTTAGAGGACTCTGCTTAGAGTGTGGCTAATTGCTCTGGGGACAACTTGTTTAGGTTAGTCTGGGGAACTCACTGCTACTGTGTTAGTGTAGAGCGAGGAGTTTTACTCGTATCTAAGTCAAGTAAACTGTTTAAAGAAACCATCAAGAATTTTGTACTTCAGTAAAGTGGGAAGGTGAAAGAGAAAAGAAAAGAAGAAGAAAAGGGGCCTTTTAAAACACTTCCAGGAGTTCCCAGAACAGAGAATTTGGGAATTGAATAATACCCTTAAATCCTTGTTGTCTTTTAATCCTATTGTTTGATCGGCGGCTTCCCATTGATGATCCTTTGAGTTTCTTCAAGGAACAACGCTGATATAAATTTCCTTATTTGTCCCTTTTATATATTCCAGAAAATTTCCCCAGTTGGTTCTGGGTGGTTTTGTCATGTTCTGTGATATTTTTTGTGCCAAAATATCCATATTCATGATATCCCATACATACCAAATGTGAACACTGGTGGAGTTTGGGGAAAATACAATCTTGACATTCGGGAGTTGCAGTTGCTGGGATTTATAGTTCACCTACAATCACAGAGCATTCTAAACCCCACCAACGATGGAATTGAACCAAACTTGGAACACAGTTCTCCCAACTGTTTGAGTCTCAGTGGACTCAAACAATGATGGATCTGGACCAAACTCTACACGAATACTCAATATGCCCAAATGTGAACTCTGGTGGAGTTTGGGGGAAATACAATCTTGACATTTGGGACTTATTGTTGCTGGGATTTATAGTTCACCTACAATCACAGAGCATTCAAAACCCCACCAACGATGGAATTGAACCAAACTTGGCACACAGTTCTCCCAACTGTTTGAGTCTCAGTGGACTCAAACAATGATGGATCTGGACCAAACTCTACACGAATACTCAATATGCCCAACTTAGAAAGAAGGAACTCACACTCAGCCAAGGAGAAGCCCCCGATTCCATCCACCTTGGCTTCATACAGCATCTGGGCCAAATGGCAGGGCGAGAAAATCCTGCTTTCGTTCCCTCCAAGGAGGAGAAAGAGAACTGCCAAAGGGAAAAGCTTCATTGCTCCAGCCGCTTTCCTTTGCCAGAGATCCACTTTTATCTCCAGGGAGCCTCATGTGGGAGGACCACACTGGGAAATGGGCCAATTCCCAAAGCAAAAAGGCAGCAAGAGAGAGATAGAGATCACGGGCGCTGAGTATGTGGAAGAGTTCGTGTCCTGGAGCTGGAAGGCACTCCAAAGGCCATCCGGTCCTACCCCCTCGTTCCATGAAGTTGGACACTGATAGGAATCAGAGCTGTGAGGCTCAAAATAACCTTCACTGGAGGTGGTTCAACAAAAATGGCATGGCCTGACTTACCAGGCCATGGAGGTTGCGGTGTGGGGTTTCCCCCCCCCCCCGCCATTTGGCCTGAGGGGGGCTTCTTCTTCCCAGAAGCCCCCTCACCCAGCGGGAAAGTTCCCGCGGTTTAGATTAGGTGGCCCTATCAGTTGCCGGCCACGCCTCCTGGCAGGAGAGCCCACAGCTGGCCTCTCCTCCCTCGTGGGCACTCTACTTAAGGCTGCCCTTGTGCCCACCATCAGCACTGGGCCGGCAGCAGCTGACTGAGGAGTGAGTGAGCAACAGCCGATCGAGGAGCGAGCACCAGCTGATTGAGGAGAGAGCAGCAGCAGCGGCGGAAGCAGCAGAGGAGGACCCAGGAGCAACGGATTAAACGGTTGGGTCTCGGGCCTGCACCCACTTTGCCTTCTCTCCCCGGGGGGGGGACAGTTTCCAGGAGGTTGCTCCTGTGGGCCACCCCCCCCACCCCTGGGTCCCCGTTCCTCCCTGCCTGCTGCCCGCCACCCAGCTCCTCGCCCGGGGGGCTCCCATGCCCCCTCCTACCCGTTCTGGGTGCCTCACGGGGGCTCCTCCATCTGGCGCAGGCCTGGTCGGGCCTTCAGCCTTGAGCAGCTCCCAGGCCGGGCTGGCCTGGCGCCTGCCCGAGGCTTAGCTCCTCTCTGCGGCCCGCCGGCCGGCCCGTCGGCCCCGGGCAGCGCCGGGCCTGCCCACCCCTGGGAGGGTGTTCCCCCCGGGGTGCGGCTCCCCTCTGCGGCCCGCCGGCAGCCCTTCGGGGGCTCCGGGGGCCGCGCGCCTGCGCCGGAAGTGCCTGCGGCCTACTTCCGGCGCAGGCCCGGCCGGGCACTCGGCCTCGGGCAGCGCCCTTGGCCTCCCCCGGGCCTGCCCACCCCCGGGAGGGTGCCCCCCCCGGGATGCGGCTCCCCTCTGCGGCCCGCCGGCAGCCCTCCGGGGGCTCCAGGGGCCGCGCGCCCGCGCCGGAAGTGCCTGCGGCCTACTTCCGGCGCAGGCCTGGCCGGGCCCTCTGCCTTGGGCAGCACCCCCGACCTCCCCCGGGCCTGCCCATCCCCGGGAGGGTGTTCCCCCCGGGGTGCGGCTCCCATCTGCGGCCCGCCGGCAGCCTTCGGGGGGCTCCGGGGGCCGCGCGCAGCCCAGGCCTGGCCGGGCCCTCGGCCTTGGGCTGCACCCCTGCCCCCCCCTCGGGGTTCAGGTGCCCCCCCCGGGGGTTCAGCTTCTCCTCCCGGTGGCTCTGGGGCCTAGCCCCCCCCCCCCCCGGCCGGCCTGGCCGTTTGCCTCCTCAGTGCCCTGTGTGGATGCAGGTGCACTACAACTCCCGAACCCAAGGTCTATGTCCACCACCCACTTCCAGACTTTCCTGTTGGTCATGAGAGTTCTGTGTGCCACACCTGGTTCAACTTCATCCTTTGTGGGGTTCACATGCTCTTTGAGTATGGTGAACAAAAATCCCACAACCACTACCCCCCCCCCCTTGTCAACTCCAATACCCCCAAGGAGACAGAGTTTCTTCTCCCACACTAGACATTTTCATGCCTGTCCCTGCAGTGAGCCCCGGCGTCCCCATCCCAGTTGCCTTCTGGAGCCACTGGTGAAGGGCTCCCACGCCGGGAGCCTCTTCCTCGCCCCAGGAGCGGCGAGTCCCTCAGCTGACCGGCTCCCTCAGTCAGGCTGCTCTTCCTCCGGGATCGTGTCCAGGCACGCTTTGCTGCAGGCCTTCCTTGCCCCTGCAGCCGCCAGCCCGCATCAAGGGTCTCCCCATAGCGCCGCAACGCGCTCCCCCCCCCCACCTCCCAGAGATGCCTCTAAAGCAGCGTCTTTTTATGCAGTTCTGTCACTTAGGGCTTCATCCACATGGCTCCACAGAGGAAGTCGGCCAGGAAGGCAGCAGAAACCTGGACAGCGGCGTTGAATCCAGCGCGTGTCAACAGGAGAAGCAGTAATGATGCCCCCGCAGGAGAGCAACTGGAGCCTGCCCAACCATCGCCCGGCCAGGCCTCGTCTGCGCACACGGCCAACCAGGAGGCCAGAGTGCTGGAGGGGATATCCCAAAACATGGAGGGGATCTCCCAGAACATTGCCACCATTGTGGACAGGCTGGGTAAGCTTGAATCTAAAGTTTATTCCCACCCAGGCACGGCATCAGCTTCCCCCCACGAAAGGGAGCACCGGCGAGAAAAGAGGAGGAGGCCTAGGGAAAGCGACGAAAGCAACTCAGCCGAATTGGAGCCCAGCGAACAGGCATCCTGTGAAGAAATATCCAGCGACGAGGGGGAGGAGGTCTCGCCAGGACCCTGCCTCTGCAGTCACAGGAGCAAACCAAAACCTAAGAGGTGCAGGTCGTCAAAATGCTGTCGCCACTACTCATCCGACAGCGACTCTTCGGAGGGTGAGTATGCCCTAGCAGACTCTGTGGACAGGGAGAATTATTGGAGGTCGGAGGCCCTCGTGCCGGGCCTCCCTGAGTGGGCTCTCAAATGCAGGTCCGAGACAGGTGCCATCTCTGACCCTCCTTGTAGGGCGTGGGAGCGGGGCAAGCCCTCCTCCCCAGCCCTCCCCCCCGTTTTTCAGGACAACGAGGACCCCCCCGGCACCCACCTCTCCCCTCGCCTCAGGAGTAAGATCCTGAAAGGCTACTATGTCGACATTTTCACCCTGCTAAAGCCCCAAGGGGAGGAGGGGCGGGAACACCCTTCCAAGGGCAGGCATCAGAAGAGGGACAGGAGCAGGCCAGCCGAGCGGACTTTCTCCAACTGGGTGGCTGGTTATACAGAGTTTGCGGGAGTGGTAACAGCGGCTTTTCCCGAGCGGGGGTGGCACCTGCTCAATCATCAGAAGCACGTCTCTAGGGCCAGAGAACTAGCGGGCGACGCGGCAGCCATTGCCTATGACTCAGCCTTCAGAAAGAGGGCATCCCAGAGTGCCAGAGCCAGATGGGACCTTATCAGTCACGATATCTGGCTCACCGAGGTGGGGCCCAGCATAAAGGGTAAGCCAGGGTCAGGAAGGTCAGACAGGGCCTGGGGAAGGCGTGACTCCAAGAGGGCTGTCTGCTGGGAGTTCAACATGGGGAAGTGCCAGCGGGCACGTTGCCATTTCGAGCACGTCTGTGAGTATTGCTCGGGAGGGCACACCAAGATGGCTTGCAGTAAACAGCCGGGCACCTTGCAGCCGTTTCGATCAGGCCGGGCTGGCGCACAGCCTGGCAACAGGAAGGAGCCTGGAGGAGCCAACGCAGGACAGGGTAAGTGAATCTCTTCCCAGTCCCTTTGCCCTAGCCAGCACCCCCGTTTCTCTCCCACCCATGGTTCCCTGGCTCAGGGCTTATCCCGACAGGGCTGCCGCGTCCCTCCTCGAGGAGGGTTTCTCTTCCGGTTTCCGCATCCCGCCTATGGGACCTAGGAGGTCCTACACCTCAGGCAACTTAAAATCGGCGGCCCAGATGCCTGAGGTGCTTAGTGGCAAGATCGCTAAGGAGCTTGCCGCAGGCAGAATTGCTGGTCCTTTCCTCGCCCCCCCTCTGGAAAATTTCAGGGTCTCCCCTCTGGGAGTGGTCCCCAAGAAGGCCCCAGGTGAATTCCGGCTCATCCACCACCTCTCATACCCTAGAGGGGCCTCTGTTAACGACGCCATCCCCCCCGAGCTCTGCTCAGTAAAGTACGCCTCTTTCGACCATGCGGTCAGCTTGGTGCAGGCCAAGGGACCTGGGGCCCTTATGGCAAAATGTGACATCCAGTCGGCTTTCCGGCTGGATGTCACATTCAATGGCCTGTGGTACTTCGACAAGGCCATGCCCATGGGCTGCGCAGTCAGTTGCGCAGCTTTTGAGACCTTTAGCTCCTTCTTGGAATGGGTAGCCAGGACCATTTCCCAATCCAGCTCCATCACTCACTACTTGGACGACTTCCTTTTTGTGGGAAAGCAGGGCGGCGGTGAGTGCGCTCGCCTGCTCAGCACGTTCATGGCCTTGGCTAAGGTATTCGGCATCCCCTTAGCTCAGGAAAACACCGAGGGCCCCTCCACATCCATAGTCTTCCTGGGGATCCAGCTAGATTCCGTCAGGGGTCTATCTTGCTTGCCAGCGGACAAGCTCTCCGCCCTCCGGGCCCGCATCGAAGAGGCAGCTGCAAAAAGGAAGGTAACATTGAGGGAGCTGCAGGCCCTCCTGGGCCACCTCAACTTCGGCTGCAAGGTGGTGTCCCCGGGTAGACCCTTCTGCGCTCGGCTGGCGCGGGGTACGGCTGGGGCATGTGCACCCCACCACAGGATCCGAGTGACCCAAGGTATGCGCGAAGATCTCAGGTTGTGGATCCAGTTTCTGCGGAGGTACAACGGGGTTTCCATGTGGCAGACCAGGTGGGAGCTGGGGAGTGAGTTGCAGGTCCATTCAGACACGTCAGGGAGTATTGGTTTTGGGGTTTTCCTGCAGGGTCATTGGTGCGCAACCAAATGGCCAGACAGCTGGAAAAAAGGTAACCTGCTTAGGGATCTAACATTCCTTGAATTCTTCCCTATCTTGGTGGCAGTGCGAATATGGACCAACTTATTTAGAAACAAGAGGGTGCGCTTCTGGTGTGACAACCAGGCGGTGGTCCGGGTGGTCAACCGGCAGTCTTCCAAGTCGGCCAGGGTCATGCGATTAGTCAGGCTTTTCATATTAACATGTTTGGAAGCTAACATCACCTTTTCAGCAAGGTACATTCCAGGGGTGAACAACGAGATAGCCGATGCGTTATCCCGTTTCCAGGAGGACAGGTTTCGCTCTCTAGCTCCAGGTGCAGACCTACTGCCTGCCAGCTTCCCCCTAGACCTGTGGACCCTTGGAGACGGGAGGCTTGGGCAGGACTGATGGATTCCATTGCACCGGCTACGCAGAAGGCATACCGAGCGGCTATAGCGAAATTCAACAGGTTCAGGCTGGAGGTCGGATACGGCGGCAGATGGCCAGTTTCGGAGGACGAGGTTCTGCACTTCCTCATACACCAGAGGAGAAACGGGGTGACCGCACATGCCATGCGTCTCCAGCTGGCGGGGATCGCCTTCTTTAGCAAGGCAGCCGGGTGCGGTGACCCCTGCCAGTCATTCAGGATCAGGAAGCTTCTCAGGAGTTGGACTAAGCAAGCGCCCAGGCAGCAGGACACCAGGCGCCCCCTGTCGTACAAGATCCTCAATCAGATCATCCCAGCACTTAAGAGGATCTGCTCATCTTGCTACGAGGTGAAGTTATTCACTGCAGCCTTTACAACGGCTTTCTTTGGGGCCCTTCGCCTGGGGGAGGTGGTGGCTAACTCTAAGAGGGACCTCTCAGACAGGGCCCTGCAGCTCAGGGATGTGTCCATCCAGGCCAAGGTCCTGGCCCTCAGGGTATGCAAATCCAAAACAGACCAGGGGGGAAAGGGGGTCACCCTGTCCATCCAAGGCTTGGATCCAGGGCAACTTTGCCCTGTGAGGGCTCTTGCTAGGTTCCTAAGGGCTCGCGACCCATCCCCGGGCTTCCTTTTCATCCACCGGGATGGGAGCCCACTCACCCGCTTTCAATTCATGGCTGTTTTCCGGGCGGCCCTCCGGCACCTGGGCCTTCCCCAAGCGGAATTCGGTGGGTACTCCTTTAGAATTGGGGCAGCTACCGTAGCGGCCAATGGTGGTGTCTCCGTTGAGGTTATTAAGGCCATGGGGCGCTGGAAATCATCTGCCTATTCTTCCTATATCAGGCCGGGCCTTCTCCTCGAAGGAACCCGCCCTGCCGGTTGTTCTTTTTCTTGCACCCACAGAGCAAGCAAGCGTAAGAAAGGAGATGTGAAAGGCTCACGGAGCAGCTGTGTCCAGCAGCGGCCAGGTGCCAGCACGCGGAGGAGGCAAGCTGAGGCATGGAAGGGCAGATAACAAGAGATTTGGCATTCTGCCTACCCCTGCATTGTCAACTATGAAGGCGCGCTAAAAGGACACGGAGCCAGCATAGGACTGTACTATGGAGGGTTGAGCTCAGGGGAGTGTTTTCCCCTTTATTGGAAGCAGCAACCAGGGTTGGCGGCAAAGGGGAGTGGGGTCCACCCCCCTTTTTGTGGCGTGGGCATGGGCCCTGGATCCGGTTTGGTATCCCCCCCTCAGCGGTGAAGGGGGAACGCCTGGTGTCTCAGGGGTGCCGAGTGCATTGGGCCCGGTATTGTGCCGGTGGCACCCCTGTGTGGCTTGCGGTATCGGACAGCAGTGGGCTGCCCGATCTTGATCCAGGACCCATGCATGGCTGCCAACCCTTGTTCCTGTTATCAATAAATGAGTTGTGGCCATTGTTTATCCCAATACCTGGTGTGAGTGGTTTTTTCTTGGGAGGTGTATCGCCCGTGCACACGCAAATGGCATGGCCTGACTTACCAGGCCATGGAGGTTGCGGTGTGGGGTGTCCCCCCCCCCCCGCCATTTGGCCTGAGGGGGGCTTCTTCTTCCCAGAAGCCCCCTCACCCAGCGGGAAAGTTCCCGCGGTTTAGATTAGGTGGCCCTATCAGCTGCCGGCCACGCCCCCTGGCAGGAGAGCCCACAGCTGGCCTCTCCTCCCTCGTGGGCACCCTACTTAAGGCTGCCCTTGTGCCCACCATCAGCACTGGGCCGGCAGCAGCTGATCCACCCACCCACCCTGCATGGTTCCGGGAACTGTTTGTTGTTAGTTTGTTTTGTCAGTTGTCACAGTTACCTGTTCTTGCTGTTGTTCATGCGTTTCGTCACAACTCTGGTTGGCGTGGGCATGGGCCCTGGATCCGGTTTGGTATCCCCCCCTCAGCGGTGAAGGGGGAACGCCTGGTGTTTCAGGGGTGCCGAGTGCATTGGGCCCGGTATTGTGCCGGCGGCACCTCTGTGTGGCTTGCGGTATCGGACAGCAGTGGGCTGCCCGATCTTGATCCAGGACCCATGCATGGCTGCCAACCCTTGTTCCTGTTATCAATAAATGAGTTGTGGCCATTGTTTATCCCAATACCTGGTGTGAGTGGTTTTTTCTTGGGTTGGCGGGGGGAGGTGTATCGCCTGTGCACACGCAAATACAACAGAGTGCCAGAAGCACATTTCAGAACCAGGAGAAATTCACGTGTAATGGGCCAGGATTAGTTTCCATTCAACAGGATGGCACAGGAGTTCCAAAACTATGTGTTCATCGAAGTCAAAAGAAATCCATTCTGGATAGAAAAAGGTCTTGGAGATAACAAGCTTACTAAGCTATCTTCTAAGAAAGGTAAAAGGAGAAAAATACCGCAATAGTGTCCATGCAGCTACATCTTGGCTGGAGAAAGGCAAGCTGCGTCCTTGCTCAATGGAAGACAAAGGCAGGAAGAGAAAGGGCCAAAATTGTTGGGACTCAGCCTGTGATTGAACCTGAGCCTGTGCTTCAGTCTCCTGATGTTTCTGTGTCTGATGTGGGTAATGAGGAGGGAAGTCAGTCTCCTGTTGCTTCTGATGTGGGGGATGCTGGGACTGACTCTGAGGTGCAAGATGGAGACACTTTGGTCAATGAGTTTCATGCAGACACTGACAGAGAGGCTTCGGTGCAAAGGGCAGATTCTCATGAGAATGCGTCTGTCAGGCCTTGGGAGGAAGGTTTACTCCCTCCGCCTGTGAGCTCTCCAGATTCTAGTTTGGGAAACAGTCTGACACCTGATAAAGTTAATGAGGAGTCAGATAAGCAGAGTCAGCGGCTGGTGATTAGTCAGAATCGACAAGAGGCCCAATGTTTACGTAGATCCAAAAGAATTTGTCAATGAAAGTCAAAGACTGGGGAGGAAAGAAACCCGTTTTTTGGGATTTAAGGTTTGCCTGGAGAAAATCTTCTCAGATCAGGCATCGTTTGGAAACCAAGTGTTTGTGCCATGGAAGTCTTGTTCAAGGGATCGTGTTTCTGTGGAGTTTTTTAGCCTTTTGAATTGTCTTTGCATCCTGCTTGATTCCTGTCTGGAATAATGCTGTCTTGGATTGCCTGTATTTCTTGTGTGGACGTTGCTTTGGGTTACTACTGTTTATGGACGAATACTTTTTGGAACCTTCTGATTTTCATACAAGCATTTATTTCTTCTGGCTATTTACTAAGCTTTAATAAAAGAAGATTTGATTCTTCATTCTTCGTGTGGTGTGTTTTAAGTCAGAGGGCTTCTTCTGGACCTGGAGTGCAAAAAAATGGAGAATGACCACGGGGTGTGGCGCAGCTGGTTAGTAGCCAGCTGCATTAAATCACTACTGACAGGAGGTCATGAGTTCGAAGCCAGCCATTTCAGAACCAGGAGAGACTCACGTGTAATGGGCCAGGATCCGTTTCCATTCAACAGGATGACACAGGAGCCACAACTTTAGTTTCCAAAACTATGTGTTTATTGAAGTCAAAAGAAATCCATTCAGGATAGAAAAAGGTCTTGGAGATAACAAGCTGACTAAGCTATCTTCTAAGAAAGGTAAAAGGAGAAAAATACCAGAATAGTATCCATGCAGCTACATCTTGGCTGGAGAAAGGCAAGCTGCGTCCTTACTCAATGGAAGACAAAGGCAGGAAGAGAAGGGGCCAAAATGGAGAATGACCACAAGGTGTGGCACTGCTAGTTAGTAGCCAGGTGCATTAAGTCACTACTGACCGAGAGGTCATTACTTCGAAGACAGCCCAGGTCAGAGTGAGCTCCCAACCATAAATAGTCTAGCTTGCTGTTGACCTATAGTTTCTTACTGTACTTAGGCGATCCTTCATTGACCGAGTAAGTATTTTTTTAAAAAACTCACAGTGTGGTGTGTGCTGGATTTCTAGTGGGCTGCTGCTGGAGTTCTGTTTCCCCAGTGTGGAGTACCAGCAGGAGATGCTGATGGTGAAATAGCTATTTACTTGGGTGTGATCCTGGACTCATTGCTGATCTGAGCCTGGAACCCCAGGTTTCGGCGGTGACCAGAGGAGCATTCGCACAATTATAGAATCATAGAATCATAGAATCAAAGAGTTGGAAGAGACCTCATGGGCCATCCAGTCCAACCCCATTCTGCCAAGAAGCAAGAATATTGCATTCAAATCACCCCTGACAGATGGCCATCCAGCCTCTGCTTAAAAGCTTCCAAAGAAGCAGTCTCCACCAGACTCCGGGGCAGAGAGTTCCACTGCTGAACGGCTCTCACAGTCAGGAAGTTCTTCCTCATGTTCAGATGGAATCTCCTTTCTTGTAGTTTGAAGCCATTGTTCCATTGCGTCCTAGTCTCCAGGGAAGCAGAAAACAAGCTTGCTCCCTCCTCCTCCCCCCTGTGGCTTCCTCTCACATATTTAAACATGGCCCTCATCATATCTCCTCTCAGCCTTCTCTTCTTCAGGCTAAACATGCCCAGCTCCTTAAGCCACTCCTCATAGGGCTTGTTCCCCAGACCCTTGATTATTTTAGTCGCCCTCCTCTGGACACATTCCAGCTTGCAAAAAAAGCCAGTGGGATGTTGGCCTGCATCAATAGGAGCATAGTGTCTAGATCCAGGGAAGTCATGCTCCCCATGCTCTATATTGCCTTGGTTGGACCACACCTGGAATATTGTGTCCAATTCTGGGCTCCACAATTGAAGAGAGAGATTGACAAGCTGGAATGTGTCCAGAGGAGGGCGACTAAAATGAGGGTCTGGGGAACAAGCCCTATGAGGAGCGGCTTAAGGAGCTGGGCATGTTGGCTTCCTACCACATATTTATACATGGCTATCATATCTCCTCTCAGCCTTCTCTTCTTCAGGCTAAACATGCCCAGCTCCTTAAGCCGCTCCTCATAGGGTTTGTTCTCCAGACCCTTGATCATTTTAGTCGCCCTCCTCTGGGCACATTCCAGTGGACATCAGGCATGCCCCATCTCTGGCAATCTTTAGGAGGAGCTTGAAAACGTTGTTGTGAAGTCAATACGGACTTTAGGAGGGTCTCCCCAGTAAGAGAGACCCCTAGGACCGCACCAAAGAGGATCCATGACCTTGGCGAGCTGTCAGAGAAGCCTGATTCCAGCAATTTTATTAATATTAATAATTGAAATGAGACTCTTGCCAAGGCGAAGAAGTGGCACCGAGGTTTATTGTGCGATTCAGCTGAAGCGGATGCAATGGCAGTGATCATTCACATGCAAGCATGCTAACACAAAGTTTGGAGGCATTTTTATAGCAGAAACATGTACAAAGATTTCAAATTTCCCGCCCGCCTTTCCCCGCCCGGCTCGTCGATGATTGGCTGATGGCCTGAACAGCTGGGAGGAGGCTCGGTGGCCCGCCCTCAGCCTGAGCCAATCGCAAGGCTTCCCCGCTTCTGGGGAGCCAATCAGGATGCTTTCCCCACTTCTGGGGATTGACAAATCAGGGAAGAGGAGGCGGGGCGATCAGAGATAATGGAAGGCGATGAGATTATGGCTTATTGAAAGAATCGGCCAGCTGAGACATTGAGGCATTGTTTTGCCGACTGAGAATTGATTGAATTAGGAAGGGTTTTCTTGTCCCTGATCTGTCACTCCTTCCCACCTGCTACTAAGGAGGCTGTCGAGGTCCTGAACCGGTGCCTGGCCGCTGTAATGGTCTGGATGAGGGCGAACAAACTGAAACTAAATCCAGACAAGACAGAGGTACTCCTGGTCAGTCGCAAGGCCGAACGGGATATAGGGTTACAGCCTGTGCTGGACGGGGTCGCACTCCCCTTGAAGGCGCAGGTTCGCAGCTTGGGTGTGACCCTGGACTCATCGTTGAGCCTGGATCCCCAGGTTTCAGCGGTGACCAGGGGAGCATTTGCACAGCTTAGGCTCGTGCGCCAGCTGCGCCCGTATCTCGGGAAGTCTGACTTGGCCACGGTGGTACACGCTCTTGTCACATCCCGCCTGGATTACTGCAACGCTCTCTACGTGGGGCTGCCCTTGAAGACGGCCCGG
Source organism: Anolis sagrei (assembly GCF_037176765.1). Classification (NCBI taxonomy): domain Eukaryota; kingdom Metazoa; phylum Chordata; class Lepidosauria; order Squamata; family Anolidae; genus Anolis; species Anolis sagrei. The sequence continues at coordinate 197,441,664 of NC_090025.1, read as the reverse complement.
AAGCTTCAGCTGGTCCAGCGTGCGGCAGCCATGTTACTAACTGGAGCGGGTAGCAGGGAGCACACAACGCCCTTGTTGTCCCAGCTTCACTGGCTGCCGATTTGCTACCGGACCCAATTCAAGGTGCTGGTCTTGGCCTACAAAGCCCTAAACGGTTCCGGCCCAAAATACCTTTCTGACCGCATCTTGGCCTACGAGCCCACGAGGACCTTGAGATCGTCTGGGGAGGCCCTTCTCTCGATCCCGCCTGCATCACAGGCACGGCTGGCGGGGACGAGGGAGAGGGCCTTCTCGGTGGTGGCCCCCCGGCTGTGGAACACTCTCCCGGCACACATCAGACAGGCGCCCTCCCTCATGTCCTTTCGAAAAAGCCTTAAGACCTGGCTGTTCGAGAGGGCATTTAATTAAGTGCTAAGCAACAACATTACGGTAATGAGAACTGGAATGGTATAAGGAAAATGAGACTGGCTATGATTCTACTAAGAGACGAAGCGGATTTTTATGTAGTTTGTATTTGTTGTATAGTCATATGTTGTTGATACTGGCCTCTGTAACTGTCTTTTTATGTGTACTGTACACCGCCATGAGTCGCCCGTAAGGGCTGAGAATGGCGGTCAATAAGTGCATCTAATAAATAAATAAATAAATAAAAGAAGTTTGCTTTGTGAGCCAGGTGAAGAAGACGAACCGGCAAAAAGACTCCCTAGCGGGCAGCCTGGCCAGCATTGTCTGAAATAATCAAAACTTGCCTAAGGGGAAATTAACATTGATCAGACCAACTCAGAAAATCAATGAAACACTTCCTTGCTATTGTCCATGCTAATGTCTGTGGAAGGTTGGTTTCGAGGGGAACAACAGCCCCCCTCAGGCACTGAGTGTTTCCTGGTCGCCTTTCTGGGGCAAGGGGCAAGGGTAAGACAAAAGGGCAAAAAATATTTCATAGGAAGATACATACATACAATTCATAAGCATTTCACAGCAGCAAAGACCCAATCCCTACCCCACACCACAAGTATATTTAATAAAAGAATTAATTTTATTTGGAGACTTTGAGTCCACTGTTCTTGAAGAAAGTTCATGAGAAATAATGTTTCCCTGAAGTCCCAGACCGGCAACAGTGATGTTTGCAAAGGCTGGCAGATGGAACTCTGGCCGAGTTGCCATGAATCCACGTCTTGGTCCTTGGAAAACTAGAACCCCCTTCCCAAGGACTGGGGCCCCCTGGCCAGGCTCCTCTCCAAAATCCCATAGGGGAACCGCATGAAGTCCCCGGGTCTGGAGCTCAGCAGGGGCGAGCGGCGGCAAGGAGCAGTCGAATTGTTTGCATGGAACCGGCGTTCTTGGCAATCAGCTGTTTCTGACAAAATATATTCTCAAAAATCGAGAGGTTATTTCCCGGGCGTAGGGATCCAAAATAGAAAAAGTGAGACAGCAGATAGGCTTAGAATATTGCAGGGAAAAATATGACATTAAAATGGAGCCGATCCGCCATTTTATGATTTCGTGGATACCGAGATCCGAAAGGAGAAATCCCGTATCCGCGGTTTCAAATAACGCAGATTCGGCGTCCCTGGAACACCAGGAAGGCATTCTGGGCGGGCTCGCGGTTCCCCGGAGCCTGGAAAAGGATAATTTCATGCAATTTGATGGTTCAGGCAAGGAAAGACACAAAGTATCAAGCGGAAAAGTTAAAAGTTGCAATTTCAAGTACTTTTATTAGGGGAATAGCTACAATGTACAATAGCTACAAGAAAAACGAAATGCAAAGATATAGAATGGGGGAGGCCTGGCTCGAGAGCAGTACGTGTGAAAAAGATCCTGGAGTCCTCGTGGAAAACAAGTTAAACATGAGCCAGGAATGTGATGTGGCGGCAAAAAAAGCCAATGGGATTTTGGCCTCCATTAATAGGTGCATAGTGTCTAGATCTAAGGAAGTAATGCTACCCCTCTATTCTGCTTTGGTTAGACCACATCTGGAATATTGTGTCCAATTCTGGGCACCACAATTCAAGAGAGAGATTGACAAGCTGGAATGTGTCCGGAGGAGGGCGACTAAAATGATCAAGGGTCTGGAGGACAAGCCCTATGAGGAGTGGCTTAAGGAGCTGGGCATGTTTAGCCTGAAGAAGAGAAGACTGTGAGGAGACATGATAGCCATGTATAAATATGTGAGAGGAAGCCACAGGGAGGTGGAGGGAGCAAGCTTGTTTTCTGCTTCCTTGGAGACTAGGACGCATTGGAACAATGGCTTCAAACTACAAGAGAGGAGATTCCATCTGAACATGAGGAAGAACTTCCTGACTGTGAGAGCCGTTCAGCAGTGGAACGCTCTGCCCCGGAGTGTGGTCGAGGCTCCTTCTTTGGAAGCTTTTAAACAGGGGCTGGATGGCTATCTGTCAGGGGTGATTTGAATGCAATATCCCTGCTTCTTGGCAGGATGGAGTTGCTGGATGGCCCATGAGGTCTCTTCCAACTCTTTGATTCTATGATTCTATGATCCTGTCATGCTTGAAGGCACAATGACACCAAAGCTGCCCTGGTGGCCCATAGGTGACCAATAGCTGCGAATTTTGAGCCCGTATCACACTAGAGCTGAGTGTGCAGGCAAGGAGTGTGCATCCCACGGGAAATCCGGTGCCTGCCTCCTGCAGAATCCCAGGGCTTGTAGTTTAGGGGAGGGCCCTTTAAAATGCCCAGCCGGAGAGGTCCTGTGCCAGAGCTGGAGGCTGGAGGAAAGGCTGCCATGGCTGCTTGGCTTCCTTGGCTCCTCTGCCTCTCGCTCTTTGCAGGGACTTCTGTAGCCGTGACGTTTCATAAATGTCCACTGGCCAAGATTCTCCTGGATGAAGGGCTGGACGGATACAAGGGCATCTTTTTGGAAGACTGTGAGTCCTCCGGCTTTTTATTTTGGAGCAATTTCCCAAAAAGAGTTGACGAAATAATTCTATCTATCTATCTATCTATCTATCTATCTATCTATCCATCTTCTGGGTTGTTGTAGGTTTTTTCAGGCTATATGGCCATGGTCCAGAGGCATTCTCTCCTGATGTTTCGCCTGCATCTATGGCAAGCATCCTCAGAGGTAGTGAGGTCTGTTGGAACTAGGAAAAAGGGTTTATATATCTGTGGAATGGCCAGGGTGGGACAAAGGATGCAGGTGAAACGTCAGGAGAGAATGCCTCTAGACCAGGGGTCCTCAAACTTTTTAAACAGAGGGCCAGGTCACAGTCCCTCAAACTGTTGGTGGGCTGGATTATAATTTGAAAAAAAAAACATGAATGAATTCCTCTGCACGCTGCACATATCTTATTTGTAGTTCAAAAACACTTAAAAACAATACAATAATTAAAATGGAGAACAATTTGAATACATATAAAGGTATTAGTATTTCAGTGGGAAGGGTGGGCCTGCTTTTGGCTGATGAGATAGGATTGTTGTTGTTGTTGTGTTCTTTCAAGTTGTTTCAGACTTAAGTTGACCCTGAGCGAGGGCCGGGTAAATGACCTTGGAGGGCCGTATCCTTCCCCCGGGCCGTAGTTTGAGGACCCTTGCTCTAGACCATGGCCATATAGGCCAAGAAAACCTACAACAACCCACCACTTGAACTGCCATTGGGTGTCTATGAAATACTGGGACTTGTAGTTTGGAGAAGAAAGCCATAACCCATACCCCCCTGCTTTCATATCCTTCCCTTTCACTCCCTCCTTTCCTTCTCCTTTCCTTTTTCTTCTTTTTCTCTTTGTTTGTTTGTTCCTTTCTTTCTTTCTTCCCGTCACCTCTTACATTTTCTCCCTTTCTTTCTTTCTTTCTTTCATTTCTTCTTCCTTTGCTTTCCCTCACACGCCATATCCCCTCTTTCTGTCCTTTGTCTTCACTTCTTTTCTTATCTTCCCTCCTTTTTGTCATTTCTTCTTTTCTCTTCCTGTCCTTCTCTTTCTTTCCTTCCCTCATACTTTCCCCTTTCTCTTTTTTCTTCTTTTACAGTCTTCCTCCTTTTTCATTTCTTTCTCTTTGTTTTCCTGTTCTTTTCTCCCTTCCCTGATATACTTTCTCCCTCTCTCTTATCTTCCTTTGGTTATCGGGGACCCCCAACTCAAACAACCTGCCAGTAATTTACAACTTTGGGAGCACATCAGAAGAAATATTGCTATATAAGAGACCTTCTAACATTCCAAAAATTGTGGCAGACCAGATGTAGGAGCTCAGCCGACTGGGGCTGTCACACTGCCTTCAGAGCAGGACCCTTCAGAGATTGCCATGTTGGGTTTTAATGTAGATTCTCAGGGGATTGTGAATGAAGAAGAGGGCACAGAAGAAACTGCAGAGCAAAGGGGGTTGGAAGACTCTGGGATTGTTACTTCTCAAGATAGAATGGTTTCCAGACAGTGTGATGGGAACCAGCTTGTGTGGATAGATAAGGAAAGTGAAAGGAATGTGTTAACGAGCAACCGGGAGGAATCAACCTTTGATAGAAGGGGTCAAATCTGTCAAGATCTCCACCTTCAAGGGGGAGTCCGAAGGTCTGTCAGAATAAGGGAAAAGACGAATTTGAAGGAGAGTTCTCAAGGGAATCGAAATGCATTTTGTGTAGGTCTTTTTGAATACATATAGGGCTTTCACAGCATTGCCTTCAGTGAGCGCAACGTCAGAATGCATTTTGTGTATGTCTTTTTGAATAAATATAGGGCTTTTACAGCATTGCCTTCAGTGAGTGCAACATCAGAATGCATTTTGTGTATGTCTTTTTGAATAAATATAGGGCTTTTACAGCATTGTCTTCAGTGAGTGCAACATCAGAATGCATTTTGTGTATGTCTTTTTGAATAAATATAGGGCTTTCACAGCATTGCCTTCAGTGAGTGCAACGTCAGAATGCATTTTGTGTATGTCTTTTTGAATAAATAAAGGGCTTTTACAGCATTGCCTTCAGTGAGCGCAACGTCAGAATGCATTTTGTGTATGTCTTTTTGAATAAATATAGGGCTTTTACAGCATTGCCTTCAGTGAGTGCAACATCAGAATACATTTTGTGTATGTCTTTTTGAATAAATATAGGGCTTTCACAGCATTGCCTTCAGTGAGCGCAACGTCGGTTACTGGTCAAGTCTTGTATGTATGTCATGTCAAGAGTAATGAAATCTCTGCTCAAGACTCATGTTCAAATTGCTGTTGGTGAAAGTTTTCCTATGTAATTCTTCTGTGGATTTTGGATCTGTGCAACCTTGTTCCCTGGCTTTTCAAGAGACTTTGGACATTTTCCTCTGGGTTTTAAGGACTATGCATTCGTGGATTTTGCTGTGGAATTAAGAATCATCTGTGTTCTCTTTCATGGATTATATTTGCCTACCTGTTGGTTTGGATTATTTTTAGACTTTCTTATTTAATTATTTAGACTTTCTTATTTAATCTGTTGTCTTTTCTGTGTCTTCTTCATTCACTTACCCCTGAGAATCTACATTAAAACCCAACATGCAAATCTCTGAAGGGTCCTGTTCTGAAGGAAATTGAACATACCCATAGTCCTCTTCTTGAGGCACTGGCACAACCCCAGACAGCTGAGCTCCTACATGCAGGTTGTTGTGAATCCAATGTAGTTGCATAGAATCTGTATATCTAATGCCGTACTTTGTGTCTAAATGTTGTTCTGTAAAAGTTCTGATATACCCTCTCACACTGGAAAATGCAATAAAAAGAATGCTGCCCAGAGCTTCCCCTTCAGAGATCTTGGCTATTCATGGGACAAAGATCCAGGACGAAACTTTGATTGTGATCCGATCAGTATACATCTTTGGGACTCTTTCTTTGTGACTCTTCGCAGTTAGCAAAGCTTGCCAGGTGTCACTTGGTATCCATGGGACTTTGAAAAACTCCAACTGCTGGAATCTCTTTCTTACTCTGCTGTTCTTCTCTCTTTCTCTCCTTCCTTCCTTCCTTCCTTTCTTTTCAAACCTCCCTCAATAATTCCTCCCTTTCCTTTCTCTTCCTTCTATTATTTTCCTTTCTTCCTTCCTTTTTAAAAATTCTCTTTTTTTGTTTCCTTCCCTTCCCTTCCCCTTGCTCCTTTCTCCAGCTTTGAGAGGGAATTATTTCACAATTCTGCATTTCCAGTATGAAACGGCAAAATCATGGTTTGCTTTTCGGATTAAAGAAAATTGAAAAAAATATTTGTGAATCTCATCAATATCCATCCTTGGAACTCTTTCTCTGGGACTCTTTGCAGTTAGCGAATCTCCCCAGGTGTCTCCAGATATCCAAATTTCTGGTATCTCTTTCTTCCCCTTTCCTTTCTCTTCCTTCAGTTCTTTTTCCTTCCTTCCTTCCTTCCTTCTTCCTTCTCCCCTTCTCATCGTTGTTTTTGTTTCCTTCTCCAGCTTTGGGAGGGAATTATTTCACATATATGCGTTTCCAGGATGAAATGGCCAAATCATGGTTTGCTTTTCGGATTAAAAAAGTATTTGCAATCCATGGATGCGGCTCCTATAGATACATTGTGCTCTTTGCTTTCAGGGATGTGTATAGCGTATCACTCAAGTGGGTATGATACACAGTCATACGCCTTCAGCGGATATGGAATCTTTCAATTCAATCCTCGTGTTTGGTGTCAACTACCTGGTCAAACATCACCGAATAACTGCAAAATTTGCTGCTCAAGTAAGTCCTCTGAGAGAAGTTCTCTCTCTTTCTTAAAAGTTTTAAAATTGCAAATTCAAAGCAGGTAAAAGAGGCAGCACTAAATAAAGAAATGGAATAGATAAAAATGGGTGAGACAGGGTTTGGAAAGAGAAAAGATGAGAAGGAAAAAGAAAAAGAAGAGGAAGGAAGGAAGGAAGGAAGGAAAGAGAGAGAGAGAGAGAAAGTGCATAAGGATGTAGGCAAACCCCAACTTCCATCATCACAGGCCAGTTCTCCCCAAAATCCATGAGAGGTTTTTGTGCTCTCTGGAGTTAGGTGCACTGCAAATCCTATCATCCTGGGACAGTCCTGCCCACCCCACCCCCTTTATCTTAAAGTGGTTGTGTTGGGTATGTGTACCAAGTTTTCTGGTAGGACTGACAGGGCTTTCTGGATATCGATACATGCATTTCTCTGAATGCAGAATAAATATAGTTCAAACCCTAGTTTCCCCTTGTGAAGATCCCTTACCTTGCCAGCTGGGGGTGGCAGGGCCTAGGAAGAGACAGGCTAGGTAGTTTCAGCTTGGAAGGCCTGGCAGAGAGCTGCAGGAGCCATCTTGGTTTAGGGAAGACTCCAGGTCAGAGAGGGGGAGTGGCCTAGGCCTGAGCCAGCCCAGCAACAGCCAGGATTGGTTGGTAAAAGGGGAGCGGAGTTAGCCAGTTGGAGGGAAAGAGAGCAGCTTATTTTGACAGTTCAGTTCTGGGTGATGTTAGAGTAGGATCAGAATTTTAGGAGTCTCTGTTAGGAAATAGGCAGCTCGCCTGTAGTTTGCACAGCAAAGTAGGCTGTGGCAGACTGGTTACAGCTATTTCAGAAAAGAAATAGCTGGGATTTGTTTAGGAAATTGTAACAAAGAATAGAACCATTCTCTCAAGTAACCGCTACGCTTCTAAGAACCAAGAACACTTTAATTGTAACAGCCAAGCCTCTGAACCTGCATTTGCTTTTATTCTGTAACGTGTATTCAATAAACTCTTTCTTGTTATTTTCAACATTTAAGCCTGAGTCAAGTGCCATTTGTGGTTGAGTCTATTTTCTTTTTGAATCAACCTCTCCTGTTTCCCCTCAAAGAAACCCTTGTTAGTACACAGTATTTGGTGGTCCTAGAAGTGTTTTAAAAAAGCCGTTTAACATTCTAAATAGCTAGAGGGTTCCTGATTCTTCAGTTTATGGTGGCAGCGAAGGTTTTTTTAATAAAGAGACATCCCCTCAAACGTTATAAGTGCCAAAGTGGTGTGAATTCCTTATTGAAGGAGGGACAGTGGTGGGGTTCCTTTTGCCCCCTGTCCAGTGATATTGTTTGGCCATCAAGAGCTTATCTCCATACCCCTACGCACCAGAAGAAAACCAATCCAGTATATTCTGCTGGTTCTGGGGGGTATGTGTGCCAAGTTTGGTCCAGATCCATTCTTGGTGGGTTTCAGTGTGCTGTGGATGCAGAGATAACTCTGACCCCATCATACCTGGGGGCCACAGTGGTCTGTGGGAGCTGAACCTGGCGAAGCTACTGATATCGAGCTGCTTTTAGTAGGGTCTCCTTAGCGGAGGGGATCCCTAAGGACCACGTAAAAAGGGCCCCGAAACCTTGGTGAGGCCAGTGAAGCCAATTTCAGCAATTTAAAATATTAAAAATAATAATGCCCACCAAAGTGCAAGAAGTTTCTTTTAAGCAACCGAGGGTTTTATTTAGCGATTCAGCTGATATCGGATGCATTGCAGGAATCATTCCACCACAAGCATGCCAGTACAAAGAATACAGACATATTTATAGTAAAAATACAAAGGAAAACTTTCAAAATTCCCGCCCGCCCCTTGCCGGCCGGCTTCACGCTGATTGGCTGAGGCTGGAACAGCTGGGAGGAGGCTGGGCAGCCCGCCCCTGCTCTGGACCAATCAGCACGTTTCTTCGCCTCTAGAGGGCCAATGAGCGCCCTCCGCTCGCCTCGCAAAATGGACAAATCAGGAGAGAGGAGGCGGTGCGGCCGTGAATAATGGAGGGGGGAAATGATGGGATTAGGAGTTGCCAGCAAGCCTTTGTCTCAGGCCGGCAAGGTGTGATTGTAGTAAACAAAGGTTTTCCTGTTTGAAATGGCTTTGGGGGAAAGACAATATTAGGTCAGACAGTGGACCTCAAAAGGGATCAACGCTGCCTTTGTGAATTTAATCAATTCTTTTTTTCCAGGTTTCTGTTGACTTCCTCTTCCCACTAGACAGGCTCAGAAGGTGGGAAGGGGGAATCAACAGTTATTGTTTCATGCAATGAGTCAATCAGGGAAGAGCTTTGGGGGAAGCAGAGAGTTTCCCCCCGAGCATTGCAACAACTTCTGGTCACCTTTTTGTGGGGTAAAGGTCAATAGGAAAGGCAGGGGAGCATATTACATTTCATACGATACACTTTTATACATAGTTCATAAGGGGAACCCCATCCCACCCCATAAGGTTTGTTTCAATATTCGATCTTTATTATAACCCAAACTGGAAATCCATGCTCTTAGGAAGGGCGTGTGGAAGCAGAGGTTGCTAGCAGTTCAAATCAAGCATTGATAGAAAGTTCATGGCCAGGGTTGTGGCAAACAGTCCAGTCCACGCAGCAGAGAGTCGTGGTTTCAGGCAGAAGCCAGCAGATGGGCGCTGAGTTAATCAATAACAGAATCCATCGCTCAGCCCTTGGGGAACTACAACTGTCACAAAAGGGCAGAAGTCCCAAGATCCAGCCATTTTCCAAAAAGCCTCATGGGGTCCTTGTTGTTGTCAGTCCCTTGGTAATGTGGCCAAGACTTAACCCTTGTTGTGTAGTCTGGTGCCCTTGCCCTTTGCAGAACTATAAGTCCTTATCCCTTAATTTTGAGGGGGGGAGGGGGTTGGTGCCTGACATCACTACTGCAAATCCCATCACCCTTGGTCCATCTTCACCCCAAACCACTGCAGCATGAAATGTGGGTAATGCAAGGTCTGTGTGCCAAGTGTGGTCTAGGTCCGTCATTTGTGGGGATGGCAGTAGTCTGTGGAAACAGGAATATTTTGAACAAGATTGTGAACCTGAATCCCATCATTCTCATCAGAGGCACTGTGTGATTCCAGCTGTGTCACAACAGGTAATGCGAGGTCTGTATGCCAAGTTTGGTCCAGATCCATCATTTGTGGGGATCGCAGTAGTCTGTGGAAGTGAGTACAGGTACTACAAATCTCATCATCCATGGCCCATCCTCCCCCAAACCGTACAAGGAAGTGGGTCATGGGCGTTCTGTGTGCCAAGTTCAGGTCTGTCATTCGTGGGGTGATTCAGGAGGCTTTGGCAGTGCCCTTTCCAGCCTAGCGCAATTGGTTTTTTGTCCTTCAGAAGCTTGGTTCCATCTGATGAGCGTAGAGGCTGGGAGGATGTCTTCTGAAAGGGGTAGAAGGCAGTTTGCAAAGATTCTTGCAAGGATTTTCCCAGCGGAGGTTAGGAGGGAGATACCTCGATAGTTTCCGCAGTCTGTTCTCTCCCCCCCCCCCCTTTTTGTTAAGAGGGTGATGATGGTGGCATCCTTGAAGTCTGCTGGGATTATCTCGGTCACCCACACTTTTTCAATGAGCTGGTGAAGCTGTTGTGTCAGTTCAGGTCCTCCCTCTTTAAAGATTTCAGCAGGGATCCCATCAGGTCCGCTGGCTTTGTTATTTTTTTGTTGGCTGATGGCGTTGCTGACTTCTTCCAAACTAGGCAGTGCTGCAAGCTCATCCCTGGTTTGTTGTTGTGGGATTTGTGAGAGAACCTCTTTGGCCGCATTGGAGCTGCAGTTAAAGAGGCTTTGGTAATGTTCTTTCCAAGGCAGTGCAATTGATTTTTGGTCCTTCAGGAGTTTGGTTCCATCTGATGAGCGTAGAGTCTGTATGCCATGGTTTCTTGGTCCATAGATGACCTTTGTGGCTTTGAAAAATCCCTGAGCATCATGGGTATCTGCCAGGTGTTGGATTTCTTCAGCCTTCTTTGTCCACCAGATATTCTTGAATTCTCTTATCCTTCTTTGGACCTCAGCTTTTGCGCTGGCATCTTTTTCTTAGCAGCACAGTTGATGTCTCTCTGCCATGTTTGGAAGGCTTTCCTTTTCTGGTCAATGAGCTGTTGGATCTCGTTGTCATTTTCATCAAACCAATCTTGATTTTTCTTGGTTTGATATCCAATAGTTTCTTCGCAGGCTGTGATGATGGAGGTCTTCAGTCTGTTCTAATGTTCCAATGTTCCTCAACATTTTCGGGGTGTATTGTGGGTAGATGGTCCTTGAGTGCTGTTTGAAGATGGGCTCGTCTGGAGGGCTCCTGAAGGGCTTGGGTGTTCATTTTGCGCCTTGTCTTTCTTCTGCGCTTGGGGGTGATCTTGATAGCCATCGTGGATCGGATTAGTCTGTGGTCAAGTCCAGCAGTCATCAGCACCTGTCATGGCTCTTGTGAGGAGCACATCATGGCGGTCTCTGGCACGTATAAGAGGTGCCAATGCTTTGACCGGGGGTGCTTCCATAATGTCTTGAACTTGTTTTTCTGGCGGAAGAGCGTGTTGGCGATGACAAGGTTGTGTTCCGCACATTTGGTGAGAAGCAGGATGTTATTCGAGTTGCTGTTTCCAACCCCGTCTTTTCCGATGGTCTCTGGCCACAGGTCGAAGTCTCTCCCAACTCTTGCATTAAAATCCCCCAGGAGGATGATTTTGTCTTCCTTAGGTATCTCTGATAGGATGGTGTCCAGCTGACAGTAAACATTTTCCTTGATGTCTTCATCAGCATCTAGTGTTGGTGCAGAGGCACTTACGATGGTTGCCCGTTCGTTTTTGGCAAGATCAATTCCGAGGGTTGAGAGTCATTCGTTGATGCCAGTGGGTGCTTCGGTGAGATGTTTCACCAGATCATTTCTGATAGCAAAGCCAACTCCGTGCATTCTTTGCTCTTCTTCGGGCAGTCCCTTCCAGAAGAAGGTGTAGCCTCCTTTTTCTTCCTTCCGCTGTCCTTCTCCTGCTCTCTGGGTCTCCTGAAGGGCTGCTCTGCCGATGTTAAAGCGACCCAACTCCCTTGCAATGATGGCAGTTCTGCGTTCGGGGCGTTCACTGTCAGTTTTGTCCATCAGTTCATTTTTCTTTTTTGGCCATAGTGTGGTGACCCCACTGGACACGACAGTCCAGTCAGGGATAAGAGAGGCAGACTATGTTTAGGGCACCTTTTCTAGCCCCCTCCCCATGTGGGGTGAGCAGAGTGGGTCCTCAAAAGGACTGTTCAGTCATGGATACAGCTGCCGAACTACTCAACTGCCTCGGACCTTGAGGTAGAACGACTGAGTCCGTATCCACCGTCCATGTGCCAGTCTGTGACTAGGGGCTTGCAGATTTCACAGTCCTGCCCCCGTCGCCACTCGCTGATTGCCATGGGACTTTTGTTGGTTTATTTTTTCCCTTGGAAGATGCCTGTGCGTGAATGTTTTTAATGTGTGGAGGTCAGTGCACAGCCAATCAACACATAGTCTTCACAGAGTAAGGTCCCATCCAGTGGCATGGTTGACGGCAGCTTCTCAATCTGTTGCAGGCTTCTTCCGTCTTCACAGAAATTGAAACATGTTCCATGTTATCCTCCGACTGCTCTGCCATTGAGGCCTTTGGGTCTTTGGATGGTGCTTGGTCTAGAACCTCCCCTGTGGCCCATCCTGGTAGTGTATGACTCCAGTGTTTGCACCCTCAGGTTCATTGGAACACGCAAGCCCCCTCACCACGACAAGGTGACGATCCATCGAGGGGGTGGGGGTCTGTGTGCAACGTTTGGTTCAGACTCATTGTTGGCGGGCGTCACAATGCTCTCTGGAAGTAGGGGCTGTCTTGGAAAATACAAACATACAGAGCTACCGAGATACATTGCAGTCTCCATTTTTAAAAATATGGGTTTCTCTCCTTTTTCTAGAGTTGCAAAATAGTGATCTCTCCGATGACATTAGGTGCCTCAAAAAAGTTGTGGAAACGTCAAAATCACTGAAGTTGTTGTAAGTCCCTCTTTTCCAAAAAAATTCTTTAATATTTTTGGTTTGCTTCCTTGTTTATAACCCTGACCATCCAAGCTACAATCGTAATTATTGACATTTAACGCAGCAAACGGAGGGAAAGAAGTGGAAAAGACAGGATTTAGGAACAGAAGGGCTCTGTCCTGACTGGGCATATTCTACTTCACAGTCAAATGGAGGCAGTTTGGCACCCTTTGAGCTGCCATTGCTCCATGCGATTGGATCCTGGGAGCTGTAATTCTACTAAAGTGCATCTATCCTGCCAAATGAAGTCAGCTTGCTACCATGGCTCCATGCAATGGCATCCTGGGAGTTGTAGTTCTACTAAAGTGCATCTATCCTGCCAAATGAAGTCAGCTTGCTACCATGGCTCCATGCAATGGGATCCTGGGAGTTGTAGTTCTACTAAAGTGCATCTATCCTGCCAAATGAAGTCAGCTTGCTACCATGGCTCCATGCGATTGGATCCTGGGAGTTGTAGTTCTACTAAAGTGCATCTATCCTGCCAAATGAAGTCAGCTTGCTACCATGGCTCCATGCAATGGCATCCTGGGAGTTGTAGTTCTACTAAAGTGCATCTATCCTGCCAAATGAAGTCAGCTTGCTACCATGGCTCCATGTGATATCGAGCTTCTTTTAGTAGGGTCTCCTCAAGAGAAGAGAACCCGAGGACCGCGCAAAAAGGGCCTTTTGGTCCCTTGGTGAGGCCAGCGAAGCCAAATTGAGATAAAAATATTAAAAATAATAATGCCTCACCCAAGTGGAAGAAGTTTCCAGCGACCGAGGTTTATTTGTGATTCAGCATTGCAGGAATCATTCCGCTGCAAGCATGATTTTACAGAATTTCCAAGCATTTTTATAGTACACAGACAAAGGAAAACAGTTTCAAAACTCCCGCCCACCCTCTGTCAGCCGGCTTCGTGCTGATTGGCTGGCCGCGGAACAGCTGGGAGGAGGCTCGGCAGCACGCCTCGCCTCCGGACCAATCAGCGGGCTCCGCTGCCTCTGGGAGGCCAATCAGTGCCTTCCTAGCGCCTCTGAAGATGGACCAATCGGCAGCTAGGAGGCGGGACGAAGCCAACAATGGCTAAGGAAATGACAACCTTTAGAACATCCGCCAGCTGGAATGTGAGGCTTTTTCCTCACTTGGCGGGGTGTCAGATAGGGGAACAATGATTTTCCTGGTCTGTTGATGGGATTTGGGAAGAAATATGAAAAGGCTTTTTCGGTATCGGACCTCAAAGGGGGATCAACAATACCTGGTTGATTAAATCAGTCTTTGTTTCCGAGATTCTGCTGACCCCAAGCAAAGTTTATTAAAATAGTTGATCTTCATTAAGGCACAAGCTGGAGGCTTCATAAACTTGGAATAGGATAATTCGTGGTCGTGGATAGGATAAATAGTCCAGTGCATAAGCCAGAGAGTCACGAAAAGGAAACAGGAACCCAGTTATATGCGCTGGGTCAGGCAGCAACAGAATCCATTGTCCGGCCCTTGGCGAACTAGATCTCCCGCGCTGGGGCCGGGGTCCCTGCCTGGCCGCTTCTCCGGGACCTCCTAGGGGTGCCCACAGCAAGCCCCTGATGGCAGGGCTGAGCAGGAACGAGTGGCAGCGAAGGAAAGCAGCCTGCTTTCGCCGAGCCAGCAGGGTCTTGACAATCAGCTGTTTGCTGTCAGATAATAATACTTTAAACAAAATGATTATTCCCCGAGCGCAGGAGTCCAAAATGAGGAAAGCGAGATAGCAGTTAGTCTTAGAATTAATAGCAGAAAAATACAAAATTAGAACGGCGCCAATCCGCCATATTACTGTTTTAGTGGTTACTGGGGTCCAAAATGGCGGTTTCAGTATCCGCGATTTGGGCGAACACAGATCCGGGGTCCGGGGGGTGCCTGGAGGCACCTCCCCGCAGGCTCACGGCTCTCCGGAGCCTGGAAAAAGGTTTATTTTAATGTTAAGTTAGTCTGAGGCAAGGAAAGATGCAAAAGTATCAAGCGGAGAGATTAAAGGTTGCAAGTTTCAAGTACTTTATTAGGGGAATGTTACAATGTAGGGAGAAGGGAAAGCAAAAGGAAAGTTCCAGGCATTCCTGGTTTTGAGCTGGCTGCTGGGGCACATTTCATCTGTTGGTTCCCAAAACTTGGCCCAGGAACTGCGGAACTCTCCGCTGCGGCTCACACCAATGTGAAGGCGGGGCTCCATGACGCACTCGGGCTCAAATCCCCACTCGGAAACAAAGGGGGACGGCGCAGCCGCCCCCCTAAAGTTTGCGCCCACGCACGGTAGCCCGCCAGCGGCAGCATGGCCACCTGCCGTGATGGATCTGAACGTCCCCTTTTTTGGCAAATTTTTGAACAGAGAGGGAATGTGCGACCAACAGCAGCTCAAAAATAAGGTGATGGATTATGGGACTTAGGGAAACTAGAGAGCCCTCTCAAAGGCGGTCTCCAGAGAAAGATTAGTAAAAAACTGAGACCGATGCCAGCAGCTTGGGATGAGACAGTAGTCTCGACCCCACTTGGCAGAAAAGAGAAGGAAAAAAAAGGAAAACAATCATTTGGACCCAGGATGCCAACTACAGGATCATCCAAGGGAACAGGGGGTTGGGAAGGCAGATACCTATTTGAAGAGAAGAAGATAGAAGTAGGAGAAACGGCCTCTCTCTAACAACCACTGGACCCCGCCTCATACAGGCGTTCAGCGTTCAAAGGGGCCTGTGAAGAAAGAGTAAATATATTGTAAGAAGAAAACTCAATTCTAGCCTTCCAAAAGGAGCCACCCCACCCTGAGTGAGAGCAAGAAGAAATGGGCCTCCAGCCAGGACAGGCCCTCCTGCTACAGATCTTAGCCAGCTGTCTCCCGATGGTATGGTCCATCCTCTTGACCCTGCCAGTGGCTTCCTCCGATTCCTAGGTTGTTCAGGAGACCGCCCGCCGGCCCAGCTGGATGGTTGGGTCAGGCGACGACCGAAGAGGAAGAGTCCTGGGGTGTCCCAGCATGGCACTGAGGCCCCAAAGGGTGCCCTCGTGTGGAGGCTGGTGCCCCCCTGCAGAGAGTGACTGGAACTGCAGCGAGTGACTGGAACTGCAGCAGGCTTGCAGACAAATCCCAAGAGTCCTTGAAATGCAGCCTGGTGTTTGACAGGGCTGCCAGCTGTCTGTTGGAAGCCCTCCCCCCAACCGGTCCCAAGGGCATGGAGTGCAAAAGGCAAAGTCAGAGTCTGATGGATGTTGGCAGTCCTTTCCTCAGCCAGTCCCAAGGCTCTGGTGAGGGTGTTGGGCTCCAACCTCTTGGGGCCAAGAGGTGCCAAGGGGAAACGGTCCTGCCCCCACTGGTGGGTGCTGCTGCCATGGATGGAAACTCTGGCTCCACATCTGAAAAGCAGGGGGCTGGTCCTTGGGGTCTGGGTGGCTGGTGCAGACTTCCTCAAGAGGGGCGATGGACATCAGGGTGGCTTGATTGTGGTGGCTGGTGGGGCCAGTGGGAGGCCTCCCTGGTGGGTGGTGGGGGCCTGATGGCAAGTGGGCCGGCCAACAGAAAGTCAATTGGTCCCTCTGGCATCCGGGACGACCAGGACGCCCTGGGGCCCACAGACAGTCTCCGCCTGGCCTCTTCTGCTCCCACGCAGTGGCAGCCACAGTTCTTGTGGTGCTGCCCAGAGGTTGGGTCAGCACCCCCCCCCCCCGCAGCCACCCCCAGATGTCCTGGGCCGCAAGGAAAAAGGGGCCCAGCTCTTCCCAAGGAGGGCAGAGGGCAGAAGCAAATATAGGGCCTTTTTTGGTGGCAGCAAAGGCAGCCCTGCCTTCTGCGGACCCAGGCAAGGAAAAAAAGTCTCTGAACCAGATGCTGCCTCCCCTGGGGCCGGACGAGCAGTGCCCTCAAGTCCCCTGCCCTCCGCCCATGGGGAACACCAAGTCACAGATACTTCACCACGTCCATGCAGGTCAGAGTCTCCCTTCTTGGACACCTTGAAGTCGGCTTCGCCCATGAGGAAGGGGGAGGGGGCATCCGATGGTCTTCTGGCCATGATCCGGTCCCTCTGGAAATCCTGAGGTAGGGCTTTGATTGAAGATGGAGGATGAATTTCCAGTGGCAAGACCTGCCAGCAGGACTGGGCTTACCTGGCTGCTCCCACATGCCCTCACTCATAGAAAAAGTAACCCCTTACTTTCTAGATAAGGCTGGAAGAGAAAAGAGTAAAGATTAGGCACCACAGGAGGCATCTCCGTCCATCACCAAAGCCCTAGGGCCCTAGAAAGACAGAAAGACAGCAAAGGGCTCCAGTGGGGAGCCAGAGGAGAAAAGAACAAGGTGATAGAGGTGCTGGGATGCCAAGGAAGGGGCAGGGAGATTGGGCAAAGGGAAGTGGGAATGGGATGGCAGGGGAACAAGCAATTTCTTTCAAAGGGAGGGGGTGAAAATGTCTGGAGGGGGTTTTTCAGGGGTTGGGGCTTTGTTACCTTCTCCTTGCATGGTAGGAGTTGGGCACAACTACCCCCTTCCACCTCCCTCCGGTACATGGCAAAAAGCATGAGGCATAGGCGAGTTCGGTCCACTTGGCTCTCTCACAGCGATCCGACTGCCATGAGGGGGCCACGAAACTCCACCTTCTAAGGGCCTGGTGGGCCACTTCTTCATGCGATATTTTACCATACTGGCCTGCGTCAGCGATCGCGACGCAACCCCGTTCCATTCCGCCAGTATCTTTCCTAGAGGTGTTTCTGATGGAATGGGACGTTTGATCCCGGACCGGCAGGTGCCCATCTCTCTCTGCGCAGCCCCACAATCCAGTGGTTAATCAGAGAAGCCCCTGCCAACCGCAACAGGAAAAAAGACTGTCTACTGAAAGGTTCCTGGGCAGGAGAGCTCAGGGCGATCAGCACCTGAATAGCTAGGCAGTCAAAAGGGGAGGACTCCCTTTCCCACGTAGCCCCTTTCAGGTCCGCAAGAGCGAGCTGAATTGCAAGGTCTGGACCTCAAACGCCTAGATGTCCGCCACCCCTCCGTCAGGAATTTGTTACCGAGTCCCAAAAAATCCTTCCCCAGTGGGCTTACTCCGAGGCTGGTCCGGGAAGTCTGGAACCCCTCCCACCTGACAATTCCTGGGGCGACCCACGTTTGCTTTCTGCTTACCCTTTCAGACGTCTTCCCCCCTTACGTCGTTTGCCCATCTTCCTGGAAGTCCTTTGGTAAAGGCTTTCCTGGCACTCCTTTGTACCGGGAACCCAGGTCAGAGACTGGGATGAAATTGGCTGTGGGAGAATTTGTAGTTTTGTCAAAGAAGAAGAGTCCAAATTAAGAGAGGCGCCTCTTTTCCCAAGCCATTCCTCCCAGCAGCCTGGCCCAAGCTCCTGGACCAAGGTGCCTGCTTGAAAATTTAGGCTATAATTTAGTCTGGACCTCAAGCAGGAGTCCCTTCGTGGTAAAGCCAAATGATATCGAGCTGCTTTTAGTAGGGTCTCCTCAAGAGGAGAGAACCCGAGGACCGCGCCAAAAAGGGCCTTTTGGTTCCTTGGTGAGGCCAGCGAAGCCAAATTGAGATAAAAATATTAAAAATAATAATGCCTCACCCAAGTGGAAGAAGTTTCCAGCGACCGAGGTTTATTTGTGATTCAGCTGAGATCAGATGCATTGCAGGAATCATTCCGCTGCAAGCATGATTTTACAGAATTTCCAAGCATTTTTATAGTACACAGACAAAGGAAAAGTTTCAAAACTCCCGCCCACCCTCTGTCAGCCGGCTTCGTGCTGATTGGCTGGCCGCGGAACAGCTGGGAGGAGGCTCGGCAGCACGCCTCGCCTCCGGACCAATCAGCGGGCTCCGCTGCCTCTGGGAGGCCAATCAGTGCCTTCCTAGCGCCTCTGAAGATGGACCAATCGGCAGCTAGGAGGCGGGACGAAGCCAACAATGGCTAAGGAAATGACAACCTTTAGAACATCCGCCAGCTGGAATGTGAGGCTTTTTCCTCACTTGGCGGGGTGTCAGATAGGGGAACAATGATTTTCCTGGTCTGTTGATGGGATTTGGGAAGAAATATGAAAAGGCTTTTTCGGTATCGGACCTCAAAGGGGGATCAACAATACCTGGTTGATTAAATCAGTCTTTGTTTCCGAGATTCTGCTGACCCCAAGCAAAGTTTATTAAAATAGTTGATCTTCATTAAGGCACAAGCTGGAGGCTTCATAAACTTGGAATAGGATAATTCGTGGTCGTGGATAGGATAAATAGTCCAGTGCATAAGCCAGAGAGTCACGAAAAGGAAACAGGAACCCAGTTATATGCGCTGGGTCAGGCAGCAACAGAATCCATTGTCCGGCCCTTGGCGAACTAGATCTCCCGCGCTGGGGCCGGGGTCCCTGCCTGGCCGCTTCTCCGGGACCTCCTAGGGGTGCCCACAGCAAGCCCCTGATGGCAGGGCTGAGCAGGAACGAGTGGCAGCGAAGGAAAGCAGCCTGCTTTCGCCGAGCCAGCAGGGTCTTGACAATCAGCTGTTTGCTGTCAGATAATAATACTTCAAACAAAATGATTATTCCCCGAGCGCAGGAGTCCAAAATGAGGAAAGCGAGATAGCAGTTAGTCTTAGAATTAATAGCAGAAAAATACAAAATTAGAACGGCGCCAATCCGCCATATTACTGTTTTAGTGGTTACTGGGGTCCAAAATGGCGGTTTCAGTATCCGCGATTTGGGCGAACACAGATCCGGGGTCCGGGGGGTGCCTGGAGGCACCTCCCCGCAGGCTCACGGCTCTCCGGAGCCTGGAAAAAGGTTTATTTTAATGTTAAGTTAGTCTGAGGCAAGGAAAGATGCAAAAGTATCAAGCGGAGAGATTAAAGGTTGCAAGTTTCAAGTACTTTATTAGGGGAATGTTACAATGTAGGGAGAAGGGAAAGCAAAAGGAAAGTTCCAGGCATTCCTGGTTTTGAGCTGGCTGCTGGGGCACATTTCATCTGTTGGTTCCCAAAACTTGGCCCAGGAACTGCGGAACTCTCCGCTGCGGCTCACACCAATGTGAAGGCAGGGCTCCCTGCCACGCTCGGGCTCAAATCCCCACTCGGAAACGAAGGGGGAAGGCGCAGCCGCCCCCCCTAAAGTTTGCGCCCACGCACGGTAGCCCGCCAGCGGCTCACACCACTGTGAGGGCGGGGCTCCCTGCCGCGCTCGGGCTCACATGCAATGGGATCCTGGGAGTTATCGTTTAGTGAAGCACCTGCAATTCCCCATCAGAGAAAGATAAAGACCTTGTGGATGGTGTGAATGTTTCAGCTGATCAGCTTCATTAGCATTTGAAGGCCTGTCTGAGCCTGGGAAAATCTCTTGCTGGGAGGTGTTAATCTCCCAGAGAGGGAGATTTTTGTTGAGGTTGTTTCCTCAACAGAGAGGAAACAACCAGGCACAGATTAACACCTCCCAGCAAGAGATTTTCCCAGGCTCAGGCAGGCCTTCAAATGCTAATGAAGGTTGTCAGCTAAAACATTCACACCTAGCTCCAGCAGAGAAGAGCTCCTTGCCCCACCCCAGCCATTCCACAGATATATAAACCCATTGTCCTAATTCCAACAGACCTCACTACCTCTGAGGATGCTTGCTATAGATGCAGGCGAAATGTCAGGAGAGAATGCCTCTAGAACATGGCTCTATAGCCCGAAAAAAACCACAAGAACCTTGTTCAGCCTGTGATTGTGTCTGATGATCAAGTTGCTTTGGATGATGGGAATGAGAATGATATCCATGTTCCAGCTGATTTCCCTGATGGAAACGGGGATGCTGATGTAGAGCACGAATTTAGGGGGCCCTGACGAGGCAGAGGCCAGCCAGACCCAAAAAGAGGATCCTCTACACCTGGCGAGACAACAAGCACCAATACAAGTTTTCCCTGTTTCCCAATAAATCTCATCAGGATGAAGCAAGGCCACTGAAGTCTATTTCCTATTCTAGCTGAAAAGGGTGACAACCGCAGTAATCTGCTAAAAAGCCGACATAACTTTTTGGCAGGCAAATACAGAATATATTGTTGTTGTTGTTCATTCGTTCAGTTGTCTCCGACTCTTCGTGACCTCATGGACCAGCCCACGCCAGAGCTCCCTGTCGGCCGTCACCACCCCCAGCTCCTTCAAGGTCAGTCCAGTCACTTCAAGGATGCCATCCATCCATCTTGCCCTTGGTCGGCCCCTCTTCCTTTTGCCTTCCACTTTCCCCAGCATCATTCCCTTCTCCAGGCTTTGCTGTCTCCTCATGATGTGGCCAAAGGACTTCCGCTTTGTCTCTCGACTCCTTCCCTCCAGTGAGCAGTCGGGCTTTATTTCCTGGAGGATGGACTGGTTGGATCTTCTCGCAGTCCAAGGCACTCTCAGAACTTTCCTCCAGCACCACAGCTCAAAAGCATCAATCTTCCTTCGCTCGGCCTTCCCGAAGGTCCAGCTCTCACATCCGTAGGTGACTACAGGGAAGACCATGGCTTGGACTTGCCAAGGCGGTGATCCTTTGCTGGAGACAGAATATATAGGGCTGTCAAATTCAAATTTCCTGCACCTGCCCCCTGAGCCAGCTTCACTGTGATTGGTCATGATGTGAGCGAGCCAGGAGGAACGGCCTGGGCGGATGTGGCTCCTCCAATTTCGGCCGCTCAGCCAATGAGGTGGAAGGAAGCACAGTCGCAAGGGAAACAATGAAGCAATGTCCTGGTGATTGGATTATGGATGGCCCTTCCCAGACCTAAATGACAAGCAATCAAGGGGGGTGGCTCTAAGCCAGGGGTCCTCAAACTACGGCCCGCGGGCCACTTCCAGCCCGCCAAGGGCACTTATCCGGCCCGCGGAGGAGGAGCGCCCCCCCCACACAGTGCCCCTCCCTTGGCTGGCTCACACTATCCATCAGGCCCGATGGGCAGCGTGAGCCAGCCAAGGGCGGCTGCTCCGCGCAGCCTACTCTCGCGTAAAGCACCTCGCGGGGTGATTTACACGAGAGTAGGTCGCACGGTTCTGCTCCTCCCTTGGCAGGCTCACGCTGCCCATCGTGCCGGCCACATGACCTCGGAGGTACCTACGGACAATGCCGGCTCTTCAACTTAGAAATGCAGATGAGCACCTCACCCCAGAGTCAGACACGACTGGACTTCATGTCAGAGGAAAACCTTTAACTAGGAAAATTGTGGAAGATCCAGGGTGGAAGAAAGAACTCTTGTCTGTTGGAGGTAGGTATGGATGTTTCAACTGGCCACCTTGATGACCATTTCATAGCCTGACAGTTTTTAGGGAGAGGTGATTAGCTGGCCCTGATTGTTTCTTGTCTGGAGTTCCCCTATGTTTGGGGGTTGTTCTTTATTTACAGTTATAATTTTAGAGTTTTTCGTAATACTGGTAGTCAGATTTTGTTCAGACTAGAAATAGGAAGATTTCCCATTCTCTGCTCCTGGAATTACTGCCTAAAGAGGGCGAGAAAGAACCCCCTCCCTCGAAGGGCCCTTCCACACAGCAAAATAAGATATGTGACATGTGCAGAGGGATTTATTAATTGATTTAAAAAAAAAAAACTATAGTCCGGCCCTCCAACGGTCTGAGGGACAGTGAACTGGCCCCCGGTTTAAAAAGTATGAGGACCCCTGCTCTAAGCCTTCTTGTCATTGGTTGGGTGGGGGGGGGGACAAAATACTGTTTGCTTACCGTTGAAAATTACCTAGGGCCGCCTCTGTACACACACAAAACACATATACACAGACTAGGCCACAGCAACGCATGGCAGGAGATGGCTAGTTTTTAATATAATTAGTAAGCTTGGGTAACAACGGAAAAATTTGTTTCTAAACTCGTTTCGTTTTTAGGGGGTCCATTGCGTTTCGTTTTTTTTTTAAAGAATTCCGAATTTCTTATTTAAAAAATTTTGAAATTTCCGAAATTTCGTAAATTTCGAATTGATTCGTTAATGGCAGACGCGATTGCGCAATATGCTAAAAAAAACCTCCAAATGGGACGGGGGGAACTTCTGAAGCTTCCCTCTCCCTCTGTTGTTGACTGTTGGTGTGATAAAACAAACAACAACTATATTATATTATAATAATATTATTATATTATATTATATATTATATATTATTATATTATATTATTATAATATTATAATTATATTATATTATTGTATATTATTGTATATTATATTATTATAATATATTATATTATATATATTATATTATAATAATATTATTATATTATATTATTGTATATTATATTATTGTAATATATTATATTATATTATTATATATTAAATTATATTATTATAATATTATAATTATATTATATATTATTATATTATATTATTGTATATTATATTATTGTATATTATATTATTATAATATAATATATTATATTATTATATATTAAATTATATTATAATAATATTATTATATTATATATTATTATATTATATAATATATTATATTATATATTATTATATTATATTATTATTATATTATTATAATATATCATTGTATATTATATTATTATAATATATTGTATTATATATTATATATTATTATATTACGAAAATAATTACGAAATAATTACGAAAATTGGAAAAATTGTTTCGATTCTTAATTACTCCTCACACTATTCCTGCATGGCTCAATATCGGATCGTAAGCTAATTTAAATACGAATTAATAACGAATTACGAAATTAACGAACGAAACCGCCCAAGCCTAATAATTAGCCAGTTGTTCTATTGCCAATGCAAAGAGAATGGCGGAAAGGGAGCGACCTTATTTTGCCCCACTTCTGATTTTAATTATTCTTGATCTAGACCCTTGGATAACTATTTCTACCTCGTTGCATTAGTATAATTCTTTAATTACTTCACAAATTCCCCCCCCCCCCCCATCCACCCCAAAGTCACAGTCTTCGGATTGTATTGGTTTTATGGTGAGCTACTTTGAATCTCATTTTTAGGGAGAAAAATCATCATCATCAACAAGAACATCAAGGTGAGAAGGATTACGTTATGGAAACACATACAACAACAGACAATGAACAAGTGTTGGGAACATTTCCTATTCTCCTGAAAGCATTCCTGCAATTGGGTTGTTGTAGGTTTTCTCGGGCTATATGGCCATGGTCTAGAGGCATTCTCTCCTGATGTTTCGCCTCCATCTAAGGCAAGTGTCTTCAGAGGTAGTGAGGTCTGTTGGAACTAGGAAAAAGGGGGTTATATATCTGTGGAATGACCAGGGTGGGACAAAGGACTCTTGTCTGCTGGAGCTAGGTGTGAATGTTTTAACTGACCACCTTGATTAGCATTTGAAGGCCTGCCTGAGCCTGGGAAAATCTCTTGCTGGGAGGTGTTAATCTGTGCCTGGTTGTTTCCTCTCTGTTGAGGAAACAACCTCAACAAAAATCTCCCTCTCTGGGAGATTAACACCTCCCAGCAAGAGATTTTCCCAGGCTCAGGCAGGCCTTCAAATGCTCATGAAGGTGATCAGCTGAAACATTCACACCTAACTGCAGCAGGGAAGAGCTCCTTGTCCCACCCCAGCCATTCCACAGATATATAAACCCATTGTCCTAGTTCCAACAGACCTCACTACCTCTGAGGATGCTTGCCAGAGATGCAGGTGAAACGTCAGGAGAGAATGCCTCTAGAACATAACCATATAGCCCGAAAAACCCACAACAACCCAGTGATTCCGGCCATGAAAGCCTTCGACAATACATTCTTGCAATGGCTTCCGATTGAGTTCAGCAGAAAGACTGGACCATGAGGGTGGCATTTGATGATAAGAATCATCTGCCAATCATCTTAAAGCTTTGTGTGGGATGCTGCTCTTGATTTCAAGCAACCTTGTCACCTTGTTCTTTCCTTTGAAGCAAGAAGCGGTTGTTCCGATGGTCCTCCTTCTTATGTCTCCAATGTACTCAGGGCGGTCAACAGGAAGGGAGTGTGAGCAAAAGAAGATCTTGCGCCCACTTTGAGAACCACTCCAGTGGCATTGACAGAAGGTGGTGTTTCTAAACATTATGGAAACTCACTGGGTGACTTTACCAAGTCACACTCTCATAGAATCCTAGAATCCTAGAGTTGGAAGAGACCTCCTGGGCCATCCAGTCCAACCCCATTCTGCCGAGAAGCAGGAGTATTGCATTCAAAGCATCCTCAACAGATGGCCATCCAGCCTCTGTTTCAAAGCTTCCAAAGAAGGAGCCTCCGCCACACTCTGGGGCAGAGAGTTCCACTGCTGAACGGCTCTCACAGTCAGGAAGTTCTTCCTCATGTTCAGATGGAATCTCCTCTCTTGTAGTTTGAAGCCATTGTTCCTCATCCTAATCTCCAAGGAAGCAGAAAACAAGCTTGCTCCCTCCTCCCTGTGGCTTCCACTCATATATTTATACATGGCCATCATCATGCCTCCTCTCAGCCTTCTCTTCTTCAGGCTGAACATGCCCAGCTCCTTAAGTCGCTCCTCATAGGGCTTGTTCCCCAGACCCTCATTTTAGTCGCCCTTCTCTGGACACATTCCAGCTTGTCAATGTCTCTCTTCAATTGTGGAGCCCAGAATTGGACACAATATTCCAGGTGTGGTCCAACCAAGGCAATATAGAGCATGGGGAGCATGACTTCCCTGGATCTAGACACTAGGCTCCTATTGATGAAGGCCAACATCCCATTGGCATTTTTTGCAAGCTGGAATGTGTCCAGAGGAGGGCGAGTAAAATGATCAAGGGTCTGGAGAACAAGCCCTATGAGGAGCGGCTTAAGGAGCTGGGCATGAAGAAGAGAAGGCTGAGAGGAGGCATGATAGCCATGTATAATGTGAGAGGAAGCCACAGGGAGGAGGAGGAGGGAGCAAGCTTGTTTTCTGCTTCCTTGGAGACTAGAACAGTTCTGGCCCAAGTTACCTATCCGAGCGTATCTCTGCCTATCAGCCCGCCAGGACCCTAAGATCTTCTGGGGAGGCCCTGCTCTCTATCCCGCCTGCTTCACAGGTGCGGCTGGTGGGGACGAGAGACAGGGCCTTTTCTGTGGTGGCCCCCCGGCTGTGGAACGCCCTTCCTATGGAGGTAAGATCAGCCCCCTCGCTGATGGTGTTCCGAAGAAGATTAAAAACTTGGATGTTTGAACGGGCATTCGGTTAAACAGTGCAATGAATGTGATGATTACAGGAATGGAAAATTGGACGACGGATTGGATCACGACTCTAGTTATGAGATGCATTGTGTTGTCTATTGTTGTGTCAATATTGTATATTATGCTTTTATGGTTTTAAATTGTATGTCGTTGATTGATTCTTATCCTTGTTGTAAACCGCGTTGAGTCGCCTGTTGGGCTGAGAAACTGCGGTATACAAGTAAAGTAAATAAATAAATAAATAAATGGAGCCATGGCTTCAAACTACAAGAGAGGAGATTCCACCTGAACATGAGGAAGAACTTCCTGACTGCAAGAGCCGTTCAGCAGTGGAACTCTCTGCCCCGGAGTGTGGTGGAGGCTCCTTCTTTGGAAGCTTTTAAACAGGGGCTGGATGGCCATCTGTCAGGGGTGATTTGAATGCAATATTCCTGCTTCTTGGCAGAATGGGGTTGGGCACCACAATTCAAGAGAGATATTGACAAGCTGGAATGTGTCCAGAGGAGGGCGACTAAAATGATCAAGGGTCTGGAGAACAAGCCCTATGAGGAGCGGCTTAAGGAGCTGGGCATGTTTAGCCTGAAGAAGAGAAGGCTGAGAGGAGATATGATAGCCATGGATAAATATGTGAGAGGAAGCCACAGGGAGAAGGGAGCAAGCTTGCTTTCTGCTTCCTTGGAGACTAGGACGCAATGGAACAATGGCTTCAAACTACAAGAGAGGAGATTCCATCTGAACATGAGGAAGAACTTCCTGACTGTGAGAGCCGTTCAGCAGTGGAACTCTCTGCCCTGGAGTGAGGTGGAGGCTCCTTCTTTGGAAGCTTTTAAGCAGAGGTTGGATGGCCATCTGTCAGGGGTGATTTGAATGCAATATTCCTGCTTCTTGGCAGAATGGGGTTGGACTGGATGTCCCAGGAGGTCTCTTCCAACTCTTTGATTCTAGGATTCTAATCAAGCAATCTCTAGGAAAAGGTCTCAAGAAATCAAAAGCTGAGTTGAAGACACCTGGGAGTATAACAACAACAGCAATGTCATTCTTATAACCTCGAAGGGACTCGGAGTGGCTTACAAATGGGACAAGAGGTCCACCAAACATAACAACAAAAAACAACAAGACATATTAAAATAGGAGCATCATAAAATACAA
This sequence comes from Anolis sagrei, assembly GCF_037176765.1. Taxonomy (NCBI): domain Eukaryota; kingdom Metazoa; phylum Chordata; class Lepidosauria; order Squamata; family Anolidae; genus Anolis; species Anolis sagrei. Next base: position 197,414,717 of record NC_090025.1, on the reverse strand, counting down.
CAGCCAAGATAAAGCAGACTAGACAGAACAGAACAGAACAGATTACATTGGAGCTCCATCAGACCAGGTTCAACAAATCCATGACCAAGATTTCTAAAATGGGCATGGCCAAGCTATATAGGCCAAGTTGCACAGCTGCTGGGAGAAAGTGTTGTTTGCGTGTTGAGCCGGGATCCCGGGGACCAAGTTTTGAATGCTGTGTTTAGCCATGGAAAACCCACTTTCTCAACTTCAGACGAAGGCATTGCTGGCCAGCTTCCTTTGAAGACATCCCATGAAGAAGGTCCTCCTTGCCATAAATTGGGGAAGCCTCAAAGGTGCATGGCATGTCTCTCAATTGTTTTGCAAGTTCATCTGATGCCGTTCCTCCTGCATAAAATCTATGGATTGCAATGGCATTAAAATGTTTTATTGTGACATTATTGTGGTTGGAGTCACCTTTGGAGGTTTATGAACAGAGGATGGATAGCCATCTAATGGGAGGGCTGGGGTGGTCCTGAGTCCCTCCTTGGACGTCGAGAAGGACGGGGTATAAATGTTCTAAATCAATAAATTGATTGATTTAGGGCTGGGCGGTTTCGTTTCGTTAATTCGTAATTCGTTAATAATTCGTTAATTTTTTCAATTACAAAACGATAACGAACCATTCTGGAGCAATTTTTTTAAAAAACGAATTTTTAAACATGTTTTGTAAATGCTTCGTATTTCGTTATTGTATTCATTTCGTTATTGTTCTGAGGTCGTTTCGTTATTATTTCCGCATGTCTGGGGCAAGTTTTTTGTTTAATTAGTGGAAAAAAAATTATAATATCACACCAACAGTCAAGAACAGAGGGAGAGGGAAGCTTCAGAAGTTTTTGGAGGTTTTTTAGCGTATTTCGCGGTCGCGTCCGCCATTAACGAATCGATTCGTTATTGTTTCGGAAATCGATTCGTTAATGTTTTGTAATTTTTTTCACATTTACGAAATTTCGTAAATATCGAACTTTTTAAAAGGAAAATTTTGTAATTATTTTAAATAACGAAACGCAAAAAACCCCAAAAAACGAATCGATTTTAGAAACAAATTTTTCCGTTGTTACCCAGGCCTAGATTGATTTAGTGTTGTAACTCAGCGTGTGCCTTCTGTATCTACTAGTGCTAGTAGGAGGAAACGAGGCTTGGAAGAGGAGGACGCTCAGCAGCAGCTGAAGCGCATTAGGGAAATGTTCCTAGAATCTAGTGATGAGGAAGACTTTCAGGGGTTTACTCATGAGGAGATGGAGATGGAGGATTACCATGGTGTAAAGCGAGTAGCACGCAGTTCTGATAGCGATGAGGAATCCATTTCCAAGCGTCTTAAAGACATAGCAGATAGCTACGGGTCTGAAAATGATGATGAAGGGCTGGACTGGACTAGGGTCCAGGAGGTTCAGGATGTGATTAATGCTCCAACCTCCAGTGGGGAGTTCCAAAGGTTCACAGACTCATGGGTTTCGGATACTGCTTCTCAGGATGCAGCCCAGAGTGCAGATTGGCAACAATGGAGGGAACGCAGTTCACCTGTGGAACTGGATGCACCTGGAAGCAAATCTAGTGATTCTGATGGGATTTAAGGAGTAGCCTTGGGTCCATCACGTTGCAGAGTTCAAAGCGTCGTGTACCTGTGTATCCTGCTGTTAACTCTTGCCTTGAGTCCTTGCATCCAGAATCATATTTCCGTGATTGTGCTGACTACTTTGCCTGGCTTGGAACCGTGAGTCTTGTCTCCTGCCCTGACCCTTGGACCGTCTTGACTATTCTACAATTCTGCCTGTCTCCAGCGTGGACTTCGGACCGTTCCTCATACTGCTTTTTGTGTTGTGATTTTTGAACTGACTGTATTCCGTTCTAACCACGAACTGTTTTGCCTGCCTGACTTCAGTTTCCTTTTTGCTGCCCAGACTGCCTGGGTTACTGTTTTGTTTACATTCCTGCAAGCCGCAGGCTCTTTTGTTTACACGCTCTGCTGAGAAGAGCCCTTTGACTTGTTAATTGCCATTAAACACCTTTTGTTAAGCCTTAAGCTGCTGTTTTGCCTCGTTGCTCTGCCTGGGTCTTGACAATGGGTCTGATCTGGACAGGGGCGGCTTGTCCATTACGTGAAGTAAGCGGTTGCAGAACACTTTTTTTTTGCCAGGGGCACAGATGCGCCTCTGTAAATGCCCCTCGAACGCCACTTGAGGAGCGCCCCCTCAGCTCACAACAGCCCTAGCAGTCCGGGGGGAGCCTCGGCTCTCTTGCCTTGCTGCCGGGTGATCCTCTTCCCAAAGGGGCCGGGCCCTTGAGCCTCGCCTAGCCCCTCTCGTTCCTGCTCCACCTGGACACCGAGTGCATGAGCAGAGCCGGCGCTCAATTGTTCTCTGTGTTAGATCCCTTCCCCATGACCAGCTCCCTTTCCCGATCCCCCAGCGCTCCACCCGCCTCCTCTCCTCTCCCCAATCCGTGGGTGGGCCAAGGGGCGGAGCCGCCGCACCTGGCCCACTTCGGGTCCAGAGGTGTGTCTGAAGACCCAAGCGTGCGCACCAAAAGTCGCCTCTTCTCCTGACTTTCGCTTCAGCCATTTGGACCAAGAGAGAGAGAGAGAGAGAGAGAGAGAGAGAGAGAGAGAGAGCCCCTCTGGCTGGAGGTATCTCCCACCTCCGCTCCCTCCTTTATTTTTGCACCTACCTTCAGGAAAGGTGGGCATGACCACCTCTCTCTCTCTCTCTCTCTCTCTCTCTCTCTCTCTCTCTCTCTCGGTCCCAATGGCTGAGGAGAAAGTCAGGAGAAGAGGTGACTTTTGGTGCACATGCTGGGGTCTTCAGGCACGCCTCCGGACCCAAAGCGGGCCAGGCAAGGGAGCAAATGCGGCAACTGTAGTTACTGGGATGTATAGTTCACCTACATCATCAAAGAGCATTCTGAACTCCACCAATGATGGAATTGAACCAAATATGGCACACAGAACTCCCACGACAAACGGAAAATATATATCAATGATTGGTTGGGGGGGGGTGCCAAAATACTGTTTGCTTACCGTTGAGAATTACCTAGGGCCGCCTCTGGGTCTGGACGATCCCTGCAACTCTAATAGAATATAGATTGCCTGGGAGTTTAATGGCATTTCCTTCTCTAGCAGGTTTTGATTGTGTGTGATGACCTTTGGGGTTGACTCCTAGTGGAATGTCCTTCGATTTGAGAGGCTGGTGGAGTCTCCTGGAAGTTTTCAAACAAAGCCTGGGTGACTATGATTGTGCATTCCAGCCTTTCAAGATGGTGCTGGGCTGGGTGGCCTTTCGGAATCTCTTCAAACCGTTGTGCAGTGGTTCTCAACCTGGGGGTCAGGACCCCTGAAGGGGTTGCACGGGGGTGTCTGAGGGGTCACCAAAGACCATAAAAGACAGTATTTTCTATTGGTCATGGGAGTTCTGTGTGGGAAGTTCGGCCTAATTCTATCGTTGGTGGGCTTCAGAATGCTCTTTGGTAGTAGGTGAACTATAAATCCCAGCAACTACAACTCCCCAACGTTAAGGTCTATTTTCCCCAAACTTCACCAGTGTTCACATTTGGGCATATTGAATATTCGTGCCAAGTTTGACCCAGATCCATCATTGTTTGAGTCCGCAGTGCTCTCTGGATGTAGCTGAACTACAACTCCCAAACTCAAAGTCATTGTTTGAGTCCGCAGTGCTCTCTGGATGTAGGCGAACTACAACTCTAAAACCCAAGGTCAATGCCCACCAAAACCTTCCAGTATTTTCTATTGGTCATGGGAGTTCTGTGTGCCAAGTTTGGTTCACGTCCATTGTTGGTGTAGTTCAGAATGCTCTTTGAATGTAGGTGAACTATAAATCCCAGCAACTAGAACTCCCAAAAGTCAAGGTCTATTTCCCCCAAACTTCACCAGTGTTCATATTTGGGCATATTGAGTATTTGTGCCAAGTTTGGTACAGAACCATCATTGTTTGAGCCCACAGTGCTCTCTGGATGTAGCTGAACTACAACTCCCAAACTCAAAGTCAATGCCCACCAAACCCCATTCTCCAACCAATCCTCCCATCCCAACCCCACCAGTATTCAAATTTGGGCATATTGGGTATCTGTGCCAAATTTGGTCCTGTGAATGAGAATACATTCTGCATATCAGATATTTACATTACGATTCATAACAGGAGTAAAATGACAATTATGAAGTAGCAACAAAAATAATGTAATGGCAGGGGGTCACCACAACATGAGGAACTGTAGTAAGGGGTCGCGGCATTAGGAACGTTGAGAACCACGGCTGTCGTGGAATATAGACCGAGTGGAGCCTACATCTCAGAAAGCTTTTAAACAGAGGTTGGATGACCATCTGTTGGGAGGGCTTGGATCGTGGCTTGGGTTGTTGTAGGTTTTTCCAGGCTATATGGCCATGTTCTGGAGGCAATTTTTCTCCTGACGTTTCGCCTGCATCTATGGCAAGCATCCTCAGAGGTAGTGAGGTCTGTTGGAATTAGGACAATGGGTTTATATATCTGTGGAATGACCAGGGTGGGACAAAGGACTCTTGTCTGTTGGGGCTAGGTGTGAATGTTTCAGCTGATCACCTTCATTAGCATTTGAAGGCCTGCCGGAGCCTGGGAAAATCTCTTGCTGGGAGGTGTTAATCTGTGCCGGGTTGTTTCCTCTCTGTTGAGGAAACAACCTCAACAAAAATCTCCCTCTCTGGGAGATTAACACCTCCCAGCAAGAGATTTTCCCAGGCTCAGGCAGGCCTTCAAATGCTAATGAAGGTGATCAGCTGAAACATTCACACCTAACTGCAACAGGGAAGAGCTCCTTGCCCCACCCCAGCCATTCCACAGATATATAAACCCATTGTCCTAATGCCAACAGACCTCACTATCTCTGAGGATGCTTGCCATAGATGCAGGCGAAATGTCAGGAGAAATGCCTCTAGAACATGGCGCTATAGCCCGAAAAAACCCACAAGAACCTAGTGATTTCAGCCGTGAAAGCCTTCGACAATACAGACTGAACAGATTGGCATACATCTTTCTAGGCATGGAGGCACAATTCAAGCCCTCCAGATGGTTGGCCATCCAGCCTCTGGTTAATACCTCCAGAGGAGGAGACTATGGTGGACTCCCAAGCCAAGGCCTATTGCAGTAGAAGGTAGATCCCCAAAGGTCATCCACTGCAATAGGGCTTGGCTTGGGAGTCCACCATAGTCTCCTCCTCTGGAGGTATTAACCAGAGGCTGGATGGCCAACCATCTGGAGGGCTTGAATTGTGCCTCCATGCCTAGAAAGATGTATGTCAATCTGGTTAATATCTCCAGAGGAGGAGACTATGGTGGACTCCCAAGCCAAGGCCTATTGCAGTAGAAGGTAGATCCCCAAAGGTCATCCACTGCAATAGGGCTTGGCTTGGGAGTCCACCATAGTCTCCTCCTCTGGAGGTATTAACCAGATTGACATACATCTTTCTAGGCATGGAGGCACAATTCAAGCCCTCCAGATGGTTGGCCATCCAGCCTCTGGTTAACACCTCCAGAGGAGGAGACTATGGTGGACTCCCAAGCCAAGCCCTATTGCAGTGGATGACCTTTGGGGCTCTACCTTCTACTGCAATAGGCCTTGGCTTGGGAGTCCACCATAGTCTCCTCCTCTGGAGGTATTAACCAGAGGCTGGATGGCCAACCATCTGGAGGGCTTGAATTGTGCCTCCATGCCTAGAAAGATGGAACTGGACTGGATTGCCATTGGATATCTCTTCCAGCTCTGAGTACAGTCTTCCTGGGAGTCCTGTAGAGTCTCCGGAGGGTTTTCAAGTGGCAAGATGGCCATTGGTGGGGAGGGCTTTGATTGGCAGAAAGGGAGTGGACAATGACCTTGTGGAGTCCCTTCCCACTATCCCCATATCACTCAGGAGAGACCATCCCGTGATGCTTGAAGGCAAAGTGCCACCAAAGCTGTCCTGGTGGCCCATAAGTGAGCCATAGCTGGACATTTCAAGCTGGTTGCCACAAAAATAGAGAGCAAGGGTTCCCTGAAATGCCAAAGGCTCAAAGGCCCCTGAAGACCAAGAGTGAAACACTTATGCATATTATGTCTTGGCTTAATGGCCACAACATTCAACGTATAGGAATCCAGTACAAGTTAGAATCATAGAATCCTAGAATCCAAGAGTTGGAAGAGACCTCCTGGGCCATCATCCAGTCCAACCCCATTCTGCCAAGAAGCAGGAAGATTGCATTCAAAGCACCCCCGACAGATGGCCATCCAGCCTCTGTTTCAAAGCCTCCAAAGAAGGAGCCTCCACCACACTCTGAAGCAGAGAGTTCCACTGCTGAACGGCTCTCACAGTCAGGAAGTTCTTCCTCATGTTCAGGTGGAATCTCCTCTCTTGTAGTTTGAAGCCGTTGTTCCACGTCCTAGTCTCCAGGGAAGCAGAAAACAAGCTTGCTCCCTCCTCCTCCCTGTGGCTTCCTCTCACATATTTATACATGGCTATCATATCTCCTCTCAGCCTTCTCTTCTTTAGGCTAAACATGCCCAGCTCCTTAAGCCGCTCCTCATAGGGCTTGTTCTCCAGACCCTTGATCATTTTAGTCGCCCTCCTCTGGACACATTCCAGCTTGTCAATATCTCTCTTGAATTGTGGTGCCCAACCCCATTCTGCCAAGAAGCAGGACTATTGCATTCAAATCATCCCTGACAGATGGCCATCCAGCCTCTGTTTCAAAGCTTCCAAAGAAGGAGCCTCCGCCACACTCCGGGGCAGAGAGTTCCACTGCTGAACGGCTCTCGCAGTCAGGAAGTTCTTCCTTGTGTTCAGGTGGAATCTCCTCTCTTGTAGTTTGAAGCCATGGCTCCATTTATTTCTTTCTTTATTTACTTTACTTGTATACCGCAGTTTCTCAGCCCAACAGGTGACTCAACGCGGTTTACATCAAGGATAAGAATCAATCAACGATATACAATTTAAAACCATAAAAGCGTAATACACAATATTGACACAACAATAGACAACACAATGCATCTCATAACTAGAGTCGTGATCCAATCCGTCGTCCAAATTTCCATTCCTGTAATCATCACATTCATTGCACTGATTAACCGAATGCCCGTTCAAACATCCAAGTTTTTAATCTTCTTCGGAACACCATTAGTGAGGGGGCTGATCTTACCTCCATAGGAAGGGCGTTCCACAGCCGGGGGGCCACCACAGAAAAGCCCTTGTCTCTCGTCCCCACCAGCTGCACCTGTGAAGCAGGCGGGATAGAGAGCAGGGCCTCCCCAGAAGATCTTAGGGTCCTGGCGGGCTGATAGGCAGAGATATGTTCGGATAGGTAACTTGGGCCAGAACCGTCCTAGTCTCCAAGGAAGCAGAAAACAAGCTTGCTCCCTCCTCCTCCCTGTGGCTTCCTCTCACATATTTATACATGGCTATCATGCCTCCTCTCAGGCTTCTCTTCTTCAGGCTAAACAATTGAAGAGAGATATTGACAAGCTGGAATGTGTCCAGAGGAGGGCGACTCAAATGATCAAGGGTCTGGAGAACAAGCCCTATGAAGAGCGGCTTAAGGAGCTGGGCATGTTTAGCCTGAAGAAGAGAAGGCTGAGAGGAGACATGATAGCCATGTATAAATATGTGAGAGGAAGCCAACATGCCCAGCTCCTTAAGCCACTCCTCATAAGGGCTTGTTCCCCAGACCCTCATTTTAGTCGCGCTCCTCTGGACACATTCCAGCTTGTCAATATCTCTCTTGAATTGTGGTGCCCAGAATTGGACACAATATTCCAGGTGTGGTCTCACCAAAGCGGAATAGAGCATGGGGAGCAGGACTTCCCTAGATCTAGACACTATGCTCCTATTGATGCAGGCCAACATCCCATTGGCTTTTTTTGCAAGCTGGAATGTGTCCAGAGGAGGGCGACTCAAATGATCAAGGGTCTGGAGAACAAGCTCTGTGAGGAGCGGCTTAAGGAGCTGGGCATGTTTAGCCTGAAGAAGAGAAGGCTGAGAGGAGATATGATAGCCATGTATAAATATGTGAGAGGAAGCCACAGGGAGGAGGAGGGAGCAAGCTTCCTTTCTGCTTCTCTGGAGACTAGGACGCAAGGGAACAATGGCTTCAAACTACAAGAGAGGAGATTCCATCTGAACATGAGGAAGAACTTCCTGACTGTGAGAGCCGTTCAGCAGTGGAACTCTCTGCCCCGGAGTGTGGTGGAGGCTCCTTCTTTGGAAGCTTTGAAACAGAGGCTGGATGGCCATCTGTCAGGGGTGATTTGAATGCAATATTCCTGCTTCTTGGCAGAATGGGGTTGGACTGGATGGCCCAGGAGGTCTCTTCCAACTCTAGGATTCTAGGATTCTCTGAGAGTGATGACAGGGACAAATTTTGCTTTTCTCCAGTCTGCAGCTGCGATTTCTCCCATTCTCCAAGAATTCTGAAATATTCTTGCCACTAGTTCTGAAATCATTTCTGTTTGTTCCGTAATTACTCTTGGATGTAGTTCATCTAGCTATCAGTAAGTTGTCGAGAGCTACCAGTCAACTGTGTGTGGTGCATTTCTTGACATATGAGGTACCATATGTTTATGGAAAAAGATCTACAGAGGATGTTTTTCCACCGCCATTATGCATCCCTTGTACAACATACAATGGCAATAAAATTATTCTATTCTATTCTATTCTATTCTATTCTTCTCATGGAGCCCCTGATAACCTTTCACGGAACTTTGGGGTTCCACAGAGTCTGGTTTGAGAACTAGTGCATTAGAGTATTGACAGGAGCAGGATTCAAAACGATCTTGACAGATTAGAGATGGAGGGCCAAAACTAACAAAATGAAGTTCAACAGTGACAAATGCAAGAGACTCCACTTAGGCAGAAAAAATGAAATGCAAAGAAACAGAACGGGGGACAATGCCTGGCTCGAGAGCAGTACGTGTGAAAAAGATCTTGGAGTCCTCGTGGACAGGAAGGTGAACATGAGCCAACAATGTGATGTGGCAGTCATGCTCCCCATGCTCTATTCCGCCTTGGTTAGACCACACCTGGAATATTGTGTCCAATTCTGGGCACCACAATTCAAGAGAGATGTTGACAAGCTGGAATGTGTCCAGAGGAGGGCGACTAAAACGATCAAGGGTCTGGAGAACAATCCCTATGAGGAGCAGCTTAAGGGGGGCCACCACTGAGAATGTCCTCTCTCTCATCCCCACCAACCATGCCTGAGACGGAGGCGGGAGTGAGAGAAGGAATATTGTGTCCAATTCTGGGCACCACAATTCAAGAGAGATGTTGACAAGCTGGAATGTGTCCAGAGTAGGGCGACTAAAACGATCAAGGGTCTGGAGAACAATCCCTATGAGGAGCAGCTTAAGGGGGGCCACCACTGAGAATGTCCTCTCTCTCATCCCCACCAACCATGCCTGAGATGGAGGCGGGAGCGAGAGAAGGAATATTGTGTCCAATTCTGGGCACCACAATTCAAGAGAGATGTTGACAAGCTGGAATGTGTCCAGAGGAGGGTGACTCAAATGATCAAGGGTCTGGAGAACAAGACCTATGAGGAGCGGCTTAAGGAGCTGGGCATGTTTAGCCTGAAGAAGAGAAGGCTGAGAGGAGACATGATGAGGGCCATGTATAAATATGTGAGAGGAAGCCACAGGGAGGAGGAGGGAGCAAGCTTGTTTTCTGTTTCAGGCAAGATCTTAGAGCTGTGATATTATGCATTTTGTGCAGACTTCTAAAAAATAAATAATAGTTACCAGTTTTTCTTAAATAACCCCCAACTTGGTCACATTTATTCATTCAGCAGAACCGTGAATCTTTGCTTCAATTTATTGACCATTTCAATGAAAGGACATTCTTCCAAAGCAGAAAGGAGATAGAATGTGGATCAAAAGGCGAGAAGGCCGTCCTCCGCTTTCTTCTGGAATGAATCAAGAGAAACTCCTTCTTTGGCTCATGATATAGTCTCCCATTTACGCTCGAGCCGTTTGCAGTCATGTAGCCAGTCTGCAATATTTTTCTTTTGGCAAATCAGTACCCATGGCCAACTAGAAATCAAGAGAGAAGGAACCGGGAATGGAGGGATGGAGCTCAAGATTATTGCAGAATAGTTTGCTCTGGCTTTAAACACAGAAGGGAAAGAGTCTCAACCAAAGGCACAGAAATGGTGAAACCAAGCCCCATCCCAAATTAAAGAGGCAAAAAGAAGTTGCAGAACAGACAGGGATATCTTGCTTATTCTGCCAAAAACCTCAAACCATCACAAAGCTGAACTTAGTCCATAAGGGTGTATCTGCACTGTGGAATTAATGCCATCTGGTACCCGCTTAACTTCCATGATTCACTGCAACGGATTCCCAGGCATTGATGTTTCACAAGGTCTTTATCTTTCTCTGATGCGGAATTGCAGGTGCTTCACTAAACGACAACTCCCAGGATGCCATTGCATTCATTTGGCAGGATAGATGCACTTTAGTAGAACTACAACTCCCAGGATCCCATCGCATGGAGCAATGGCAGCTCAAAGGGTGCCAAACTGCCTCCATTTGACTGTGTAGTAGAATATGCCCAGTCAGGACAGAGCCCTTCTGTTCCTAAATCCTGTCTTTTCCACTTCTTTCACTCCGTTTGCTGCGTTAAATGCAAATAATTACGATTGTAGCTTGGATGGTCAGGGTTATAAACAAGGAAGCAAACCAAAAATATTAAAGAATTTTTTTTGGAAAAGAGGGACTTACAATAAATTCAGTGATTTTGGCGCGTGCGCAACTCTTTTGACGCACTTAATGTCATCGGAGAGATCAGCATCTTGCAACTCTAGAAAAAGGAGAGAAACCCATATTTTTAAAAATGGAGACTGCAATGTATCTCGGTAGCTCTGTATGTTTGTATTTTCCAAGACAGACCCTACTTCCAGAGAGCATTGTGACGCCCGCCAACAATGAGTCTGAACCAAACGTTGCACACAGACCCCCACCCCCTCGATGGATCGTCACCTTGTCGTGGTGAGGGGGCTTGCGTGTTCCAATGAACCTGAGGGTGCAAACACTGGAGTCATACACTACCAGGATGGGCCACAGGGGAGGTTCTAGACCAAGCACCATCCAAAGACCCAAAGGCCTCAATGGCAGAGCAGTCGGAGGATAACATGGTACAAGTTCAAGACATCATGGAAGCACCCCCGGTCAAAGCATTGACACCTCTTATACGTGCCAGAGACCGCCATGATGTGCTCCTCACAAGAGCCATGACAGGTGCTGATGACTGCTGGACTTGACCACAGACTAATCCGATCCATGATGGCTATCAAGATCACCCCCAAGCGCAGAAGAAAGACAAGGCGCAAAATGAACACCCAAGCCCTTCAGGAGCCCTCCAGACGAGCCCATCTTCAAACAGCACTCAAGGACCATCTACCCACAGTACACCCCGAAAATGTTGAGGAACATTGGAACATTAGAACAGACTGAAGACCTCCATCATCACAGCCTGCGAAGAAACTATTGGATATCAAACCAAGAAAAATCAAGATTGGTTTGATGAAAATGACAACAGCTCATTGACCAGAAAAGGAAAGCCTTCCAAACATGGCAGAGAGACATCAACTGTGCTGCTAAGAAAAAGATGCCAGCGCAAAAGCTGAGGTCCAAAGAAGGACAAGAGAATTCAAGAATATCTGGTGGACAAAGAAGGCTGAAGAAATCCAACACCTGGCAGATACCCATGATGCTCAGGGATTTTTCAAAGCCACAAAGGTCATCTATGGACCAAGAAACCATGGCATACAGACTCTACGCTCATCAGATGGAACCAAACTCCTGAAGGACCAAAAATCAATTGCACTGCCTTGGAAAGAACATTACCAAAGCCTCTTTAACTGCAGCTCCAATGCGGCCAAAGAGGTTCTCTCACAAATCCCGCAACAACAAACCAGGGATGAACTTGCAGCACTGCCTAGTTTGGAAGAAGTCAGCAACGCCATCAGCCAACAAAAAAAATAACAAAGCCAGCGGACCTGATGGGATCCCTGCTGAAATCTTTAAAGAAGGAGGACCTGAACTGACACAACAACTTCACTAGCTCATTGAAAAAGTGTGGGTGACCGAGAAAATCCCAGCAGACTTCAAGGATGCCACCACCATCACCCTCTTAAAAAAAGGGGGGGGGGGGAAATATTACGGTATATTGCTTTATGCTCAGTGTGTGTGTGTGTGTGTGTGTGTTAAAGAAAGCCTAAACAGAAAAGCCTTGCAAAGTATTAATGATTAACTGCAGCTGCAGAATGCTAGCTAGGCCACACCTTTTAAATGTAACAATTTGAGGCATGTGCAGACGGCTGGCAGTTGGAAGTTTGAATTGCTGGAGAGAAGAAGCAAGAAACTTATGCTATGGTGAAGTGACCATGTTTTAATTTGTTATGCTCTATGATTTAAAACACAGAAGATTTATTCTGTATTACTTACAGTGACTATGTAAGTGTGCCAAACTGTTTTATTTTCAACTCTGCAGCCAAGAGTAAAGTTCTACTGTTTGTTTCTTCTGACTGGTCTGTGTCTTTGGCATTGGGTGTCTGGGCATGTTGGACATTGCTACTGCGCAACAAATTGATTCTGCGTAACAGGAAAGAACAGACTGCGGAAACTATCGAGGTATCTCCCTCCTAACCTCCGCTGGGAAAATCCTTGCAAGAATCTTTGCAAACTGCCTTCTACTCCTTTCAGAAGACATCCTCCCAGCCTCCACGCTCATCATATGGAACCAAACTTCTGAAGGACAAAAAACCAATTGCACCACTAGGCTGGAAAGGGCACTACCAAAGCCTCCTGAATCACCCCACGAATGACAGACCTGAACTTGGCACACATTATTTATTATTATTATTAACTTTATTTGTACCCCGCGAGCATCTCCCGAAGGACTCGATGCGGCTTACACAGGCCGAAGCCACAGACACAATACAATAGAAAAACATAACAAGCAATAACCAAAGCAAATTAAAAACAAAACAAATCAAATCAAATCAAAATTAGCAAAACAACAGTAACTATACATCAGGACATATTAAAAACTGGTTCGGCCAGTGAGAGGTACAAGGTTAAAAGTGCTGAAATGGTAGGAGGGGCGTCGGGATTAAAGTACGATGTGCAGCAATATTAACTGTGCTAAAGTGCTATTAGGACTTAGGATGGGGTTCCTAATCCGGGAAGGCACAGCGGAACAGCCAAGTTTTCAGGTTCTTTCTGAAAGCTGCTAGTGTAGGGGCCTGTCTGAGATCTTTTGGGAGGGCGTTCCAGAGTCGGGGGGCCGCCACGGAGAAGGCCCTGTCCCGAGTCCCCACCAACCGCGCTTACGACGTAGGCGGGATCACGAGCAGGGCCTCCCCCGATGATCGAAGCGAGCGTGTAGGTTCGTAAATGGAGATACGGTCACGCAGGTAGGATGGTCCCAAACCGTTTAGGGCTTTATAGGTGAGCACCTGCACCTTGAATTGGGCTCGGAAGATGAAAGGCAGCCAGTGGAGCTCCTTAAACAGAGGGGTAGACCTCTCTTGATAATGAGCTCCAGTTAGCATTCTGGCTGCTGCACGTTGGACCAGCTGCAGTTTCCGAGCCGTCTTCAAGGGTAGCCCCACGTAGAGCGCATTACAGTAATCCATTCTAGAGGTGACCAAGGCATGGACCACCCCGGCCAGATCAGCCTTCACGAGGTATGGTCGCAGTTGGCGCACGAGTCTCAGTTGCGCAAAAGCCCTCCCGGATACCGCCGACACCTGGGCCTCAAGTGTAAGCGAGGAATCCAGGAGGACACCCAAACTGCGGACCTGAGGTTTCAGGGGGAGTGTAACCCCGTCCAACACAGGTAACCACCCTATACCCCGATCCGGCTTACGATCGACCAAGAGGACCTCTGTCTTATCGGGATTGATCTTCAGCTTGTTCTTCCTCATCCAGATCGACACAGCGGCCAGGCACTTGTCTAGCACCTGAGAAGCCTCCTTGGAGTTAGGTGGAAAGGAGTAGTAGAGTTGTGTGTCATCTGCGTAGAGATGGCACCCAACTCCAAAACTCCGGATGACCTCTCCCAGCGGTTTCATATAGATGTTAAAAAGCATGGGAGACAGAATAGAGCCTTGCGGGACCCCACAGGACAAAGGCCAGGGGTCCGAGCAGGCGTCACCCAGCTTCACCATCTGGGTTCGTCCCTCCAGGAAGGACCGGAGTCACGACAGAACCGTGCCCCCAAGGCCCATCCCAGAGAGGCGACCCAGAAGGATACCATGATCGATGGTATCGAAAGCCGCTGAGATGTCCAGGAGAACCAACAGAGTCACACTCCCCCTGTCCAGCTCTCTGCGGAGGTCATCCACCAAGGCGACCAAGGCTGTCTCGGTGCCGTGAACAGGCCTGAAACCAGACTGTGACTGATCTAGGTAATTGATGTCATCTAAGAAACCCTGGAGCTGGGAGGCGACCACCCTCTCTAGCACCTTACCCAAAAAGGGGAGGTTGGAGATAGGCCTGTAATTATTCAGCACCGTGGAGTCAAGAGAAGTTTTTTTAATAAGTGGGCGAACCACGGCCTGCTTCAAATTAGATGGAAAAATTCCTTGCTCCAACGATGCATTAACAATCGGTACAAACCAGTCCAGCAGCCCCCCTCTGGCTGATTTAATGAGCCAAGATGGGCATGGGTCCAGAGATGAGGTGGTCGCCCTCACAGCCCCAAGAATCTCCTCTACAGTTTCAGGAAGAACAAGCCAGAACGCCCATGACCCACTTTACTTCCTTCTACAGTTTGGGGGAGGATGGGCCATGGATGATGAGATTTGTAGTACCTGTACTCACTTCCACAGACTACTGCGATCACCACAAATGATGGATCTGGACCAAACTTGGCACACAGACCTCGCATTACCTGTTGCGACACAGCTGGAATCACACAGTGCCTCTGATGAGAATGATGGGATTCAGGTTCACAATCTGGTTCAAAATATTCCTGTTTCCACAGACTACTGCAATCCCCACAAATGACGGACCTAGACCACACTTGGCACACAGACCTTGCGTTACCCACATTTCATGCTGCAGCGGTTTGGGGTGAAGATGGACCACGGGTGATGGGATTTGCAGTAGCTTCGCCAGGTTCAGCTCCCACAGACCACTGTGGCCCCCAGGTATGATGGGTTCAGAGTTATCTCTGCATCCACAGCACACTGAAACCCACCAAGAATGGATCTGGACCAAACTTGGCACACATACCCCCCAGAACCAGCAGAATATACTGGATTGGTTTTCTTCTGGTGGGGAGGGGCAACTAGGGTTTGAACTATATTTATTCTGCATTCAGAGAAATGCATGTATCGATATCCAGAAAGCCCTGTCAGTCCTACCAGCAAACTTGGTACACATACCCAACACAACCGCCTTAAGATAAAGGAGGTGGGGTGGGCAGGACTGTCCCAGGATGATAGGATTTGCAGTGCACCTAACTCCAGAGAGCACAAAAACCTCTCGTGGATTTTGGGGAGAACTGGCCTGTGATGATGGAAGTTGGGGTTTGCCTACATCCTTATGCACTTTCTCTCTCTCTCTTTCCTTCCTTCCTTCCTCTTCTTTTTCTCTTTCCTTCTCATTCTTTCTCTTTCCAAACCCTCTCTCACCCATTTTTATCTATTCCATTTCTTTATTTAGTGCTGCCTCTTTTACCTGCTTTGAATTTGCAATTGTAAACTTTTAAGAAAGAGAGAGAACTTCTCTCAGAGGACTTACTTGTACAGCAAAGGTTGCAGATGTTCTCTGATTTTACACCGGGTACTTGACACCAAAAATGAGCATTCAATTGAAAGAGTCCAAATCCGCCGAGTTCGCGTGACTTTGTATTATACCCACTCGCGTGATACGCTATACACATCCCTGAAAGCAAAGAGCACAATGTATCCATAAGAGCCGCATCCATGGATTGCAAATACTTTTTTAATCCGAAAAGCAAATCATGATTTGGCCATTTCATACTGGAAACGCACAATTGTGAAATAATTCCCTCCCAAAGCTGGAGAAAGGAGCGAGGGGAAGGGAAGGGAAGGAAACAAAAACAAGGATGAGAAGGGGGAGAAGAAGGAAGGAAGGAAGGAAAAAGAACTGAAGGAAGAGAAAGGAAAGGGGAAGAAAGAGATACCAGAAATTTGGATATCCGGAGACACCTGGGGAGATTCGCTAACTGCAAAGAGTCCCAGAGAAAGAGTTCCAAGGATGGATATTGATGAGATTCACAAATATTGTTGCAATTTTCTTTAATCCGAAAAGCAAACCATGATTTGGCCATTTCATCCTGGAAACGCAGAATTGTGAAATAATTCCCTCCCAAAGCTGGAGAAAGGAGCAAGGGGAAGGGAAGGGAAGGAAACAAAAAAAGAGAATTTTAAAAAAGGAAGGAAGGAAGGAAGGAAAATAATTGAAGGAAGAGAAAGGAAAGGGAGGAATTATTGAGGGAGGTTTGAAAAGAAAGAGAAAGGAAGGAAGGAAGGAAGGAAGGAAGGAAGGAAGGAAGGAAGGAGAGAAAGAGAGAAGAACAGCAGAGTAAGAAAGAGATTCCAGCAGTTTGGAGTTTTTCAAAGTCCCATGGATACCAAGTGACACCTGGCAAGCTTTGCTAACTGCGAAGAGTCCCAAAGAAAGAGTCCCAAAGATGTATATTGATTGGATCACAATCAAAGTTTCGTCCTGGATCTTTGTCCCATGAATAGCCAAGATCTCTGAAGGGGAAGCTCTGGGCAGCATTCTTTTTATTGCAATTTCCAGTGTGAGAGGGTATATCAGAACTTTTACAGAACAACATTTAGGCACAAAGTACGGCATTAGATATACAGATTCTATGCAACTACATTGGATTCACAACAACCTGCATGTAGGAGCTCAGCTGTCTGGGGTTGTGCCAGTGCCTCAAGAAGAGGACTATGGGTATGTTCAATTTCCTTCAGAACAGGACCCTTCAGAGATTTGCATGTTGGGTTTTAATGTAGATTCTCAGGGGTAAGTGAATGAAGAAGACACAGAAAAGACAACAGATTAAATAAGAAAGTCTAAATAATTAAATAAGAAAGTCTAAAAACAATCCAAACCAACAGGTAGGCAAATATAATCCATGAAAGAGAACACAGGTGATTCTTAATTCCACAGCAAAATCCACGAATGCATAGTCCTTAAAACCCAGAGGAAAATGTCCAAAGTCTCTTGAAAAGCCAGGGAACAAGGTTGCACAGATCCAAAATACACAGAAGAATTACATAGGAAAACTTTCACCAACAGCAATTTGAACATGAGTCTTGAGCAGAGATTTCATTACTCTTGACATGACATACATACAAGACTTGACCATTAACCGACGTTGCGCTCACTGAAGGCAATGCTGTGAAAGCCCTATATTTATTCAAAAAGACATACACAAAATGTATTCTGATGTTGCACTCACTGAAGGCAATGCTGTAAAAGCCCTTTATTTATTCAAAAAGACATACACAAAATGCATTCTGACGTTGCGCTCACTGAAGGCAATGCTGTAAAAGCCCTTTATTTATTCAAAAAGACATACACAAAATGCATTCTGACGTTGCACTCACTGAAGGCAATGCTGTGAAAGCCCTATATTTATTCAAAAAGACATACACAAAATGCATTCTGATGTTGCACTCACTGAAGGCTATGCTGTAAAAGCCCTATATTTATTCAAAAAGACATACACAAAATGCATTCTGACGTTGCGCTCACTGAAGGCAATGCTGTGAAAGCCCTATATTTATTCAAAAAGACCTACACAAAATGCATTTCGATTCCCTTGAGAACTCTCCTTCAAATTCGTCTTTTCCCTTATTCTGACAGACCTTCGGACTCCCCCTTGAAGGTGGAGATCTTGACAGATTTGACCCCTTCTATCAAAGGTTGATTCCTCCCGGTTGCTCGTTAACACATTCCTTTCACTTTCCTTATCTATCCACACAAGCTGGTTCCCATCACACTGTCTGGAAACCATTCTATCTTGAGAAGTAACAATCCCAGAGTCTTCCAACCCCCTTTGCTCTGCAGTTTCTTCTGTGCCCTCTTCTTCATTCACAATCCCCTGAGAATCTACATTAAAACCCAACATGGCAATCTCTGAAGGGTCCTGCTCTGAAGGCAGTGTGACAGCCCCAGTCGGCTGAGCTCCTACATCTGGTCTGCCACAATTTTTGGAATGTCAGAAGGTCTCTTATATAGCAATATTTCTTCTGATGTGCTCCCAAAGTTGTAAATTACTGGCAGGTTGTTTGAGTTGGGGGTCCCCGATAACCAAAGGAAGATAAGAGAGAGGGAGAAAGTATATCAGGGAAGGGAGAAAAGAACAGGAAAACAAAGAGAAAGAAATGAAAAAGGAGGAAGACTGTAAAAGAAGAAAAAAGAGAAAGGGGAAAGTATGAGGAAAGGAAAGAAAGAGAAGGACAGGAAGAGAAAAGAAGAAATGACAAAAAGGAGGGAAGATAAGAAAAGAAGGGAAGGCAAAGGACAGAAAGAGGAGATATGGCGTATGAGGGAAAGCAAAGGAAGAAGAAATGAATGAAAGAAAGAAAGGGAGAAAATGTAAGAGGTGACGGGAAGAAAGAAAGGAACAAACAAACAAAGAGAAAAAGAAGAAAAAGAAGAAGGAGAAGGAAAGGAGGGAGTGAAAGGGAAGGATGTGAAAGCAGGGGGGTATGGGTTATGGCTTTCTTCTCCAAACTACAAGTCCCAGTATTTCATAGACACCCAATGGCAGTTCAAGTGGTGGGTTGTTGTAGGTTTTCTTGGCCTATATGGCCATGGTCTAGAGCAAGGGTCCTCAAACTACGTCCCGGGGGCCGGATACGCCCTCCAAGGTCATTTCCCCGGCCCTCGCTCAGGGTCAACCGAAGTCTGAAACAACTTGAAAGAACACAACAACAACAATCCTATCTCATCAGCCAAAAGCAGGCCCACCCTTCCCACTGAAATACTAATACCTTTCTATGTATTAAAATTGTTCTCCATTTTAATTATTGTATTGTTTTTAAGTGTTTTTGAACTACAAATAAGATATGTGCAGTGTGCAGAGGAATTCATCCATGTTTTTTTTTCAAATTATAATCCAGCCCACCAACAGTTTGAGGGACTGTGACCTGGCCCTCTGTTTGAAAAGTTTGAGGACCCCTGGTCTAGAGGCATTCTCTCCTGACGTTTCGCCTGCACCCTTTGTCCCACCCTGGCCATTCCACAGATATATCAACCTCCCTGTGGCTTCCTCTCACATATTCCTGGCCCTCTGTTTAAAAGGTTTGAGGACCCCTGGTCTAGAGGCATTCTCTCCTGACGTTTCGCCTGCACCCTTTGTCCCACCCTGGCCATTCCACAGATATATCAACCTCCCTGTGGCTTCCTCTCACATATTCCTGGCCCTCTGTTTAAAAAGTTTGAGGACCCCTGGTCTAGAGGCATTCTCTCCTGACGTTTCGCCTGCACCCTTTGTCCCACCCTGGCCATTCCACAGATATATAAACCTCCCTGTGGCTTCCTCTCACATATTCCTGGCCCTCTGTTTGAAAAGTTTGAGGACCCCTGGTCTAGAGGCATTCTCTCCTGACGTTTCGCCTGCATCCTTTGTCCCACCCTGGCCATTCCACAGATATATAAACCTCCCTGTGGCTTCCTCTCACATATTCCTGGCCCTCTGTTTAAAAGGTTTGAGGACCCCTGGTCTAGAGGCATTCTCTCCTGACGTTTCGCCTGCATCCTTTGTCCCACCCTGGCCATTCCACAGATATATAAACCTCCCTGTGGCTTCCTCTCACATATTCCTGGCCCTCTGTTTAAAAGGTTTGAGGACCCCTGGTCTAGAGGCATTCTCTCCTGACGTTTTGCCTGCACCCTTTGTCCCACCCTGGCCATTCCACAGATATATAAACCTCCCTGTGGCTTCCTCTCACATATTCCTGGCCCTCTGTTTAAAAAGTTTGAGGACCCCTGGTCTAGAGGCATTCTCTCCTGACGTTTTGCCTGCACCCTTTGTCCCACCCTGGCCATTCCACAGATATATAAACCTCCCTGTGGCTTCCTCTCACATATTCCTGGCCCTCTGTTCGAAAAGTTTGAGGACCCCTGGTCTAGAGGCATTCTCTCCTGACGTTTCGCCTGCACCCTTTGTCCCACCCTGGCCATTCCACAGATATATAAACCTCCCTGTGGCTTCCTCTCACATATTCCTGGCCCTCTGTTCGAAAAGTTTGAGGACCCCTGGTCTAGAGGCATTCTCTCCTGACGTTTCGCCTGCACCCTTTGTCCCACCCTGGCCATTCCACAGATATATAAACCTCCCTGTGGCTTCCTCTCACATATTCCTGGCCCTCTGTTCGAAAAGTTTGAGGACCCCTGGTCTAGAGGCATTCTCTCCTGACGTTTCGCCTGCACCCTTTGTCCCACCCTGGCCATTCCACAGATATATAAACCTCCCTGTGGCTTCCTCTCACATATTCCTGGCCCTCTGTTCGAAAAGTTTGAGGACCCCTGGTCTAGAGGCATTCTCTCCTGACGTTTCGCCTGCACCCTTTGTCCCACCCTGGCCATTCCACAGATATATAAACCTCCCTGTGGCTTCCTCTCACATATTCCTGGCCCTCTGTTTAAAAAGTTTGAGGACCCCTGGTCTAGAGGCATTCTCTCCTGACGTTTCGCCTGCACCCTTTGTCCCACCCTGGCCATTCCACAGATATATAAACCTCCCTGTGGCTTCCTCTCACATATTCCTGGCCCTCTGTTTGAAAAGTTTGAGGACCCCTGGTCTAGAGGCATTCTCTCCTGACGTTTCGCCTGCACCCTTTGTCCCACCCTGGCCATTCCACAGATATATAAACCTCCCTGTGGCTTCCTCTCACATATTCCTGGCCCTCTGTTTGAAAAGTTTGAGGACCCCTGGTCTAGAGGCATTCTCTCCTGACGTTTCGCCTGCACCCTTTGTCCCACCCTGGCCATTCCACAGATATATAAACCTCCCTGTGGCTTCCTCTCACATATTCCTGGCCCTCTGTTCAAAAAGTTTGAGGACCCCTGGTCTAGAGGCATTCTCTCCTGACGTTTCGCCTGCACCCTTTGTCCCACCCTGGCCATTCCACAGATATATAAACCTCCCTGTGGCTTCCTCTCACATATTCCTGGCCCTCCGTTCAAAAAGTTTGAGGACCCCTGGTCTAGAGGCATTCTCTCCTGACGTTTCGCCTGCACCCTTTGTCCCACCCTGGCCATTCCACAGATATATAAACCTCCCTGTGGCTTCCTCTCACATATTCCTGGCCCTCCGTTCAAAAAGTTTGAGGACCCCTGGTCTAGAGGCATTCTCTCCTGACGTTTCGCCTGCACCCTTTGTCCCACCCTGGCCATTCCACAGATATATAAACCTCCCTGTGGCTTCCTCTCACATATTCCTGGCCCTCTGTTTGAAAAGTTTGAGGACCCCTGGTCTAGAGGCATTCTCTCCTGACGTTTCGCCTGCACCCTTTGTCCCACCCTGGCCATTCCACAGATATATAAACCTCCCTGTGGCTTCCTCTCACATATTCCTGGCCCTCTGTTCAAAAGGTTTGAGGACCCCTGGTCTAGAGGCATTCTCTCCTGACGTTTCGCCTGCACCCTTTGTCCCACCCTGGCCATTCCACAGATATATAAACCTCCCTGTGGCTTCCTCTCACATATTCCTGGCCCTCTGTTTGAAAAGTTTGAGGACCCCTGGTCTAGAGGCATTCTCTCCTGACGTTTCGCCTGCACCCTTTGTCCCACCCTGGCCATTCCACAGATATATAAACCTCCCTGTGGCTTCCTCTCACATATTCCTGGCCCTCTGTTCAAAAGGTTTGAGGACCCCTGGTCTAGAGGCATTCTCTCCTGACGTTTCGCCTGCACCCTTTGTCCCACCCTGGCCATTCCACAGATATATAAACCTCCCTGTGGCTTCCTCTCACATATTCCTGGCCCTCTGTTTGAAAAGTTTGAGGACCCCTGGTCTAGAGGCATTCTCTCCTGACGTTTCGCCTGCACCCTTTGTCCCACCCTGGCCATTCCACAGATATATAAACCTCCCTCTGGCTTCCTCTCACATATTCCTGGCCCTCTGTTTGAAAAGTTTGAGGACCCCTGGTCTAGAGGCATTCTCTCCTGACGTTTCGCCTGCACCCTTTGTCCCACCCTGGCCATTCCACAGATATATAAACCTCCCTGTGGCTTCCTCTCACATATTCCTGGCCCTCTGTTTAAAAAGTTTGAGGACCCCTGGTCTAGAGGCATTCTCTCCTGACGTTTCGCCTGCACCCTTTGTCCCACCCTGGCCATTCCACAGATATATAAACCTCCCTGTGGCTTCCTCTCACATATTCTTGGCCCTCCGTTCAAAAAGTTTGAGGACCCCTGGTCTAGAGGCATTCTCTCCTGACGTTTCGCCTGCACCCTTTGTCCCACCCTGGCCATTCCACAGATATATAAACCTCCCTGTGGCTTCCTCTCACATATTCCTGGCCCTCTGTTTGAAAAGTTAGAGGACCCCTGGTCTAGAGGCATTCTCTCCTGACGTTTCGCCTGCACCCTTTGTCCCACCCTGGCCATTCCACAGATATATAAACCTCCCTGTGGCTTCCTCTCACATATTCCTGGCCCTCTGTTTGAAAAGTTTGAGGACCCCTGGTCTAGAGGCATTCTCTCCTGACGTTTCGCCTGCACCCTTTGTCCCACCCTGGCCATTCCACAGATATATAAACCTCCCTGTGGCTTCCTCTCACATATTCCTGGCCCTCTGTTTAAAAAGTTTGAGGACCCCTGGTCTAGAGGCATTCTCTCCTGACGTTTCGCCTGCACCCTTTGTCCCACCCTGGCCATTCCACAGATATATAAACCTCCCTGTGGCTTCCTCTCACATATTCCTGGCCCTCCGTTCAAAAGGTTTGAGGACCCCTGGTCTAGAGGCATTCTCTCCTGACGTTTCGCCTGCACCCTTTGTCCCACCCTGGCCATTCCACAGATATATAAACCTCCCTGTGGCTTCCTCTCACATATTCCTGGCCCTCTGTTTAAAAGGTTTGAGGACCCCTGGTCTAGAGGCATTCTCTCCTGACGTTTCGCCTGCACCCTTTGTCCCACCCTGGCCATTCCACAGATATATAAACCTCCCTGTGGCTTCCTCTCACATATTCCTGGCCCTCTGTTTGAAAAGTTTGAGGACCCCTGGTCTAGAGGCATTCTCTCCTGACGTTTCGCCTGCACCCTTTGTCCCACCCTGGCCATTCCACAGATATATAAACCTCCCTGTGGCTTCCTCTCACATATTCCTGGCCCTCCGTTCAAAAGGTTTGAGGACCCCTGGTCTAGAGGCATTCTCTCCTGACGTTTCGCCTGCATCCTTTGTCCCACCCTGGCCATTCCACAGATATATAAACCTCCCTGTGGCTTCCTCTCACATATTCCTGGCCCTCTGTTCAAAAAGTTTGAGGACCCCTGGTCTAGAGGCATTCTCTCCTGACGTTTCGCCTGCACCCTTTGTCCCACCCTGGCCATTCCACAGATATATAAACCTCCCTGTGGCTTCCTCTCACATATTCCTGGCCCTCCGTTCAAAAGGTTTGAGGACCCCTGGTCTAGAGGCATTCTCTCCTGACGTTTCGCCTGCACCCTTTGTCCCACCCTGGCCATTCCACAGATATATAAACCTCCCTGTGGCTTCCTCTCATATATTCCTGGCCCTCCGTTCAAAAAGTTTGAGGACCCCTGGTCTAGAGGCATTCTCTCCTGACGTTTCGCCTGCACCCTTTGTCCCACCCTGGCCATTCCACAGATATATAAACCTCCCTGTGGCTTCCTCTCACATATTCCTGGCCCTCTGTTCAAAAAGTTTGAGGACCCCTGGTCTAGAGGCATTCTCTCCTGACGTTTCGCCTGCACCCTTTGTCCCACCCTGGCCATTCCACAGATATATAAACCTCCCTGTGGCTTCCTCTCACATATTCCTGGCCCTCTGTTCAAAAAGTTTGAGGACCCCTGGTCTAGAGGCATTCTCTCCTGACGTTTCGCCTGCACCCTTTGTCCCACCCTGGCCATTCCACAGATATATAAACCTCTCTGTGGCTTCCTCTCACATATTCCTGGCCCTCTGTTCGAAAAGTTTGAGGACCCCTGGTCTAGAGGCATTCTCTCCTGACGTTTCGCCTGCATCCTTTGTCCCACCCTGGCCATTCCACAGATATATAAACCTCTCTGTGGCTTCCTCTCACATATTCCTGGCCCTCTGTTCGAAAAGTTTGAGGACCCCTGGTCTAGAGGCATTCTCTCCTGACGTTTCGCCTGCACCCTTTGTCCCACCCTGGCCATTCCACAGATATATAAACCTCTCTGTGGCTTCCTCTCACATATTCCTGACCCTCTGTTTAAAAAGTTTGAGGACCCCTGGTCTAGAGGCATTCTCTCCTGACGTTTCGCCTGCACCCTTTGTCCCACCCTGGCCATTCCACAGATATATAAACCTCCCTGTGGCTTCCTCTCACATATTCCTGGCCCTCTGTTTAAAAAGTTTGAGGACCCCTGGTCTAGAGGCATTCTCTCCTGACGTTTCGCCTGCACCCTTTGTCCCACCCTGGCCATTCCACAGATATATAAACCTCCCTGTGGCTTCCTCTCACATATTCCTGGCCCTCTGTTTAAAAAGTTTGAGGACCCCTGGTCTAGAGGCATTCTCTCCTGACGTTTCGCCTGCACCCTTTGTCCCACCCTGGCCATTCCACAGATATATAAACCTCCCTGTGGCTTCCTCTCACATATTCCTGGCCCTCTGTTTGAAAAGTTTGAGGACCCCTGGTCTAGAGGCATTCTCTCCTGACGTTTCGCCTGCATCCTTTGTCCCACCCTGGTCATTCCACAGATATATAAACCCTTTTTCCTAGTTCCAACAGACCTCACTACCTCTGAGGATGCTTGCCATAGATGCAGGCAAAACGTCAGGAGAGAATGCCTCTGGACCATGGCCATATAGCCTGAAAAAACCTACAACAACCCAGAAGATAGATGGATAGATAGATAGATAGTTGGATAGATGGATAGATGGATAGATGGATGGATGGATGGATGGATGGATGGATAGATAGATATAGATAGAATTATTTCGTCAACTCTTTTTGGGAAATTGCTCCAAAATAAAAAGCCGGAGGACTCACATTCTTCCAAAAAGATGCCGTGGTATCCGTCCAGCCCTCCATCATGGAGAATCTGGGCCAGTGGACATTTATGAAACGTCATGGCTACAGAAGTCCCTGCAAAGAGCGAGAGGCAGAGGAGCCAAGGAATCCAAGCAGCCATGGCAGCCTTTCCTCCAGCCTCCAGCTCTGGCACAGGACCTCTCCGGCTGGGCATTTTAAAGGGCCCTCCCCTTAACTACAAGCCCTGGGATTCTGCAGGAGGCAGGCACCGGATTTCCAGTGGGATGCACACTCCTCGCCTACACACTTGGCTCTAGTGTGATACCAGCTTGAAATGCAAAAGGCTCCAAGGTCCCTGAAGACCAAGAGTGAAACACTTATGCATATTATGTCTTGGCTTAATGGCCACAACATTCAACGTATAGGAATCCAGTAGACGTTATACAGCATACAGTTATCTCAACCAAACATTATTTATCTAGTGTAGTATAAACAGCCAATTCTCACAGCAAGATACACTCAGCCGTTTTAAAGTTCTTCCGAAAATAAATTTGTCAATAACAAGACACAGTTTGTGAACCTTTTTACAATAATGTAATGGCAGGGGGTCACCACAACAGGAGGAACTGTATTAAGGGGTCGCGGCATTAGGAACGTTGAGAACCACTGCTGTCGTGGAATATAGATCGAGTGGAGCCTACCTCTCAGAAAGTTTTTAAACAGAGGTTGGATGACCATCTGTTGGGAGGGCTTGGATCGTGGCTTCCTGTCTGGCAGAAGTAGGATAGACTGGATGACCTTTGGGGTTCTACCTTCTACTGCAATAGGCCTTGGCTTGGGAGTCCACCATAGTCTCCTCCTCTGGAGGTATTAACCAGATTGACATACATCTTTCTAGGCATGGAGGCACAATTCAAGCCCTCCAGATGGTTGGCCATCCAGCCTCTGGTTAACACCTACAGAGGAGGAGACTATGGTGGACTCCCAAGCCAAGCCCTATTGCAGTGGATGACCTTTGGGGATCTACCTTCTACTGCAATAGGCCTTGGCTTGGGAGTCCACCATAGTCTCCTCCTCTGGAGGTATTAACCAGATTGACATACATCTTTCTAGGCATGGAGGCACAATTCAAGCCCTCCAGATGGTTGGCCATCCAGCCTCTGGTTAACACCTCCAGAGGAGGAGACTCTGGTGGACTCCCAAGCCAAGCCCTATTGCAGTGGATGACCTTTGGGGCTCTACCTTCTACTGCAATAGGCCTTGGCTTGGGAGTCCACCATAGTCTCCTCCTCTGGAGGTATTCACCAGAGGCTGGATGGCCAACCATCTGGAGGGCTTGAATTGTGCCTCCATGCCTAGAAAGATGGAACTGGACTGGATTGCCATTGGATATCTCTTCCAGCTCTGAGTATAGTCTTCCTGGGAGTCCTGTAGAGTCTCCGGAGGGTTTTCAAGTGACAAGATGGCCATTGGTGGGGAGGGCTTTGATTGGTAGAATTAGAGTGGACAATGACCTTGTGGAGTCCCTTCCCACTATCCCCATATCACTCAGGAGAGACCATCCTGTGATGCTTGAAGGCAAAGGGCCACCAAAGCTGTCCTGGTGGCTCATAAGTGACCAATAGCTGTATATTTCAAGCTGGTTGCCACAAAAATAGGGAGCAAGGCTTCCCTGAAATGCAAAAGGCTCAAACTCCCCTGAAGACCAAGAGTGAAACACTTATGCATATTATGTCTTGGCTTAATTGCCACAACATTCAACGTATAGGAATCCAGTACAAGTTAGAATCATAGAATCCTAGAATCCAAGCGTTGGAAGAGACCTCCTGGGCCATCATCCAGACCAACCCCATTCTGCCAAGAAGCAGGGATATTGCATTCAAATCACCCCTGACAGATGGCCATCCAGCCTCTGTTTAAAAGCTGCCAAAGAAGGAGCCTCCACCACACTCTGGAGCAGAGAGTTCCACTGCTGAACGGCTCTCACAGTCAGGAAGTTCTTCCTCATGTTCAGATGGAATCTCCTCTCTTGTAGTTTGAAGCCATTGTTCCCTTGCGTCCTAGTCTCCAGGGAAGCAGAAAGGAAGCTGGCTCCCTCCTCCTCCCTGTGGCTTCGTCTCACATATTTATACATGGCTACCATATCTCCTCTCAGCCTTCTCTTCTTCAGGCTAAACATGCCCAGCTCCTTAAGCCGCTCCTCATAGGGCTTGTTCTCCAGACCCTTGATCATTTGAGTCGCCCTCCTATGGACACATTCCAGCTTGCAAAAAAAGCCAATGGGATGTTGGCCTGCATCAATAGGAGCCTAGTGTCTAGATCCAAGTCATGCTCCCCATGCTCTATATTGCCTTGGTTGGACCACACCTGGAATATTGTGTCCAATTCTGGGCTCCACAATTGAAGAGAGACATTGACAAGCTGGAATGTGTCCAGAGGAAGGCGACTAAAATGAGGGTCTGGGGAACAAGCCCTATGAGGAGCGGCTTAAGGAGCTGGGCATGTTTAGCCTGAAGAAGATAAGGCTGAGAGGAGGCATGATAGCCATGTATAATAAATATGTGAGAGGAAGCCACAGGGAGGAGGAGGGAGCAAGCTTGCTTTCTGCTTCCTTGGAGGCTAGGATGCGGAACAATGGCTTCAAACTACAAGAGAGGAGATTCCATCTGAACATGAGGAAGAACTTCCTGACTGTGAGAGCCGTTCAGCAGTGGAACTCTCTGCCCCGGAGTGTGGTGGAGGCTCCTTCTTTGGAAGCTTTGAAACAGAGGCTGGATGGCCATCTGTTGAGGATGCTTTGAATGCAATACTCCTGCTTCTCGGCAGAATGGGGTTGGACTGGATGGCCCAGGAGGTCTCTTCCAACTCTAGGATTCTAGGATTCTATGAGCGTGGGACTTGGTAAAGCCACCCAGTGAGTTTCCATAATATTTAGAAACACCACCTTCTGTCAATGCCAGTGGAGTGGTTCTCCAAGTGGGTGCAAGATCTTCTTTTCCTCACCCTCCCTTCCTGTTGACCGCCCTGAGTACATTGGAGACATAAGAAGGAGGACCATCGGAACAACCGCTTCTTGCTTCAAAGGAAAGAACAAGGTGACAAGGTTGCTTGAAATCAAGAGCAGCATCCCACACAAAGCTTTAAGATGATTGGCAAATACATTTGGAGAGATGATTGTTATCATCAAATGCCACCCTCATCGTCCAGTCTTTCTGCTGAACTCAATCGGAAGCCATTGCAAGAATGTCTTGTCGAAGGCTTTCATGGCCAGAAGCACTGGGTTGTTGTAGGTTTTTCGGGCTATATGGCCATGTTCTAGAGGCATTCTCTCCTGACGTTTCACCTGCATCTATGGCAAGCATCCTCAGAGGTCGTGAGGTCTGTTGGAACTAGGAAAATTGGGTTTATATACTTGTGGAATGACCAGGGTGGGACAAAGGACTCTTTTGATAAAGATCAAATGCTAATCAAGGTGGTCAGTTAAAACATTCACCCCTAGCTCCAGCAGACAAGAGTCCTTTGTCCCACCCTGGTCATTCCACAGATATATAAACCCAATTTTCCTAGTTCCAACAGACCTCACTACCTCTGAAGACGTTTGCCTTAGATGCTAATCAAGGTGGTCAGTTGAAACATTCACACCTCACTACCTCTGAGGATGCTTGCCATAGATGGAGGCGAAATGTCAGGAGACAATGCCTCTAGACCATGACCATATAGCCCGAGAAAACCTACAACAACCCAATTACAGGAATGCTTTCAGGAGAATAGGAAATGTTCCCAACACTTGTTCATTGTCTGTTGTTGTATGTGTTTCCATAACGTAATCCTTCTCACCTTGATGTTCTTGATGATGATGATGATGATGATGATGATGATGATTTTTCTCTCTAAAAATGAGAGTCAAAGTAGCTCCCCATAAAACCAATACAATCCAAAGACTGTGACTTTGGGGTGGGGGGGGGGAATTGTGAAGTAATTAAAGAATTATACTAATGCAACGAGGTAGAAATAGTTATCCAAGGGTCTAGATCAAGAATCATTAAAATCAGAAGTGGGGCAAAATAAGGTCGCTCCCTTTCCCCCGTTCTCTTTGCATTGGCAATAGAACAACTGGCTAATTATATTAAAAACTAGCCATCTCCTGCCATGTGTTGCTGTGGCCCAGTCTGTGTATATGTGTTTTGTGTGTGTACAGAGGCGGCCCTAGGTAATTTTCAACGGTTATTTATTTATCGTGTCATCAGCAACCATTGTATTACAATTCTAACAGAGCAAAACAAAACACTGAGATTAAAAAGAAAAAGGAGAAGAAAAACCACACAGATTTTGCAAATTTGGTATTTGGTTAAATGTCCTTAGATCTACAGAGACACTCGCTGGAACACCCCAGCAAGCGAGAGTCCAAAAGTGGCAGGCCCAAACCAATGCACCTCAATTCATGGGTGATACCAGATGAGAGACTCCCCCCTGGGCACACAGAGGACTGGGCGACTTGGAAGGCGCTGAACAGACTGCGCTCTGGCACCACGAGATGCAGAGCCAACCTTCAGAAATGGGGTTACAGGGTGGAATCCTCGGCATGCGAGTGTGGAGAAGAGCAAACCACTGACCACCTGCTGCAATGCACCCTGAGCCCTGCCACATGCATGATGGAGGACCTTCTTGTGGCAACCCCAGAGGCACTCCAAGGGGCCAGATACTGGTCAAAGGACATTTTCAATGGTAAGCAAACAGTATTTTGCCCCCCCCCCCCCCCACCCACCCACCCAACCAATGACAAGATCAGGGCTAGAGGGCTTAGAACCACCCTCCTTGAGTGCTTGTCATTTAGGTCCGGGAAGGACCATCCATCATCCAATCACCAGGACATTGCTTCATTGTTTCCTTTGCGGCTGCGCTTCCTTCCACCTCATTGGCTGAGCGGCCGAAATTGGAGGAGCCACATCCGCCCAGGCCGTTCCTCCTGGCTCGCTCACATCACGACCAATCACAGTGAAGCTGGCTCAGGGGGCAGGTGCAGGAAATTTACATTTGACAGCCCTATATATTCTGTCTCCAGCAAAGGATCACCGCCTTGGCAAGTCCAAGCCATGGTCTTCCCTGTAGTCACCTACGGAGGTGAGAGCTGGACTTTCGGGAAGGCTGAGCCAAGGAAGATCAATGCTTTTGAGCTGTGGTGATGGAGGAAAGTTCTGAGAGTGCCTTGGACCGCGAGAAGATCCAACCAGTCCATCCTCCAGGAAAGAAAGCCCGACTGCTCATTGGAGGGAAGGATAGTAGAGGGAAAGTGGAAGTCCTTTGGCCACATCATGAGGAGACAGGAAAGCTTGGAGAAGGGAATGATGCTGGGGAAAGTGGAAGGCAAAAGGAAGAGGGGCCGACCAAGGGCAAGATGGACGGATGGCATCCTTGAAGTGACTGGACTGACCTTGAAGGAGCTGGGGGTGGTGACGGCCGACAGGGAGCTCTGGCGTGCGCTGGTCCATGAGGTCACCAAGAGTCGGAGACGACTGAACGAATGAACAACAACAACAATATATTCTGTATTTGCCTGCCAAAAAGTTGTGTCGGCTTCTTAGCAGATTACTGCGGTCGTCACCCTTTTCAGCTAGAATAGGAAATAGACTTCAGTGGCCTTGCTTCATCCTGCTGAGATTTATTGGGAAACAGGGAAAACTTTTATTGGTGCTTGTTGTCTCGCCAGGCGTAGCGGATCCTCTTTTGGGGTCTGGCTGGCCTCTGCCTCGTGAGGGCCCCCTAAATTCGTGCTCTACATCAGCATCCCCGTTTCCATGAGGGAAATCATCTGGAACATGGATATCATTCTCATTCCCGTCATCCAAAGCAACTTGATCATCAGACACAATCACAGGCTGAACAAGGTTCTTGTGGGTTTTTTCGGGCTATAGAGGCATTCTCTCCTGACGTTTCGCCTGCATCTATGGCAAGCATCCTCAGAGGTAGTGAGGTCTGTTGGAATTAGGACAATGGGTTTATATATCTGTGGAATGACCAGGGTGGGACAAAGGACTCTTGTCTGTTGGGGCTAGGTGTGAATGTTTCAGCTGATCACCTTCATTAGCATTTGATGGCCTGCCTGAGCCTGGGAAAATCTCTTGCTGGGAGGTGTTAATCTGTGCCTGGTTGTTTCCTCTCTGTTGAGGAAACAACCTCAACAAAAATCTCCCTCTCTGGGAGATTAACACCTCCCAGCAAGAGATTTTCCCAGGCTCAGGCAGGCCTTCAAATGCTAATGAAGGTGATCAGCTGAAACATTCACACCTAACTGCAGCAGGGAAGAGTCCTTGGTCTCACCCTAGTCATTCCACAGAGATATAAACCCATTGTCCTAGTTCCAACAGACCTCACTACTTCTGAGGATGCTTGCCATGGATGCAGGCGAAACGTCAGGAGAAATGCCTCTAGAACATGGCTCTATAGCCCGAAAAAACCCACAAGAACCTAGTGATTCCAGCCATGAAAGCCTTCGACAATACAGGCTGAACAGATTGACATACAACAACAGCAAAGAAAAAATATGTTTCTATTGTAGCAGTGAGTGCAGCAGGCAGGGCTAAATCAAGAAGCGAAGCAGACTCAAGGCTTCACTGGCTACAACTGAGCGAACGGGGTGGTTGCCCTATTAAATAGACTCAGCTTGCATTCACGCCATGTCATGGCATTCTCATGGCATTGCAGTCCTATTAGAGAGATCATCCGGAGTTTCGGGGTACGATGTCATCTGTACGCGGATGATGTCCAACTCTGTCACTCCTTCCCACCTGCTACTAAGGAGGCCGTCCAAGTCCTGAACCGGTGCTTGGCTGCTGTAACGGTCTGGATGAGGGCGAACACATTGAAATTGAATCCAGGCAAGACAGAGGTCCTCCTGGTCAGTCGTAAGGCCGAACAGGGCATAGGGTTACAGCCTGTGTTGGACGGGGTCGCACTCCCCCTGAAGACACAGGTTCGCAGTCTGGGTGTGATCTTGGACTCATCGCTGAGCCTGGATTTCCAGGTTTCAGCGGTGACCAGGGGAGCATTCGCACAGTTAAGACTCGTGCGCCAACTGCGACCGTACCTTGGGAAGTCTGACTTGGCCACGGTAGTCCACGCTCTGGTTACATCCCGTATAGACTACTGCAACGCTCTCTACGTGGGGTTGCCTCTGAAGACTGCTCGGAAGCTTCAATTGGTCCAACGATCGGCAGCCAGGTTGTTAACAGGAGCGGCACTCAGGGAGCACACAACTCCTCTGTTGCGCCAGCTCATTTGCTACCGGGCATAATTCAAAGTGCTGGCTTTAGCCTTTTTTTTTTTTCTTATTTAACATTTTATTTTTTATTTTTCAAAGGACATTTTTTTTAATACATCCAATCACCCAGTGTTAACCCTTCACCCCCGAACAGCCAATTACAATATTTATTCCCAAAAATCAGTTGTTTCTATTACAGGTTTGGTCCCCTTACCTTCTATATATACATATTCTATCAATTTCCCCCAAATCTTCCCAAAATCATCTTTTTTTGATAATCCTCTTTTAACCTTAATGTTTCCTGTCAGTTTATCATTTATTGCGATGTCCCAGATCTCCCTATACCACTCTTCCAATTGACACTCCCCTCCTTCTTTCCATTTTTTAGCTATTAATAATCTTGCTGCTGTGACCAGATTGGCAATTAATTCTTTTAGTTCTTTTGGTATTTTAACATTGTCAATAAATGACAGCAGTGCTATCTCCGGTGTTCCTGTTATCTCTATTTGGGTGATTTTTCTTATTTCTTGAAATACATTTTCCCAAAATTTTTGAACATATTTGCAAGACCACCACATGTGTATCTATGTGCCAGTTTCTTGACAGCCCCTCCAGCACTGCTTAGAATGTTTCTTGTCAATTTGATTTAATCTGATTGGTGTGAGGTACCACCTCCACACCACTTTATAATAGTTCTCTTTTATTCTTATTGACATATTTTTTAAAATACGCATATTCCACATTCCTTTCCAGTTTTGTGGGTCTATTACTTTATTACAGTCTAACTCCCACATTCTTTTAAGGTGGTCCTCCTCCTGGACTCCTTCCAGCAGCATTTTGTAGATATCACTTGTTATACCTTTTGTTCTTTCTTTTCCTTCCTTACTTCCCCTTTGGTTAATCATTTCTTCAAATTTGGTAAGTTCTCTCTCTCCTTTATATTTCTTTCTTATTTCCCTTAACCATCTTTCAAGTTGTAGAACTTTGTACCATCCAATGTTCCCTCCTAATAACTGGACCTTTATCTCATCTATATTTTTCATCTTTGATTCCCAATCTTTTAATTTCGTTATTCCTTTTTCCTTAAATTCACTTTCCAACTCCTTTTTGAGATTTATGGGGAAATTATTTGTAATCAACACCGGTGTTAATGGGGATATCGATGGTATTAATTTTTCTTCATATTTAGACCATATTCCCAGTATGTTTTTTTAGAAAAGGGTTGTCTATTTTGTTATACCATTTCTTGTCTAGATTCCTAGTTTTCCCTATAAAGAAAATATATTCTAGTTTCATATCTATATCTTCACTCTCTTCTTCTAACCATTCTAAATCCTTTTGACCCATAATCCCTTCAACAATATACCTTAACTGGTTTGCTATATAGTATAGTTTTAAGTTTGGTATCCCCAGACCTCCCTTCTTTTGTAGTTTATACCATTTTGCTTTGTTAATTCTAACTCTTTTGTTCTCGTTGCAGAAGGTGTTTATCATATTCTGCCACTTTGTAATTTCTCCGGCTGAGATTTTAATAGGTAGCATCCTAAACAAAAAGTTTATTTTAGGTAAAATTTTCATCTTTATTAGAGCTATTCTACCAAACCATGACAATTTGAGCTTAGCAAATTTAGCCAGAGTATCCTTCACATTTTTCCTTAATTTGATTAGATTCTCCTCTTCTAATTTATCAATTTCTTTAGAAATATTAATTCCTAGATACTTTATTGAGTTCTTTATTTTTAATCTGCCCAATCTCCCTTCTCTTAATTTTACTTCCTCATCTTTAGTGTGGTTAAATAATAAGATTTCCGATTTATCCCAATTAACTTTAAGGCCTGTAATTTCTCCAAACTCTGTTAAATGTGCTTCTATTCTTTTTATCTGTTCTAATGGATTTCTGAAGGTTAGTAGTGTATCATCTGCAAATAAACATATCTTGTATCTTCCCTCCTTCCCTATCCCCTTTATATGTTTATCCTCTCGTATCATATTTGCTAGCATTTCTATGACTATTGCGAACAGGGTAGGAGAGAGAGGGCATCCTTGTCTTGTTCCTCGAGTCAATCTTATTTTCCCAGTAAGGCCATCGTTTACTTGTATAGTTGCATAGTTGGTTGAATATAGTCTCTCAATCAGTCCTCTAAATCTCTCTCCTAAACCAAATTTTTCTAATATATTTTTTAATGCCGACCATGAGACACAATCAAATGCTTTAAATATGTCTAGGGCCAATATCCCTGCTTTAATATTCTTTTTCTTAATTGAATGAATCACATTTAGTACTCTTCCCACTGGGTTTGACATTTGTCTACCAGGAATAAATCCACATTGATCTTTATTAATATAATTATATATAAAGTTATTTAATCTCTTTGCCATTATTGCCGTCAATATTTTAGCATCCTGATTTATAAGGGCAATAGGTCTATATGAACCAGGATCTTTAGGATCCTTATTTGTTTTTAGAATTAATATGATCCTTGATTCCTGCCATGATGAAGGGATCTGTTCTCCTTCCATTATCCTATTATATAGTTCTTTTAATTTTGGTACTAAAATTGATTTAAATTTTTTATAATATTCCGGTCCTAGGCCATCCATTCCAGGAGTCTTCCCTCCTTTCAATTTATCTATAGCGTCTCCTATCTCTTTTTCTGATACGAATTGTTCCATACTCATTTTATCCATCTCCTGTAATTTTATTTTCCAGTATTTATCTATAACCCCTTCTATTTTGTTGTTAGGGTTATCCACTGCTGTATATAATTTTTGATAAAATTCTTGGAAGACAGCTAGCTTTTCTTTCATTGATATAATTTCCCTACCCCACTTATCTTTTATAGTTCCAATTGTGTTCTTATTCTTCTTCTCTTGTGCTGCTTTAGCTAGCATCCTAGAGTTCCGATTGCTATATTCAAAATATTCCCTTTTTGTGTATATTAAATCTCTCTGTACTTTTTCCAAGTCATGTTTATCCAATTCTTTCCTTTTGGCCATTGCTTTAAGATAACTTTGTTTATCTTTTTCCTTTATGTATCTCTTTTCTAGTTCTTGGATTTCTAATTCTAACTTCTTTCTCTCTGCTTCTTGCTCTCTTCTTAGGTTGCATGCTTCTTTTATGCACAGGCCCCTTGATACTGCTTTCATCGCATCCCACACAGTTGCATAAGAGCATTGATTGTTATCATTAATTTCCCAAATATCTCCTAATTCTTTGGTTATTTTCCCCACTATCTTACTATTCTCTAATACTGCATTTCCTATCTTCCAGTATTTATATGTTTGATAATCCTTCTTTATTTGGAGATCCAAGCTTATTAATGCATGGTCTGAGCATCTTATTACCCCTATTCTAGTATCTAGAACTTTGGGTAGTACCTGTTGTGAAACAAAAAAGTAATCAATTCTAGAAAACATTTGATGAGCTGTCGAATGGAATGTAAATCTTTTCTCATTCCCCCTTAACGTTCTCCAAATATCAACCATATTTTTGTTCCTTATTATTCTATTTAGAGTTGTTCTATTTTGCATTTTCCCTTTCTTTGTGTGGTGGGATTTATCCATTTCCTCATCCATTATTCCATTGAAATCCCCTCCTATGATCAAATACCCTTTTTGTATTCCCTCTATTTCTTTAAATATTGTTTCATAAAATTCCACTTGGTTAGTGTTTGGAGCATATACATTAGCAAAAGTGAAATCCTCATTCCCCATCGTCCCTTGTATGATAATATATCTTCCTTGCTCATCTATCTTTGTTTCCTTTATATTGAAACCACATTGATTTTGGATTATAATTGCCACACCTCTCGATTTAGATGTTCCATATGATTTTATATACGTTACAGATCCCCGCATCTTAAGCTCGTTCACCTTTGGTTTGGATTGGTGTGTCTCTTGTAAGAATACAAGATGAGCTTTAGCTTTATAAATCAAATCTGCAATGGTTTTCCTTTTATAAATCGAGCCCAAACCTTTACAGTTCAAAGATACGATCCTCAGGTGTTCCCCCATTTCTTTACCATTCTACTTATCCTCTTACTTGGCTGGTCCCTAATTCGTGCTCCCCACTGCTTTCCCCCCCTCTTCCTCCCTTCCCTCCCTTCCTTTGTGAAGTGCTCTTCTCCCCCTATTCCTTTCACCCCACGATGTTCAAAGACTACTTGTCTTGAACCTGGTTTACTCCAAACCATTTTGTGGGGTGGGGGGAGAGGACCCATCCTCCATCTGAGTGCACCCATTCCGATATCTCCCAGGGTATTCTTATATTGCCTTAACTAGTAGGATTACATATTTCATACTAATGATTAGTCAGTCCTTCTCACAGTCTTTTTCATTCCTGTCTTGGTCCATATTAGTCTTCTTTTCCAGTCGCCAGATCCGGCTTCCCTTTCTCTTTCTCCCCTCCCTTCTTTTCTATCTGTGTTGTATCTGTTGTCCCATTTGTCAAATTCAGTTCATTCAGCAATACTAGACCTTGATCTAGAGACGTAATTTTATAGTTATTATTTCTCCAGCGAAACCTCAAGAAAACCGGGTAACCCCAGTTGTACTGAATTTTCTGGCTTTGTAAAATGGTGGTACATTGGCGAATGGATTTCCGCCACTCCAAAGTTTCAGGGCACAGAT
Source organism: Anolis sagrei (assembly GCF_037176765.1). Classification (NCBI taxonomy): domain Eukaryota; kingdom Metazoa; phylum Chordata; class Lepidosauria; order Squamata; family Anolidae; genus Anolis; species Anolis sagrei. Next base: position 197,377,614 of record NC_090025.1, on the reverse strand, counting down.
CTGGAAAAATCTGTATCGGTGTCTCTTGGTATTTTAGTGAGGATGCTTGTCTTCGTAGTGCTTTCATTATCTTGTCTTTGTAGTAATAATTCCCAAATCTGACCAAAATGTCGCGAGGAAAAGAGGTCGTTTTTTTAAATCCCACTCTATGGATTCTCTCAAACCAGGCTTCTTCACAGTCTGTTTCGGAATTCTGTTTAAGCCATGTCATTATTTCTCTTTTTAACATCCCAGGATTTTCTCCATTTATTTCTGGGAAATTCCTTATTCGAATGTTCATTCTTCTATCTCTGTCCATTAAATTTATTACCTTCAAGTCCATTCTTTGAAGGCTTTTTTGAGATTGTTTTATCTCTGCTGTGTTTGCTACCAATTGTACTTCCGCTGCTGTTACTCTTACATCCAAGTCTTGGTTTTTCTTTTCCAGTTTCTGTGAGGTTGCTTGTAAATTTTTTATTTGATTTTCTAGTCCGGTGATCTTAGTTGTAATTTCTTGAGTGCTGTTTAAGATCAAATCTTTGATCCCTTGAATCTGCTGTAGTAGTTCTTTATTTGTGATTTCCTCTGATTCATCCTTTCCTCCATTTCGTGCTGTTGCCATTGTGGCTGATTTATAGCTCCTTCCCTGGGTTGAGCAATCAGCGAGATACTCAGCCGATTCTGTCTCCTGTGCTCTTTCCCAGCTTCTATCGGAGGGGGAGGGTCGGCGTCATAGGTAATAATTAATTTGTCTTTGCTCAGCCCTTCCTCTCTGTTTGGGCTGGGTTTTCTTCCCTCGTTTCATAAAGCTTTACTTTGCCACTCTTTGCTAAGTTTGCTGAGTTGCTAGTCTCAGTTTGGTCTTTTCACCATTGAGAGACGCTCAGCCTTCCAGCCTTCCAGGAGCAAAACCGAAAGTGATTTATTTTACCTTGTTATCTTCTCTTTCCCGACAACAAAGAAATTTATGGGTGGCTTAACAACTCACCCAGGCAGAAAGTCTCTTTTTACTCACTGTGAGTCCATTCCTAATAGTTAATTTTCTTATTTTCTTTTCCCCTTCATGGGAGCTCCGGGTTTAGCGTCCACTCATCAGGCTGAGGCTCCACCCCCTCCCCCTGGCTTTAGCCTTTAAAGCCCTAAACGATTTTGGCCCGACCTATCTCTCCGAACGCATCTCCTCCTATGAACCGGTTAGGACATTAAGATCGTCTAGGGAGGCCCTGCTCTCGGTCCCGCCGGCTTCACAAGCACGCCTGGCGGGGATGAGGGACAGGGCCTTCTCAGTGGTGGCCCCTCGGCTGTGGAATGCCCTTCCTACAGACATTAGATCATCCCCCTCCTTATTGGCATTCAGGAAGAGAGTGAAGACCTGGCTCTTCGAACAGGCTTTCAACTAAGCAGTGCAATTGATTGATTACTGGAATATGGATTAATGGACAATGAGATCGGATGCTGATTCAGGGCCAGTTAAACAATCAGGGCCAGTTAATCACCTCCCAACAAAGGATTCCCCCAGGGAGTAAGAAGCCAGACCTTGTAACTGCTAGGCCATTAAATGCCAGTCAAAGTGGCCAATTAAAACATTCACACCTACCTTGAACAGACAAGAGTTATTTCTCCCACCCTGGATATTCCACAGATATATAAACCCCACTTGCCTAGTTTCCAACAGACCTTACAACCTCTGAGGATGCCTGCCACAGATGCAGGTGAAACGTCAGGAAAGAATGCTTCTGGAGCATGGCCATACAGCCCGAAAAACTCACAACAACCCAGTCACATATTTCTATTTTCCTGATTCCTTGTGCCGATCTGTAGTGGAGACAGTAGGTCCATGGGGAAAGGATCTGTCAATCAATGATATCAGCTGTATGGACTGTCAGCTATTATGTGTGACCTGACCTGAGCCACACAGCATGTGTTGCCTTGATGTGCTATGGTTATCACCCACAACGACAATACACCTCCTGGGCAACTCACTTGACTCTGCATTATCCAGCTCTGTTGTTGCAAGAAACACATGGAAAGATCACGTTTCTCACTGGGATCCAATGACCCAGAGATAGTCAGCTCCAGAAGCATGCATTGATGAGGCGTGACGGATTGTTGTTGTCCTGTATTGTTGTATTGATGTTCTGATGTTAATTAATTGATATTACTGTTTTAAATGATTAATGATTTTGTACTGTGTTGTTGATACTGGTTGTTAACCGCTCTGAGTCGCCTGATGGCCGAGAAGAGCGGTATACAAGTGAAGTCAATCAATCAATCAATCAATCAATCATGTGCCCAAGGCAGGGCTCAGAGGGAAAGATCTATGCGTAATGTCAAAGTGTATTATCAAGAAAACATATAATATTGTATTTACCAAAATCCCCAGCACATAGCTCATAGCACGCTGTAAACGTTGTCCGCAATCATGGAAAACTAAGGAGGTACACAACTATAGGAACAAAGTGGGCACCACGCTCAAACATTTTTCCAATTGCAACAGCAGTAATCTGATCTACCTTCTAACATGTGACTGTGGTTTGTGGTATAATGGGAAAACAACCAGACCTCTGAGAATTAGAATTTCTGAACATAAATCTAGAATAAAATGTTTATCTATGGAGTCCCTCCTATATTCACACTTTACACAATACAAACATTCATCCAGTTCTCTCAAATTGTGTGCTCTGGAATGCATCACACCAAAACCCCATGTGGACTTGGAAGAACTATTATCCCAAAGGGAAATGTTCTGGGTCTTTAAGTTGAAAACCCTTTCCCCTCAAGGACTTCACGAGTCACTTCATTGTAGCTGTTTCCTTTACGTTTCTGATTCCTCTTTATAAACCTGTGGATGACCCTTCAGAATTACTCGCAGTGTGAACTTACTTCAAGCAGAGTGACTTTGTGTATAAGCTACCTGGCATGATGTGAGTATATGTTTGATGTATCCATTATCTTTACTCCTGTAATTGTGCTGGAAAATACTTGTTACTCTATGTGAGGTTATGTTTTGTTATATATAAGAGTCTAGAGTTGCTGAATTTAGAATGGGGGACAATGAGGCCTGGCTCGAGAGCAGTACGTGTGAAAAAGATCTTGGAGTCCTTGTGAACAGGAAGGTAAACATGAGCCAGGAATGTGATGTGGCAGCAAAAAAAGCCAATGGCCTGCATCAATAGGAGCCTAGTGTCTAGATCTAAGGAAGTCATGCTACCCCTCTATTCCGCTTTGGTTAGACCACATCTGGAATATTTTTTTTTATATATCTTTATTAAATTTTCATAGTTACAGTTAAAAATGCAAAAAAAAAAAAAAAAAGAAAAAGAAAAAGAAAAAAGAAAGAAGAGAATATAGAAAAGCCCAAAGCCTGGTTAAAAAGTCATAGTAACAGCTGGTTTTGACTTCCTGGGGTCCCGAGGTCTTCTCCCTCCTCTTTCTTCTCATCTTTTTCTTACTTATTTCTTCTCAAATTCTTTATCTTTTTCTTCCTTCAATTTTTCTTTTCTTTCATTAGATTAGAATCTTCTTGTTTTTGTATTTGAAGTAGTCCATCACTTCTTTCCAGTTTGTTTCTTTCATATTCGTCCCTTTACTTCTTGATAGTAAAAAGGTAAGTCTGTCCATATTTAGAATTTCTAAATTTTTTGTTAATCTTTCATTTTCGTCCGGGATTTCCTTCTGTTTCCACCTTCTGGCGTAGCAAATCCTGGCCGCCGTTGTAATCAAGAAGATAATTTTGTCTGTATTTTTCCCTATCTTTAACTCGTGCCTCCCCAATAGAAAAAATTCTGCTTTCCATGGTATTTTGATTTTTAACATTTCTTGCAGTTCCGTTTGTACCTCCCTCCAGTATTCTTTTGCTTTTTTGCACGTCCACCAAAGATGAAAGTATGACCCCTCCTCTTCCTTACATTTCCAGCAGTCCGTATTAGAGTTTCTATTGTCCTTTCCTAATTTCTTCGGCGTCATGTACCAACGGTGGGCTGTTTTTAGCCAGTTCTCTTTCAGGTCAATGGCTTGACAGTATTTTAATTTTCCCTTCCAAATCTTTTCCCATTCTTCTTGTTTAATATTCCTTCTTATATTTTCATTCCATCTCTTTTTGTAGTTTTTGTCTTCTTTAATTTCTAATTTCCACTCTAGCAGTTTTTTATATACCTTTGTTATTAATTTCTTTTTTGACTCCATAATATTGTCCCAAAAGTTTTTTCCTTGACTAAAGCCAATCTTTTTATCATTGTTATACTTTTCTTTTATGGTCCAGTACTCCAGCCATGAGACTTTTTGGTCTACTGTGTTCAATTCTTCTTGTGATTTCAGAATTATGTTCCCCTCCTCCATTTTTAATAAATCTTTGTATTTTATCCAATCGCGCCACCTTATACAACGTCTCTGTCCTGCCTCTAGCGGTGATACCCACATAGGGGTTGTATTGTATAGTTTATCCTTATATTTCTCCCATACATTCAGCACTGTTGATCTTATGAAATGGTTTCCGAAATTCTTCTCATTTTTTTCCCTTTGTACCATACATAGGTATGCCAGCCTTCTCGTAGATCTACCCCTTCCAATATTAACAGTTTTTTCTTTTCTAGTTTTGCCCAGTCTTTAGCCCAGAGTAAGGCTATCGTTTCTGAATATAACTCAAGGTCCGGCGCTGCTAGGCCTCCTTTTTCTTTTCTTTCTGTCATGTTGTCAAAGCTGATCCTCGGTTTTTTGTTTTTCCAGATAAATTTCTTGATGTCCTTATTCCAATCCTTTAATATTTTTTTATTCCGAATAATTGGCAGATTTTGAAATAAAAATAAAAGTTTTGGCAGGATGTTCATTTTTACTATTGCAATTCGCCCCAAAAGTGATAGGTTTATATTTTTCCATCTCTCCAGATCTTTCCTTATCTCTTTCCATTTTTCTATATAATTATTTTGCAGTAATTGTAGGTTCTTTGATGTTAATATTATTCCCAGATACTTCAGCTTTTTGACTATCTGTATATTCCATTTGTTTTTTATTTCTTCTTGCTCTTTTTTCTCGATGTTTTTGGTTATTGCCTTAGTTTTTTCCATATTAATTTTGAAACCTGAGACTTTGCCGAATTCTTTTATTATTTTTATCCACTCCTCTAAATTATTCTTCGGATCTTCAATTACACAAATCACATCGTCTGCGTATGCTCGAATTTTATATTCCTGTCCTTGTATCTTTGCGCCTACCAATTTTCTTTCCTCTCTTATTTTATTTAGCAATACCTCTAGAGTGAGAATGAAGATTAATGGCGAAAGGGGGCACCCCTGCCTTGTTCCCTTTCTTATCTCTATGTTTTTCGTCTCTCCTCCGTTTACCAATACTTTGGCCTCTTGTTTTTCATAGATCGCCTCAATTGCATTTTGGAAATAAAATCCCATGTCCATCTCTCTCATTATAATTTTAAAAAATTTCCAATTTACATTATCGAATGCTTTTTCCGCATCTAAAGCTAAAAGCATTACTTTGTTTTGATGTTTATTTTCATAATATTCGATTAAGTCCACAATCGTCCTCACATTTTCGCTTTGATATCTGTTTGGCAAGAAGCCGGCCTGTTCCTCTTTTATATGTTTATCCAACAATTGTTTTAATCTTTCTGCCATTATTAAACTGAAAATTTTGTAATCTGTATTCAGTAAAGAGATTGGCCTGTAGTTTTTAACTTGCTCCTTATCCGAGTTCTCTTTGTGTATCAAGCAAATGTTTGCTTGCTTCCATGATTCTGGGATTTCCTTATATATCCTAATCCTATTCATCATTGTCTTTAAATATGGTATCAGCTCTTGTTGAAAAGTCTTATAATACATTGCCGACATACCATCCGGACCAGGAGCTTTGTTTGGTTTTAATTTGTTTATTGCTTCTTTGATTTCTTTCTCTGATATTTCTTTATTCAGGTTTTCTCTTTGTCCTTCTGTAATTCTTTGGATCTTGTGATTAGATAGGTATTGGTAAATCTCTTCTTCTTCTATATTCTCATCTTGATATAATTTCTTATAAAATTCGTAGAATTGTTCCCGAATCTCCTCTTCCTTCGTTATGGTATTTGCGTTGTTCTTTAATTTTGTAATGAATGTTGCCTCTCTTCTCTTCCTTATTCTATTCGCCAACCATCTTCCAGGTTTGTTCGCGTTCATAAAGTAATACTGCTTTATGTATTTTAATTCTTTTTCCCTTTCTTCCATTTCCAACAGTTCTCTCTGTTTGTGTAAGTGTTCTAATCTTTGTTTGGCTTCTTTGTTTTGTGGGTCTGCTTTTAACTTTCCTTCCTCATCCTCAATTCCTTCAAATATTTCTTTCATTTTTTCTCTTTTTTCTTTGTTCTTTCTGCACTTTTGTTGTATGAAATTTCCTCTCATAACGGCCTTGCTTGCCTCCCATAATGTAAATATTTGTATTTCTGGGTCATCATTTATTTCAAAGTACTCCTTTAGTAATTTCCTATTCTTTTCTATGTCTTCTTCCTTTTTTAATAGATTTTCATCCAAACGCCATCTTCTTGTTTTCTCCATTATTTTTATTTCCAATTCCATTGCACAGTGATCCGAATTTATCCTGGGCAAGATTAATACCTTCGAAACCTTTATTTGTAGAGATGATGTTATCCACATCATATCTATTCTTGACCATTTTTGATGTCTTGCTGAGTAATATGTGTAATCCTTTTTCTTTTCATTTCTAACTCTCCATATATCTACCAGGCATAGCTCCTTCATCATATTCACCATTGATTTTGGTAAATCTCCCTTCACCTCCTCATTGTTTCCTCCCACTTTCTTTGTCCCACTTCTGTCCATCTCTCTGTTTAGCACACCGTTAAAATCCCCTAACATTATCATCTGTTCAAATTCCTGATCATCTATGTTTTTCCTCAATCTTTCAACAAATTTTGTCTTTATATTGTTTGGCGCATATATATTGCAGATAAGTATTTTTTTACTTTGTATCCAAATGTTTACCCCTAGAAATCTTCCTTCTTCATCTTTGAAGGCTAATTCAGCTTTTATGTTCTTATCTACATATGTCACTAATCCTCTTTTTTTTTTCTTGTGCTGATGCGGCGAATGTCTGTCCTAATTTTTTGTTTTCTAGATGTTTTGTATGTCTACCCATTATGTGTGTTTCCTGCAACGCAATGACATGATAACTCTTTTTCTTTAAACCATTGAATATTTTATTTCTTTTATTGGGAGAGTTCATCCCATTCACGTTATTCGAGTAGATTCTTAAATTCTTCAACATGTTTCTTTTTCCTTCTCTTCTTCCCTTGTTATTTGTTCTTTCTCTTCTATCTCTACCTGTCCTTCTTCTATTTCTTCTTCCTCTTTTATTTCCTCCTCTTCGCTTTCCTCCTCTTCCTCTGGGTCACTCAGGACTGGTATTCCTGCACCTTCTTCTGAAAATCTCCTCATCTCCTCTTTTTCTGTTTCCTCCTCCTCCAGAGAGTCTGTACGTTTCTTCTTCTTTGTTCCTCCCTTTGTGTGTTCTCCTTTCTCTCTCTCTCTCTATCCGATATTAGCCTGTTTAAAAATTCTTTTGCTCTTTCCTCACTTTTAATCCAGAATCTTTGTTCTTTATATGTCAACATCAGGCCTTCTTCTCTTTCCCACCTAAATCGTATTCTCTGTCTCTTTAATTCTTCTGTCAGAGGCGCATATTTTCTCCTTCTTTTCAGAACTGCTCCCGGAAATTCTTTTAGTATAACTACTTTCTTTCCTTTGTAGTAGATTTTTCTCTTGTTGTTAATCCTCAATACATCATCTCTCGTTGTCTTCTTCACAAAATTCACTATTACGTCTCGTGGGGTCTTATTTCTCCTTGCGTAATTTGTGTTGATTCTGTATATTCTGTCTGTCCATTTCTGTATTTTATGTCCGGTACATTCCATTAATTCTGCCAGTATTTCTGTCACTTTTTCTTTTATATTCTCATTGGCATCTTCCTGGATGTTCCTTAGTCGCAGTTGAAATTCCATCTCTTTTGCCTCTAGTTCTTCTTGTCTTGCCTCCATCCTCACACTTTTGACTTCTATGTTTCTCCCCTTTGTTTGTATTTCTTCCTGTTCCTTCTTCATTCCTTTTTCTTCTTTCTTTAGCTCTTTCACTTCTTGTTGTATTGTTGATACTTCCATTTTCAGCTTTCCTATTTCTTCTCTTATATCTTTTTTGAGATCTGACATCTGCTCTTGTGCAATTTTTTGATATATATCTTGTCTCTCTTTTTATTGTCTGTACTTCCATCTTCATCGTCTGGATTTCTGTCAATACCTCCGTCATCATTTCTTTCATCATCTCCTTTAAGTTCAGCTCTTCTGTTACAGACATCTTCCTTGGTGTCCCTTTTGTCTCCTTCCCTTCTTTCTCTCCTTTAAGTTTATTTGCCGCCATTTTTATTGCCTATTTTCTTCCACTCCTTTATGTCAAACCACTCTCTCATGTGGTATATCTTCTATAGCTCTCAAATATCTTCTCCCTTCAGCTCTTTAGACCTTTGGCTCTTTGGCTCTTTCAAGCTTCCATATATTATTTTTTCTTTTCTTTCTCCCGTTGCCAAATATTTTCCCACTATGAACCCCAAACTCACTCTCTCTCTCTCTCTTTTTTTCTTTTTTTAATTAATTATTATTATTTATTTAATTGTATATATATATATATATGTATATAATTTCTTAATTATTATTGTTGTTGTTATACTTTTTGTGTGTGTGTGTATATATATATATATATATATATATATATTATTCCAAATATTTATTTATTTATTATCTTTCCACACCGCTTTGTTCTTCCCCGCTTTGCACTTACTTTTATTTCTTTATTTGTTTGGATCTCTTCTTTTATTTTTCACTCTTCTGTTTGGCTCTGTTTGTCTTTATGGCGTCTTCCTCTTTATCTTCTTTCCCTTCTAATTCCCTTCCAATTCCCTTCGAATCCTTTTCCGACCTTCTTAAGTTTATTATGGCCTTCTTCCTGTTATTTCTTTTCCCTTCTTCCTGTTTACAGCCCTTCTTCTCGCGAGATTGCCTTCCGACCTTCTTTCGCTCTTCACATTTTTTCTCGCGATATTTTCTTCGTTCTCTCTTCCCTCTAAATCTCGCTGGACCTCTCGCGAGTCCTGCCTTTGCTCTTCTCGCGAGATTCCCCCTCCTCTCGTCTCGTCACTTCCTGTCTTTTATCCTCTCCTCCTCCACGTGCGTCCTCTCTCCCGTCCTCCACCGCCACGCAGCTCACTTTCGCCACACTCACCGAGCTACAGACTAAACAATCCAGCTCAAGGTCAGTTTACTCTTCCGTTATCTGGTTATCTTGTCTCCTCTTCCTCTCCTCTCTTCCCTTTTACTATGCCAGCTTTTCTTTAATTTAGCTTTAAATTATCTTAACTTAAGTCAATTTCCCTTTTTTTTTCTTTCTTCTATTTTTCCCCTTCTTTATTTTCTTCCATCCAGCTCTAATCGTTCTGTTTCACTCAATCTTAGATTCTTAAATTCTTAAATTCTTAATTATCTATTATTTCTATTAATTCTTAATTCTTAGCCTCGTGTACCGATGGCTAATTCCTCTTTAGTTCTTTAGTTCTTCTTCCGTTTCCAACCTTTTCTTTCCTATCTTCTGTCCTCTTATGGATCTTTACACCGCCTGCTCCATTTTCCTTCTCTCTTGAGAAGCTCAAAGAAAAAACCTCCTTCCAACCCCTTTCTCTTCCAGTCTCTACTCGTTCTTTTTCTCCTTACCTCCTCCTCCTCCCAGTGCTCTTCAATTAAAAGTGCAGTCGGTCGGGGATTTGCAGGCTTTCGCCTACCACGATCAGGGCAACCCGCCGTACCTCGGAGGCCATGTACTGGATCCTTTCAGGGATCTCCTCTTGAGGAGAAGATCCCCTTTTGGACCATCGGTTGGCCCCCCCCCTGGTTGCGCAGTTCCCCCCACTTCGATCTACGGGGGGAAGGGAGCTGCCACTCTACCCGGTCGCCCTGTCGTGCACACACCTTTGCGGAGCAATCAGTGTGTGCGACTCCCCGCCATGTTTCCTGCACCGGAAGCCCGACCACATCTGGAATATTGTGTCCAATTCTGGGCACCACAATCCAAGAGAGATATTGACTCTAAGCTGGAATGTGTCCAGAGGAGGGCGACTAAAATGATCAAGGGTCTGGAGAACAAGCCCTATGAGGAGCGGCTTAGGGAACTGGGCATGTTTAGCCTGAAGAAGAGAAGGCTGAGAGGGGATATGATAGCCATGTATAAATATGTGAGAGGAAGCCACAGGGAGGAGGAGGGAGCAAGCTTGTTTTCTGCTTCCTTGGAGACCTAAGACACTGACAATGGCTTCAAACTACAAGAGAGGAGATTCCACCTGAACATGAGGAAGAACTTCCTGACTGTGAGAGCCGTTCAGCAGTGGAACTCTCTGCCCCGGAGTGTGGTGGAGGCTCCTTCTTTGGAAGCTTTTAAGCAGAGGCTGGATGGCCATTTGTCAGGGGTGATTTGAATGCAATATTCCTGCTTCTTGGCAGAATGGGGTTGGACTGGATGATGGCCCAGGAGGTCTCTTCCAATTCTTTGATTCTATGATTCTATGATTCTATGATTCTATCAACTCCTGAGGAAGGGGATCGCTTTCCCCAAAACAGGGTACAAAAATACCCGGGCACCCCTGTTGAATGCCATTGGGACTTTTCCTCTGAAGATTTTTCACTGGACTTGAGTTGGATCTTTTCCATGACGATTGTTTTGAGAGTGGTGCTTCATCCTCATCATTGTCTTCAGTTTACATATTATTATTATTATTATTATTATTATAACTTTATTTGTACCCCGCTAGCATCTCCCGAAGGATTCGATGCGACTTACAACAGGCCGAAGCCCAACATAATACAACAATACAATATCTAGCAAATAAAAACAGTTAAGCAAAAAAGACAATAACAATAACAATACGACAAGACATTATTAAAAACTGAGTTGGCTGGAGTAGGGGCACAAGGTTAAAAGTGCTGATATATCGGAGGGGTGTGGGATTATGATATAAGTGCGGTGTGCAGTGTGCGGTGATTTTGGTACTAAAGTGCTTCTGGGATTTGGTACTGGTGTTAGGGACTGAGAGAAGGTTTGAGGCAATAAGACAAAGAGAGATCCAGAGTACTGGAAAGCACGCTTTATTCTCGGTTGGCGCCAACCGGATATGGACCTCCTGGTAAGCCAGGAAAGAAGGGTCCCGAACAAAGTAAATGCAGAGTTTATATACATTTTTGAAAATAAGTATTCATGCATCATAGAAACATCACAATGTGCATCACAAACATCTACTCTTACATTGACTTCAAAGGCATATTTTGAAAATCAACAAGTTGTCAATCCTCATTAATTTACTATCTAAAGAGTGGCTATTAATGCACTCCCAGTGCCGGGATGTCTCCGGACCTGCTCCATCCATCCTGAGATAACATTCCTGAAACCTCCTAATGGACACTTCATTAGTCAATTTTACGATAAGGTACCAGGCACTTCTTAATGGACACTTCATAGGTCAATTTTACGATAAGGTGCCTGGTGCCTGGTATGTATCTTATCTTATGGCCTTTCGAAGTGCCAGGCACCACATTCCTTATCTGGAGCTGGCCTCTAATTTTGCAGCTTTTGAGAAGTCAAGTGAACTAGTCATGCATACATACATTTCTCTTATATATTTTCTAAATCCTATTTCTAGTATGGTTATATCAAATATATTTTCCAATATGTGTATTATGTATTTTCATCAAGCCTTCATCACTGGGAGATTCCAAATCTGAAAAGGCACATTGGAACAGCCAGGTTTTCAAATTCTTTCTGAAGACTGCCAGTGTAGGGGCTTGTCTGAGATCTTTCGGGAGGGCGTTCCAGAGGCGGGGGGCCACCACGGAGAAGGCCCTGTCTCGCGTCCCCACCAAGCGTGCTTGCGACGCGGGCGGGATCACAAGCAGGGCCTCTCCAGATGACCGGAGTGAACGTGTGGGTTCGTAGACAGCGATGCGGTCACGCAGGTAGGGTGGTCCCAAACCGTTCAGGGCTTTGTAGGTGAGCACCTGCACCTTGAATTGGGCTCGGAAAATAAACGGCAGCCAGTGGAGCTCCTTGAGCAGGAGGGTTGACCTCTCTCTGTAATGGGCCCCAGTTAACATCCTGGCTGCTGCCCGTTGGACCAATTGGAATTTCCGAGTCGTTTTCAAGGGCAGCCCCACGTAGAGCGCATTGCAGTAATCCAGTCTAGAGGTGACTAAGGCATGGACCACCCCAGCCAGATCAGCCTTAGCGAGATACGGACGTAGCTGGCGCACAAGTCTCAGTTGTGCAAAAGCCCTCCTGGTCACATATGGCCTCATGACTCAATGCTTACTTTGCTTATATGACCTTTCTCATTGAATGTATCCCTGAAGCCTATAGACAGTGGAATCCCTATCCAAACCCAGAACTGTTACGTTTGAGAGCGGTTGCTCCTTTTGATTTCTGTGTACCACTGAATTGAGCTATGTACTGGGGATTTTGGTAAATAGAATATTATATGTTTTCTTGATAATACACTTTGACATTACGCATAGATTGTTTTGTGTTTGTACTGATATCTTACAAGCAGGCCCGTAGCGAGGGGGGGGAGTTAGGGGTTCAACCCCCCCCCCCGAAATATTTCAGATTTTTTTTAAAAAAAACCTGGTTTACTCATGAATTTTAACTGGTTAACCCAATCCCCATGCTGCTAAGTCTATGAGATGCAAAAAATCAAGAGTCCCTCCAGAACTGCAAGCACTATCTCAAGCAAATATTAGCAATTTATTCACACTGTCATTACTTGGAGCAATAGCCGATGTAGTTGTTCTGGTACAGCTGTACCAGGAGCTCCAACTTTATTTGCTTTGTATTAAATGTTTGCTTGCAGTCCTAGGTTTCAGGGACTCTGCAGATAGGTGGCTTCTTTGGTTGCAGTCATAGGGCAAGTCACCTGTCCATCGTTGTTAAGTTTTGGTCCCTCACCTTGCTCAGGGCAATTGGGAAGGGAAGTTAGTCTCAGCAAGGTAAGCTTATGTTTAGGACGTGTGCAAGCTTCCCCTGTACAAAAGCTTTAACCCTTAAGAACTTCCGGGGGAGAAAGGTCTTAAGTGTCTCCAAAGAATTTCTTAAGTGTCTCCAAAGAATTTCTTAAGTGTCTCCAAAGAATTTCCAGGAAAACAGCCCTAAAGACCTTGCAAGTTAGCTAACTGGCCAGCTGGAGAACATCTACTGCCTTGCTGGTAGGTCCACTCGGCGTTCGAGACGCAGTTTGACCCGGTAGCGGAGCCCACATCAGTAAAGGTTAGATTACAGTCAGCCTGGGAGAAGTTACAAAGGGGATTTTCCTTTAAAGAAGAAGTTATTGAAGACAGTTGCCTGTCCTTCGTGGGCAAGATTAGGAATTCACCAGTTGCCTAAAAGCTTGGAATCATTTGCTTAACTTTACTGAAGACAAGAGAAGTTTCTGTTTGATTGTTCATTAATAAAAGACTTTGTTGTATTTCTCAAGCCATCTAAAGACTGTTTGTGGTGGAAACCTCTGAGAACTTCTCTTTAGGCGCCCTGGCTTCCCGCTGGGCAAAGGTTGCACATCCTGTTCTAAAGACAATTATTTACAGGCCCAGCGCGCGACAGAACAGTAGTGAAGCAACCAAGTTTGGGGGGGGGGGGGGGTGTTGAATACTCTCATTAAGGAGGCCAGACTTGGTGGAGGTGGTTGACAAGGGCGGAGCTGCAGGCTACTGAAGGCTGCTCTGCCCCCTGCAGATGTGCTCTTGGCTTCAGCGTGAGCTAGGAGGCAGGTTTCAACCCCCCCCCCCCTGTGAAATTTTCAACCTCCCCCCCCCCCCCCCCGAAAATTTCAACCCCTCCCGAAATTTTTTTCTGGCTATGGCCCTGCTTACAAGTACTCTGGGATATTGTGTAGTAGTATTACTCAGAGGGAAAGAGGCATGTGACAGCACTGCGTGAGCAGTGCCATGTGCTCAGCGAAAGCAGAGAGGAAGCCAGTGACCAGCTCCCTCTTGCTTTCATATTGAGCTGGCTTTCGTTTTGGGGGCAACTTCCCTGTTATGAGGTCCCAAAGAAGCCACAGGAGGTGGAGGTGCCGCAGGAAATGGTATCCAGTCATCCACGTACAGCCCTAATGTCAAGCCAGGCGTCACCCATTCTGTATCTTTGCATTTCACTTTTTCTGCCTAAGTATAGTATCTTAGACTTGTCCATGTTGAAATTCATTATGTGACTTTTGGCCCATCAGCTCTCTAATCCATTAAGGTCATTTTGAATTCTGATCCTGTCCTCTGGAGTATTAGCTCTCCCTCCCAATTTGGTCCCACCTGCAAACTTGATCTGCCTGCTCTCTAAACCTTCATCCAAGTCATTAATGAAGATGTTGAACAGAACTCAGCCCAGGACCAAACCCTCTTTGTGGCACCCAAATAGTGACTACTTTCCTGGATGAAGAAGAGGAGCCATTGGGGAGGATCACCCTTTGGCTGCTTTATTGATCGTGTCAGGAGCAACCAGACAGATTGCATTACATTTTTAACAAAACAAACAAACAAACAGTTAAAAAACCCACAAAGTTTGCGAGCTTGGTAGTTGATTAAATGTCCTTTGACCAGTCTCTGGCCCCTTGGAGTGCGTCTTGTGTTGCCGCAAGAAGGTCCTCCCTTGTGCATGTGGCAGGGCTCAGGTTGCATTGCAGCAGGTGGTCAGTGGTTTGCTCTTCTCCACACTCGCATGTCATGGTTTCCACTTTGTGGCCCCATTTCTGCAGGTTGGCTCTGCATCTCGTGGTGCCAGAACGCAGTCTGTTCAGCGCCTTCCAAGTCGCCCAGTCTTCTGCGCAGGGGAGAGTCTCTCATTGAGTATCAGCCATTGGTTGAGGTTCTGGGTTTTGAGCCTGCCACTTTTGGACTCCCGCTTGCTGAGGTGTTCCAGCGAGTGTTTCTGTAGATCTAAGAAAACTATATCTTGATTTAAGTCATTGATGTGTTGGCTGATACCCAAACAGGGGATGAGCTGGAGATGTCTCTGCCTTAGTCCTTTCACTATTGGCTGCTACTTCCAGGCGGATGTCAGGTGGGGCAATACCGGCCAAGCAGTGTAATTTCCCCAGTGGTGTAGGGCGCAGACACCCCGTGATAATGCGGCATGTCTCATTAAGAGCCACATCCACTGTTTTAGCGTGGTGAGATGTGTTCCACACTGGGCATGCGTACTCAGCAGCAGAGCAGCATAGCGCAAGGGCAGGTGTCTTCACTGTGTCTGGTTGTGATCCCCAGGTTGTGTCAGTCAGCTTTCGTATGATATTGTTTCTAGCGCCCACTTTTTGCTTGATATTCAGGGAGTTCTTCTTGTAGGTCAGAGCACGGTCCAGAGTGACTCCCAGGTATTTGGGTGCGCGGCAATGCTCCAGTGGGATTCCTTCCCAGGTAATCCTCAGAGCTCGGGATGCTTAACCAATTACAGATCCACCTAATAGTAGCATTGCCTAGCCCACATTGGACTAGCTGGCTTGCAAGAGGGTCATGGGGGACTCTCTCGAAGGCCTTGCTTAAATCAAGATATACTATATCCACAGCATTCCCTGTGTCTATCAAGCTTGTAACTCTATTGAAAAAAGAGTTAAGATTAGTCTAACATGACTTGTGTTTGAGAAATCCATGTTGACTTTTAGTGATCACAGCATTTTATTTATTTATTATTTATTTCCTATATTTCTATCCCGCCCTTTTCCTCACAAGGCGGACTCCGCGCGGCCTCACATGAGCATCAGAGGACGCTAACAACATAAATACCATAAAAACTACAAATTACAATAAAATCATTTTAAAACATGGTACATCATCAATAAAATTTAACAATAAATTAATAGATTAACATGCCAGTAAAACCAAGCCGAGCCGGGAGAATCCATGTCGCAAAAATCCAAATGTCCTTTTCCTATTGCCGCTGGCCTCTAATCGAACGCCTGGCCCCAGAGCCAGGTCTTCAGTTGTCTTCTAAAGGACAGGAGGGAGGTGGCCAAGCTGATGTCCTTAGGGAGAGAGTTCCACAGACGGGGGACCACTGCCGAGAAGGCCCTGTCTCTCGTCCCCACCAACCGCGTTTGCGAGAGTGGTGGGATCGAGAGCAGGGCCTCTCCTGATGATTGTAAGCTTCGAGATGGTTCATAGCAGGAGATATGTCCGGACAGGTAATCTGGGCCAGAACTGTTTCTTTCTAAAGGATTGCAGACTTCCCCCTTAACGATCTGCTCCAGACTCTTTCTGGTATTGGTGTCAGGCTGACTAGACACTAGACATTGTTAGGGTCCTCTTCTTCGCCACCTTGACAACAGGGACAAATTTTGCTTTCCTCCAGTCTGCAGCTGGATAGTAGCATTGCCTAGCCCATATCTGACTAGCTGGCTTGCAAGGAGGTCATGGGGGACTCTCTCGAAGGCCTTGCTTAAATCAAGATATACTATATCCACAGCATTCCCTGTGTCTACCAAGCTTGTAACTCTATTGAAAAAGAATAAGATTAGTCTAATATGACTTGTGTTTGAGAAATCCATGTTGACTTTTAGTGATCACAGCATTCCTTTCTAAGGGATTGCAGACTTCCCCCTTAACGATCTGCTCCAGACTATTTCTGGTATTGATGTCAGGCTGACTAGACACTAGACATTGTTGGGGTCCTCTTCTTCGCCACCTTCACAACAGGGACAAATTTTGCTTTCCTCCAGTCTGCAGCTGGATAGTAGCATTGCCTAGCCCATATCTGACTAGCTGGCTTGCAAGGAGGTCGTGGGGGACTCTCTCGAAGGCCTTGCTTAAATCAAGATATACTATATCCACAGCATTCCCTGTGTCTACCAAGCTTGTAACTCTATTGAAAAAGAATAAGATTAGTCTAATATGACTTGTGTTTGAGAAATCCATGTTCACTTTTAGTGATCACAGCATTCTTTTCTAAGTGATTGCAGACTTCCCCCTTAACAATGTGCTCCAGACTCTTTCTGGTATTGATGTCAGGCTGACTAGACACTAGACATTGTTGGGGTCCTCTTCTTCGCCACCTTGACGACAGGGACAAATTTTGCTTTCCTCCAGTCTGCAGCTGCGATTTCTCCCATTCTCCAAGAATTCTCAAAGATTCTGGCCAGTGGTTCTGAAATCATTTCTGTTCGTTCCATAATTTCTCTTGGACGTAGTTCATCTAGCTATCAGTAAGTTGTTGAGAGCTACCAGTCAACTGTGTGTGGTGCATTTCTTGATATATGAGGTACCATATGTTTATGGAAAAAGATCTACAGAGGATGTTTTTCCACCGCCATTATGCATCCGTTGTACAACATACAATGGCAATAAAGTTATTCTATTCTATTCTATTCTATTCTATTCTATTCTATTCTATTCTATTCTTCTCATGGAGCCCCTGATAACCTTTCACGGAACTTTGGGGTTCCACAGAGTCTGATTTGAGAACTAGTGCATTAGAGTATTGACAGGAGCAGGATTCAAAACGATCTTGACAGATTAGAGATGGAGGGCCAAAACTAACAAAATGAAGTTCAACAGTGACAAATGCAAGAGACTCCACTTAGGCAGAAAAAATGAAATGCAAAGAGACAGAACGGGGGACAATGCCTGGCTCGAGAACAGTACGTGTAAAAAAGATCTTGGAGTCCTCGTGGAGAGGAAGGTGAACATGAGCCAACAATGTGATGTGGCAGTCATGCTCCCCATGCTCTATTCCGCCTTGGTTAGACCACACCTGGAATATTGTGTCCAATTCTGGGCACCACAATTCAAGAGAGATGTTGACAAGCTGGAATGTGTCCAGAGTAGGGCGACTAAAACGATCAAGGGTCTGGAGAACAATCCCTATGAGGAGCAGCTTAAGGGGGGCCACCACTGAGAATGTCCTCTCTCTCATCCCCACCAACCATGCCTGAGACGGAGGCGGGAGCGAGAGAAGGAATATTGTGTCCAATTCTGGGCACCACAATTCAAGAGAGATGTTGACAAGCTGGAATGTGTTCAGAGTAGGGCAACAAAAACGATCAAGGGTCTGGAGAACAATCCCTATGAGGAGCAGCTTAAGGGGGGCCACCACTGAGAATGTCCTCTCTCTCATCCCCACCAACCATGCCTGAGACGGAGGCGGGAGCGAGAGAAGGAATATTGTGTCCAATTCTGGGCACCACAATTCAAGAGAGATGTTGACAAGCTGGAATGTGTCCAGAGGAGGACAACTAAAACGATCAAGGGTCTGGAGAACAATCCCTATGAGGAGCAGCTTAAGGGGGGCCACCACTGAGAATGTCCTCTCTCTCATCCCCACCAACCATGCCTGAGACGGAGGCGGGAGCGAGAGAAGGAATATTGTGTCCAATTCTGGGCACCACAATTCAAGAGAGATGTTGACAAGCTGGAATGTGTCCAGAGTAGGGCAACTAAAATGATCAAGGGTCTGGAGAACAATCCCTATGAGGAGCAGCTTAAGGGGGGCCACCACTGAGAATGTCCTCTCTCTCATCCCCACCAACCATGCCTGAGACGGAGGCGGGAGCGAGAGAAGGAATATTGTGTCCAATTCTGGGCACCACAATTCAAGAGAGATGTTGACAAGCTGGAATGTGTCCAGAGGAGGGCAACTAAAATGATCAAGGGTCTGGAGAACAATCCCTATGAGGAGCAGCTTAAGGGGGGCCACCACTGAGAATGTCCTCTCTCTCATCCCCACCAACCATGCCTGAGACGGAGGCGGGAGCGAGAGAAGGAATATTGTGTCCAATTCTGGGCACCACAATTCAAGAGAGATGTTGACAAGCTGGAATGTGTCCAGAGGAGGGCGACTCAAATGATCAAGGGTCTGGAGAACAAGCCCTATGAGGAGCGGCTTAAGGAGCTGGGCATGTTTAGCCTGAAGAAGAGAAGGCTGAGAGGAGACATGATGAGGGCCATGTATAAATATGTGAGAGGAAGCCACAGGGAGGAGGAGGGAGCAAGCTTGTTTTCTGTTTCAGGCAAGATCTTAGAGCTGTGATATTATGCATTTTTGTGCAGACTTCTAAAAAATAAATAATAGTTACCAGTTTTTCTTAAATAACCCCCAACTTGGTCACATTTATTCATTCAGCAGAACCGTGAATCTTTGCTTCAATTTATTGACCATTTCAATGAAAGGACATTCTTCCAAAGCAAAAAGGAGATAGAATGTGGATCAAAAGGCGAGAAGGCCGTCCTCCGCTTTCTTCTGGAACGAATCAAGAGAAACTCCTTCTTTGGCTCATGCTATATTATTCTCCCATTTACGCTCGAGCCATCTGCAGTCATGTAGCCAGTCTGCAATATTTTTCTTTTTGCAAATCACTACCCATTGCCAACTAGAAATCAAGAGAGAAGGAAGCGGGAATGGAGGGATGGAGCTCAAGATTATTGCAGAATAGTTTGCTCTGGTTTTAAACACAGAAGGGAAAGAGTCTCAACCAAAGGCACAGAAATGGTGAAACCAAGCCCCGTCCCAAATTAAAGAGGCAAAAAGAAGTTGCAGAACAGACAGGGATATCTTGCTTATTCTGCCAAAAACCCCAAACCATCACAAAGCTGAACTTAGTCCATAAGGGTGTATCTGCACTGTGGAATTAATGCCATCTGGTACCCGCTTAACTTCCATGATTCACTGCAACGGATTCCCAGGCATTGTTGTTTCACAAGGTCTTTATCTTTCTCTGATGGGGAATTGCAGGTGCTTCACTAAACGACAACTCCCAGGATGCCATTGCATGGAGCCATGGTAGCAAGCTGACTTCATTTGGCAGGATAGATGCACTTTAGTAGAACTACAACTCCCAGGATGCCATTGCATGGAGCCATGGTAGCAAGCTGACTTCATTTGGCAGGATAGATGTACTTTAGTAGAACTACAACTCCCAGGATCCCATTGCATGGAGCCATGGTAGCAAGCTGACTTCATTTGGCAGGATAGATGCACTTTAGTAGAACTACAACTCCCAGGATCCAATCGCATGGAGCAATGGCAGCTCAAAGGGTGCCAAACTGCCTCCATTTGACTGTGTAGTAGAATATGCCCAGTCAGGACAGAGCCCTTCTGTTCCTAAATCCTGTCTTTTCCACTTCTTTCCCTCCGTTTGCTGTGTTAAATGCAAATAATTACGATTGTAGCTTGGATGGTCAGGGTTATAAACAAGGAAGCAAACCAAAAATATTAAAGTTTTTTTTTGGAAAAGAGGGACTTACAATAAATTCAGTGATTTTGACGCAACTCTTTTGACGCACTTAATGTCATCGGAGAGATCAGCATCTTGCAACTCTAGAAAAAGGAGAGAAACCCATATTTTTAAAAATGGAGACTGCAATGTATCTCGGTAGCTCTGTATGTATGTATTTTCCAAGACAGCCCCTACTTCCAGAGAGCATTGTGACGCCCGCCAACAATGAGTCTGAACCAAACACTGTACACAGACCCCCACCCCCTCGATGGATCGTCACCTTGTCGTGGTGAGGGGGCTTGCGTGTTCCAATGAACCTGAGGGTGCAAACACTGGAGTCATACACTACCAGGATGGGCCACAGGGGAGGTTCCAGACCAAGCACCATCCAAAGACCCAAAGGCCTCAATGGCAGAGCAGTCGGAGGATAACATGGAACATGTTTCAATTTCTGTGAAGACGGAAGAAGCCTGCAACAGATTGAGAAGCTGCCGTCAACCATGCCACTGGATGGGACCTTACTCTGTGAAGACTATGTGTTGATTGGCTATGCACTGACCTCCACACATTAAAAAAATTCACGCACAGGCATCTTCCAAGGGAAAAAATAAACCAACAAAAGTCCCATGGCAATCAGCGAGTGGCGACGGGGGCAGGACTGTGAAATCTGGAAGCCCCTAGTCACAGACTGACACATGGACGGTGGATACGGACTCAGTCGTTCTACCTCAAGGTCCGAGGCAGTTGAGTAGTTCGGCAGCTGTATCCACAACTTTTGAGGATCCACTCTGCTCACCCCACATGGGGAGGGGGTTCAAAAAGGTGTCCTAAACATAGTCTGCCTCTCTTATCCCTGACTGGACTGTCGTGTCCAGTGGGGTCACCACACTGTGGCCAAAAAAGAAAAATGAACTGATGGACAAAACTGACAGTGAACACCCCGAACGCAGAACTGCCATCATTGCAAGGGAGTTGGGTCGCTTTAACATCGGCAGAGCAGCCCTTCAGGAGCAGGAGAAGGACAGCGGAAGGAAGAAAAAGGAGGCTACACCTTCTTCTGGAAGGGACTGCCCGAAGAAGAGCAAAGAATGCACGGAGTTGGCTTTGCTATCAGAAATGATCTGGTGAAACATCTCACTGAAGCACCTACTGGCATCAATGCATGACTCTCAACCCTCCGAATTGATATTGCCAAAAACGAACAGGCAACCATCATAAGTGCCTCTGCACCAACACTAGATGCTGATGAAGACATCAAGGAAAATGTTTACTGTCAGCTGGACACCGTCCTATCAGAGATACCTAAGGAAGACAAAATCATCCTCCTGGGGGACTTCAATGCAAGAGTCGGGAGAGACTTCGACCTGTGGCCAGAGACCATAGGAAAAGACGGGGTTGGAAACAGCAACTCGAATGACATCCTGCTTCTCACCAAATGTGCGGAACACAACCTTGTCATCGCCAACACACTCTTCCGCCAGAAAAACAAATTCAAGACATCATGGAAGCACCCCCGGTCAAAGCATTGGCACCTCTTATACGTGCCAGAGACCGCCATGATGTGCTCCTCACAAGAGCCATGACAGGTGCTGATGACTGCTGGACTTGACCACAGACTAATCCGATCCATGATGGCTATCAAGATCACCCCCAAGTGCAGAAGAAAGACAAGGCGCAAAATGAACACCCAAGCCCTTCAGGAGCCCTCCAGACGAGCCCATCTTCAAACAGCACTCAAGGACCATCTACCCACAGTACACCCCGAAAATGTTGAGGAACATTGGAACATTAGAACAGACTGAAGACCTCCATCATCACAGCCTGCGAAGAAACTATTGGATATAAAACCAAGAAAAATCAAGATTGGTTTGATGAAAATGACGAGATCCAACAGCTCATTGACCAGAAAAGGAAAGCCTTCCAAACATGGCAGAGAGACATCAACTGTGCTGCTAAGAAAGAGATGCCAGCGCAAAAGCTGAGGTCCAAAGAAGGACAAGAGAATTCAAGAATATCTGGTGGACAAAGAAGGCTGAAGAAATCCAACACCTGGCAGATACCCATGATGCTCAGGGATTTTTCAAAGCCACAAAGGTCATCTATGGACCAAGAAACCATGGCATACAGACTCTACGCTCATCAGATGGAACCAAACTCCTGAAGGACCAAAAATCAATTGCACTGCCTTGGAAAGAACATTACCAAAGCCTCTTTAACCGCAGCTCCAATGCGGCCAAAGAGGTTCTCTCACAAATCCCGCAACAACAAACCAGGGATGAGCTTGCAGCACTGCCTAGTTTGGAAGAAGTCAGCAACGCCATCAGCCAACAAAAAAAAATAACAAAACCAGCGGACCTGATGGGATCCCTGCTGAAATCTTTAAAGAGGGAGGACCTGAACTGACACAACAACTTCACCAGCTCATTGAAAAAGTGTGGGTGACCGAGATAATCCCAGCAGACTTCAAGGATGCCACCATCATCACCCTCTTAAAAAAAAGGGGGGGGGGGAAATATTACGGTATATTGCTTTAAGCCCAGTGTGTGTGTGTGTGTGTGTGTGTGTTAAAGAAAGCCTAAACAGAAAAGCCTTGCAAAGTATTAATGATTAACTGCAGCTGCAGAATGCTAGCTAGGCCACACCTTTTAAATGTAACAATTTGAGGCATGTGCAGACGGCTGGCAGTTGGAAGTTTGAATTGCTGGAGAGAAGAAGCAAGAAACTTATGCTATGGTGAAGTGACCATGTTTTAATTTGTTATGCTCTATGATTTAAAACACAGAAGATTTATTCTGTATTACTTACAGTGACTATGTAAGTGTGCCAAACTGTTTTATTTTCAACTCTGCAGCCAAGAGTAAAGTTCTACTGTTTTGTTTCTTCTGACTGGTCTGTGTCTTTGGCATTGGGTTTCTGGGCATGTTGGACATTGCTACTGCGCAACAAATTGATTCTGCGCAACAGGAAAGAACAGACTGCGGAAACTATCGAGGTATCTCCCTCCTAACCTCCGCTGGGAAAATCCTTGCAAGAATCTTTGCAAACTGCCTTCTACCCCTTTCAGAAGACATCCTCCCAGCCTCCACGCTCATCAGATGGAACCAAACTTCTGAAGGACAAAAAACCAATTGCACCACTAGGCTGGAAAGGGCACTGCCAAAGCCTCCTGAATCACCCCACGAATGACAGACCTGAACTTGGCACACAGAACGCCCATGACCCACTTCCTTGTACAGTTTGGGGGAGGATGGGCCATGGATGATGAGATTTGTAGTACCTGTACTCACTTCTACAGACTACTGCGATCCCCACAAATGATGGATCTGGACCAAACTTGGCACACAGACCTCGCATTACCTGTTGTGACACAGCTGGAATCACACAGTGCCTCTGATGAGAATGATGGGATTCAGGTTCACAATCTGGTTCAAAATATTCCTGTTTCCACAGACTACTGCCATCCCCACAAATGACGGACCTAGACCACACTTGGCACACAGACCTTGCATTACCCACATTTCATGCTGCAGTGGTTTGGGGTGAAGATGGACCACGGGTGATGGGATTTGCAGTAGCTTCGCCAGGTTCAGCTCCCACAGACCACTGTGGCCCCCAGGTATGATGGGGTCAGAGTTATCTCTGCATCCACAGCACACTGAAACCCACCAAGAATGGATCTGGACCAAACTTGGCACACATACCCCCCAGAACCAGCAGAATACACTGGATTGGTTTTCTTCTGGTGGGGAGGGGCAACTAGGGTTTGAACTATATTTATTCTGCATTCAGAGAAATGCATGTATCGATATCCAGAAAGCCCTGTCAGTCCTACCAGCAAACTTGGTACACATACCCAACACAACCACTTTAAGATAAAGGGGGTGGGGTGGGCAGGACTGTCCCAGGATGATAGGATTTGCAGTGCACCTAACTCCAGAGAGCACAAAAACCTCTCGTGGATTTTGGGGGAGAACTGGCCTGTGATGATGGAAGTTGGGGTTTGCCTACATCCTTATGCACTTTCTCCCTCTCCGCTCTTTCCTTCCTTCCTTCCTTCCTTCCTTCCTTCCTTCCTCTTCTTTTTCTCTTTCCTTCTCATTCTTTCTCTTTCCAAACCCTCTCTCACCCATTTTTATCTATTCCATTTCTTTATTTAGTGCTGCCTCTGTTACCTGCTTTGAATTTGCAATTGTAAACTTTTAAGAAAGAGAGAGAACTTCTCTCAGAGGACTTACTTGAACAGCAAAGGTTGCAGATGTTCTCTGATTTTACACCAGGTGCTTGACACCAAAAATGAGCATTCAATTGAAAGAGTCCATATCCGGTGAAGGCGCGTGACTGTGTATTATACCGACTCGAGTGCCACGCTATACACATCCCTGAAAGAAAAAGAGCACAATGTATCCATAGGAGCCGCATCCATGGATTGCAAATACTTTTTTAATCCGAAAAGCAAACCATGATTTGGCCATTTCGTCCTGGAAACGCATATTTGTGAAATAATTCCCTCCCAAAGCTGGAGAAGGGAGCGAGGGGAAGGGAAGGGAAGGAAACAAAAACAAGGATGAGAAGGGGGAGAAGAAGGAAGGAAGGAAGGAAGGAAAAAGAACTGAAGGAAGAGAAAGGAAAGGGGAAGAAAGAGATACCAGAAATTTGGATATCCGGAGACACCTGGGGAGATTCGCTAACTGCAAAGAGTCCCAGAGAAAGAGTTCCAAGGATGGATATTGATGAGATTCACAAATATTTTTGCAATTTTCTTTAATCCGAAAAGCAAACCATGATTTGGCCATTTCATCCTGGAAACGCATATTTGTGAAATAATTCCCTCCCAAAGCTGGAGAAAGGAGCAAGGGGAAGGGAAGGGAAGGAAACAAAAAAAGAGAATTTTAAAAAAGGAAGGAAGGAAGGAAAATAATTGAAGGAAGAGAAAGGAAAGGGAGGAATTATTGAGGGAGGTTTGAAAAGGAAGAGAAAGGAAGGAAAGAAGGAAGGAAGGAGAGAAAGAGAGAAGAACAGCAGAGTAAGAAAGAGATTCCAGCAGTTGAAGTTTTTCAAAGTCCCATGGATACCAAGTGACACCTGGCAAGCTTTGCTAACTGCGAAGAGTCCCAAAGAAAGAGTCCCAAAGATGTATATTGATTGGATCACAATCAAAGTTTCGTCCTGGATCTTTGTCCCATGAATAGCCAAGATCTCTGAAGGGGAAGCTCTGGGCAGCATTCTTTTTATTGCAATTTCCAGTGTGAGAGGGTATATCAGAACTTTTACAGAACAACATTTAGGCACAAAGTACGGCATTAGATATACAGATTCTATGCAACTACATTGGATTCACAACAACCTGCATGTAGGAGCTCAGCTGTCTGGGGTTGTGCCAGTGCCTCAAGAAGAGGACTATGGATATGTTCAATTTCCTTCAGAACAGGACCCTTCAGAGAACCAACACAAGCTGGTTCCCATCAGACTGTCTGGAAACCATTCTATCTTGAGAAGTAACAATCCCAGAGTCTTCCAACCCCCTTTGCTCTGCAGTTTGTTCTGTGCCCTCTTCTTCATTCACAATCCCCTGAGAATCTACATTAAAACCCAACATGGCAATCTCTGAAGGGTCCTGCTCTGAAGGCAGTGTGACAACCCCAGTCGGCTGAGCTCCTACATCTGGTCTGCCACAATTTTTGGAATGTTAGAAGGTCTCTTATATAGCAATATTTCTTCTGATGTGCTCCCAAAGTTGTAAATTACTGGCAGGTTGTTTGAGTTGGGGGTCCCCGATAACCAAAGGAAGATAAGAGAGAGGGAGAAAGTATATCAGGGAAGGGAGAAAAGAACAGGGAAACCAAGAGAAAGAAATGAAAAAGGAGGAAGACTGTAAAAGAAGAAAAAAGAGAAAGGGGAAAGTATGAGGGAAGGAAAGAAAGAGAAGGACAGGAAGAGAAAGGAAGACATGACAAAAAGGAGGGAAGATAAGAAAAGAAGTGAAGACAAAGGACAGAAAGAGGAGATATGGCGTATGAGGGAAAGCAAAGGAAGAAGAAATGAATGAAAGAAAGAAAGAAAGGGAGAAAATGTAAGAGGTGACGGGAAGAAAGAAAGGAACAAACAAACAAACAAAGAGAAAAAGAAGAAAAAGGAGAAGGAGAAGGAAAGGAGGGAGTGAAAGGGAAGGATGTGAAAGCAGGGGAGTATGGGTTATGGCTTTCTTCTCCAAACTACAAGTCCCAGTATTTCATAGACACCCAATGGCAGTTCAAGTGGTGGGTTGTTGTAGGTTTTCTTGGCCTATATGGCCATGGTCTAGAGCAAGGGTCCTCAAACTACGGCCCGGGGCCGGATATGCCCTCCAAGGTCATTTACCCGGCCCTCGCTCAGGGTCAACCGAAGTCTGAAACAACTTGAAAGAACACAACAACAACAACAATCCTATCTCATCAGCCAAAAGCAGGCCCACCCTTCCCACTGAAATACTAATACCTTTATATGTATCAAAATTGTTCTCCATTTTAATTATTGTATTGTTTTTAAGTGGTTTTTGAACTACAAATAAGATATGTGCAGCGTGCAGAGGAATTCATTCATGTTTTTTTTTTCAAATTATAATCCAACCCACCAACAGTTTGAGGTACTGTGACCTGGCCCTCTGTTTGAAAAGTTTGAGGACCCCTGGTCTAGAGGCATTCTCTCCTGACGTTTCGCCTGCACCCTTTGTCCCACCCTGGCCATTCCACAGATATATAAACCCTTTTTCCTAGTTCCAACAGACCTCACTACCTCTGAGGATGCTTGCCATAGATGCAGGCGAAACGTCAGGAGAGAATGCCTCTGGACCATGGCCATATAGCCTGGAAAAACCTACAACAACCCAGAAGATAGATGGATAGATAGATAGATAGATAGATAGATAGATAGAGAGATAGATTTATTTCGTCAACTCTTTTTGGGAAATTGCTCCAAAATAAAAAGCCGGAGGACTCACACTCTTCCAAAAAGATGCCGTGGTATCCGTCCATCCCTTCTTTCTGGAGAATATGGGCCAGTGGACATTTATGAAACGTGATGGCTACAGAAGTCCCTGCAAAGAGCGAGAGGCAGAGGAGCCAAGGAAGCCAAGCAGCCATGGCAGCCTTTCCTCCAGCCTCCAGCTCTGGCACAGGACCTCTCCGGCTGGGCATTTTAAAGGGCCCTCCCCTAAACTACAAGCCCTGGGATTCTGTGGGAGGCAGGCACCGGATTTCCAGTGGGATGCACACTCCTCGCCTACACACTTGGCTCTCGTGTGATACCAGCTTGAAATGCAAAAGGCTCAAAGCTCCCTGAAGACCAAGAGTGAAACACTTATGCATATTATGTCTTGGCTTAATGGCCACAACATTCAATGTATAGGAATCCAGTAGACGTTATACAGCATACAGTTATCTCAACCAAACATTATTTATCTAGTGTAGTATAAACAGCAAATTCTCACAGCAAGATACACTCAGCCGTTTTAAAGTTCTTCCGAAAATAAATTTGTCAATAACAATACACAGTTTGTGAACCTTTTTACAATAATTTAATGGCAGGGGGTCACCACAACAGGAGGAGTCGCGGCATTAGGAACGTTGAGAACCACTGCTGTCGTGGAATATAGACCGAGTGGAGCCTACATCTCAGAAAGTTTTTAAACAGAGGTTGGATGACCATCTGTTGGGAGGGCTTGGACCGTGGCTTCCTGTCTGGCAGAAGTAGGATAGACTGGATGACCTTTGGGGATCTACCTTCTACTGCAATAGGCCTTGGCTTGGGAGTCCACCATAGTCTCCTCCTCTGGAGGTATTAACCAGAGGCTGGATGGCCAACCATCTGGAGAGCTTGAATTGTGCCTCCATGCCTAGAAAGATGGAACTGGACTGGATTGCCACTGGATATCTCTTCCAGCTCTGAGTACAGTCTTCCTGGGAGTCCTGTAGAGTCTCCGGAGGATTTTCAAGTGACAAGGTGGCCATTGGTGGGGAGGGCTTTGTTTGGCAGAAAGGGAGTGGACAATGACCTTGTGGAGTCCCTTCCCACTATCCCCATATCACTCAGGAGAGACCATCCTGTGATGCTTGAAGGCAAAGTGCCACCAAAGCTGTCCTGGTGGCCCATAAGTGAGCAATAGCTGGACATTTCAAGCTGGTTGCCACAAAAATAGAGAGCAAGGGTGTATAACGTCTACTGGATTATACTGTATGCTGTATAACGTCTACTGGATTCCTATACGTTGAATGTTGTGGCCATTAAGCCAAGACATAATATGCATAAGTGTTTCACTCTTGGTCTTCAGGGACCTTTGAGCCTGTTGCATTTCAAGCTGGTATCACACGAGAGCCAAGTGTGTAGGCAAGGAGTGTGCATCCCACTGGAAATCGGGTGCCTGCCTCCTGCAGAATCCCAGGGCTTGTAGTTAAGGGGAGGGCCCTTTAAAATGCCCAGCCGGAGAGGTCCTGTGCCAGAGCTGGAGGCTGGAGGAAAGGCTGCCATGGCTGCTTGGATTCCTTGGCTCCTCTGCCTCTCGCTCTTTGCAGGGACTTCTGTAGCCGTGAAATTTAATAAATGTACACTGGCCAAGATTTTCCAGGATGAAGGGCTGGACGGATACAAGGGCACCTTTTTGGAAGAATGTGAGTCGGTTGGACCCCTCCGGCTTTTTATTTGGGGCATTTTCCCAAAAAGAGTTGACGGAATAATAATAATATCTATCTGTCTGTCTGTCTGTCTGTCTGTCTGTCTGTCTATCCATCCATCCATCCATCTTCTTTTGATAGAATTACAAGCTTGGTAGATAACAGGGAATGCTGTAGATGTAGTATATCTTGTAGGCTTGGGCGGTTACGCTCGTTAATTTCGTAATTCATTATTAATTCGTATTTAAATTAGCTTACGATCCAATATTGAGCCATGCAGGAATAGTGTGAGGAGTAAATTAGATTCGAAACAATTTTTTCAATTTATTTCGTAATTCAGTTCTTGTGGGTTTTTTCGGGCTATATGGCCATGTTCTAGAGGCATTTCTCCTATCGTTTCGCCTGCATCTATGGCAAGCATCTTCAGAGGTCTGCTGGAGCTGGGAAAAAGGGGTTTATATATCTGTGGAATGACCAGGGTGAGACAAAAGGCTTTTGTAAGTTGGGCTAGGTGTGAATCTTTTCAACTGACCACCTTGATTAGCATACAATGGGCTGACAGTGCCTGGAGCAAACTCTTCTTGAAAGGTGATTAGATGTCCCTGCCTGTTTTTCTGTCTGCTGTTTTAATTTTAGAGTTTTTTAATACTGGTAGCCAGATTTTGTTCATTTTCATGGTTTCTTCGTTTCTGTTGAAATTGTCCACATGTTTGTGGATTTCAATGGCTTCTCTGTGTAGTCTGACATGGTGGTTGTGAGAGTGGCCCAGCATTTTTGTGTTCTCAAATAAAATGCTGTGTCCAGGTTGGTTCATCAGGTGCTCTGCTATGGCTGATTTCTCTGGATGAAGTAGTCTGCAGTGCCTTTCATGTTCCTGGATTCTTGTTTGGGCGCTGCGTTTGGTGGTCCCTATGTAGACTTGTCCACAGCTGCATGGTATACGGTAGACTCCTGCAGAGGTGAGAGGATCCCTCTTGTCCTTTGCTGAACGGAGCATTTGTTGGATTTTCCTGGTGGGTTTGTAGATTGTTTGTATGTTGTGTTTCCTCATCAGCTTCCCTATGCGATCAGTGGTTCCCTTGATGTATGGCAGGAACACTTTTCCTCTGGGTGGATCTTCATCTTTACTCTTGTGGCTTGTTCTTGGTCTTGCAGCTCTTCTGATGTCTGAGGTGGAGTATCCATTGGCCTGGAGAGCCCACTTGAGGTGGTTCAGTCCATTTTGGAGGAGGTGGGCTTCGCAGATTCTTTTTGCACGCTCTGCCAAGGCTTTAATGGTGCTTCTTTTTTGACTTGGGTGATGGTTGGAGTTTTTATGTAGATATCTATCTGTGTGTGTGGGTTTTCTGTAAACGGTGTGACCCAATTGTTGATCAGGTTTGCGGATGACTAGGACATCTAGAAAAGGCAGTCTTCCTTCCTTTTCTTTTTCCATAGTGAACTGGATGTTAGGGTGGATGCTGTTAAGATGGTCCAGGAACCTGTTGAGTTCTTCATCTCCATGGCTCCAAATGGTGAAAGTGTCATCCACATATCTGAACCATATAGTGGGCTTTTTGGTTGCTGTTTCAAGAGCTTGTTTTTCAAATTGTTCCATGTAGAAGTTAGCTATGACTGGGCTGAGAGGGCTCCCCATATTTCGTAATTGTTTCGTAATTAGGTTCTGGTGGGTTTTATCGGGCTATAGAGCCATGTTCTAGAGGCATTTCTCCTGACGTTTCGCCTGCATCTATGGCAAGCATCCTCAGAGGTTGTGAGGTCAGACCTCACAACCTCTGAGGATGCTTGCCATAGATGCAGGCGAAACGTCAGGAGAAATGCCTCTAGAACATGGCTCTATAGCCTGATAAAACCCACCAGAACCTAGTGATTCCAGCCATGAAAGCCTTCGACAATACATTGTTTCGTAATTGTTTCGTAATTATTTCGTAATTATTTCGTTGTTATTTTCGCACGTCTGGTGCAAGTTTTATAGTTGTTGTTTGTTTTATCACACCAACAGTCAACAACAGAGGGAGAGGGAAGCTTCAGAAGTTCCCCCTCTCCCATTTGGAGGTTTTTTTAGCATATTGCGCAATCGCGTCCGCCATTAACGAATCGATTCGTAATTATACGAAATTTTGTAAATTTCGAAGTTTTTAAAAGGAAAATTTCGAAATTCTTTTTAAAAACGAAACGCGATGGACCCCTTAAAAACGAAACGAGTTTAGAAACAAATTTTTCCGTGGTTCCCCAAGCCTAATATCTTGATATCAGAAAAGCCTTTGACAAAGTCCCCCATGACCTTCTTGCCAGCAAACTAGTCCAGTGTGGTCTAGGCAAGACTACTATTGGGTGGATCTGTAATAGGTTAAGCGACTGAACCCAAAGGGTGCTTCTCCCCAATGGTTCCTCTTCTTCATCCTGGAAAGAAGTGACTAGTGGAGTGACATAAAGAGGGTTTGGTCCTGGGCCCAGTGCAGTTCAGGATCTTTATTAATGACTTACAGGAAGGTTTAGAGGGCAAGCAGATCAAGTCTGCAGATGGGAGGGAGAGCTCTTAATCCAGAGGGAAGGATCAGGATTCAAAAGGAGTTTACTAGATTAGAGAGCGGATTGGCCCAAACAATCTGTAATTGTTTAAGCGACCGAACCTAAATGATGCTTCTCCCTCGTGACTGTTTGGTGCCATGAAGAGGGCTTCGTCCTGGGCTGAGTTCTGTTCAACATCTCTATTCATAACTTGGGTGAAGGTTTAGTGGGAAGGCTGATCAAGTTTGCAGATGGGACCAAATGAGGAGCGAGAAACGAATACTCCAGAGGACAGGATCAGGATTCAAAAGTACCTTACGAGAATACAATGGATTGGCCATTGTATGCAACTGAGCGAAATGACATCCCCTAGATCAGTGGTTCTCAACCTGGGGTCCCCAGATGTTTTTGGCCTTCAACTCCCAGAAATCCTAACAGCTGGTAAACTGGCTGGGATTTCTGGGAGTTGTAGGCCAAAAACATCTGGGGACCCCAGGTTGAGAACACCACTTGAACTGCCATTGTGTGTCTATGAAATCCTGGGACTTGTAGTTTCGAGAAGAAAGCCACAACCCACAGCCCCCTGCTTTCGCATCCTTCCCTTTCGCTCCCTCCTTTCCTTCTCCTTTCCTTTTTCTTTTTTTTCTCTTTCTTTCTTTGTTTGTTCCTTTCTTTCTTTCTTTCTTCCCGTCACCTCTTACATTTTCTCCCTTTCTTTCTTTCTTTCATTTCTTCTTCCTTTGCTTTCCCTCATACGCCATTTCCCCTCTTTCTGTCCTTTGTCTTCCCTTCTTTTCTTATCTTCCCTCCTTTTTGTCATTTCTTCTTTTCTCTTCCTGTCCTTCTCTTTGTTTCCTTCCCTCATACTTTCCCCTTTCTCTTCCTTCTTGTCTTATCTTCCCTCCTTTTTGTCATTTCTTCTTTTCTCTTCCTGTCCTTCTCTTTGTTTCCTTCCCTCATACTTTCCCCTTTCTCTTCCTTCTTGTCTTATCTTCCCTCCTTTTTGTCATTTCTTCTTTTCTCTTCCTGTCCTTCTCTTTGTTTCCTTCCCTCATACTTTCCCCTTTCTCTTCCTTCCTTTCTCTTTTTTTCTTCCTTTACTTTTCTCTCTCTTTGTTTCCCTGTTCTTTTCTCCCTTCCCTGATATACTTTCTCCCTCTCTCTTGTCTTCCTTTTTTTATCGGGGACCCCCAACCCAAACAACCTGTCAGTAATTTACAACTTTGGGACCACATCAGAGGAAATATTGCTATATAAGAGACCCATAACCAATTGTTAGCATTAGCAGAAGTTTTGCACAGGCTTAGAAGAAAAACATGAACTCTGGAGACGTCTGGTTACAAAGCAGGTATCATTTACTTAGAGCAGTTCCAAAAACACATCCATGACAGTAAGCGACCAGACATGAAGGACACAGGACACAGGACAAAGGGAGTAGAAGTGTAAACCATTCTGCAGCTGCTTGGCAGATACCGGGTACTCCCTGATTTCCTCATGACTCCACACAGAGAGTATCTCAGGGTTACTTTCTCACAGCCTCTAACTCACAGCCACATACATCATAGCAATACAATCTTATGGTATCCATATTTCTACTGCATGAAATTACATTTAAAACACATTACATACTTCAACATACACTGACAGCTACTTCATAACTGTCATTTTGCTACTGTTATGGATCGTCATGTAAATATCTGATATGCAGGATGAATTTTCATTCACTGGATCAAATTTGGCACAAATACCCAATATGCTCAAATTTGAATACTGATGTTATTGGGGGGGGGGGGTTGATTTTGTAATTTGGGAGTTTTAGTTGCTGGGATTTATAGTTCACCTACAATCACAGAGCATCCTGAACCCCACCAATAATAGAATTGGGCTGAACTTCTCACACAGAACTCCCATGACCAACCTGGAAGGGTTTGATAGGCATCGACCTTGAGTTTGGGAGTTGTAGTTCACCTATGTCCAGAGAGCACTGTGGACTCAAACAAGGATGGATCTGGACCAAACTTGGCACGAATACTCAATATGCCCAAATGTGAACACTGGTGGAGTTTGGGGAACATACCCATAGTCCTCTTCTTGATGCACTGACACAACACCAGACAGCTGAGCTACTACATGTAGGGTGTTGTGAATCCAATGTAGTTGTGTAGAATCTGTATATCTAATGCCGTACTTTGTGTCTAAATGTTGTTCTGTAAAAATTCTGATATACCCTCTCACACTGGAAATTGCAATAAAAAGAATGCTGCCCAGAACGTCCCCTTCAGAGATCTTGACTATTCATGGGACAAAGATCCAGGATGAAACTTTGATTGTGATCTGATCAATATACATCTTTGGGACTCTTTCTTTGGGACTCTTCGCAGTTAGCAAAAATTGCCAGGTGTCACTTGGCACCCATGGGACTTTGAAAAACTCAAGCTGTGAACTGTGAGTAGATAAATTAAGCACCACTTAAGCGGGGAAGTATTTTACCGCACCATGAAAAAGGAAATACCAGAAAATGCTGGCGATCAAAGGAAGGAGGAAGTCTGTGACCAAGAGCTCTTCATCATAGATGATGGAGTGACAGCATCCCCCTGTGGCCGGAATTGAGCACAACCTCCAAAACACTGAAGTTGGGGAAAATGTTGTATGTCCTGTCTGTTTAACGGCATTGAATGTTTGCCGTGTATGTGTTCTGTGATCCACCCTGAGTCCCCTTTGGGGTGAGAAGGGCGCAATATAAATGCCGTTAAATAAATAACTGCTGGAATCTCTTTCTTACTCTGCTGTTCTTCTCTCTTTCTCTCCTTCCTTCCTTCCTTCCTTCCTTCCTTCCTTCCTTCCTTCTTTTTCCCCTTTTCATCCTCATTTTTGTTTCCTTCCATTCCCCTTGCTCCCTTCTCCAGATTTGGGAGGGAATTATTTCACAATTGTGCGTTTCCAGTAGGAAATGGCAAAAAATCATGGTTTGCTTTTCAGATTAAAAAAGTATTTGCAATTCAATGGATGCAGCTGCTATGGATACATTGGCTCTTTGCTTTCAGGGATGTGTTTAGTGTGGCACTCGAGTGGGTATGATACACGGTCACGCGCGAACAACGGATATGGACTCTTTCAACTCAGTTCTCGTTATTGGTGTAAAGTACCTGGTGAAAAATCACAGAACAACTGCAACCTTTGCTGTTCAAGTAAGTCCTCTGAGAGAAGTTCTCTCTCTTTCTTAAAAGTTTTAAAATTGCAAATCCAAAGCAGGTAAAAGAGGCAGCACTAAATAAAGAAATGGAATAGATAAAATGGGTGAGAGAGGATTTGGAAAGAGAAAGGATGAGAAGGAAAGAGAAAAAGAAGAGGAAGGAAGGAAAGAAAGGAGAGAGAAAGGTGTATCAGGCAAAGCAAGGGAAGAAAGGAAGAAAAGTGAGAGGGAGAAAGTGCATAAGGATGTGGGCAAACCCCAACTTTCATCATCACAGGTCAGTTCTCCCCAAAATCCATGAGAGGTTTTTGTGCTCTCTGGAGTTAGGTGCACTGCAAATCCTATCATCCTGGGTCAGTCTTTATCTTTATATATATATTAGGCCTGGGTAACAACGCAAAAATTTGTTTCTAAAATCGATTTGTATTTGGGGTTTTTTTTTGTTTCGATATTTAAAATAATTACAAAATTTTCCTTTTAAAAAGTTCAATATTTACAAAATTTCGTAAATGGTAAAAAATTAATGAATCGATTTCCGAAACAATAACGAATCGATTCGTTAATGGTGGACGCGACCGCGAAATACGCTAAAAAACCTCCAAAACCTTCTGAAGCTTCCCTCTCCCTCTGTTGTTGACTGTTGGTGTGATATTATAATTTTTTTTCACTAATTAAACCATAAAACTGGCCCAGACATGCGAAAATAATAACGAAACGACCTCAAAACAATAACGAAACGAATACAATATCGAAATAAGAAGCATTTACAAAACGTTTTTGAAAATTCGTTTTTTTTAATAATTGCTCCAGAATGGTTCGTTATCGTTTTGTAATTGAAAAAATTAACGAATTATTAACGAATTACGAATTAACGAAACGAAACCGCCCAGCCCTAATATATATATATATATAGAGAGAGAGAGAGAGAGAGAATATAGTTCGCTCCCAAAGTGTAGGAGCTTCAAACAAATGATCAAGAAAGCTGATACACAACTTCATTTTTTACCCTTGTTTTACATAAAAAAGAGTGAGAACAATCCAAGAGGAAAGGAAAGTTAAGAAAGAAGAGGGAAGAGAAGAGTAAAAAAAAAAAAAAACAACCCAACAGCAATAACATCCGCAACTACAAAAAAAAAAAACCAAAGGAAAAAAAAGTGAAATATGAGTATACTTCCAGATCTCCCCAAGCTGAGGATCATATCATTTGCTAATGATCTAGTCGTTTTGTTTTATTTTACTTTTTGTCTCCGTTTTCTTATTAACGCTTCCCTTGAGACTCTTTTATAATTCACTAATATAAATCTCTTTGTTTTCTTTTTTAATGTAATCCAGAAATTTTGTCCAGTCCGTTTTTTTGTAAACCCCATCATTTAGTGCTATTCTTTGGGTAAGTTTATCCATGTTTAGTATATCTAGGACTTTCAAGTTCCATTGTTCTATCGTGGGTATATCTTTTGTCTTCCATACTCTGGCTAAAATAACCCTAGCCGCAGTTGTCATGTAAAAGAAAAGCTTATCAGTGTTCTTATCCATTTTGATAGCCGTGGTTCCCAATAGGAAAGACTCAGGTTTTAGATCAATTTTTATCTGTAAGATTGTCTCTATTTGTTTCCCTATTTGGCACCAAAACCTTTTGACTCTTCTACATTTCCACCACATGTGGAGGAAATTACCTATATTTTTCTCACATTTCCAACATTTTTACTTAATTCTTCCCTTACTGATTTTTGCCAATACCTCTGATGTCAAGTACCATCTGTAAAATAGTTTATACCAGTTCTTCAGTTCTACTGCGTAGGTATATTTCAGTTTTTTAAGCCATATTCCTTCCCACTCTGTCATAGATATTGATTGATTTATGTCTCTAGACCACTTTACCATATTATCCTTTACCTGTTCTGTTTCTGTATTCCATATTAGTAATTGTCTATAAATTCTGCTTATTAGTTTTGTGTCCACCTTTATTATCTTATCCCAGAATCTTTCTTTTGTTTCAAAACCTAGTTTGCTATCTATATTAAAGTTCTCTTTAATTTGAAAATACTGAAACCATGAAAGCGTTGGATCTAGCAGTCTTAGTTCCTCCTGTGATTGGAGCGACGCTCCTTGTTTATTTATCTTTATCAGTTGTTTATATGTTAGCCATTTTTTTCGGGGTAGTTCTCTTAGATGATGAGCCTCATTAGGTGAGAACCATAGTGGTGTCTTTATATATAGTCTTTCTTTGTACCTATCCCAGACTTGGATGAGCCCGGTCCTTATAGAATGATTTCTGAAGTTTCTTTGCTTTTTTGCCTTTCCCCTCCACAGATAGCCATGCCATCCCTGGACTAAATCAAAACCTTCCAGAACCAATAGTTTCTTTTTCTCCAAAGTTGTCCAATCACAGATTCATAGAATCATAGAATCATAGAATCAAAGAGTTGGAGGAGACCTCATGGGCCATCCAGTCCAACCCCATTCTGCCAAGAAGCAGGAATATTGCATTCAAATCACCCCTGACAGGTGGCCATCCAGCCCCTGTTTAAAAGCTTCCAAAGAAGGAAACTCCACCACACTCCGGGGCAGAGAGTTCCACTGCTGAACGTCTCTCACAGTCAGGAAGTTCTTCCTCATGTTCAGATGGAATCTCCTCTCTTGTAGTTTGAAGCCATGGCTCCATTGCGTCCTAGTCTCCAAGGAAGCAGAAAACAAGCTTGTTCCCTCCTCCTCCTCCTCCTCCTCCTCCTCCTCCTCCTCCTCCATTTAAGCTTGTGTGCCTCATTCCCCGCATCTACCCAGCTTGTAACTCTATCGAAAAAAGAGATCAGATTAGTCTGGCATGACTTGTTTTTGATAAATCCATGTTGACTCTTAGCGATGACCGCATTTGTTTCTAAGTGTTTGCAGACCGCTTCCTTAATAATCTTTTCCAGAATCTTGCCTGGTATCGATGTGAGGCTGACCGGACGGTAATGTTTGGGTCATCCTTTTTTCCCTTCTTGAAGATTGGGACCACACTGGCCCTCCTCCAATCTGCTGGAACTTCTCCCATTCTCCAAGAACTCTCAAAGATGGTTTCCCTTATCCCTTATCCACACTAGGGCAGCTGCCTGGTAGTAGAGTTGGAGATCAGGTAGGGCAAGCCCCCCCCCCTTTTCTGTCATCTGTCAAATTCCTGAAGCTTATCCTGTGTTTTCCACCTTTCCAAATAAATTTCCCTATCTCCCTGTGCCATTTCGTTATCATTGTTTTAGACTTTAATATTGGAAGGGTCTGAAACAAGAATAAGACTTCCGGTAATATACTCATTTTAACAACAGATATTCTCCCTAATAAAGAAAGATTCAGGTGTTCCCATGTCTTCATCCTTGCTTTAATTTCTGTCCATTTTTTTCATAGTTTTTTTGGACGTAAATATTATCCCCAGATATTTTGTCTTGTCTACCACTTTGATTCCTACTTTAGTGTGTAATTCTTCCTGTCTTTTCTTGTTCATATTTTTTGTGATGATTTGTGTTTTATCTCTATTTATTCTGAATCCTGCCACACCTCCAAATCTTTCAATTTCTATTAGCCAATTATTCATTTTGAGTATAGGGTCTTCTACAATGCAGACTATATCGTCCGCATAAGCACGGATTTTATATGAGTAATTTCTTATTCTTAAACCTGTTAATTCGTTGTTTTTCTAATATTCATTAATAATACATCTAAGGCTAAAATATATAATAATGGAGACAAGGGACATCCCTGCCTTGTTCCTTTCTGGACAGGGATATTATGGGAGGTTTGGCCATTAATAATGACTTTGGCTGCCTGATTTGAATATATTGAGTTTATTGCATTTGTGTAATAGTAACCTATATCCATTTCTTTTAGTACTGCGATGATGAAATTCCAATTTACCCTATCAAAAGCCTTTTCGGCATCTAGGATCATCAATTTATTTATTTATTTATTTATTTATTTCGGTCATTTCTACCCCGCCTTTCTCACCCCCTAGGGGGGACTCAAGGCAGCTTACATCCGGCACAATTCGATGCCCACAATTACAATTACAATAAAATGCAATAGTAATAACACAATAGATTAAAAACAATTAATACAGTACAATACAACATAATACAATATCAACTAAAACTGCTCTATAGCCCGCGTTCATCGAGTTCTAAAATCCGTCAATCCATTTAGCATTGCCATAGTCCTTTCCAACTCTAGTCATCATTACCTTGTTACCCTGCCAGACTACCCAAATGCCTGGTCCCATATCCATGTCTTCAGCTTTCTTCTGAAGGAGATAAGGGATGTTGACGACTGAATTTCCCCAGGGAGTGAATTCCACAGGCGAGGGGCCACCACTGAGAAGGCCCTGTCCCTCGTCCCCACCAGTCTCACTTGTGATAAAGGTGGGGCCGAGAGCAGGGCCTCCCCAGAAGATCTTAAACTCCGTGGTGGGACATAGAAGGAGATACGTTTGGACAAGCACACTGGGCCGGTGCCGTAAAGGGTTTTAAAGGTCAAAACCAGCACTTTGAATTGTGCTCGGAACTGGATCGGCAGCCAGTGGAGCTGACGTAGCAGAGGAGTGGTGTGCTCCCTGTATGACGCTCTGGTGATTCATCTGGCTGCCGCCCGTTGGACTAGTTGAAGTTTCCGAACAGTCTTCAAAGGCAACCCCACATAGAGTGCGTTGCAGTAATCTATTCGGGATGTAACAAGGGCGTGGACCACTGTGGCCAGATCAGGCAACTTCTTTGTGATTGTTCTTCTCATAATATTCGTTGACATTCATTATTGTTCTTATATTATCTCTTAGATGTCATTTTGGGAGGAAACCCACCTGGTCTTCTTCTGTTCTTACACTTAACAGATCTTTTAATCTAGTAGCCAGTATACTGGAGAATATCTTATAATCTACATTGGTCAATGAAATTGGTCTGTAGTTTTTGAGCTGGGTACTTTCTGTATTATCTTTATGTATCATGGTTATTGTAGCTTCTTTCCATGTTTCTTGGATAGTTGATTCTTCCAATGCTCTATTTATCACTTTCTGTAAAGGTGGTATTAGAATATCCTGAAATACTTTATAATATTTTGATGTAAGACCATCTAGCCCTGGAGCTTTGTTTGTCGGCATGTTTTTTATAGCCTTTCTTATTTCTACTTGTGTGATTTTATTGTTCATTCTCTCCCTTTGCTCTTCTGTCGATCTTGTGATATTTAATGATCCTAAATATTCCATTATCTTTTCTTCTGGTATGTTATTGTCTTTATATAATTTCTTATAATATCCCTCAAATTGTTTAATTATGTCTTTGGTTTGATAGTAACATTTTCCTCCTTCTTCAATTTTTACTATATGTCTAGCTTGTTTTTTTATTGCCACCCTTCTTGCTAGCCACTTTCCTATTTTGTTAGCATTTTCGAAGTGATATTGCTTAGCAAATTTAAGTTTCTTTTCTATTTCTCCTAGTTGTATCGTATTCATTTGTTTCCTTAATAACTCAAGTTGATAACGTACCTTTTTATCTTGAGGATTCTTTTTTGCTTGTATTTCCCAATTTATTATCTCTTTCTCTAATTTATCTTGCTCCATATTTCTCAATTTTTTTGCTCTTGCCCCGTGTTCTATTAGGTGACCTCTTATGAATGCCTTACTAGCATCCCATATAACACCTATTGATGTATCTTTCTCTGTATTCCATTTAAAGAATTCTTGTAATAATTCTTTGTTCTTTTCCTGTTCCTTAGTATGTTATCATTAAGTCTCCAATTGAATATCTTTCCTCTTCCGCGTTCTTCCTGTATTGTTATTAATAATGGGGCATGATCAGAATTTACTATTGGTAATATTTTGGATTTAGTCACCTTATTTAATATTGTATTTGCTCCCCAAATCATATCTATACGTGTCCATGTTTTGTGTCTATTCAAAAAGAAAGTGAAATCCTTTTCATTTCCATGCTGAAGTCTCCAAATGTCTTGTAGATCTAGTTCCTCTTTTAGGTCCATAAATTTTCCAGGTAGGCCCCCTAAGGGTCTTTGCTTTGACTTTTTGTTTACTTTAAATTTGTCTTTCACCACATCTATCACCCCATTAAAATCCCCCATAATCAACAACTCATCATATTCTTGTTCTTCTATTTTCTTTCTTAGTTTATCAATAAACTTACTCTTAGAATCATTAGGTGCATATATATTACACATTAATACACTCTTATCTTTCATTGCTACTTTAACCCCCAGCATCCTTCCTTTCTGGTCCTTAAAGGCCAAGTTAGATGGTATTTTCTCATTTACATACATCACCACTCCTTTTTTTCTTAGGACCTGACTCATAATACATTTTCCCTAATGCCTTATGTTCTAAATGTGCAACATGTTTATGAGTGATATGGGTCTCCTGTAGAGAGATCACATCATATCTACCTTTTTAAAGTTGATGCCATATTTGTCTTCTTTTGTTTGGGGAGTTACGTCCGTTTATATTGTTAGAGTATATTTTAATTTCCTCCATCATGATCTTCTTGTATTTCTTTCTCTGGTGCCATGTCCGTGTTCATCTCTGACATGTCAGGGTCTTCTTCACTGATAATCGGTGATTTTTCTTTCGGCCTTTTCTTTCTCTTTTCTTGTTCTTTTCGGTCTTCTTTTCTTTTTTTTTCCTTGTCTTTTCTTCCTTAATAAGTCTTTCCCAAAATTCCTTTGCTTTCGCCTAAGATGTCAGCCAGTACCTGCTTTCTCTCCATGTTACTATTAGTCCCTCTAGTTTTTCCCATTTAAACCTTATATTTCTCTTTTTCAATTCATCTGTCAAGAAATAGTATTTTCATCTTCTTTCTATTATTGTCAATGGGTATTCTTTCAATATTGCGATCTTTTTGTCTTTGTAGAATGTTGGAGATTTTGTGTTTTCTTTTAATATTTCATCCCTTGTGAATTTCCTTGTAAAACATACAATTACATCTCTTTGAGTGTTATGCTTTTTTGAGTAATTCGTCCGGATTCTGAAGACCCTGTCTACTTCTATCTCTATTTCTTCTTTGAAAATCTCCAATACCAAGTCCCAGAAGAACTTTATTAAAACTAAGATTGCGCACGCTGCACACTGCACTTGCCCTATAAGCCTTATATCCCACCTGTCACATCAGCACTTTTAATCCTGTACCCATTACTCTGGCCAGGCCCAGTTTCATTGTGTCTTAGTGTATTGTTTATTGCTTATTGTTATATTGCTTTAATTGTTTTTAATTTGCCTTGGGTTTTCTATTGTTATGTTGTGTGTTGCGGCCTTGGCCTTTGTAAGCCGCATCGAGACCTTCAGGAGATGCTAGCGGGGTACAGATAAAGTTTAATAATAATAATAATAATAATAATAATAATAATAATAAATATCTTCCTTTAATTCTTTTCTCATTTCTTGCATTTCTTCCTTGAGGGTCTTACTTTGTGCCTCTTGATTTTCTTGTATCTTTTGAACATCTGCTTGTAGTTTCCAGATTTCTTTCAAAACATCTTTAATGCTTAGTTCCTCTGGGAGTGAGTCCTTTCTAGTTGTTCCAGTACCTTTTTTCCCTCATCCTTTCTCTGTCTTTCTCTATCTTCCCTTTTTGTGCAGACATCCTCCTTGTATATTTGTAGTAAGAGGTTTTTTTCTCCAATTCACTCCAATTTCTTGTTTTTCTTATGTTGAATAATCACTTGCTCTTAATTTACTTAATTAATTACTAAATCACTTTTGATATTACCGATGAGTTGATAAGATAATCTATGCAAGCAACATACGTCATTTATACCTGATGATATCCCTTGGTTATCCTTATACCTACGTTCTTAAGTTATCTTGAGGTGATCTTGATAGCCATCGTGGATCGGATTAGCCTGTGGTCAGTCCAGCAGTCGTCAGCACCTGTCATGGCTCTTGTGAGGAGCACATCATGGCGGTCTCTGGCACGTGTAAGAGGTGCCAATGCTTTGACCGGCGGTGCTTCCATGATGTCTTGAACTTATACCATGTTATCCTCCGACTGCTCTGCCATTGAGGCCTTTGGGTCTTTGGATGGTGCTTGGTCTAGAACCTCCCCTGTGGCCCATCCTGGTAGTGTACGACTCCAGTGTTTGCACCCTCAGGTTCATTGAAACATGCAAGCCCCCTCACCACAACAAGGTGACAATCCACCAAGGGGGTGGGGGTCTGTGTGCAACGTTTGGTTCAGACTCATTGTTGGCGGGCGTCACAATGCTCTCTGGAAGTAGGGGCTGTCTTGGAAAATACAAACATACAGAGCTACTGAGATACATTGCAGTCTCCATTTTTTAAAATATGGGTTTCTCTCCTTTTTCTAGAGTTGCAAGATGCTGATCTCTCCGATGACATTAGGTGCCTCAAAAAAGCTGTGCACGCACCAAAATCACTGAAGTTGTTGTAAGTCCCTCTTTTTCAAAAAAATTCTTTAATATTTTTGGTTTGCTTCCTTGTTTATAACCCTGACCATCCAAGCTACAATCGTAATTATTTGCATTTAACACAGCAAACG
Organism: Anolis sagrei; assembly: GCF_037176765.1. NCBI lineage: Eukaryota > Metazoa > Chordata > Lepidosauria > Squamata > Anolidae > Anolis > Anolis sagrei. The sequence goes on along the minus strand of NC_090025.1, from coordinate 197,334,493 downwards.
GAGGGAAAGAAGTGGAAAAGACAGGATTTAGGAACAGAAGGGCTCTGTCCTGACTGGGCATATTCTACTACACAGTCAAATGGAGGCAGTTTGGCACCCTTTGAGCTGCCATTGCTCCATGCGATTGGATCCTGGGAGTTGTAGTTCTACTAAAGTGCATCTATCCTGCCAAATGAAGTCAGCTTGCTACCATGGCTCCATGCAATGGCATCCTGGGAGTTGTCGTTTAGTGAAGCACCTGCAATTCCCCATCAGAGAAAGATAAAGACCTTGTGAAACAACAATGCCTGGGAATCCGTTGGAGTGAATCATGGAAGTTAAGAGGGGACCAGATGGCATTAATTCCACAGAGCAGATACACCCTTATGGACTAAGTTCAGCTTTGTGATGGTTTGAGGTTTTTGGCAGAATAAGCAAGATATCCCTGTCTGTTCTGCAACTTCTTTTTGCCTCTTTAATTTGGGATGGGGCTTGGTTTCACCATTTCTGTGCCTTTGGTTGAGACTCTTTCCCTTCTGTGTTTAAAGCTAGAGTAAGCTATTCTGCAATAATCTTGAGCTCCATCCCTCCATTCCCGGTTCCTTCTCTATTGACTTCTAGCTTGCCATGGGTAACGCATTGCCAAAAGGCAGCTCTTACAGGATGGATATATGACTGCAAATGGGTCGTTCGTAAATGGAAGACTATAGCATGAGCCAAAGAAAGAGTTTCTCTTGATTCATTCCAGAAGAAAGCGGAGGACGGCCATCTTGCCTTTTGATCCACATCCTATCTCCTTTTTGCTTTGGAAGAATGTCCTTTCATTGAAATGGTCAATAAATTGAAGCAAAGATTCACGGTTCTGCTGAATGAATAAATGTGACCAAGTTGGGGGTTATTTAAGAAAAACTGGTAACTATTATTTATTTTTTAGAAGTCTGCACAAAAATGCATAATATCACAGCTCTAAGATCTTGCCTGAAACAGAAAACAAGCTTGCTCCCTCCTCCTCTTGCCTGATCCCACCGATATTTGAAAAGTCCTTCTATTGGAATCATAGAATCAAAGAGTTGGAAGAGACCTCATGGGCCATCCAGTCCAACCCCATTCTGCCAAGAAGCAGGAATATTGATTCAAATCACCCCTGACAGATGGCCATCCAGCCCCTGTTTAAAAGCTTCCAAAGAAGGAGCCTCCACCACACTCCAGGGCAGAGAGTTCCACTGCTGAACGGCTCTCACAGTCAGGAAGTTTTCCTCATGTTCAGATGGAATCTCCTCTCTTGTAGTTTGAAGCCATGGCTCCATTGCGTCCTAGTCTCCAGGGAAGCAGAAACCAAGCTTGCTCCCTCCTCCCTGTGGCTTCCTCTCACATATTTATACGTGGCTATCATATCTCCTCTCAGCCTTCTCTTCTTCAGGCTAAACATACCCAGCTCCTTAAGCTGCTCCTCATAGGGCTTGTTCTCCAGACCTTTGATCATTTTAGTCGCCCTCCTCTGGACACATTCCAGATTGTCAACATCTCTCTTGAATTGTGGTGCCCAGAATTGGACACAATATTCCAGGTGTGGTCTAACCAAGGCGGAATAGAGCACGGGGAGCATGACTGCCACATCACATTGTTGGCTCATGTTTAACTTCCTGTCCATGAGGACTCCAAGATCTTTTTCACACGTCCTGCTCTTGAGTCAGGCCTCATCCCCCATTTTGTATCTTTGCATTTCATTTTTTCTGCCTAAATGGAGTATCTTGCATTTGTCACTGTTGAACTTCATTTTGTTAGTTTTGGCCCATCATCTCTCTAATCTTTCAAGATCGTTTTGAATCCTGCTCCTGTCAATACTGTAATGCACTAGTTCTCAAACCAGACTCTGTGGAACCCCAAGGTTCCATGAAAGGTTATCAGGGGTTCCATGAGAAGCATAGAATAGAATAGAATAGAATAGAATAGAATAGAATAGAATAGAATAACTTTATTGCCATTGTATGTTGTACAACGGATGCATAATGGCGGTAGAAAAATATCATCTGTAGATCTTTTTCCATAAACATATGGTACCTCATATATCAAGAAATGCACCACACACAGTTGACTGGTAGCTCTCGACAACTTACTGATAACTAGATGAACTACATCCAAGAGTAATTACGGAACAAACAGAAATGATTTCAGAACCACTGGCCAGAATCTTTGAGAATTCTTGGAGAATGGGAGAAATCGCAGCTGCAGACTGGAGGAAAGCAAAATTTGTCCCTGTCGTCAAGGTGGCGAAGAAGAGGACCCCAACAATGTCTAGTGTCTAGTCAGCCTGACATCAATACCAGAAAGAGTCTGGAGCAGATCGTTAAGGGGGAAGTCTGCAATCACTTAGAAAAGAATGCTGTGATCACTAAAAGTGAACATGGATTTCTCAAACACAAGTCATATTAGACTAATCTTATTCTTTTTCAATAGAGTTACAAGCTTGGTAGACACAGGGAATGCTGTGGATATAGTATATCTTGATTTAAGCAAGGCCTTCGAGAGAGTCCCCCATGACCTCCTTGCAAGCCAGCTAGTCAGATATGGGCTAGGCAATGCTACTATTAGGTGTTATTGTTTAAGCAACCGAAGCCAAAGGGTGCTTCTCCCCAATGGCTCCTCTTCTTCATCCAGGAAAGAAGTCACTATTTGGGTGCCATAAAAAGGGTTTGGTTCTTGGCTCAGTTCTGTTCAGCATCTTCATTAATGACTTGGATGAAGGTTTAGAGGGCAGGCAGATCAAGTTTGCAGGTGGGACCAAATTGGGAGGGAGAGCTAATACTCCAGAGGACAGGATCAGAATTCAAAATGACCTTAATGGATTAGAGAGCTGATGGACCAAAAGTCACATAATGAATTTCAACATGGACAAGTGTAAGATACTATACTTAGGCAGAAAAAGTGAAATGCAAAGATACAGAATGGGTGACGCCTGGCTTGACCTTAGGGCTGTACGTGGATGACTGGAGACCATTTCCTGCGGCACCTCCACCTCCTGTGGCTCCTTTGGGACCTCATAACTGGGAAGTTGCCCCCAAAACGAAAGCCAGCTCAATATGAAAGCAAGAGGGAGCTGGTCACTGGCTTCCTCTCTGCTTTCGCTGAGCACATGGCACTGCTCACGCAGTGCTGTCACATGCCTCTTTCCCTCTGAGTCCTGCCTTATTTATTATTTATTTCTTTACTTCATTTGTATACCGCTCTCTCTCAGCCCGTAGGCAACTCAGAGCGGTTTACAACCAAATCAGTATACAAAGTGCACAACATTAGCATTTAAAACAGTAATCATGGCAACTACATCAATATAACAATACTCATCTTCTTCATCCTGCATCAATAGGAGCATAGTGTCTAGATCTAGGAAAGTAATGCTACCCCTCTATTCTGTTTTGGTTAGACCACATCTGGAATATTATGTCCAGTTCTGGGCACCACAATTCAAGAGAGATATTGACAAGCTGGAATGTGTCCAGAGGAGAGCGACTAAAATGATAAAAGGTCTGGAGAACAAGCCCTATGAGGAGCGGCTTAAGGAGCTGGGCATGTTTAGCCTGAAGAATAGAAGGCTGAGAGGGGATATGATAGCCATGTATAAATATGTGAGAGGAAGCCACAGGGAGGAGGAGGGAGCAAGCTTGTTTTCTGCTTCCCTGGAGACTAGGACGCGGAACAATGGCTTCAAACTACAAGAGAGGAGATTCCATCTGAACATGAGGAAGAACTTCCTGACTGTGAGAGCCATTCAGCAGTGGAACTCTCTGCCCCGGAGTGTGGTGGAGGCTCCTTCTTTGGAAGCTTTTAAACAGAGGCTGGATGGCCATCTGTCAGGGGTGATTTGAATGCAATATTCCTGCTTCTTGGCAGAATGGGGTTGGACTGGATGGCCCAGGAGGTCTCTTCCAACTCTTTGATTCTAGGATTCTATGATTCTATCAATACATCAATATAACATCAATACATCCATATATGTATTTGTAACGTCTTAGGAGAGAGGAGGGACGATTTATTATTTATTACTCTTAATGGTGCCACCAATGTGTGATGTGAGGTATTATTGGGAGATATTGCACACTGGACGCAGAATTAATGGAGGTGAGGCAGTCTTCAATACAAAAGTTAACAAGTTTATTGAGCACAAAGCGTGTGGTTGCAAGTGGTAACTTTTCTTATAGAACTCAGAATAATGCTTGGTTAGTTGAATGTTACACTTTTTCAGGTTATACAGTATCTTCCTGAGGTGAAGCACTTATTACAAAACAAAGTTCCAATACAGGGATGTCTCCCTTATCTGATCCTCCCTTGATCAGATACTTAATAGGCTTATTCTTTAGCCTTTCTTTAGACTAACGGAATACTGTTTATGTTTCCCTTATCAGCCTCTCTAGGCTAAGAAACTTCCAGTAGCTTAATCTAATTCACTCTTTTACAGCTATAACCTCCTAATCTTTCCTCTACCAATTCCTCACCCTCCAATCTTAACTCCTGACTGCTCACTCCTCTAACCCTAAACCCTAACTCTGACTGTTCACTCCTCTAACCCTAAACCCTAACTCTGACTGAACTTAAACTGTCGTTTTTCAAACTCTCCCCTCTAAGCTCCTCCCACTTCTCTACAGCATCGTCTCCATGGTAACGCACTCCTCTCAGCTAGGCCGCTCCAGCATTAGTGCAACCAATCCAAACACAAATACAGTTAAAGTCATACAATTTATAATCAACTTCTTTACAGTAATCCATCACGTCTCATCAGTATGTGCCTTGGGCACATAATAGGACTGCAATGCCATGAGAATGCCATGACATGGCGTGAATGCAAGCTGAGTCTATTTAATAGGGCATCTACCCCATTCGCTCAGTTGTAGCCAGTGAAGCCTTGAGTCTGCTTCGCTTCTTGATTTAGCCCTGCCTGCTGCACTCACTGCTACAATAGAAACATATTTTTTTCTTTGCTGTTGTTGTATGTCAATCTGTTCAGCCTGTATTGTCGAAGGCTTTCATGGCTGGAATCACTAGGTTCTTGTGGGTTTTTTCGGGCTATAGAGCCATGTTCTAGAGGCATTTCTCCTGACGTTTCGCCTGCATCCATGGCAAGCATCCTCAGAAGTAGTGAGGTCTGTTGGAACTAGGACAATGGGTTTATATCTCTGTGGAATGACTAGGGTGAGACCAAGGACTCTTCCCTGCTGCAGTTAGGTGTGAATGTTTCAGCTGATCACCTTCATTAGCATTTGAAGGCCTGCCTGAGCCTGGGAAAATCTCTTGCTGGGAGGTGTTAATCTCCCAGAGAGGGAGATTTTTGTTGAGGTTGTTTCCTCAACAGAGAGGAAACAACCAGGCACAGATTAACACCTCCCAGGCTCAGGCAGGCCTTCAAATGCTAATGAAGGTGATCAGCTGAAACATTCACACCTAGCCCCAACAGACAAGAGTCCTTTGTCCCACCCTGGTCATTCCACAGATATATAAACCCATTGTCCTAATTCCAACAGACCTCACTACCTCTGAGGATGCTTGCCATAGATGCAGGCGAAACGTCAGGAGAGAATGCCTCTATAGCCCGAAAAAACCCACAAGAACCTTGTTCAGCCTGTGATTGTGTCTGATGATCAAGTTGCTTTGGATGACGGGAATGAGAATGATATCCATGTTCCAGATGATTTCCCTCATGGAAACGGGGATGCTGACGTAGAGCACGAATTTAGGGGGCTCTGACGAGGCAGACGCCAGCCAGACCCCAAAAGAGGATCCTCTACACCTGGCGAGACAACAAGCACCAATAAAAGTTTCCCCTGTTTCCCAATAAATCTCAGCAGGATGAAGCAAGGCCACTGAATTTTATTATCTATTCCAGCTGGAAAGGATGATGACCGCAGTAATCTGCCAAGAAGTCGACATAACGTTTTGGCAGGCAAATACAGAATATATAGAGCTGTCAAATTCAAATTTCCTGCGCCCATCCCCTGAGCTTTGCTGTGATTGGTCGTGATGTGAGCGAGCCAGGAGTAATGGCCAGGGGCAGATGTGGCTCCTCCAATCAGAGCCCGAGCCCCATTTCGGCCTTTCAGCCAATGAGGTGGAAGGAGGCGCAGCCACAAGGGAAACAATGAAGCAATGTCCTGATAATTGGATTATCCCTAAATGACAAACAATCAAGGGAGATGGTTCTAAGCCCTCTAGCCCTGATCTAGTCTACTAATGTAGAGTCTGGAATTAACATCTTTGTCTGGCCCTGAAGAGCCAGCCCATTGTCAAAAGGTTCGGTGATATTGGCTTATATGATTAGATCTTGGATCCTTTTCTGGGACAGGGAATGGCTTTGGGGGGAGAAACGGCGATATCCCCTTTCCCTTGCAGTTGGGAGAAATGTCCTTTATGTTATGTGATTACCATGTCCATGAGCCCTGTACCTCAAGTAATCTGGTCAGAAGACCCTCTAAAGCCCAACGAAAAGGGGCTATTTACTTATTGTCCATGCTGATGGGTTTCTGCAAAGTTCATTGTCTGGAGAGGATGATCAAGGAAGTCTCGATCATCATCCCGATCATCATGACCAAGGACGTCTTGCAACACCTGAGCCCTGAAATGCTGGACATAGCTCATGAAGAGGTCACCTTGCTTGATATTTTATAAAGACATACATACATACTAGGGCTGGGCAACCACGGAAAAATTTGTTTCTAAACTCGAATCGTTTTTAGGGGGTTTTTGCGTTTCGATTTTTAAAAGAATTCTGAGATTTTCCTTAAAAAATTTCGTTATTTACGAAATTTCGTAAATTACGAATCAATTACAAATCGATTTCGAAACAATTAGGAATCGATTCATTAATGGCGGGCACGATCTCGCAATACGCTAAAAAAACCTCCAAATGGGACAGGAAGCTTCCCTCTCCCTCTGTTGTTGACTGTTGGTGTGATAATTTTTTTTTTTCACTGAGAAAACAAACAGCAACCCTAAAACTTGCACCAGACATGCGGAAATAATAACGAAACGATTTCGAATCAATTACGAATCGATTTTGAACCAATTACGAAACAATTACGAAACGAATCGAAAAAATTCGTTTCGTTTTTTAGTTGCTCCTGAATGGTTCAATATCGCTTCGTTATCAAAAATAATAACGAATTAATAACGAATTACGAAATTAACGAACGAAATCGCCCAGCCCTAATACATACATATAATAAATGAGGATATGGGGCATATACAGAGCTCATATGGGGAAGGGGGAACATGCAGGGACAAGGAAAGATCTGTCTTATTTTATTTATTTATTTATTTATTTATTTATTTATTTAAAACATTTATATTTTGCCCTTCTCACCCCGAAGAGGACTCAGGGCAGAGCACAGCATATATACAGCAAACATTCAATGCCGGGACAAGATTTCATATGAGTATGCATAAACATTAAAGCATTTATCAAAATATTAAAATACCCTGTTTAAAACAGTCTTGGTCACCCAGAGTTCATATAAGATGATATAAAGTCCATTCATAAAATGAGACTTTCATTCATAAAAAGGGAATGCAATTCACAAAAATGATCAGAGTGGCCTGATGTTGGCCTGGGTCACAGGGGTGACACATGAGGGGTTTTCTGGGGTCAGCAAGCACCATGGGGCACCACTCAAGGTGTCATGCACAAGAAAATGGGGGGACACTGACATTGTTGTCATGCAGACTGTGGGACCATGAAAAGGTTCTTAGATTCCCACATCTTTATTAATGACTTAGATGAAGGGCTAGAAGGCAGGATCATCAAGTTTGCAGACGACATCAAATTGGGAGGGATAGCCAATAGTCCAGAGGACAGGAGCAGGATTCAAAGGGATCTTGACAGATTAGAGAGATGGGCCAAAACTAACAAAATGAAGTTCAACAGTGACAAATGCAAGATACTCCACTTTGGCAGAAAAAATGAAATGCAAAGATACAGAATGGGGGACGCCTGGCTCGAGAGCAGTACGTGTGAAAAAGATCTTGGAGTCCTCGTGGACAACAAGTTAAATATGAGCCAACAATGTGATGTGGCAGCAAAAAAAGCCAATAGGATTTTGGCCTGCATCAATAGGAGCATAGTGTCTAGATCTAAGGAAGTAATGCTACCCCTCTATTCTGCGTTGGTTAGACCACATCTGGAATATTGTGTCCAATTCTGGGCACCACAATTCAAGAGAGATATTGACAAGCTGGAATGTGTCCAGAGGAGGGCGACTAAAATGATCAAGGGTCTGGAGAACAAGCCCTATGAGGAGCGGCTTAGGGAACTAGGCATGTTTAGCCTGAAGAAGAGAAGGCTGAGAGGAGACATGATAGCCATGTATAAATATGTGAGAGGAAGCCACAGGGAGGAGGGAGCAAGCTTGTTTTCTGCTTCCTTGGAAACTAGGACGCGGAACAATGGCTTCAAACTACAAGAGAGGAGATTCCATCTGAACATTAGGAAGAACTTCCTGACTGTGAGAGCCGTTCAGCAGTGGAACTCTCTGCCCCGGAGTGTGGTGGAGGCTCCTTCTTTGGAAGCTTTTAAGCAGAGGCTGGATGGCCATTTGTCAGGGGTGATTTGAATGCAATATTCCTGCTTCTTGGCAGAATGGGGTTAGACTGGATGGCTCATGAGGTCTCTTCCAACTCTTTGATTCTATGATTCTATGATTCTACATGGGGGAATTGGACAGGAGATTATACATTTACACGCATGAGGGACTGTGGTTGCAGGGGTACCCAATTCTGGAAGGCTGGTCCCCACAGGCAAAAGGTAGACATACATGTCAGAATCCGTGGGGACCTTGAAGGGGCTCTGATCTCTCCTGCATCACCTATGGGGGGAGAAATATAAGCAAATAGTAGGGAAAATCTGGGAAGGGAGACATATACATGAGGGTCCCAGGGGTCTGGATGGATCCCTGGGGTTATGGGGAAACACACACAGGGGATCAGAGGGTCTGAGGGGCCCTTTGGGGTCCCTAGGCCCAGCTTAGGAAAGGACTGAGCAGTTGGGATCAAGGTTATGGGGATTACAAGCTAGGTAGTAGTTGAAGGGAGAGAGCGAGCAAGTATGTCCTCCAAGTTACACTCCTCCTGAAGGTGCAGATCCGCAGTTTGGGAGTTCTCCTAGATTCATCGCTGAGCCTGGAGCCCCAGGTTTCGGCGGTGGTCAGGGGAGCTTTTGCACAATTAAAACTTGTGCGCCAGCTGCACCCGTACCTTGGGAAGTCTGACTTGGCCACGGTGGTCCACACTTTGGTTACATCCCGTTTAGACTACTGCAATGCTCTCTACGTGGGGTTGCCTCTGAAGACTGCCCGGAAGCTGCAGCTAGTCCAACGCTCGGCAGCCAGACTACTAACGGGTGCTGGGTACAGGGAGCACACCACTCCGCTGTTACACCAGCTCCACTGGCTGCCAATTAGCTTGTGAGCACAATTCAAAGTGCTGGTGTTAACGTTTAAAGCCCTAAATGACTCCGGCCCTGTTTACCTCTCCGAACGTATTCTCCCCTATGAACCATCAAGATTATTAAGACCCTGCTCTCGGTCCCACCAGCCTCGCAAGCACGTCTGGTGGGGACGAGGGACAGGGCCTTCTCGGTGCTGGCCCCTCGACTCTAGAACTCTCTTCCACTGGAGATCAGAACCGCCCCTTCTATCCTGACGTTTAGGAAACAGGTGAAGACTTGGCTACAGAGACAGGCATTCGACGAGTGAGTCAACACCCTGAGATATGGAAGGAGGATGATGAACAACGATTTTAGTGTGACGACTGACCATTGTAGTTATTGATTGTAATTGCTGTTTTAATGTTTTACTGTAATATGAATTATGATGTTTTATTGATTGTTTGTGATATTATGGTTGGAAACCAGCCTGAGTCCCTCAAGAGCGGTGAGAAGGCCGGGATACAAAACTTTTAAATAAATAAATAAATAAGGTTTGGTAGACCTTTTATGGTAGGCTTAGTGAGATCTGATCTAATTGGCATGCTAATTAGATAATGCAATATATTGTATTTTATGCCCATGTGACTGATGCACTTACTGAGGAAAAATCGAAATAAACTGGAATACAAAGGCATCAGACTACAAGTATTGAATGACATATGGACCCAAATAAAGGTATGGAAGCAAACAATGAAAGTATGTACTATTCTTCTCCTGAAGAAAGGAATTAGGTATTCCTGGGGATATCCAGTTTGTCTGAGATTCCAGTGGGCTGGAAGGAGATACAAGATCGACTCTGTTGAACAAGCCCTCCAACTACAAAGGGAACTAGGAATCCACAAGATAGAAAAGAAGATACCGGCTATCTAATAAAATTGGAAAATTATTGAAAAAGGAATAAGCACGTATCATTTTTCTACAAGAAACTCTCCAAAAAAGGGGGGGTTGAATGAAATAAGGGAAAATTGGATTAAGTGTTATGAAAAGGCATATGGAAGTTCCAAGTCAAGGGGAGTAGCAGTAATCATAACAAATAAATGTAATTTTGAAATTAAGAGTGGAAGAAAGGATGAAGAGGGAAGATATATTATTATACTAGGGGAATTTGGGGGAAGTAAGAATTCAAAACGATCTTGACAGATTAGAGAGATGGGCCAAAACTAACAAAATGAAGTTCAACAGTGACAAATGCAAGATACTCCACTTTGGCAGAAAAAATGAAATGCAAAGATACAGAATGGGGGACGCCTGGCTCGAGAGCAGTACGTGTGAAAAAGATCTTGGAGTCCTCTAAACATGAGCCAACAATGTGATGTGGCAGCAAAAAAAGCCAATGGGATTTTGGCCTGCATCAATAGGAGCATAGTGTCTAGATCTAAGGAAGTAATGCTACCCCTCTATTCTGCTTTGGTTAGACCACATCTGGAATACTGTGTCCAATTCTGGGCCCCACAATTCAAGAGAGATATTGACAAGCTGGAATGTGTCCAGAGGAGGGCGAGTAAAATGATCAAGGGTCTGGAGAACAAGCCCTATGAAGAGCGGCTTAGGGAACTGGGCATGTTTAGCCTGAAGAAGAGAAGGCTGAGAGGAGATATGATAGCCATGTATAAATATGTGAGAGGAAGCCACAGGGAGGAGGGAGCAAGCTTGTTTTCTGCTTCCTTGGAGACTAGGACGCGGAACAATGGCTTCAAACTACAAGAGAGGAGATTCCATCTGAACATTAGGAAGAACTTCCTGACTGTGAGAGCCGTTCAGCAGTGGAACTCTCTGCCCCGGAGTGTGGTGGAGGCTCCTTCTTTGGAAGCTTTTAAGCAGAGGCTGGATGGCCATTTGTCAGGGGTGATTTGAATGCAATATTCCTGCTTCTTGGCAGGGGGTTGGACTGGATGGCCCATGAGGTCTCTTCCAACTCTTTGATTCTATGATTCTGTGATTGCTAAATGTGTATGACTCAAATGAAAACCAAGAATTTTATGAAAAGATATTAGGAGAAATAAAGAATTGGCAGCAACATTTTGTGATTGGCCTTTAAAATTTTATACGGCCAGGGTCCATCGTACCTTAGAGACCGTCTTCCTTTTTCCATCATTGGAGGTCGCAACGACCATCCCAATGTGACTTACTTTATATACCGGGTCCTAGAGAAGTGCACTTGGAAAGTACCAGACACAGGGCCTTTTCTATTTCTGCCCCTGCCTTATGGAATTCCTTGCCTCCCTATATGAGAGCCATGCGTGATTTAGGGCCTTTTACTCTAGCACTTAAGACATGGCTTTTTACTAGAGCTTTTGATCTATGTTAATTTATTAATATCTGTATGTATGTATTTTATCCTGTACTGTTTTGCTATGTAAATTGCCTAGACGGTCTCTAAAGTACGATGGACCCTGACCTTGGATGGAAGGTGATTAATAAGTAATTAAATATGATGATGATGATGATGATGACCTGATGGGCTGGGCCCAGAATATTACAAAACTTTAAAGGCAAGATTTGACAGACCCTGGTTCTTATAGACAAATATTACTCATCAAGATGCCAAAATTCTAACAGCGATTATTACAAAAAGAATGAGCAACTGTATGTATAAATACATAAAACAAGATCAATGTGGGTTTGTTAAAGGGAGGCAAATCTTCAACCTGATAGGTAGAGTAATAAATAAAATACAAACAATAGAAGGGGGGAAATAAAGTGGGGATTCTAGCACTGGATATATTTAAAGCCTTCGAAAATGTGGAATGGCCAACTATTCAAATAATAACGATCAAATTTGGAATAGGGAATAGGATTAAAAATATAACAAGCCAAATGTATTTGGATAATTATTCAAAGATAATAATAAATGATGGAATCACTGGAGAGATAAAAATAACACGAGGCACAAGACAAGGATGTACTATGTCTCCCATATTATTTGCGATGGTAATGGAATTATTGGCCAATATAATAAGAAAAGACAAAGAATTTGAAGGCATAGGTAGAAAGTTAGGAAAAAATTAGCTTATTTGCAGATGATACACTGATAACCATTAAGGAGATAATGAAAAAAATTGGAGATAATTAAGAAACGTTCCATTAAGAATTTGAATGGGTGACCGGATTGAATATAAATTGGAATAAATCAGAAGTAATGCTATTTAATTATACTAAGCAGGAGGAAGAAGATTATAAAAAAACTAATGGATATAAAATATATGAAAATATGCATAAAAGAGATTATAAAATACCTAGGAATTACCATAAGCAAAGATCTAAAAGCTATAGAAAGAAAAAGACATAGAGGGGAAGTTAAAGGAATATAATAATTTGCAATTATAATGGTTCAGCAGGATAGCCTTAGTAAAATGAAAGTCTTTACTAAATCAAATTTCTTGTTCAAAATGATTCCATTAGAGATTTTGGAAAAGGAAATAAATAAATGGCAACAAATGATAAACAAATGTAACAATGGGGAAAAGAACAGATTAAACAAAAAACTTTGGTACAAGCCCCCAAAAGAAGAAGGATTAGGCCTACAGAATATACAATTTCCAAAACATTAGTGGATTGGTGAAATGTTCTGAAACTTGCTAGGCTTGCAGTAGTACATGTGGCCTACAAGCGAGGCACGTTCAGTGTTGAAAGGCCTAAAAATGAAAGAGAAATGAAATGCAATGCAAAGAAATGAAATGCAAAGATACAGAATGGGGGATGCCTGGCTCGAGAGCAGTACGTGTGAAAAAGATCTTGGAGTCCTCGTGGACAACAAGTTAAACATGAGCCAGGAATGTGATGTGGCGGCAAAAAAAGCCAATGGGATTTTGGCCTGCATCAATAGGAGCCTAGTGTCTAGATGTAAGGAAGTAATGCTACCCCTCTATTCTGCTTTGGTTAGACCACATCTGGAATATTGTGTCCAATTCTGGGCACCACAATTCAAGAGAGAGATTGACAAGCTGGAATGTGTCCAGAGGAGGGCGACTAAAATGATCAAGGGTCTGGAGAACAAGCCCTATGAGGAGCGGCTTGGGGAACTGGGCATGTTTAGCCTGAAGAAGAGAAGGCTGAGAGGAGATATGATAGCCATGTATAAATATGTGAGAGGAAGCCACAGGGAGGAGGAGGGAGCAAGCTTGTTTTCTGCTTCCTTGGAGACTAGGACGCAAGGGAACAATGGCTTCAAACTACAAGAGAGGAGATTCCATCTGAACATTAGGAAGAACTTCCTGACTGTGAGAGCCGTTCAGCAGTGGAACTCTCTGCCCCGGAGTGTGGTGGATGTTCCTTCTTTGGAAGCTTTTAAGCAGAGGCTGGATGGCCATTTGTCAAGGGTGCTTTGAATGCAATATTCCTGCTTCTTGGCAGAATGGGGGTGGACTGGATGGCCCAGGAGATCTCTTCCAACTCTTTGATTCTATGATTCTATGATTCTATGAAGCCCCCAAAAGAAGAAGGATTAGGCCTACCGAATATACAATTTCCAAAACATTAGTGGATTGGTGAAATGTTCTGAAACTTGCTAGGCTTGCAGTAGTACATGTGGCCTACAAGCGAGGCACGTTCCATGTTGAAAGACCTAAAAATGAAAGAGAAATGACCCTCTAAATTTCCCCCATTGGCACCAATGAACCGAATCGTTCCTGCACGAAAACAGAAATCCCTCCAGAATTTGGAAAATTCCCTAAAAATGAAATTGGGGGGGGGGGGGGGGGCAGCCGAAAACCAGGCACCAAAAAAGCATGGGTCTTTGGTGCCCCTCATAGATAACTACCTAAGAAGTGTGATCCTATCAACATCTATGAGGGAGAAAGCTGCCACGAATTCAATGACCTCTAGTACTTTCAGAAAGAACACTCAGTCACCATAAGACATGCACAAAAATAGGTCTGTTTCTTAATGCTTTTTTATTTTTGATACCTCTTGACCTAATTGAGGGTTATTTTTAAAAAGGCAAACTCATTAAAACCAGGTAGGTTCTTAGTTGGATGGCAACAGAGACGATATTTTGGTCCTATCATCCTACGCTGCTTCCTCCTTCCCTCTAAAAGTAGAAGCAGATGTTCTGATTGTCCTCACAATGCATTCTGCATGGAATACATGGCCCTCAATGAGGTTTTATCATGGGTTGTACTACTTGTTCTTTCTGTTCTTTGCCTGGAAATTAAAACAGGTTGACCATTGACCAATGTCTCACAGATCTTAGGCGTTCATTATATGCATGCCTAGTTTACTTTATATTTCATTATATATTGTGTAGTTTTATTTGTCTTTTGCATCTCACTGTTTTCTACCTGACTAGCTTAGGTAGCCAGCGATTCCTTGGTTAGTGTGGATAAACTACAACTCCTAACATAGTAAGTTTTTTTAAAGATATTTTATTATATTTGTTTATTTATTTATTTATTTATTAACTTGTATACCGCTACTCCCAATTTGGCTCAGAGCGGTTTACAGAAATAGATTAAAAACAATATAGTTAGCTTTTAAAATAATCGTAACAATAACAATAGGCAGCAAGGACAGACTTAGCCCGGGTTGTTCACCCATCAAAAGCTTGCCGGAAAAGAAAAGTTTTACAGGCTTTCCGAAAAGCAAGTAGGTCTCAGATAGTTTGAGTTTCAACTGGCAAGGCATTCCATAAATAAGGGGCCACAATCGAGAAGGCTCTCGGCCTAGTAGAGGACAGGTGATAAGTCCGGATGTTGGGGACTTCAAGCAAATTTTGGTCTTTGGACTGAAGTAATCTCTGGGGTTGGTAGGGGGATAAGAGGGACTTCAGGTACGCCTGCCCCAGACCATATAAGGCCTTAAAGGTTAGTACCAGCACCTTGAAAGTAACCCGGTACTCAATCGGTAGCCAGTGCAGCTGTTGTAGAATTGGGGTGATACGACACCTCGCTGGCACCCCGGCGAGAAGACGAGCTGCCGCATTTTGCACCAGCTTCAGTTTCCGGATCACTGACAAAGGAAGGCCAATGTAGAGGGCATTACAGTAGTCAAGCCTCGAGATGGCCGTCGCCCGGATCACCGTAGCCAGGTAATTCCTAGATAGGTAGGGAGCCAGTCGCCTAGCCTGACGTAGATGGAAAAATGCAGATCTACTCACAGCAGAGACCTGGGCCTCCATTGTGAGCAGCGGGTACAATAAGACACCAAGACTCTTTACAGAAGATGACGGATGTAGTGTCTCTCCATCCAGGGTAGGCAGCTGGATCTCCCTCCCACCCAGACGGCCCAGCCAGAGGAACTCCGTCTTCACTGGATTCACCCTCAACCTGCTGGCATGCAACCATCCAGTCACGGCCTCAAGGCACTGATGGAAATTTTCAGGTACGGAGTCCGGCCAGCCCTTTATCCTCAGAATGAGCTGAGTGTCATCAGCGGACTGGTGGCACTCAAGCCCAAAGCTCCGCACCAGTCGGGCAAGCGGTCGCATATAGATATTAAATAACAGAGGAGAGAATGGCTCCCTGCGGGACCCCGCATACTAGCGGAGACCTCTCGGAAACCATCCCTCTCCTCACCACACGTTGTCCCTGATTCTGGAGGAAGCAGGACACCCACTTAAGGGGTATCCCTCTAACCCCAGCCATGGCTAGGCGGTGAGTTAGTAGATTGTGATCAACCATATCAAATGCTGCTGTGAGGTCCAATAACACGAGCAGCGCTTATCCGCCTTGATCCATCTGGCAGCGAAGCGGATCTGTGATGGCAACTAGCACAGTTTCCGCCCTGTGCCCACTATGGAAGCCGGACTGGAAGGGATCGAGTCCGGCTGTGTCAACCCCTGTGTCAACCCCTTGCCCAGAAACGGAAGGTTCGAGGCTGGGCAGTAGCTAGAGGGAACCGAACAATTTAAGTCTGGTTTCTTCAGCAGTGGTGATACCATCGCCTCTTTTAAACCCTCTGGAAAAACTCCTTGCTCAAGGGAGCAATTTATTATATTCAACAGAGGTTCACATAGAATCATAGAATCATAGAATCATAGAATCAAAGAGTTGGAAGAGACCTCCTGGGCCATCCAGTCCAACCCCCTGCCAAGAAGCAGGAATATTGCATTCAAATCACTCCTGACAGATGGCCATCCAGCCTCTGCTTAAAAGCTTCCAAAGAAGGAGCCTCCACCACACTCCGGGGCAGAGAGTTCCACTGCTGAACGGCTCTCACAGTCAGGAAGTTCTTCCTAATGTTCAGATGGAATCTCCTCTCTTGTAGTTTGAAGCCATTGTTCCGCGTCCTAGTCTCCAAGGAAGCAGAAAACAAGCTTGCTCCCTCCTCCCTGTGGCTTCCTCTCACATATTTATACATGGCTATCATATCTCCTCTCAGCCTTCTCTTCTTCAGGCTAAACATGCCCAGCTCGTTAAGCCGCTCCTCATAGGGCTTGTTCTCCAGACCCTTGATCATTTTAGTCGCCCTCCTCTGGACACATTCCAGCTTGTCAATATCTCTCTTGAATTGTGGTGCCCAGAATTGGACACAATATTCCAGATGTGAATATGGAATAATCCCTCCAGGCAAGATTTTACTAGCCAGGAGGGACATGGATCGAGGGAGCAGGTGGTTGGCTTATAAACACAGATCAATAAGCCAAATTCCAAGTGTTAAACATATAAATCCTGAGTAATTCAACAAATATTACATTATGCTAATTTACACTGGTGTAGATTACATCATCTCCACCTTCCCTCCCTCTCCCTCCCCGCTCAACCATAGTATATTTCTACTAAACTTGCAGATCCAGCCACTGGTAGAGTCTTTGTATTTTTTCTTTGATGTGATCATTGGCTCCTCCGTTTTTCACCCAGTTGAAGTAGACCTTCCATCTATTTGTAATGATCTTTTCTTTGTCAATTCTTGGTGTTTGCTTAGTCATAATTCCTGTAATATCTAACAGCACTTGGTCATACATATAATCATTCCAATTACTTAACGTCCATTTCGATTTGTCTTTCCATCCTCTAGCAATCACTCTTATTGTTACCTTAAATAACTCCCGGCAATTAGTTATTATACTCGGATCATCCAACACTCCCCATAGTAGCAAATCATTATTAATTTGAATTTTTATCTGGAATATCTCCTGAATTTTTCCTTGTATCATTTGCCAGAATTTTTTTTATTTCGGAACACTCCCACCACATGTGTGAATAAGTACCTTTTTCTTTATTACAATGCCAACACTTCGAATTCTTTCTACAACTCCTAACATCGTAAGTCAATTCCACCCAAACCCTGGCAATTCAAAGCTGATCATGTTGGATCTATATGTCAGCTGTTACCAATAGCTATGGAGTTTGAAGAGACACGAAAGGAAGAAACGTATTAAAGGGAAGAAGGCGTGTTAAGTCAACCCTTGTTGGGACCATCTTCCTCCTGGAGATCAATGTCCCCACTGCAGAAGAACATGCGGATCAAGAACAGGTCTCTACAGTCACCTACAGACCCAGCGCCAAGACCCTACACTAGGAAGGCAGTCATACTCAGCCACGAGTGATAGCCTATGATGATGTGATATGCCAGGTTTGGTCCAGATCCATTTTACAGTATTTTAAGCACCCGGCCATGCCCAGTTAGAATAGAGGGATAGCATGACTTCCCTAGATCTAGACACTAGGCTCCTCTTGATGCAGGCCAAAATCCCATTGGCTTTTTTTGCCGCCACATCACATTCCTGGCTCATGTTTAACTTGCTGTCCACGAGGGCTCCAAGATCTTTTTCACACGTCCTGCTCTCGAGCCAGGCCTCATCGTCCCCCATTCTGTATCTCTGCATTTCATTTTTCCTGCCAAAGTGGAGTATCTTACATTTGTCACTGTTGAACTTCATTTTGTTAGTTTTGGCCCATCATCTCTCTAATCTGTCAAGATCGTTTTGAATCCTGCTCCTGTCCTCTGGAGTCTTGGCTCTCCCTCCCAATTTGGTGTCATCTGCAAACTTGATGATCCTGCCTTCTAGCCCTTCATCTAAGTCATTAATAAAGATCCTGAACAGGACCGGGCCCAGGACGGAACCCTGTGGATGGCACTCCACTCGTCACTTCTTTCCAGGATGAAGAGGAAGCACTGGTGAGCACCCTCTGGGTTCATCCATTTAACCAATTACAGATCCACCTCACCGTAGTTTTGCCTCGCCCACACTGGACTAGTTTGTTTGCCAGAAGGTCTCTTAATGTGAGGTGAAGTATAAGGTGAACTATAACTCCCAAAACTCATAATCAATTGGCAACCTCCCTCCTCACCCTCAGTTTTTTCTGTTGGTCGCTGTTCCCAAGAGAGATTAACCAGGACGGCACCATCAAGAGCTTTCTCAATCAATAGGAAAGACGATCCTGTGTTGCTTGGAGGCAAAGCGCCACCAAAACTGTCCTAGTGACCCATAAATGACCAATAGCTGTGTATTTTGAGCCCGTATCACACTAGAGCCAAGTGTGTAGGCAAGGAGTGTGCATCCCACTGGAAATCTGGTGCCTGCCTCCTGCAGAATCCCAGGGCTTGTAGTTTAGGGGAGGGCCCTTTAAAATGCCCAGCCGGAGAGGTCCTGTGCCAAAGCTGGAGGTTGGAGAAAAGCCTGCAATGGCTGCTTGGATTCCTTGGCTCCTCTGCCTCCTTGCAGGGACTGTAGCCGTGCAGTTTCGTAAATGTCCACTGGCCAAGATTCTCCTGGAGGAAGGGCTGGACGGATACAAGAGCATCTTTTTGGAAGACTGTGAGTCAGTCGGACACCTCCGTCTTTTTATTTGGGGCAATTTCCCAAAAAGAGTTGAAGAAATTATATATATATATATATATATATATATATATATATATTAGGGCTGGGCGCTTTCGTTTCGTTAATTCGTAATTCGTTAATAATTCGTTAATTTTTTTAATTACAAAACGATAAAGAACCATTCTGGAGCAATTTTTTAAAAAATGAATGTTTAAATAGTTTTGTAAATGCTTCATATTTCGTTATTGTATTCATTTTGTTATTGTTTTGAGGTCGTTTTGTTATTATTTCCGCATGTCTGGGCCAGTTTTATGGTTTAATTAGTGAAAAAAAATTATGATATCACACCAACAGTCAACAACAGAGGGAGAGGGAAGCTTGAGAAGTTTTTGGAGGTTTTTTAGCGTATTTCGCGGTCGCGTCCGCCATTAACGAATCGATTCGTTATTGTTTCGGAAATCGATTCGTTAATGTTTTGTAATTTTTTTCACATTTATGAAATTTTGTAAATATCGAACTTTTTAAAAGGAAAATTTTGTAATTATTTTAAAAAATGAAACGCAAAACCCCCCAAAAAACGAATCGTTTTTAGAAACAAATTTTTCCGTTGTTACCCAGGCCTTATATATATATATATATATATATATATATATATATATATATATCTTCTTTCAAGAGAGTGACAAGCTTGGTAGATAAACAGGGAATGCTGTAGATGTAGTATATCTTGATTTCAGGAAAGCCTTCGACAAAGACCCCCAAGACCTTCTTGAAAGCAAACTAGTCCAGTGTGGCCTAGGCGAGGCTACTATTAGGTGGATCTGTTCTTGGTTAAACGACCGAATCCAAAGGGTGCTTCTCCCTCGTGACTGTTCGGTGCCATGAAGAAGGCTTCATCCTGGGCCCAATCCAACAAAGCATTTGTTGGATTTTCTTAGTGGGTCTGTAGATAGTTTGTATGTTGTGTTTCCTCATCAGCTTCCTTCTGCGGTCAGTGGTTCCCTTGATGTCTGGCAAGAACCCTTTCCCTCTGGGTGGATCTTCATCTTTACTCTCGTGGCTTCTTCTCGGTTGTCTTGCATCTCTTCTGATGTCTGAGGTGGAGTCTCCATTGGCCTGGAGAGCCCAGTTGAGGTGGTTCAGTTCATCTTGGAGGAGGTGGGCTGCGCAGATTCTTTTTGCACGGTCTGCCAGGGCTTTAATCTGGCTACCAGTATTAAAAAACTCTAAAATTACAACAGCACAACAGAGAGGAAACAAACAAGGACATCTAATCACCTCTCAACAAAAGATTGCTCCAGGCACAGTCAGGCCATTATATGCTAATTAGGCCTGGGTAACAACGGAAAAATTTGTTTCTAAAATCGATTTGTATTTGGGGGGTTTTTTTGTTTCGTTATTTAAAATAATTACAAAATTTTCCCTTTAAAAAGTTCGGTATTTACGAAATTTCGTAAATGTGAAAAAAAATACAAAACATTAACGAATCGATTTCCGAAACAATAACGAATCGATTCGTTAATGGCGGACGCGACCGCGAAATACGCTAAAAAACCTCCAAAAACTTCTGAAGCTTCCCTCTCCCTCTGTTCTTGACTGTTGGTGTGATATTATAATTTTTTTTCACTAATTAAACAAAAAGCTTGCCCCAGACATGCGGAAATAATAACGAAACGACCTCAGAACAATAACAAAACGAATACAATAACGAAATACGAAGCATTTACAAAACGTGTTTAAAAATTCGTTTTTTAAAAAAATTGCTCCAGAATGGTTTGTTATCGTTTTGTAATTGAAAAAAATAATGAATTATTAACGAATTACGAATTAACGAAACGAAACCGCCCAGCCCTAATGCTAATCAAGGTGGTCAGGTGAAACATTCACATCTAGCAGACAAGAGTTCTTTGTCCCGCCCTGGTCATTCCACAGATATATAAACCCGTTCTCCTAGTTCCAACAGACCTCACTACCTCTGAGGATGCTTGCCATAGATGCAGGCGAAACGTCAGGAGAGAATGCCTCTAGAACATGGCCATATAGCCCGAAAAACCTACAACAACCCAGAATAGAATTGAATAGAATAACTTTATTGTCATTGTATGTTGTGCAACAGATGCATAATGGCGGTGGAAAAATATTGTCTGTAGATCTTTTCCCAGAAACATATGTCAAGAAATGCACCACACACTATTCACTGAGAGCTCTCGACAATTTACTGATAGCTAGATGAACTACATCCAAGAGTAACTAACGAACAGAAGTGATTTCAGAACCACTGGCAATAATCTTTGAGAATTCTTGGAGAACAAGGGGAAATCCCAGCTGCAGACTGGAAGAAAGCCAAATTCAAGAAGGGGAAAAGGAGGACCCCAACAATGTC
Organism: Anolis sagrei; assembly: GCF_037176765.1. Lineage (NCBI taxonomy): Eukaryota > Metazoa > Chordata > Lepidosauria > Squamata > Anolidae > Anolis > Anolis sagrei. Next base: position 197,312,965 of record NC_090025.1, on the reverse strand, counting down.
CAGTGTTCGGTCAGCCTGGCATCAATACCAAGAAAGAGTCTGGAGCACATCATTAAGGGGGAAGTCTACAATCCCAGATCACTACAAGTCAACATGGATTTCGCAAACACAAGTCATGCCAGACTAATCTTATCTCTTTTAAAAATAGAGTTACAAGCTTGGTAGACACAGGGAATGCTGTGGATGTTGTATATCTTGATTTCAGTAAGGTCTTCAAGAGAGTCCCCCATGACCTTATCTTGCAAGCTAGCTAGTCAGATGTGGGCTAGGCAATGCTACTATTAGGTGGATCTGAAATTGGTTAAGCGACCAAACCCAAAGGGTGCTTCTCCCTCGTGACTGTTCGGTGCCACGAAGAGGGCTTCGTCCTGGGCCCAGTTCTGTTCAATATCGCTATTCATAACTTGGGTGAAGGTTTAGAGGGCAGGCCGATCAAGTTTGCAGATGGGACCAAATGAGGAGGGAGAGCGAATTCAAAAGGACCTTACGAGAATAGAGACTGGATTGGCCATTGTATGCAATGGAGCAAAATGCAAAGATACAGTGAATCTTGGTTGAATCTGTGGATAAGGACGGCTGGTGTATATCTTGGGTGCATCTACACTGTGGAAAGAATGCAGTTGTGGACACCACTTGAACTTGTCGAAGGCTTTCATGGCCGGAATCACTGGGTTGTTGTAGGTTTTTTCGGGCTGTATGTCCATGGTCTAGAGTCATTCTCTCCTGATGTTTCGCCTGCATCTATGGCAAGCATCCTCAGGTCTGTTGGAACTAGGAAAAAGGCTTTATATATCTGTGGAATGACCAGGGTGGGACAAAGGACTCTTGTCTGCTGGAACTAGGTGTGAATGTTTCAACTGACCACCTTGATTAGCATACAATAGGCTGATTGTGCCTGGAGCAATCTTTTGTTGAGAGGTGATTAGATAGAATCATAGAATCATAGAATCAAAGAGTTGGAAGAGACCTCATGGGCCATCCAGTCCAACCCCATTCTGCCAAGAAGCAGGAATATTGCATTCAAATCACCCCTGACAAATGGCCATCCAGCCTCTGCTTAAAAGCTTCCAAAGAAGGAGCCTCCACCACACTCCGCGGCAGAGAGTTCCACTGCTGAACGGCTCTCACAGTCAGGAAGGTCTTCCTAATGTTCAGATGGAATCTCCTCTTGTTTGTTTCCTCTCTGTTGTTGTGCTGTTGCAATTTTAGTTTTTTTTGAATACTGGTAGCCAGATTTTGTTCATTTTCATGGTTTCCTCCAGAAATTACAACAACAACAACAACAATAGGCACTGACAGAATTACCATCTGCCAGCTGCAGGCCACCTTACTGGGACCTGCACACATTTTTTGCCAATACATCACACAGTTCTAGACACTTGGGAAGTGTCCAACGTGTGATCCATTTCAACAACCAGCAGAGTGTCTGCTGTGAACTCAACTTGTTGTGTTTCAAATAATAATAATAATAATACCACACCTGGAATATTGTGTCCAATTCTGGGCACCACAATTCAAGAGAGATATTGACAAGCTGGAATGTGTCCAGAGGAGGGCGATTAAAATGATCAAGGGTCTGGAGAACAAGCCCTATGAGGAGCGCCTTAAGGAGCTGGGCATGTTTAGCCTGAAGAAGAGAAGGCTGAGAGGGGATATGCTGAGAGCCATGTATAAATATGTGAGAGGAATCCACAGGGAGGAGGGAGCAAGCTTGTTTTCTGTTTCCCTGGAGACTAGGATGTGAAACAATGGCTCCAAACTACAAGAGAGGAGATTCCATCAGAACATGAGGAAGAACTTCGTGACTGTGAGAGCTGTTCAGCAGTGGAACTCTCTGCCCCGGAGTGTGGTGGAGGCTCCTTCTTTGGAAGCTTTTAAACAGAGGCTGGATGGCCATCTGTCAGGGGTGATTTGCTTCTTGGCAGGGGGATGGACTGGATGGCCCATGAGGTCTCTTCCAACTCTTTGATTCTATGATTCTAACAGGTGTTCTTCTCCAGGAGGTGACGGAAGAAGAATGGTGATGTCTGCATGAGGATGAATGCGTGTACATGTGTATGAATGCTAAGTAAAACTATAATAGTATTGTCGAAGGCTTTCATGGCTGGAATCACTAGGTTCTTGTGGGTTTTTTCGGGCTATAGAGCCATGTTCTAGAGGCATTTCTCCTGATGTTTCGCCTGCATCTATGGCAAGCATCCTCAGAGGTAGTAAGGTGCTACCTCTGAGGATGCTTGCCATAGATGCAGGCGAAACGTCAGGAGAAATGCCTCTAGAACATGGCTCTATAGCCCGAAAAAACCCACAAGAACCTAAAACTATAATTCCCTGTTGGTGGTTTGTTAGCCAATGTAACTGTAGGTTGTTGTGAATCTAATGTAGTTGCATAGAATCTGTATCTGAAACTTTGATTGTGATCCCATCAACAATATCCTTGGGACTCTTTCTTTGGGACTCTTCGCAGTTAGCAAAGCTTGCCAGGTGTCACTTGGTATCCATGGGACTTTGAAAAACTCCAACTGCTGGAATCTCTTTCTTACTCTGCTGTTCTTCTCTCTTTCTCTCCTTCCTTCCTTCCTTCGTTCCTTTCTCTTTCTTTTCAAACCTCCCTCAATAATTCCTCCCTTTCCTTTCTCTTCCTTCAATTATTTTCCTTCCTTTTTTAAAATTCTCTTTTTTTGTTTCCTTCCCTTCCCTTCCCCTTGCTCCTTTCTCCAGCTTTGGGAGGGAATTATTTCACAATTCTGCATTTCCAGTATGAAACGGCAAAATCATGGTTTGCTTTTCGGATTAAAGAAAATTGCAAAAATATTTGTGAATCTCATCAATATCCATCCTTGGAACTCTTTCTCTGGGACTCTTTGCAGTTAGCGAATCTCCCCAGGTGTCTCCAGATATCCAAATTTCTGGTATCTCTTTCTTCCCCTTTCCTTTCTCTTCCTTCAGTTCTTTTTCCTTCCTTCCTTCCTTCCTTCCTTCCTTCCTTCCTTCCTTCCTTCCTTCCTTCCTTCTTCTCCCCCTTCTCATCCTTGTTTTTGTTTCCTTCCCTTCCCTTCCCCTCGCTCCCTTCTCCAGCTTTGGGAGGGAATTATTTCACAAATATGCGTTTCCAGGATGAAATGGCCAAATCATGGTTTGCTTTTTGGATTAAAAAAAAGTATTTGCAATCCATGGATGCGGCTCCTATGGATACATTGTGCTCTTTGCTTTCAGGGATGTGTATAGCGTGGCACTCGAGTGGGTATAATACACAGTCACGCGCGTACAACGGATATGGACTCTTTCAATTAGGTTCTCGATTTTGGTGTCAAGGACCTCATGAACAATCAGCGAACAACTGCAACCTTTGCTGTACAAGTAAGTCCTCTGAGAGAAGTTCTCTCTCTCAAAAGTTTACAATTGCCAATTCAAAGCAAGTAAAAGAGGCAGCACTACATAAAGAAATGGAACAGATAAAAATGGGTGAGACAGGGTTTGGAAAGAGAAAGGACGAGAAGGAAAGAGAAAAAGAAGAGGAAGGAAGGAAGGAAGGAGAGAGAAAGGTGTATCAGGCAAAGCAAGGAACGAAAGGAAGAAAAGTGAGAGGGAGAAAGTGCATAAGGATGTGGGCAAACCCCAACTTCCATCATCACAGGTCAGTTCTCCCCAAAATCCATGAGAGGTTTTTGTGCTATGTATTGTTGAAGGCTTTTATGGCTGGAATCACTACGTTCTTGTGGGTTTTTTCGGGCTATAGGGCCATGTTCTAGAGGCATTTTCTCCTGACGTTTCGCCTGCACCTATGGCAAGCATCCTCAGAGGTAGTGAGGTCTGTTGCACCAACCAAGAGGGACACAGATCGAGGGAGCAAGTGGTCGGTCTAGCTGCAGCTATGAGCCTATCGACAGCCTCTGCGTCCAGCGGGATGGAACGGTCGAGGATTGGCCCAGGAAGTGGCCGCAGAGTCTCAAGTTGTGGCGGGGAGGTCCCGGCAAAGTATCAATTGTATCAATTGTGGCGGGGAGGTCCTGGCGAAGTAACAAGATCTTGTTTGCTGTGCACCTAACTCCAGAGAGCACAAAACCACTAGGTTCTTGTGGGTTTTTTCGGGCTATAGGGCGATGTTCTAGAGGCATTTTCTCCTGACGTTTCGCCTGCATCTATGGCAAGCATCCTCAGAGGTAGTGAGGTCTGTTGGAATTAGGACAATGGGTTTATATATCTGTGGAATGGCTGGGGTGGGGCAAGGAGCTCTTCCCTGCTGGAGCTAGGTGTGAATGTTTCAACTGACCACCTTCATTAGCATTTGAAGGCCTGGCTGAGCCTGGGAAAATCCCCTGTTGAGAGGTGTTAAGATGTGCCTGGTTGTTTCTGCTGTTTTGCTGTTGTAATATTATTACAACAGCAAAACAGCATATTATTTGAGAACACAGAAATGCTGGACCACACCAACAACCACCATGTCAGACGATACAGAGAAGCCATTGAAATCCATAAGCATGTGGACAATTTCAACAGAAAGGAAGAGACCATGACAATGAACAAAATCTGGCTACCAGTATTAAAAAACTCTAAAATTACAACAGCAAAACAACAGAGAGGAAACAACCAGGCACATCTTAACACTTCTCAACAGGGGATTTTCCCAGGCTCAGCCAGGCCTTCAAATGCTAATGAAGGTGGTCAGTTGAAACATTCACATAGAAGGTCGTGGTGGGGAGGGGAGGTCGTGGTGGGGAGGGGGAGATGCGGAAAAAGGAGACCTCAAATTCGGCCTAATTCGGACCGCTTATCTACATTAATAATCCCAAACCGGTCTCCTAAGGTAAATTGGTGTAACCAGGTGAGCGGGCCCTCAGGATTGAAGGTGGTGCTGTTGAACGCCAGGTCTGTCAACGGAAAAACGACCTTTATCCAGGATCTAATCCTGGATGAGCGGGCAGATCTGGCGTGCATCACGGAGACCTGGCTGGATGAAGCTGGAGGCGTAAATCTTACCCAGCTTTGTCCTCCAGGCTTCTCCGTACAGCACCAACCGAGATCCGGAGGACGGGGAGGTGAGGTCGCAGTGGTCTATAAAGATTCCATCCATCTGACCAGGAGCCCCATCCCGCAGACCGCAAATTTTGAAGGTGTCCACCTGAGGGTGGGTGACCGGGACAGAATAGGGATTCTGCTAGTGTACTGTCCACCTCGCTGCACTACAGTCTCCCTACCTGAGCTAGCGGGGGTGGTCTCGAGCCTGGCGTTGGAGTCTCAACGGCTTCTTGTGCTGGGAGACTTCAATATCCACACCGAGGCGACCCTCACAGGAGCGGCTCAGGACTTCATGTCTGCCATGGCAACCATGGGGCTGTCCCAACAAATATCTGGCCCCACCCACTGTGCTGGACATACATTGGACTTGGTTTTCTGCCAGGGATGGGAGCAGGGTGGCGGTGTGGAGGAGTTGTCCATCTCTCCGTTGCCATGGACTGACCACTTCCTGATCAGATTTAGGCTCACTGCGCCCCCTAACCTCCGCAAAGGTGGAGGACCCATTAAGATGGTCCGCCCCAGGAGGCTTATGGATCCGAATGGATTCCTGACGGCTCTTGGGGATTTTCCCGCCACCTCGGTAGGTGACCATGTCGAGGCCTTGGTCGCTCTCTGGAATGGGGAGATGACCAGGGCAATTGACACGATCGCTCCGGAACGTCCCCTCTCAAGTAGCCGAGCTAAACCAGCTCCTTGGTTTACTGAGGAGTTGGCAGTGATGAAGCGAAGGAAGAGGGAACTAGAGAGCGTGTGGCGTTCGGACCCAAGCGAGTCAAATCGAGCACGGTTTGTGTCCTTTCTAAGGGCATAAACTTTCTTTGCGGCCACTATTGCGTCTGCAAAAAACCGTCCAGCAGAGTTGTTTCGGATTGTCAGAGGTCTTTTAACTCCCGCCACCTCAGGCGGGAGCCCTGACAATTCGGTCACGCGCTGCGAAGCATTTGCTCGGTTCTTTGCAGACAAAGTCGCCTTGATCCGTTCTGGGCTGGACACCATGTTAAATGCAGTCTCTGAGGATGTGACAGTTTGTGAAGCCCGAGGATGTGGACAAGATACTTGGAGGAATGAGGCCCACCACGTCCATCCTAGACCCCTGCCCATCCTGGCTTCTGAAGGAGGCCAGAGGGGGATTGGCTGAGTGGGTAACGGTGGTGGTTAATGCCTCCCTTCGGGAAGGCAAGATTCCAGCGAGCTTAAAGCGAGCTATTATAAAACCGCTGTTGAAGAAACCATCATTGGACCCCACTAAATTTGACAACTTTCGGCCTGTTTCCAATCTCCCCTTTTTGGGCAAAGTCATGGAAAGCGTGGTGGCCTCACAACTCCAGGTATTCTTGAGAGACACGGATTATCTGGATTCGGCACAGTCTGGTTTCAGACCGGGACATGGAACTGAGACGGTCTTGGTCGCCTTAGTGGATGATCTGCGCCGGGAGCTAGACAGGGGGAGTGTGTCCCTGTTGGTGCTCCTGGACCTCTCAGCGGCCTTCGATACCGTCGACCACGGTATCTTTCTGGGGCGCCTTGCGGAAATGGGTCTTGGGGGCACTGCTCTGCTGTGGCTCCAGTCATTTCTGGGGGGCCGCACCCAGAAGGTGTTATTGGGGGACTCCTGTTCAACACCACAGCCTTTGACTTGTGGGGTTCCACAGGGCTCTATACTGTCCCCCATGCTGTTTAATATCTACATGAAGCCGCTGGGTGAGATCATCCGGAGTTTCGGGGTGCGGTGTCATCTGTACGCGGATGATGTCCAACTCTGTCACTCCTTCCCACCTGCTACTAAGGAGGCCGTCGAAGTCCTGAACCGGTGCCTGGCCGCTGTAATGGTCTGGATGAGGGCGAACAAACTGAAATTAAATCCAGACAAGACAGAGGTACTCCTGGTCAGTTGCAAGGCCGAACAGGGTATAGGGTTACAGCCTGTGCTGGATGGGGTCGCACTCCCCTTGAAGGCGCAGGTTCGCAGCTTGGTTGTGATCCTGGATTCATCGTTGAGCCTGGAGCCCCAGGTTTCAGCGGTGACCAGGGGAGCATTTGCACAGCTTAGGCTCGTGCGCCAGCTGCGCCCGTACCTCGGGAAGTCTGACTTGGCCACGGTGGTACACGCTCTGGTCACATCCCGTCTTGACTACTGCAACGCTCTCTACGTGGGGCTGCCCTTGAAGACGGCCCGGAAGCTTCAGCTAGTCCAGCGCGCGGCAGCCATGTTACTAACAGGAGCGGGACGCAGGGAGCATACAACGCCCCTGTTGTTCCAGCTCCACTGGCTGCCGATCTGCTACCGGGCCCAATTCAAGGTGCTGGTGTTATCCTACAAAGCCCTAAACGGTTCTGGCCCAAAATACCTTTCAGACCGCATCTCGGCCTATGAGCCCACGAGGGCCTTGAGATCGTCTGGGGAGGCCCTTCTCTCGATCCCGCCTGCTGCACAGGCCCCCCGGCTGTGGAACACCCTCCCTGTTGACATCAGACAGGCGCCCTCCCTTCTGTCTTTCCGTAAGAGCCTAAAGACATGGCTATTTGAGAAGGCATTTAACTGAGTGCTACATCAACTGGTAATGACAACTGGAACGGAATATGGATTACGAGTTTGGTTATGATTCTACATTGAGACGGAGCGGACTATTTAGTGTAATTATATGATTGTATTTTAGTGACTTGTTGATTTTTTGTTATTGATTTATTGTGAATTGTCTTTTATATGTTGTACACCGCCGTGAGTCGCCCTAGGGCTGAGAACGGCGGTCAACAAATGCAGAAATAAATAAATAAATAAATAGAACATGGCCCTATAGCCCGAAAAAACCCACAAGAACCTAGTGGTTTTTGTGCTCTCTGGAGTTAGGTGCACGGCAAACAAGATCTTGTTACTTCGCCGGGACCTCCCCGCCACAATTGATACAGTGAGATAACTTGAGACTCTGCGGCCACTTCCTGGGCCCATCCTCGACCGTTCCATCCCGCTGGATGCAGAGGCTGTCGATAGGCTCATAGCTGCAGCTAGACCGACCACTTGCTCCCTCGATCTGTGTCCCTCTTGGTTGTTGAAATCCTGCTTAGAGGGATTACGTGACCCTCTGTTGAAGATCATAAACAGGTCCCTTGAGCAAGGAGTTTTTCCTGAGGGTTTAAAAGAGGCGGTGGTCTCTCTCTCCCCTGCTGAAGAAACCAGATTTAGATTGTTTGGTTCCCTCCAGTTACTGCCCAGTTTCGAACCTCTCGTTCCTGGGCAAGGTGATGGAGAGGGCAGCAGCGGAGCAATTGCAGCAGTTCCTAGATGACACAGCCAGAGTAGATCCCTTCTAGTCCGGCTTCCGTGGGGAGCACGGGACAGAGACTGTGCTGGTCTCCATCACGGATCACCTTTGATGCCAGCTTGACCAGGGCGGGTCAGCGCTGCTTGTGTTATTGGATCTCACAGCAGCATTGGACACAGTCAACCACAACCTTTTGACCCACCGCCTTGCTGCCGTTGGAGTCAGGGGGAGAGCTTTAAACTGGCTGTCCTCCTTTCTTCACAACCGTGGACAGCTAGTGGTGAGGGGAGGCCTGGTCTCTGAGAGGTCCCCCCTCTCTCTCTTGTGGGGCCATTCTCTCCCCTCTGTTGTTTAACATCTATATGCGACCACTTGCTCAGCTGGTTCGAGGTTTTGGGCTTGAGTGTGACCAGTACACCGATGACACTCAGCTGGTGCTGAAGATGGAAGGACGACCGGACTCTGTAACTGATTGTTTCCATCAGTGCCTCAAGGCCATTACTGGATGGCTGTGTGCCAGCAGGTTGAGGGTGAATCCAGCAAAGACGGAGATCCTATGGCTGGGTCGACCAGGCAGTGGGGACCTCCAGCTGCCTACCCTGGATGGTGAGGCGCTACGCCCGTCATCATTGGTCAAGAGTCTGGGAGTCCTTTTGGACCCTCTGCTGACGATGGAGGCCCAGGTCTCCGCCGTGAGCAGAACCGCCTTCTTTCACCTGCGGCAGGCTAGACGGCTGGCCCCCTCCCTGTCCAGGGACGACCTCGCTACGGTGATCCAGGCCACGGTCATCTCAAGACTGGACTACTGTAACACCCTCTACATTGGCCTTCCTCTGTCGGTGATCCGGAAGCTCAAGTTGGTACAAAACGCAGCTGCTCGGCTTCTTGCGGGAATTCCGATGAGATGCCTACAGTCTTACACAGACTCATTGTTGGCGGGAGTCACAGAGATACTTTGCAGTCTCCATTTTTAAAAATATGGGTCTCTCTCCTTTTTCTAGAGTTGCAAGATGATGATCTCTCCGATGACGTTAAATGCCTCAAATACATTTTGCGCACACCAAGTGGATTGAACTTATTGTAAGTCCCTGTCTTCCAAAAACTTCTTTAATATTCTTTGGTTTGCTTCCTTGTTTATAACACTGACATTGATATCGAGCTGCTTTTAGGAGGGTCTCCCCAGCGGAGGGGATCCCTGAGGACTGCACCAGAGAGTCCTTAAACCTTGGTGAGGCCAGGCAAAGCCAATTTCAGCGATAAAAAATATTAAAAATAATAATCCTCACCAAAGCGGAAGAAGTTCAGCAATCGAGGTGTCTTTATTAGCGATTCAGCTGAGATCGGATGCATTGCAGGGATTATTCCACCACAAGCATGCTGCTAGGGCAGTTACAAGCATATTTATAGAGAAAATACAAAGGAAAACAGTTCAAATCCCCTGCCCGCCCTCTGCCTCTGGAGGGCCAATCAGCAGGCTTTCCTTGCTTCTGAGGAGGGGGCAAATCAAAAGCAGGCAAGGCAGGACAACCGCAAACAATGGGGGAAATGATGGGATTTGGAACTTGCCAGCCAGCTGGAATGTGAGGCCTTTGTTTGGCTGGCAAGGTGTGATCACTGTAAACAAAGGTTTTCCTGTTGGAGATGGTTTGGGGGGAAGGAACAAGCAGGGTCGGACTGCGGACCTCGAAGGGGATCAACGCTGTCCTTTGTAATTTCAATCATCTTTCCTTGTCCTCATGAATTCCCTTATCTCACTAGACTGCTCAGAAAATGAGACAAGGAAATCACGGCTATTGTTTCATGCAGATGGGTTGATCAACAAAAGACTATCGAGGGAGGCAGGGGGTCTCCCTCGGGCATTTCCACAGTTCCTGGTCACTTTTTGTAAGGGAAAGGTCAAGGGGTGAGACAGGGGGACAAGCAGTGTTTCATAGCAAGATACATACATTCAAATCATAAGCATTTTCATAGCAACAAAACCCCATCTTTGTCCCACATCCCAAGTATTTTTTAATAAGAGAATTAATTTTTTAATTTCCAATGTTTTAAAAGGTCTTTGAGGAAAGTTCATGAGGGAGATAGTATGTACTGAAGTCTAAGACATGAGGCAGAGTCCATGATCATTTGGGAAGGCTGGCAGATGAAACCCCAGCTGTGCTGCAACTGATTCACACTTTGGCCCTTGGGAAACTACAACTCTCACAAAAGGGCAGAAGTCCGAAGATCCAGCCATTTCCCAAAAAGCCTCGTGGGGTCCTTGTTGTTGTCAGTGCTTTAGCAATGTGACCAAGACTTAACCCTTGTTGTGTAGTCTGGTGCCCTTGCCCTTTGCAGAACTATAAGTCACTATCCCTTAATTATGAAGGGGGGGTGCCCGACATCAACATAACAAACTACAATGAAAATAATTTACATTAAAAGGGCGGGGGGGGGGGGAGAAGTGGAAGGAAGGGGGGGAAAGACAGAATTTAGGAACAGAAGGGCTCTGTCCTGACTGGGCATATTCTACGACATAGTCAAATGGAAGCAGTTTGGCACCCTTTTATTTATTTATTTATTGACTTTGCTTCTATACCGCTGTATCTCAAGCCCGAAGGCGACTCACAGCGGTTCACAAACAGTAAAAACAGTAGGAACAGCAGTGGTTCCATACAACATATAACAATTGACTTAACACATTATCCATAAATTACCAATAAGCCATTACAATGCACAATTATTACAAAAAACAACCGTACCCAATCTTCTCATCATCCAAGCGTAGTCCAGGTTCGTCGTCCATTGTTCCATTCCTATGTTCCATTACCAGGTTGCACTAAATTACTCAAACGCCTGCACAAACATCCAGGTCTTCACCTTTTTGCGGAATACCATTAGAGATGATGCTAGCCTAATGTCCGTAGGAAGGGCGTTCCACAGCCGAGGAGCCACCACCGAGAAGGCCCTATCTCTCGTCCCCGCCAGCCGAGCTTGAGAAGCAGGCGGGATCGAGAGCAGGGTCTCCCCGGAAGATCTCAAAGTCCTGGTGGGTTCATAGGCAGAGATGCGGTCAGATAGGTAGCTTGGGCCGGAACCATTTAGGGCTTTAAAGGCCAACGCCAGCACTTTGAATTCAGCCCGGTAGCAGATCGGTAGCCAGTGGAGTTGGCGCAACAGGGGGGTTGTATGCTCCCTGCGCTCCGCTCCTGTTAAAACCATGGCTGCCGAGCGTTGGACTAGCTGGAGCTTCCGAGCTGTCTTCAAAGGCAACCCCACGTAGAGAGCGTTGCAGTAATCTAAACGGGATGTAACCAGAGCGTGGACTACTTTTAGCTGCCATTGCTCCATGCGATTGGATCCTGGGAGTTGTAGTTCTACTAAAGTGCATCTATCCTGCCAAATGAAGTCAGCTGGCTACCATGGCTCCATGCAATGGCATCCTGGGAGTTGTCGTTTAGTGAAGCACCTGCAATTCCCCATCAGAGAAAGATAAAGACCTTGTGAAACATCAATGCCTGGGAATCCGTTGCAGTGAATCATGGAAGTTAAGCGGGTACCAGATGGCATTAATTCCACAGAGCAGATACACCCTTATGGACTAAGTTCAGCTTTGTGATGGTTTGGGGTTTTTGGCAGAATAAGCAAGATATCCCTGTCTGTTCTGCAACTTCTTTTTGCCTCTTTAATTTGGGACGGGGCTTGGTTTCACCATTTCTGTGCCTTTGGTTGAGACTCTTTCCCTTCTGTGTTTAAAACCAGAGCAAACTATTCTGCAATAATCTTGAGCTCCATCCCTCCACTCCCGGTTCCTTCTCTCTTGACTTCTAGCTTGCCATGGATATTGTATTGCAAAGGTGAAGACACTGGAGAATGGCTACATGACTGCAAACGGCTCAATCGTCCGTGGAAGAATATAACATGAGCCAAAGAAAGAGTTTCTCTTGATTCATTCCAGAAGAAAGCGGAGGATGGCCTTCTCGCCTTTTGATCCACATTCTATCTCCTTTTTGCTTTGGAAGAATGTCCTTTCATTGAAATGGTCAATAAATTGAAGCAAAGATTCACGGTTCTGCTGAATGAATAAATGTGACCAAGTTGGGGGTTATTTAAGAAAAACTGGTAACTATTATTTATTTCCGAGAAGTCTGCACAAAATGCATAATATCACAGCTCTAAGATCTTGCCTGATCCCACCGATATTTGAAAAGTTCTTCCTTGTCAATACTTCTAATGCACTAGTTCTCAAACCAGACTCTGTGGAACCCCAAGGATCCGTGAAAGATTATCAGGGATTCCATGAGAATCATAGAATCATAGAATCATAGAATCAAAGAGTTGGAAGAGACCTCATGGGCCATCCAGTCCAACCCCTTTCTGCCAAGAAGCAGGAATGTTGCATTCAAATCACCCCTGACAAATGGCCATCCAGCCTCTGCTTAAAAGCTTCCAAAGAAGGAGCCTCCACCACACTCCGGGGCAGAGAGTTCCACTGCTGAACGGCTCTCACAGTCAGGAAGTTCTTCCTCATGTTCAGGTGGAATCTCCTCTCTTGTAGTTTGAAGCCATTGTTCCGCGTCCTAGTCTCCAAGGAAGCAGAAAACAAGCTTGCTCCCTCCTCCTCCCTGTGGCTTCCTCTCACATATTTATACATGGCTATCATGTCTCCTCTCAGCCTTCTCTTCTTCAGGCTAAACATGCCCAGTTCCCCAAGCCGCTCCTCATAGGGCTTGTTCTCCAGACCCTTGGTCATTTTAGTCGCCCTCCTCTGGACACATTCCAGCTTGTCAATATCTCTCTTGAATTGTGGTGCCCAGAATTGGACACAATATTCCAGATGTGGTCTAACCAAAGCAGAATAGAGGGGTAGCATTACTTCCTTAGATCTAGACACTATGCTAGAATAGAATTGTATTGTCGAAGGCTTTCATGGCCGGAATCACTGGGTTGTTGTAGGTTTTTTCGGGCTATATGGCCATGGTCTAGAGGCATTCTCTCCTGACATTTCTCCTGCATCTATGGCAAGCATCCTCAGAGGTAGTGAGTTCTGGTGGAACTAGGAAAAGGGGTTTATATATCTGTGGAATGACCAGGGTGGGACAAAGGACTCTTGTCTGCTGGAGCTAGGTGTGAATGTTTCAACTGACCACCTTGATTAGAATTTGATGGCCTGACTGTGCCTGGAGCAATCTTTTGTTGAGAGGTGATTAGATGTCCTTGTTTGTTTCCTCTCTGTTGTTGTGCTGTTCTAATTTTAGAGGGTTTTTTTTTAATACTGGGAGCCAGATTTTGTTCATTTTCATGGTCTCTTCCTTTCTGTTGAAATTGTCCACATGCTTGTGGATTTCAATGGCTTCTCTGTGTAGCCTGGCATGGTGGTTGTTGGTGTGGTCCAGCATTTCTGTGTTCTCAAATAATATGCTGTGTCCAGGTTGGTTCCTCAGGTGCTCTGCCATGGCTGACTTCTCTGGTTGAAGGAGTCTGCAGTCCCTTTCATGTCCCTTGATTCATGTTTGGGTGCTTCGTTTGGTGGTAGACTTGTCCACAGCTGCATGGTACACGGTAGACTCCTGCAGAGATGAGAGGATCCCTCTTGTCCTTTGCTGAACGAAGCATTTGTTGGATTTTCTTGGTGGGTCTGTAGATAGTTTGTATGTTGTGTTTCCTCATCAGCTTCCCTCTGCGGTCAGTGGTTCCCTTGATGTCTGGCAAGAACGCTTTCCCTCTGGGTGGATCTTCATCTTGACTCTCGTGGCTTCTTCTCGGTTGTCTTGCAGCTCTTCTGATGTCTGAGGTGGAGTCTCCCTTGGCCTGGAGAGCCCAGTTGAGGTGGTTCAGTTCATCTTGACGGAGGTGGGCTTCGCAGATTCCTTTTGCACGGTCTGCCAAGGCTTTAATCTGGCTACCAGTATTAAAAAACTCTAAAATTACAACAGCACAACAACAGAGAGGAAACAAACAAGGACATAATCACCTCTCAACAAAAGATTGCTCCAGTCACAGTCAGGCCATTTATATGCTAATCAAGGTGGTCAGTTGAAACATTCACATCTAGCAGACAAGAGTTCTTTGTCCCACCCTGGTCATTCCACAGATATATAAACCCCTTTTCCTAGTTCCAACAGACCTCACTACCTCTGAGGATGCTTGCCATAGATGCAGGCGAAACGTCAGGAGAGAATGCCTCTAGAACATGGCCATATAGCCCGAAAAACCTACAACAACCCAGAATAGAATTGAATAGAATAACTTTATTGTCATTGTATGTTGTGCAACAGATGCATAATGGCAGTGGAAAAATATTGTCTGTAGATCTTTTCCCAGAAACATATGTCAAGAAATGCACCACACACTATTCACTGAGAGCTCTCGACAATTTACTGATAGCTGGATGAACGACATCCAAGAGTAACTAACGAACAGAAGTGATTTCAGAACCACTGGCAATAATCTTTCAGAATTCTTGGAGGACAGGGGAAATCCCAGCTGCAGACTGGAAGAAAGCAAAATTCAAGAAGGGGCAAAGGAGGACCCCAACAATGTCCAGTGTTTGGTCAGCCTGGCATCAATACCAAGAAAGAGTCTGGAGCACATCATTAAGGGGGAAGTCTACAATCCCTGATCACTAAAAGTCAACATGGATTTCGCAAACACAAGTCATGCCAGACTAATCTTATCTCTTTTAAAAATAGAGTTACAAGCTTGGTAGACACAGGGAATGCTGTGGATGTTGTATATCTTGATTCCAGTAAGGTCTTCAAGAGAGTCCCCCATGACCTTATCTTGCAAGCCAGCTAGTCAGATGTGGGCTAGGCGATGCTACTATTAGGTGGACTCTGAAATTGGTTAAGCGACCAAAGCCAAAGGGTGATTCTCCCTAATTGTTCCCCTTCTCCATCCAGGAAAGAAGGGCCTATTTGGGTGCCATAAAGAGGGTTTGGTCCTGGGCTCAGTTGTGTTCAACTGCTTCATTAATGACTTGGATGAAGGTTTAGAGGGCAGGTAGATCAAGTTTGCAGGTGGGACCAAATTGGGAAGAATAGCTTACTTACTTACTTACTTACTTAGGTGATCCTTCATTGGACGAATAAGATGATCTTCCATGATGAATCCTTGTGGATTCGTAGATGGCTGTGGAGCCCTATTCTTGACCTGCGTCTTCACCCACAGTGAAGGCATTGGTTTCCAGGTGGAAGGCGGTCCTGGTCGGGGTTGGCTTGATGCGCCTTCCTCCTGGCACGTTTCTCTCTTTCACCCTCCACTCGTGCCTCCTCGAATTCTGCAGCACTGCTGGTCACAGCTGACCTCCAGCTGGAGTGCTCAAGGGCCAGGGCTTCCCAGTTCTCAGTGTCTATGCCAGAGATTTTAAGGTTGGCTTTGAGCCCATCTTTAAATCTCTTTTCCTGTCCACCAACGTTCCGTTTTCCGTTCTTAAGTTCAGAGTAGAGCAACTGCTTTGGGAGACGGTGGTCAGGCATCTGGAGAACGTGGCGGAGTTGATGTCTGAGGACCATCGCTTCAATGCTGGTGGTCTTTGCTTCTTCCAGCATGCTGACGTTTGTTCACTTGTCTTCAGATTTGCAGGATTTTCCGGAGGCAGCACTGATAGAATTGTTCCAGGAGTTGCATGTGATGTCTGTAGACAGTCCACGTTTCACAGGCATATAGCAGGGTTAGGAGGACAATAGCTTTATAGACAAGCACCTTGGTATCCCTACGGATGTCCCGGTCCTCAAACACTCTCTGCTTCATTCGGGAAAATGCTGCACTCGCAGAGCTCAGGCGGTGTTGTATTTCGGTGTCGATGTTGACTTTGGTGGGGAGGTGGCTGCCAAGGGAGCGGAAATGAGGAAGAGCTAATACTCCAGAGGACAGGATCAGAATTCAAAATGACTTTAATGGATTAGAGAGCTGATGGGCCGAAAGTAACACAATCTTTTTTACTTAGGCAGAAAAAATGAAATCCAAAGATACAGAATAGGTGATGCCTGGCTTGACAGTATGGCCGTGCATGGATACCATTTCCTCCAGCACATCCAGCTCCTGTGGCTCCTTCGGGAGCTCATAATGGGGAAGGGGCCCTCAAAACAAAAGCCAGCTCAGTACATAAGCAAGAGTGAGCTGGTCATTGGCTCCCTCTCTACTTTTGCTGAGCACATGGCGCTCCTCAAGCAGCACTGTCACATGCCTCTTTCCTTCTGAGCTCTGCCTTGGGGTCAATAGGAGGAGGAGAACGCCATGATGTGGCACGCATGCACGCTGAATCTATTTAATGGGGCAACTACCCCATTAGCTCATTTTTATCTGGTGCAGCCTTGAGTCACCTGTGCTGCCTCGCTTGCTTGCTCTAGCTCTGGCTGCTGTACTCAGACTGCTGCTGCTTTTCCACAAGAGACCTGAAACAGTCCCATCCAGCTCGGCTGTTTTCTGGACTATTTCTGAGTAGCAGAAACCCTAGGCCCATTCCAACTGGGTGTGACTTAGCAACATCAAGGTAGGAGGAAGTATAAAAGCTGAGTTGAACTAGGTCTGGCTACACCGGGGAGCAGCTTGAGCCACCTCTACCTTTTTGAACCAGGAGATGGCCGCAAGACATGGAGCGGGCAGGAAGCCTGTCCGGCTTCAGCCTGCTGAAAGATACTGCAGCGCCCGAAGGTTGCTATAATAGATTGAGGCTTTATTGAATAATAAATTCCCACCAAACTGGCAATCACTTGAAATAGAATGTGGCTTCTTTAGTTTAAAATCAAAACCAAAAAGCTGTAATAAGATGGCTTACTTCTGGCCGAAAAACCTTTTAAAAGAACTCTGGCCACCACCAAACTTAAAAGTAAAGCTAAGCCCTTGGCTTACTTGAGGTCTCTCTTGGCTAGAATGTGCTGGATTCGCACACCAGCCTTGTACTCTGAGGTAATATGAAGGGATTACTTCTTTAAAATATATGCTACCACTCTTGATTACTGCAGGAAACTGCTTTTAAAGCTTCACCCACAGAGGCACAGGTGAGGCAGATGTTGTAAACAATAAAACATTCATGTTTATTTAGGAGAACTTGAACAAAACAGGCAATTAAGCTTAGCTATTCTGAAGTATTGACTTAAAAGCATGTGGTTTCTTTAAGCAGTTCAAACTTAGTTGTACATAACACTCCTCTATCCCTCCAGAAATTACTGACAAGATTTCTTCTCTGAAAGTAATTTTAAACTGCACCACAGATAGTCCTTTCCTGGATCTATCACGACACTTCACCAGTTATCTTCCCTAATAGCTGTAAAATCTTCTCACTAGCTATCTCTGCTTGCTGACTAATTTCAGGCCTCTCTCACTATTCTCTTATCTCCTCCTATCTCCTAACTCCTTCTCCTTTGACACCTAGATTCAATCTGAGATGATAGGGTTTTAAAACACAACATTAAAGTCATTTTTTTCCTTTCTCAAGTTAATCTCCGCCCACTCTCTCCCAGCCAATCACTAACTCCTCTCATTCCCCTCCCAGCTGCTCCTAAGCATGCCCCCTTCAGGATCATAGAATCATAGAATCATAGAATCCTAGAGTTGGAAGAGACCTCATGGGCCATCCAGTCCAACCCCATTCTGCCAAGAAGCAGGAATTGCATTCAAAGCACCCCTGACACATGGCCATCCAGCCTCTGTTTAAAAGCTTCCAAAGAAGGAGCCTCCACCACACTCCAGGGCAAAGAGTTCCACTGTTGAATGGCTCTCACAGGAAGTTCTTCCTCATGTTCAGATAGAATCTCTTCTCTTGTAGTTTGAAGCCATTGTTCTTTGTCCTAATCTCCATGGAAGCAAATTTCCAAACAAGCTTGCTCCCTCCTCCCTGTGGCTTCCTCCCACATATTTCTACATGGCTATCATATCCCCTCTCATCCTTCTCTTCTTCAGGCTAAACATGCCCAGCTCCTTAAGCCGCTCCTCATAGGGCTTGTTCTGCAGACTCTTGATCATTTTAGTCACCCTCCTCTGGACACATTCCAGCTTGTCAATATCTCTCTTGAATTGTGGTGCCCAGAATGGGACACAATATTCCAGGTGTGGTCTAACCAAGACAGAATAGAGCATGGGGAGCATGACTTCCCTAGATCTAGACACTATGCTCCTCTTGATGCAGGCCAAAATCCCATTGGCTTTTTTTGCCGCCACGTCACATTCCTGGCTCATGTTTAACTTGTTGTCCACGAGGACTCCAAGATCTTTTTCATACGTACTGCTCTCGAGCCAGGCCTCATTGTCCCCCATTCTGTCTCTTTGCATTTCGATTTTTCTGTCAAAGTGGAGTATCTTCCATTGGTCACTGTTGAACTTCATTTTGTTAGTTTTGGCCCGTCTCTCTAATCTGTCAAGATCATTTTGAATCTTGCTCTTGTCCTCTGGAGTCTTGGCTCTCCCTCCCAATTTGGTGTTGTCTGCCAACTTGCTGATCCTGCCTTCTCGCCCTTCATCTAAGTCATTTATAAAGATCCTGAGCAGGACCGGGCCCAGGACGGAACCCTGCGGCACTCCACTTGTCACTTCTTTCCAGGATGAAGAGAAAGCATTGGTGAGCACCCTCTGTGTTCGTCCATTTAACCAATTCCAGATCCACCTCACCGTAGTTTTGCCTAGCCCACATTGGACTAGTTTCCTTGCCAGAAGGTCACGGGGGACCTTGTCAAAGAAGGCCTTCCTGAAATCCAGGTACGCTACATCCATGGAAATGAGATCTAAAATGGATGCCACTGGCACCCTTTCCAAAATAGTTGCCAAACTTCCTGGGCCTACTTTCCTAGGCTTTTCCTAGCCTAACCTGTAGTGAAATCATCACAGTTGCCTTCTTTATCAGCACCACTGCAGCCTTGCCATTGCTGCCACTGCCCCAGAGGACGCCGCTGCCATCATCAGATGCCTCCCTGGCACCAGAGATTACTCCGGTCTGGAAACCAAAATCTGCTTGCAGTCCCCAACATCCGGACATATAATTTGTCATCTACTAGATATAGAGCCTTCTCGATCGTGGCCCCTTATTTATGGAATGCCTTGCTGGTCGAAACTCGAACCATCCGAGACCTACTTGCTTTTCGGAAAGCCTGTGAAACTTTTCTTTTCCAACAAGCTTTTGATGGGTGAATAATCCAGGCTATGCCTGTTCTTGCTGCCTATTGTTATTGTTATGGTCATTTTAAAGCTAATTGTATTGTTTTAATCTGCTTCTGTAAACCGCTCCGAGCCAAATTGGGAGTAGCGGTATACAAGTTAAATAAATAAATAAATAAATTTTAAGGGAAAGGAAGGGACTACTGGGAGGGAGTTGGGAACAAGTGGACATAGTGCAAGCATTTGGGAGCATCTCCTCTTTGCTCTCTCACTGCTTTCTTTCCTTTCCTTTTCTTTGAAAATATATAAAAAAATTGCTACCGGCACCTTCGTCTTCTTGGAGATCGAAGTAGGATGCTAGCAGGAACCGTTCTAATATTATCCTTTTATTGTAAAATGCATTGAGTCTCCTTCGTGGAGAGAAAAAGTAGGGTATAAAGGAGAAGAAGGAGAAAAAGGAGGAGAAGAAGAGGAGGAGGAGGAGGGCAACAGAGATGACATTTAGGTCCCAACTTCCTACGCTGCTTCCATCTTCACTTTGAAAGAAGAAGGAGATGTTCTGATTGTCCTAAAAAAGCATTCCGTGAAGAGCACATGGTCCCCAATGAGGGTTTATCGGGGTTGTACTACCTGTTCTACCTGTTCTTTGTCTGGAAATTAAAACAGGTTGATCACTGACCAATGTCTCACAGATCTTAGCGGTTTTATAAGGATAAACAAGGTAAGAAATTGTTTGGTTTTCAATTTTCTGAATGTGGATAAACTACAACTCCTAACATCATAAAGTCAATTCCACCCAAACCCTGACAGTATTCAAAGCTGATCATGTTGGATCTATATGCCAGCTGTTACCAACAGTGCTATGGAATTTGAAGTGGCACAAAAGGGAGAAACATCTCACGAGGAAGAAGGTGTGTTAAGCAAACCCTTGTTGGGACTGCTTTCCACCTGGAAATCAATGTCCCCACTGCAGAAGAACATGCAGACCAAGAATAGGTCTCTACATTCACCTACAGACCCACCACCAAGACCCTACACTATGACGGCAGTCATACTCAGCCATGTGTGATAGCCTATGATGATGTGATATGCCAAGTTTGGTCCAGATCCATTGTCGTCTGTGATCACAGTGCTCTTTGATTGTGGATGAACTACCATAATGGGTCAATCCCCTCCCTCAAATCCCACCAGTATTCAAAGTTGGTCATGTTGGGTCTGCTTGCCAGGTTAGGTGCACATCCACTGTTGGTTGGCTTCAGAGTGCTCTCTAGATGTGGGTGAACTATACTTCCCGAAATCCATGATCAATCTCTCCCAATCCCCTAGAGTATTTTCTGTTGGTCATTGTGGGTCTGTGTGCCAGGTTTTGTCCAGATCCATCATTGGTGGAGGTCACACATCTCTCTGGAAGTTGTCCATCTTGGGCATCTGTGCCAAGTTTGGTCAGGAGTCACAACATTCTGGATGTGGAGTGAACTATAACTATCAAAATCCAGGTTCATTCCCCCACCCCCAAACCCCTCAATTATTTTCCGTTGTTTAAGGTGGGTCTGTGTGCCAAATTTGGTCCAGACCCAGCATCAGTGGGAGTCACAGGGCTCTCTGGATGTGGGAGCCATCTCTGAAATTGCCCACAACATACATAGTGGCATACAAACATCTTTTTACCTTTATTATATACTAGTTTTGGGACCTGGTGATGCCCAGGTTAGATCTTTTGTAAGAATACACATACTTGGGGATCACAACCAGACACAGTGAAGATGTCTGTCCTCGTGCTTTGCTACTTTGAATACGCATGCCCAGTGTGGAATGCATCTCGACACGCTAAAACAGTGGATGTGGCTCTCAATGAGACATGTCACATTATCACAGGATGTCTGCACCCGACACCAATGGAGAAACCACACTGTTTAGTCGGCATCACACCACCTGACATCTGCTGGGCAGTAGCAGCCAAGGCAATGACAACTCCAGCCCACCCCCTGTTCAGATATCAGCCAGCACGCCAATGTCTTAAATCAAGAAATAGTTTTCTAAGATCTACAGAGATACCCGCAGGAACACTTCAGCAAGCAAGAATCCAAAAGTGGCAGGCTAAAACCCGGAACCTCAATCCATGGCTGATACTAAATGAGAGACTCCCTCCTGGGCACACAGCAGACTGGGTGATTTGAAAGGCGCTGAACAGAATGTGCCCTGGCACGAGATGCAGTTAACCTTAAGAAATGGGGCCACAATTTGGCGTCCACAACAGGCGAGTGCGGAGAAGAGCAAACCACAGACCACCTACTTCAATGCAGCCTGAGTCCTGCCACATGCACAATGGAGGTCCTTCTTATAGCAACAGCAGACATGCTCCAAGTGGCCAGCTACTGGTCACAGGTCATTTAACATAATGTCAAGTTTCTAAACTTTGTGTGTGTGCGTGTTTCTAAAATACATTACAACTGCATCCTTGGTTTGCTCCTGATACAATAAATAAATAGGGTCCTTTAGGACAGCGGTTCTCAACCTGGGGGTCGCGACCCCCAAGGGGGTCATTGGGTCATTTTGGGGGGTCGCGAAGCTGCCTTGGTTGGCCCTGCCTGTTGGGGTTCAGCCTGAGTTTGAACTTGAACCTGATTCTCTGTTTGTTCCTCCTGATGCAAATGAAAGTATATTTACTGATGCTAATGGAAATGTACCTCTTGATGCCAATGCTCCTGAAATTAGTGAGGAAGAAACTGCTGTAGGTTTGGAAAATGCCAATGTTCCTGAAATTAGTGAGGAAGGAACTTCTGTAGATTTGGAAAATGAAAGTACCAGTGTTCCTGAGAATGTTTCAGAGGGAGACCTTGAACTTTCCCTCCCTTCTGCACCTGTTAACTGTAATGAGAACAGAAGGGGCCAGATCTGGCAAGACAGAAGTAAATCACTCAGTTTGCGTCGATCATCCCGAATTCAAGAATTAAAAACATTGGCATCAAAACAGAAGGGCGGTTCACGGAACCGATTCTTGAGTTTTAATTGCAATACGCCAGGCTGATTGTCTCAGTTCAGGCATCGTTTCAGAATTGATGAAGACCTTGGCAGTTCTCCCGGTTCCCTGGCCATAGTATGGAAAGATTTCTAGGATATCAAGTACGGTTAGTGGATTGCTAACAGATTCCAGTATTTTCCCAGTGAGGCTTTTGGTTTTGCGTTGTCCATTTAAATTCATGTTTGTTGATTTTGCTGTGGCTTTGGACTTG
This sequence comes from Anolis sagrei, assembly GCF_037176765.1. Classification (NCBI taxonomy): domain Eukaryota; kingdom Metazoa; phylum Chordata; class Lepidosauria; order Squamata; family Anolidae; genus Anolis; species Anolis sagrei. The sequence goes on along the minus strand of NC_090025.1, from coordinate 197,290,389 downwards.
CATTTTCCCTTTATTTTGTAACCATTTTTCTTCAATAAAAAAGGATTGTTTTTCACAGCCAAGTGTGGTGGATAGTTATCTTAGGGCATCGTTTCCCTGCTCTGGATTGCAACACCGCCCCCGCCAAAATGGCTGCCGACCCTTGCCGTTTGGGCAAAGGAGGGCTGCCACCCCCCTGCGCCTTTCCGAGTGTGGAAGGGTGCGGGTGGTGAGGTGGAAAGCTGTGCTCACGGCCAACTTCCATCCATATGTGTGTGTGCGTGTGCATGTGTGTCTACACTGCCATATAATCCAGTCCTAAATAGATAATCTGGATTTACATGGCAGTGTGGAAGGGGTAACTTTGGGTGTATCTACCAGGCAAGTTTCAACCCCCCCCCCCCCGAAATTTTCAAAACTCCACTCCCCCCCCCCCCCCCCCCGAAATTTTCAACCCTCCCCGAATTTTTTTTCTGGTTACGGCCCTGGTACCTACACTGTAGATTTAATAAAGGAGGATGAAGCTGGCGAGGGAAGAAGAAAAAGGAAAGAAAGAAAAGGAGGAAGGGAAGGAAGGGAAGGAAAGAAAGGGAGGGAGAAAGGGAAAGAAAGAGAGGAAGGAGGGAAAGAAGTAAAGGAAAGAGAAGGAAGGGAAGTAGATAAAGGGAGGGAGGGAGGGAGGGAGGGAGGGAAGGGGGGTTGGACTGGGTGGCCTTTAGGTCTGGTTGGCCATCTGTTGGGAGGGGTTTGATGGTGTCATCCTTTACTGCTAAATGAGGTTGGGCTGGATGGTCTTTGGGGCTCTTTTCCAAGCAATGTCAGTTTCGTGTGTCCCTATTACCCCCATCATGGCACCTTCCTCCTTCCCTTGTGCTGTGGGAGTGTGTGTGTGGGAGACAGAGAGTCAGAGTGTGTGCACAGAGTGTGGCCCGCCTCCCTCTTTTCTTATTATGAACTCTCACATAAATATTATGAACTATGGACATATACTGAGCCATGATCAAGGCTCTCATCAATTTCTCTATGGGACTCTGGTGGGAGGGATAAGTGGGTATATTTCCTACACTATGATTTCTGTATTTTTCACCCATCAAGACAATAACCTGGTCGGCTAGAAGGCCCCTGGGGGACCACATGTTTGGACCACATGTTTCCATAATCCACTCAAGACTTCATTGTTTTCCTCTCGTCCGCCTCTCTCTCTCCTGATTGGCCAGAGGGCCGAAGCGGCAGAAACTCACCCACTGGCTGAGGCGCTCAGGTGGCGGCAAAGCCTCCTCCCAGCTGTAGAGCGCCAGCCAATCAACGCCGAGCCAGCTGGGGAGCGAGGAGCGGGAAATTGAAATCTGACAGCTCATTTTTTGTATAAGAAGGCTTTATTTTGTATTCACTGTATGTTTGCCTGACGAAATATCGCAGCTTTGCATTCTTTCCAGCTGAATCGCAATAAAATGTCTTGGTGGCTTCTGCTTCAACTTGGTGAGATTTATTTTGCAATATTGGCTTCTCCTTTCTCACCAGGCAACCCACAATGACTTGGGCCTAATCCACAGCCATTCTAAATTGCTCTACAACACAAACATAGCAGGGAAAGAGAAGGAGCTCCATGCGGCAAGCCTCCACCTCCATTCCACTCTTGTTTGTGTGTGTGGCTGTGCACGCGCACCTGGCTTTAATGGCCCGGCTGTTTCCCGCAAGGAGGAAGAGGGGGCGTGGCCATGGGTCTCTTTGTGGACATCCAGTTTCTGATTTGTGGACGTGCAGAATTCCTTTCTGCTTTTTATTTATTTATTTATTATTTATTTATTTACTTCATTTGTTGACCGCCGTTCTCAGCCCTAGGGCGACTCACAGCGGTGTACAACATATTAAAAACAGTTTACAATAGACAATATCACAGCAAAATCAACATAAACAATCAATAATACAATTACACTAAATCATCCGCGTCGTCTCATCGTAGAATCATAACCAAACTCATTATCCATATTCCGTTCCGATCATCATTGCCAATTGTTGTAGCACTTAGTCAAACGCCTTCTCAAATAACCATGTTTTTAGGCTCTTGCGGAATGTCATAAGGGAGGGCGCCTGTCTGATGTCTACAGGGAGGGCGTTCCACAGCCGGGGGGCCACCACCGAGAAGGCCCTATCTCTCGTCCCCGCCAGACGTGCCTGTGAGGCAGGCGGGATCGAGAGAAGGGCCTCCCCAGATGATCTCAAGGTCCTCGTGGGCTCATAGGCCGAGATGCGGTCAGAAAGGTATTTTGGGCCGGAACCGTTTAGGGCTTTGTAGGCCAAGACCAGCACCTTGAATTGGGCCCGGTAGCAGATCGGCAGCCAGTGGAGCTGGAACAACGAGGGCGTTGTATGCTCCCTGCGTCCCGCTCCTGTTAGTAACATGGCTGCCGCGCGCTGGACTAGCTGGAGCTTCCGGGCCATTTTCAAGGGCAGCCCCACGTAGAGAGCGTTGCAGTAGTCAAGGCGGAATGTGACCAGAGCGTGTACTACCGTGGCCAAGTCAGACTTCCCGAGGTACGGGCGCAGCTGGCGCATGAGCCTAAGCTGTGCAAATGCTCCCCTGGTCACCGCTGAAACCTGGGGCTCCAGGCTCAACGATGAATCCAGGATCACACCCAAGCTGCGAACCTGCGCCTTCAAGGGGAGTGCGACCCCATCCAACACAGGCTGTAACCCTATACCCCGTTCGGCCTTGCGACTGACCAGGAGTACCTCTGTCTTGTCTGGATTCAATTTCAATTTGTTTGCCCTCATCCAGACCGTCACAGCGGCCAGGCACCGGTTCAGGACCTCGACAGCCTCCTTAGTAGCGGGTGGGAAGGAGTGTTTTCATTGGGGGGTTTTTTAGTGAAGGACATACATTGGGTTGTTAGGGGTATCGTGTCCAAATTTGGTGTCAATTGCCCCAGTGGTTTTTGAGTTCTGTTAATCCCACAAACATTTTTATTTATATAGATTGTTAGTATTATTATTATCCAAGCACACCAAATCAAGACAGATGTGGAGTAATTGGAAGGAGTGAGGGGACATGAAGGAAGAGACCTAAGAGGGGCAGTGGAAGAAGAACAGGGAGCTCTGTTAGATTTGACTGGTTGGCGTGTCTGAAATAAAGGGCCTACTGGGAGTATTTCAAACGGAATGGATGATCAGGTTTACGATGTCCCCCTGCCTATGGATAATGCTGGACCCTCTCCCAGGATGATATGGCGGTGTGGATGGGGTCTAGGAGTCCGTCATGACTGTTGACCATGGAATCACACTGCTGGACCCAGAGACTTCCAGAGAGAGGACGTTTATATACTGAATCTGCAGATAATCTGATCCACAAATGTCAAATCCAACTGAACAAGGGAAAGGGAACATTTCCACAATTTGAAATCATGTTTCCTTGATATCGAGCCCACAATCCTCAATGTAGTGATGAACATTTTTGTCTCTACAGTGGTCTCTCCAAGCTGACCTGAAAGAAGAAGGCAAATGTCATTTCTCTGGTGGTTATTGGGGATTTGGGTCACCCACACAGGAGAACGAACGCAATTTGGCCACACCTCCACTGCCATGGCTCAATGCTATGCAGCCTTGGGCATTGTAGTTTGGGAGGGACAGCTTTGGCAGAGAAAACTAAGGGCCTTGTAAAACTACAGCTCCCATTCTTCAGAGAGAAGATCCCTTAGTGTTGACTTTACAAAAGATCCCAACAAAAAATCTGGATTCCAATTCCAAATCGGTAGACTCACCAAGATTTCAGCCCTCCATGGATCATGATGTGTCTCTTAAGACATTCAATATCATCTGATAGGTCTTCGTTGAGGAAATCTGTCAATATATATATATACATATTAGCATGTGTAAGCGGCGTTGCCCAGGCATGCATTTTCTGAGAACAGGATTCTGTGAAGACCTGAGTTTGGTCATTGTAAGGACTTCTTTCTCCAGCTATCTTCCATGCTTGCCTGGTACGCATTAAATGGCACACCTGTCTCGTCCTCCTAGAGTGTTTCTCAACCTTCCTAATGCTGTGACCCCATAATACAGTTCCTCATGTTGTGGTGAACCCCAACCATAACATTATTTTTGGTGCTACTTCATAACTGTAATTGTACTACTGTTATGAATCATCTTGTAAATAACCGGAATGCAGGATGTATTATCATTCACTGGACCAAATTTGGCACAAATACCCAATACTCCCATATCTGAATACTAGTGGGGTTGGGGGGCATTGATTTTGTCATTTGGGAGCTGTAGCTGCTGGGATTAATAGTTCACCTACAATCAAAGAGCACTCTGAACTCCACCAACAATGGAATTGAACCAAACTTGGCACACAGAACTCCCATGACCAACAGAAGGGTTTGGTGGACAGAACTCCCATGACCAACAGAAGGGTTTGGTGGAGACCTTCAGTTTGGGAATTGTAGTTCACCCACTTCCAGAGAGCACTGTGGACTCAAACAATGACGGATCTGGACCAAACTGGCACGGATACTCACTATGCCCAATTGTGAACACTGGCGGATTTTGGGGAAAATAGACCTTGACATTTAGGAGTTGTAGTTGCTGGGATTTATAGTTCACCTGCCATGAAAGAGCATTCAGAACTCCACCAATGACATAATTGGGCCAAACTTCCCACACAGAATCCCCATGACCAACACAAAATATGTGTTTTATACTGCGACCCCTCTGATTCCCCTCACAACCCTCCCAGGGGTCCCAAACCCCGATGGCATATCCATATACTACTACCCTCTTGTGGCTGCACCTGAGCACAACATGCATATCAACCTAGAGGCCAGGAGCGAATCCCTTCTATCTGTATACTTCCTTTTGATAGTTGCATACATACAGACCTATTTATCTCTTTTTGGAGCCCTATAAGGTTAATGGACATGCAAGCAGCAGTTGGTTGTCCATCTGTCAGGAGACCTTTGGTTGTCTCTTCCCTCACAACACAAGAGGGTTGGTCTGCATGGCCTTTGTGTGCCCCTTTCAACCCTAGGTTATTCGGTGCCCCAGAGATTCTTGCAGTAAGCAAGTCACTTACAAACGCAGCAGGTCTTGCAGATATTCTCTGAGTCTTTGGCAGTATCATGGCAATGTTCTGTGTTGGTCAGCTGGAAAATCCCATAATTCCTGTAGCCTCCTACATATGTAATGAGGCCTCCGCTATTCAGCTTACTGCCATGAGTAGCAAAACAGATCCCTGGAAGAAAGGAAGAAAGTTCATACCTTATGCCGAGGATGGAGCAATCTCTAAAAGCATCCTCTATGGGTGTTTTCCAACCACAACATCTTGCAGAGAGCACCCAAAAAGTGCAAAAACACTCTCCATCCAAGAAGAGAGCCAGGTATGCCCTGTGCAGTGAAATCATACTTTTGCTTCGTAGGCCGCAGCCTAAGAGTCAGTGAGCAGGCCTCCATGTTGGGAGGGTGCTCAGGATATCTGACATGTTGGGAAGGGCAGAGAGGCAAGGGGAGGAGCCAGCTAACTCCTCATTGGCTCAGATCCCTAGGGGAGGAGTTGAAGGAGTGTGTAAAAAGGCTGCACTTTCTGTCAGAGGGGGAAGAAGAATGATTTGACCTAGGAGAGAGAGGGTTTTGATCTGAAAGAGAGAAGAGGGATTTGGAACGCCTGTGGAACGCCCTTTCCATGGACATAAGATCAGCTCCGACGTTAATGGTGTTTCGAAAAAAGCCAAAAACCTGGCTGTTTGAACAGGCATTCAGATAAACAGTGCAATGAATATGATGAATATAGGAACGGAATTATAGACGAATTGGATCACGATTCTAGTTACGAGACGTTGTTGTGTTGTTATTGATGTGCCATTATTGTAAATTGTGCTTTCATGGTTTTTAAATCGTTTATTGCTATTTTGTTATGACTGTTTTTGCTATGTTGTGAACCGCGTTGAGTCGCCTATGAGCTGAGAAACTGCGGTATACAAGCAAAGTAAATAATAAATAAATAAATAAATAAATAAATTTGATCTGAAAGAGATAGGATTAGGATTTTCAGGAAGGGAGAAGAGAGTTTCTGAGTGAGTTAGACTGGGAAGGAATAATAGAGGGCAAGTGCTTCAGGGTACTTTGGCTTTGACAGTCAAAGAGAAGGCTTGTTGACTTGTATTTGGAGAGAATACAAGTGGGTTTATTTCCCTGTAGTGCAGAGTAGTCTAGAAGGAACCTAGTAACTCTCGCAGGCAGCCAGGGCGGCTGGTCTGAGAAACACACTGTTACTTGTTATAGAATAGTGTGAGGAAAGTAACTCACGTCAAAGAAAAGTTACTCTTTCTTAAGCAACCATTTATTTTATAAGTCTGTGCCTCAGAAACCAACTATGCATAGGTACTAGGCCTGGGTAACAACGGAAAAACTTGTTTCTAAAATCGATTTGTATTTGGGGGTTTTTTTTGTTTCGATATTTAAAATAATTACAAAATTTTCCTTTTAAAAAGTTCGATATTTACGAAATTTCGTAAATGGTAAAAAATTAACGAATCGATTTCCGAAACAATAACGAATAGCGACCGGGAAATACGCTAAAAAACCTCCAAAACCTTCTGAAGCTTCCCTCTCCGTCTGTTGTTGACTGTTGGTGTGATATTATAATTTTTTTCCACTAATTAAACCATAAAACTGGCCCAGACATGCGGAAATAATAACGAAACGACCTCAAAACAATAATGAAACGAATACAATATCGAAATACGAAGCACTTACAAAACGTTTTTGAAAATTCATTTTTTTTAATAATTGCTCCAGAATGGTTCGTTATCGTTTTGTAATTGAAAAAAATAACGAATTATTAACGAATTACAAATTAACGAAACGAAACCGCCCAGCCCTAATAGGTACCACTCAGTAATGAGTTGTCTGTTTCAAACATTTCAATAAACCTGTTCTCTAGTTTACTTTTAATCTGCCTCAGCCTTGTTTTGTCATATAAAGCCAGATACAATAAGCCTCTACATCTCTGCAGTCCAGTCACAAGAGAAAGGGAGCCAAAAAAGAGGAACCTGTTGCAATCCAGAGCAGGGAACGAGGCCCTAAGATAACTATCCACCACACTTGACTGTGAAAAACAATCCTTTTTTATTGAAGAAAAATGGTTACAAAATAAAGGAAAAATGCAAGTCAAAAGCCACAGCAAAATCAGCAAACATGAATTTAAATGGACAAAGCAAAACCAAAAGCCTCACTGTGAAATACTGGAACCTGTTAGCAATCCACTAACCGTACTTGATATCCTAGAAATCTTCCCAAACTATGGCCAGGGAACCGGGAGAACTGCCAAGTTCTTCATCAATTCTGAAACGATGCCTGAACTGAGACAATCAGCCCGGCGTATTGCAATTAAAACTCAAGAATTGGTTCCGTGAACCGCCCTTCTTCTTTGAAGCCAATGTTTTTAATTCTTGAATTCGGGAGGATCGACGCAAACTGAGTGATTTACTTCTGTCTTCCCAAATTTGGCCCCTTCTGTTGTCCTTACAGTTAACAGGTGCAGAAGGGAGGGAAAGTTCAAGGTCTCCCTCTGAAACATTCTCATGAACACTGGTACTTTCATTTTCCAAATCTACAGAAGTTCCTTCCTCACTAATTTCAGGAACATTGGCATTTTCCAAACCTACAGCAGTTTCTTCCTCACTAATTTCAGGAGCATTGGCATCAAAAGGTACATTTCCATTAGCATCAGTAAATATATTTTCATTAGCATCAGGAGGAACAAACAGAGAATCAGGTTCAAGTTCAAACTCAGGCTGAACCCCAACACAACCGGTGTATAAGGACTTTTTACCTCAGCTACAACTACTAGATAATTCCTCAAGCAGTGATTTGGGGTGGTGGCAGCATACCTACCATATACACACACCTTCCTCTCTCATCGCCTGTAACACCCTTGCATATTCCTGTCACAAAGGAGCAATAAGAGACCCTGATCTCTTAACCCCCTTTACATCCTGATTTAGTACATTTCTTTATTGGAGACCTTCTCAAAACCACTCTTTTGGCAGGGACATCATGCCTTTGCCCAGCCTTGTGCTAGAAGGAATAGAGGGATGCTTTCGGGTCTCTCCTTATCCTCTCTATGGTTGTGTTAGGCTGCATCTACACTGTAGAATTAAGGTTTGGGAGGAGGAGAGAGTAGAAGAGAGAACAAGCTGAAGATTAATCCTGACAAGACAGAAGTCCTCCTGGCCAATCGTAAACCGGATCGGGGTATAGGGTGGCAACCTGTGCTGGACGGGGTTGCACTCCCCCTGAAGTCACAGGTCCGCACTTTGGGGGTCCTCCTGGATTCTTCACTTACACTTGAGGCTCAAGCGTCGGCAGTGGCCGGGAGGGCCTTTGCACAATTAAGACTTGTGTGCCAACTGTGACCATACCTCGTAAGGGTGGTCTGGCCAGGGTGGTCCATGCCTTAGTCACCTCTAGACTGGATTACTGTAATGCACTTTTCGTGGGGTTGCCCTTGAAAACGGCTCGGAAATTCCAGATGGTCCAACGAGCGGTGGCCAGGTTGTTAACTGGTGCTCCTTAGAGGGAGTGGTCAACCCTCCTGTTCAAGGAGCCCCACTGGTTGCCATTCATTTTCCGGACCAAGTTCAAGGTGCAGGTGCTTACCTACAAAGTAGGGCTGGGCAATTCGTTTCGTTAATTCGTAATTCGTTAAAAAAATCGTTAATTTTTGAATTACGAAACGATTACAAAACTTATTTTTAAACCTGGAAGTGTTTTTAAATATCGAAACGGCAGGCGCCAAAAAATTTTGTATTTCCGTCCATTTCGGAAATACGTAAGATGGCCGCCTGGCTTGCTGGGAGCTCTCCTCTCTCGGCGCCGGCTGAGCAAGCGAGCGAGAGGGCGAGTGAGAGGGCGAGCGGCGAGCGAGAGGGCGAGCGAGAGGGCGAGCGAGAGGGCGAGTGAGAGGGCGAGCGGCGAGCGAGAGGGCGAGCGGCGAGCGAGAGGGTGAGCGAGAGGGCGAGCGGCGAGCGAACGGCGAGCGAGAGGGCCCGCCAGAGTGAGTGCCTGCCTTCCCTCAATAATAATTTCTCCTCCCTATTCTACTAAATTAATAATTAAATTTAAAAAATATTTTTAAAATATTGAAAAAAAAAGGCCGCCATCTTTACAAAATGTTTTGTAAATATTTACGAAATTTCGTAAATACCGAACTTTTTTTGGGAAAATTTTGTAATTATTTTAAATATCGAAACAAAAAAACACCCCAATAACAAATCGATTTTAGAAACAAATTTTTGCGTTGTTACCCAGGCCTACTACAAAGCCCTGAATGGTTTGGGACCCGCCTACCTGCGTGACCGCATCACTGTGTATGAACCCACACGATCTCTTCAATTTATTTATTTCTTTATTTACTTCATTTGTATACCGCTCCTCTCAGCCCTTAGGCGACTCGGAGCGGTTAATAACAATTCAACAGTATACATTGTACAGACAATAGGCCTTTAAAACAATAGCATCACAAATCAATAAACATAACATCAATACAAAATTCAATCATCTGGAGAGGCCCTGCTTGCGATCCCGCCTCCATCACAAGCGCGACTGGTGGGGACGAGGGACAGAGCCTTCTCGGTGGTGGTCCCTCCACTCTGGAACTCACTCCCTAGGGACATCAGACATGCCCCAATGCTGGCAGTCTTTAGGAGAAGCCTGAAAATGTGGTTATTCCAGTGTGCCTTCCCAGAATAAGGAAACTCCCAGCAATATGTCCCTAATGCATTTTTTAATGATCTAGGATTGTTTACATGTGCTATCCCTGTTGTGATAGAGTCTGCTGGCAGTGATAGTAACACTAGTTATATTAGGAGAGGAAGGAAAACTACTCGCGAGCAAGACTATGAAGAAGAGCAACAGAGGAAAAGAATCCGGGAGATACTTAGTGAGCCAACAGATGAGGATTCTTTTGAAGGTTTTGATGCAAATGATATGGATGATGGGATATCAGACTGGGTCTGATGGGTTGGATTGGACAAGGGTTCAAGAGAGGCGTCCTGGGATTTCCTCCATTTGCACTCTAGCCTCCTTCTCGTACGTTTCATCACAGGAGATGGTGTGTCTCAATGCAACGAGATGGGACGTTTGGGAGCAATCGTGTCTATCACTCTGGACATCTTGCTATTATAGCGGTCAACCAGGGTGTCGACAGGATCGCCAGGCTCCAAGACAGGAAGAGCCCCAAGATTCCTCAGAAAACCATCCGGATCCATCAGTCTCCTGGGGCGGACCATCTTAGTTGGTCCTCCACCCCTGAGAAGGTTAGGGGTCACAGCAAGTCTAAAACTGATCAGATGATGGTCAGACCATGAGAATGGAAGGATATTTTGTTCTTCCACTCTGACCATTCCGCTGTCCGCAACAAAAACTAGGTCGTGTGTGTCCAGCCTGATGGGTGGGTCCAGATATGACTTGTGATAGCCTCATGGTCATCATGGTGACCATGAAGTCCCGAGCTGCTCCTGTTAACGAGGTCTCTGCATGGATGTTAAAGTCCCCCAGCACAATCAAGTGCTGGAAGACCAGGGCCGAATTGGAGACCACATCTGCTAGCTCAGGCAGGGAAAGCACTGAGTCGCGGGGTGGACGGTACACCAGCAGAATCCCCAAGCTATCACGGTTCCCCACCCTCAGGTGAACGCACTCAAACTCAGAAGATTGCGGAACAGTGCATCTGACCACGGTGATGGACTGCCGAAAGACTACTGCGACCCCCTCCTCCCTGCCCCCCAGACCTAGCCTGCTGGTGCACCTCAAAGCCATGGGATCATGGGAGTTGTAGTTTGGTGAGTCTCCCGCACGCTTTGGAAGAGAGGGCTAAGGATCACGCCAAGTGGGATTGAACTGCATTAACTCTACAGTATAGATGCACCTTTGGAGGGAGCAAGAGGTACACCAACGTTAACATTTAAGGGAAGAAGGGGCGAATTCTGTAGTCAGGTTTCAAGGAAGGAACCCAACTTAGAAAAAAGGCACTCACAGTCAGCCAAAGAGACGCCCCCCAATCCATCCACCTTGGCTTTATACAGCATGTGGGCCAAATGGCAGGGCGAGACAAATCTGCTTTCGTTCCCTCCAAGGAGGAGAAAGAGAACTGCCAAAGGGAAAAGCTTCATTGCTCCAGCCGCTTTCCTTTGCCAGAGATCTGCTTTTATCTCCAGGCAGCCTCATGTGGGAGGACCACACTGGGAAATGGGCCAATTCCCAAAGCAAGAAGACAGCAAGAGAGAGATAGAGATCACGGGAGCTGAGTATGTGGAAGAGTTCGAGACCTGGAGCTGGAAGGCACTCCAAAGGCCATCCGGTCCTACCCCCCCCCCCCCCCCCCGTTCCATGAAGTTGGACACTGATGGGAATCAGAACTGTGAGGCTCAAAATAACCGTCACTGGAGGTGGTTCCACAAAAATATAGCAGAGTGCCAGAAGCACATTTCAGAACCAGGAGAAATTAACATGTAATGGGCCAGGATTCGTTTCCATTCAACAGGATGGCACAGGAGTTCCAAAACTATGTGTTCATCGAAGTCAAAAGAAATCCATTCTGGATAGAAAAAGGTCTTGGAGATAACAAGCTTTCTAAGCTATCTTCTAAGAAAGGTAAAAGGAGAAAAATACCACAATAGTATCCATGCAGCTACATCTTGCCTGGAGAAAGGCAAGCTGCGTCCTCACTCAATGGAAGACAAAGGCAGGAAGAGAAGGGGCCAAAATGGAGAATGACCACGTGGTGTGGCACAACTACTTAGTAGCCAGGTGCATTAAGTCACTACTGACCAAGAGGTCATTAGTTCGAAGACAGCCCAGGTCAGAGTGAGCTCCCAACCATTAATAGTCTAGCTTGCTGTTGAGCTTTAGTTACTTACTTTACTTAGGCGATCCCTCGTTGACCAAGGAAGTATTAAAAAAAAACTCACAGTGTGGTGTGTGGTGGATTTCTGGTGGGCTGCTGCTGGAGTTCTGTTTCCACAGTGTGGAGTACCAGGAGGAGATGCTGATGGTGAAATAGCTATTTACTTCAGGTTGTTTTGATTTCCCATTTGCTGCTTAGAAGATGCTTTGTTTTATGTTTATTACAAAGACTGTGTAAATACGTAGCACTGCTGATTTTTGCAGATTTCTTTCATCTCTGCAAAGTTAAGAGAGTAAAGATTTTCTGTTTACCTTGACTATTGGTCTGAGACTATTTTGCATCTGGGTTTTTGGGTGTTAGGACGCTGGGATAAAACACGCGCTGCGTAACAACTTCATGGTGTTCTGTTGCAGCCTTGGTTTCAGGTAACCACCGCCCAGCCAGGAGTGTTTCTTCCATAGAGACAAGTGCATGGCTGTATACCATTTTTGTGTCAAAGCCATCAAGAATACTTTATGAATGCACCTGCCCTTAACTACCGTCTTCTCCTCCATTTCCAGGTTTTCATCCTCTGCCCACCTTTAAAAGAAAGATTAACCAGAGCAGTTGATGTTCTGGTTATCTCCCAAACGATTCACTCTGTGTGATCTGTGGAGGCTCAAGCAGAGCGTGTCCTCAAATTAGAAGATCTGGATCTGGATTTGGGGACCCAATGTGTGATTCCCTCTTCCACTTGCCTCCTCTTGACATCTCAGGGGGCGTCTTTACCACGGGCTTATCGCATTTTGATGCCAATTGAACTGCCATGGTTCTATGCAGTGAGATCCCTATGAGGAGCAACTGAAAGAGCTCGGCATGTTTAGCCTGAAGAAAAGACGGCTGAGAGGAGACATGATGAGGGCCATGTGAGAGGAAGTCAAGGAGGAGGAGGAAGCAAGCTTGTTTCATGCTGCCCTGGAGACCAGGACGCAGAACAATGGCTTCAAACTACAAGAAAGGAGATTTGTTATGAACTCAAAGGTTCCTGTCCTTTTTGCAGAGTGTTCAAGGAATAATAAGGTAGTTTAGATCAATGAGACACTTTGGAGACCAAATTTGGTTTTGACACTATTCATGGAACATGTATTGAAATACAATCATCACAGAATCATATCAGAATCACATCAAGGAGAGCTCTCATGCACGCACACGTTCACACATACTCACGCACACCCAAGCTTCCTCCGGTGAAGATGATCAGTCTTTTCCGAGAAGGTGTGGACGCTCCATTGCTGCAGATCAGGAAGCGTACATGCTGTCAGGGGTCCCCTGCATTTATAGGCCAAAATCCATTTTTCTTCTTTTCAGTAGTCAGGTTGTTCTGTTCTCTTTCAAGTCCTCTCAAATCTTTGTTCTCTTCCAAAGTTCAAGACATTTGCATTCCAGGCCTCGTGGCTTATGGGGTACCTCCTGCATGCATCCTGTACTCCTTACATGCTCGGCCGCACACCTTATTGTCCAATTGTCATTCAGTTATGCCTTGCTGCATCCTCGCTTCGACTGCCAAGGCCGTCCCACATAATGCTTTGCGAGAACTCCATGTTGTTTTCTTCAGGCCTGTTTCTTCTGCCCTTCTATGTGGTCCCAATCTTCAAGAAGGGAAAAAAGGAAGACCCAAACAACTACCGTCCGGTCAGCCTCACGTCGATACCAGGCAAGATTCTGGAAAAGATTGTTAAGGAAGCGGTCTGAAAACACTTAGAAACAAATGCGGTCATCGCTAATAGTCAAAATGGATTTATCAAAAACAAGTCATGCCAGACTAATCTGATCTCTTTTTTCGATAGAGTTACAAGCTGGGTAGATGTGGGGAATGCCGTGGATGGAGCGTGTCTGGATTTCAGACATGCTCCCCCCTTCGACAAGGCCCCCCACAACCTTCTGACAAGGAAACTAGTCCAATGTGGGCTAGGCAAAACTACGGTGAGGTGGATCTGTAATTGGTTAAATGGACGAACTCAGAGGGTGCTCACCAATGCTTCCTCTTCATCCTGGAAAGAAGTGACGAGTGGAGTGCCTCAAGCAGGGTTCCGTCCTGGGCCCGGTCCTGTTCAACATCTTTATTAACGACTTAGATGAAGGGTTTGAAGGCAGGATCATCAAGTTTGCAGACGACACCAAATTGGGAGGGAGAGCCAAGACTCCAGAGGACAGGAGCAGGATTCAAAACGATCTTGACAGATTAGAGAGATGATGGGCCAAAACTAACAAAATGAAGTTTAACAGTGACAAATGCAAGAGATTCCACTTTGGCAGGAAAAACGAAATGCAAAGATATAGAATGGGGGACGCCTGGCTCGAGAGCAGTACGTGTGAAAAAGATCTTGGAGTCCACGTGGACAACAAGTTAAACATGAGCCAGGAATGTGATGTAGCGGCAAAAAAACCCAATGGGATTTTTGCCTGCATCAAGAGGAGCCTAGTGTCTAGGTCCAGGGAAGTCATGCTCCCCATTCTCTATTCTGCTTTGGTTAGACCACGTTATCTGGAATATTGTGTCTAATTCTGGGCACCACAATTCAAGAGAGATATTGACAAGCTGGGATGTGTCCAGAGGAGGGCGACTAAAATGATCAAGGGTCTGGAGAACAAGCCCTATGAGGAGCGGCTTAAGGAGCTGGGCATGTTTAGCCTGAAGAAGAGAAGGCTGAGAGGAGATATGATAGCCATGTATAAATATGTGAGAAGAAGTCACAGGGAGGAAGAGGGAGCAAGCTTGTTTTCTGCTTCCTTGGAGACTAGGACGCAAGGGAACAATGGCTTCAAACTACAAGAGAGAAGATTCCATCTGAACATGAGGAAGAACTTCCTGACTGTGAGAGCCGTTCAGCAGTGGAACTCTCTGCCCTGGAGTATGGTGGAGGCTCCTTCTTTGGAAGCTTTTAAGCAGGGGCTGGATGGCCATCTGTCAGGGGTGATTTGAATGCAATATTCCTGCTTCTTGGCAGAATGGGGTTGGACTGGATGGCCCATGAGGTCTCTTCCAACTCTTTGATTCTATGATTCCAATAGAAGGACTTTTCAAATACCCCCCCTCATCGGTCGGGCTCTGTTCCCCCCCCCCCCCCGCTCCTGGCTCCCCCCTGCTTTGCTTGGCTTCACCCTCCCCACCAGAGGTGGCCCTAGATAATTTTCAATGGTAAGCAAACAGTATTTTGGCGCCCCCCCCCCAAGCAATTATTGATAAATATTTTCTGTTTGTCGTGGGAGTTCTGTGTGTCATATTTGGTTCAATTCCATCATTGGAATTCCATCAGCGGCCTTCGATACCGTCAACCACGGTATCCTTCTGGGACGCCTCGCGGGGATGGGTCTTGGAGGTACTGTTTTGCAGTGGCTCCGGTCATTCCTGGAGGGTCAGTCTCAGAAGGTGTTGTTGGGGGACACCTGTTCAACCCCACAACCATTGTCTTGTGGGGTTCCTCAGGGCTCAATATTGTCTCCCATGTTGTTTAACATCTACATGAAGCCGCTGGGGGAGATCATCCGGAGTTTCGGGGTACGGTGTCATCTGTACGCGGATGATGTCCAACTCTGTCACTCCTTTCCACCTGCTACTAAGGAGGCTGTCCAGGTCCTGAACCGGTGCTTGGCCGCTGTGACGGTCTGGATGAGGGCGAACAAATTGAAACTGAATCCAGACAAGACAGAGGTACTCCTGGTCAGTCGCAAGGCCGAACAGGGCATAGGGTTACAGCCTGTGTTGGACGAGGTCACACTCCCCCTGAAGACGCAGGTTCGCAGCTTGGGTGTGACCCTGGACTCATCGCTGAGCCTGGAACCCCAGGTTTCGGCGGTGACCAGGGGAGCATTTGCACAGCTAAAGCTTGTGTGCCAGCTGCGCCCGTACCTTGGGAAGTCTGACTTGGCCACGGTAGTCCACGCTCTGGTTACATCCCGTTTAGACTACTGCAACGCTCTCTACGTGGGGTTGCCTTTGAAGACAGCTCGGAAGCTCAACTAGTCCAACGCTCGGCAGCCATGATACTAACAGGAGCGGAGCGCAGGGAGCATACAACCCCCCTGTTGCGCCAACTCCACTGGCTACCTATCTGCTACCGGGCTGAATTCAAAGTGCTGGCGTTGGCCTTTAAAGCCCTAAATGGTTCGGGCCCAAGCTACCTATCCGACCGCATCTCTGCCTATGAACCCACCAGGACTTTGAGATCTTCCGGGGAGACCCTGCTCTCGATCCCGCCTGCTTCTCAAGCTCGGCTGGCGGGGACGAGAGATAGGGCCTTGTCGGTGGTGGCTCCTCGGCTGTGGAACGCCCTTCCTACGGACATTAGGCTAGCACCATCTCTAATGGTATTCCACAAAAAGGTGAAGACCTGGCTGTTTGAGCAGGCGTTCGAATAATTAGTGCAATGATTGGTTAATGAACACTGGAATGGAACAATGGATGACGAATCTGGAACATGTTTTTGATGACGAGACGACAGTGAATGGGTATTGTAGTAACTGTTTATTAATTGTGTAATGTGTTAGGTTGTTAACTGTTTCTATACTGTAGCACTGAATTTTTGCTGTCCGTATTTGTTGTGAACCGCTGTGAGTCGCCTTCGGGCTGAGAACAGTGGTATATAAGTAAGGTAAATAAATAAATAAATAATTGGTGGAGTTCAGAATGCTCTTTGATTGTAGGTGAACTATACATCCCAGTAACTACACTTGCCGCATTTGCTCCCTTGCCTGGCCCGCTTTGGGTCCGGAGGTGTGCCTGAAGACCCCAGCATGTGCACCAAAAGTCACCTCTTCTCCTGACTTTCTCCTCAGCCCTTGGGACCAAGAGAGAGAGAGAGAGAGGTGGAGATGCCCATCTTTCCTGAAGGTAGGCGCAAAAACAAAGGAGGGGGCGGAGGTGGGAGATACCTCCAGCCGGAGGGGCTCTCTCTCTCTCTCTCTCTCTCTCTCTCTTGGTCCCAATGGCTGAAGAAAAAGTCAGGAGAAGAGGTGACTTTTGGTGCGCACGCTGGGGTCTTCACACACGGCTCCGGACCTGAAGCGGGCCAGACGCGGCGGCTCCGCCCCTTGGCCCACCTGCGGATTGGGGAGAGGAGAGGAGGTGGGTGGAGCGCTGGGGGATCAGGAAAGGGAGCGGGTCATGGGGAAGGGATGGAATGCGGAGAACGATTGAGCACCGGCTCTGCTCGTGCACCCGATGGCCGGGTGGAGCAGGAACGAGAGGGGCTAGGTGAGGCTCAAGGGCCCGGCGCCTTTGGGAAGAGGATCGCTCGGCAGCAAGACAAGAAAGCCGAGGCTCCCCGTGGACTGCTAGGGCTGTTGTGAGCTGAGGGGCGCTCCACAAGTGGCAGTCGAGGGGCATTTACAGAGGCGCCTCTGCGCCCCTGGCAAAAAAAGTGTTCTGCGACCGCTCACTTCGTGTAATGGACAAGCCGCCCCTGCTCCCCACCAAGTGGCAACGGAAATGGCTGTGACGGGCTCTGAGCCTGGGATCCGCTGCAACTGCTGCCTGTGCTTCTGCCTCCTCCTCCTCCTCTTCTTCTTCCTCTGTGTGGGTCCCCCTTCAGACTCTCTCCTGCCTCAGAAGTTTGGTGGGGGGCTGGAAGCCTTGGAAGTGCCCACCTTTGCAAAGGCAACGGGAAGAGCCAAGAGGAGGGGAGATAGGAGGTTGGCTCTCTCTCTCTCTCTCTCTCTACCCCCTGGGCTGTGCAAGGTGCGCTCTTCCCTCTTTCCCATGCTTCCTTCTTTCTTTCCTCCTTTCTTCCTTTCTCCCTTTCCTTCGTCGCCACAGCAGGCAAGGAGGAAGGTGAAGAGGAAGGGGTCATGCTGCAATGAGGGAGGAAGCTCCCTGCTGCGGTGAGGGAGAGAGCTTGGTGCTATTCGCTGTGCCAGTTCTGTTTGTATGGCCGTGTGTATGCATGCGCTTGGCTCTCAATAACAACCGCTCTTCCCTTGTGTGGATTTTTGGGGTTTCTGCTCTTTCTTTGGGGGGTGGGTTTTGAGTGGAGGACATAAATTGGGTTGTTAGGTGTATCGTGTCCAAATCTGGTGTCAATTCCCCCAGTGGTTTTTGAGTTCTGTGAATATCACAAACGAACATGACATTTTTATTTATATAGATTGTTGTTGTTGTTGTTATTATTATTATTATTATTATTATCATCCAAGGATGCCGAATCAAGACAGATGTGGAGTAATTGGAAGGAGTGAGGGGGCGTGAAGGAAGAGACCTAAGAGGGGCAGTGGAAGAAGAACAGGGAGCTCTGTTAGATTTGATATGGCGGTGTGGATGGGGCCTAGGAGTCCGTCATGACTGTTGACCATGGAATCACACTGCTGGACCCAGAGACTTCCAGAGAGAGGACGTTTATATACTGAATCTGCAGATAATCTGATCCATAAATGTCAAATCCAACTGAACAAGGGAAAGGGAACATTTCCACAATTTTAGATCATGGCTCCTTGATATCGAGCCCACAATCCTTGATGTAGTGATGAAGATTTCGTCCTGCACAGTTGTCTCTCCAAGCAAACCTGAAAGAAGAAGGCAAATGTCATTTTTCTGGTGACTATTGGGGGATTGGGTCACCCACACTGGAGAACGAACGCAATTTGGCCACACCTCCACTGCCATGGCTCAATGCTATGCAGTCCTGGGCATTGTAGTTTGGGAGGGACGGCTTTGGCAGGGAATGCTGAGGGTCTTGTAAAACTACAGTGTTGTGACTGAGATGTTCTTTGATGATGAGGATGATGGGATTCAGATCCCTGGCTCTTTTTCTGTGCCTCAGATCTCTGGGCCTGTGGCTCCCACAGACAGCACAGACAGTGCAGAGTCAACATCAACACAGCGGTTCCCAAGAGAAAGGAATTTTAACAAAGGAGATAGCGAACAGGTGGGGAGGCATTCACCTCCTTCCCACACTGATACTGAAAGTACTGAAAGCCTTGACAGTGACCTGACCCGGCAAGCTCATCTTGATCTCCGGGTCAGGTGGAGTTCTCGCCTGGCCGGCAGACAAGAGGCCAGCTCGGTGAAAGGTCATCGCAATGATTTCATGTAATGTTTTCATGATAGAAAGTTATGTAGGCTTCTTGCAAACCAAGGGAAAGTGTCAGTTCAATGTAGCTTATTAGCCTGAAAGCTTCATGGAATAATCTTAGCCTGGAAAGCAGTATGCTTAGGGTTTCTTGCATTGTGATACATGGGGCAATTGTTTCATTGCTTGTACCTGTGACTCTGGTTTGAACTTTGCCTATAGGATTGTGTCTCCTGCTTTTACCTGAAGATCTTTGGAACTATATTCTGCATTTAACCTTAATCTTTGGACCTTTGCAATGCTTGTTCTTTATTCTGACTTGGATTTTTTCCTCAATAAACTATAAAACTACAGCTCTTGTGTGGTGGTGTTTGGAAGCAAGGTGAAGCTTACTCTGAGTTGCAACATCCAGCTCCCATTCTTCAGAGAGAAGGTCCCTTAGTATTGACTTTACAAAAGATCCCAACAAAAAACCCGGATTCCAATTCCAAATCGGTAGACTCACCAAGTGTTCAGCCCTCCATAGACGATGATGTGTCTCTTAAGACATTCAATATCATCTGATAGGTCTTCGTTTAGGAAATCTGTCAATATATATATACATATTAGCATGTGTAAGCGGCGTTGCCCAGGCATGCATTTTCTGAGAACAGGTTTCTGTGAAGACCTGGGTTTCGTCATTGTAAGGACTTCTTTCTCCAGCTATCTTCCATGCTTGCCTGGTACGCATTAAATGGCACCAGTCTCGTCCTCCTAGAGTGTTTCTCAACCTTCCTAATGCCGTGACCCCTTAATACTGTTCCTCATGTTGTGGTGACCCCCAACCATAACATTATTTTTGGTGCTACTTCATAACTGTAATTGTACTACTGTTATGAATGACCTTGTAAATAACCGAAATGAAGGATGTATTATCATTCACTGGACCAAATTTGGCACAAATACCCAATACTCCCATATGTGAATACTGGTGGGGTTGGGGGCATTGATTTTGTCATTTGGGAGCTGTAGTTGCTGGGATTAATAGTTCACCTACAATCAAAGAGCACTCTGAACTCCACCAACAATGAAATTGAACCAAACTTGGCACACAGTACTCCCATGACCAACAGAAGGGTTTGGCGGACATTGACCTTCAGTTTCGGAGTTGTTGTTCACCTGTGGCAGTCATTAGGAAGAAAAATAATTAGAAAATGAAATTAATGAGCAGTAAGGCTTACCTGTCCGTTCTTGAGGCTGGGAAGCAGAGAATTCTGGTGGAAGGGAAACTAACAGATGGAACAAGACTGGGAAGGCAGGAGAAGCCATATCTTAAGTAAACAAATAGAAGGACGCCTGTGTGCTAAATGCGGAAGGTCAGAGAATTGGCTCTAAAAGTAAATCGATAATTATTGATCCAAAAACTAGAACATCTGAAGATATGGTACAACAGCGCCATCTATCCTCCGTCTGATGTAAATAGCAGGTAATTCAGTCCTATGATATTCTAATAAGAATATTGTGAAAGTAATTACAGAAGAATTAATAAGGGAAATGCTTGCTTTGAATAAGTTAAAGATACATCTATGAAGATATATATATGAAGACATATGTGAAGAGATATATGAAGTTATGATTCATTTTAAGGTTACGTAATTCATCTAGGAACGTGGTCAGCTGATGAAAGGGGAGCAGTGGAAATTATAGTATCTTGCCAACAAGTGTTATTGGCCGCGATTCCTCGAGGACAACAGTAACTGGTAGGGGAATGAAGATAAGCTATTGCAATATGATGTGGAAGTGAAGGAGGATTAAGCATTAAAGAAAGAAGTACAGATTTTGGAAATGTTAATTAATTGTATAACTACATTGGCCTGTTACAGTATCCCCCTGTTTTACCAGAGGATTTGAAGAGATTGAAAGATCCTGGGGAGTGTGACACCTGAGACAGGAGTGGAAAGGGTCTGCTACTTGACGAATTCCCACTGTTACAAGGAAGTGCCAAATCGTGGATGAACTAAGCCTGCTTCAAAAAGAAGACTATACAGCAGAGGGCCCTGACTTACAGCAAATAAACTTAAGAGTTGGATGACTGAATAAAGAACTAATTAAACCATACATAAATAAAATAAAAAGACATATTTCAAAGACTTAAACCAAAAGAGAATAAAATTGCCCTGAATAGGAGAGAGATCTAGCTTTTGGAAGCTGCAAGCAAGAAAGAAGAAAGAAGATTGAATGGACTTTTGGGGTGAAGAGGGTGTGATTGTGGGACTCCTTATTGCATTGGGATTGGTTTGGTTGGGTTACAATTATAAACATGTCTTTTGGGGGAAAGCCTATACATTTCGGCATGTGGTATACATATTACCTGATTATGTTGAGTATGCTTGTCCCGAAGATAGTGCAGGGAGGATGGGAGCAGAACATATTCCACCAGATGATTCGGGATATAGCGAATGAGACAGAAGTTACTGAATGTTGGATTTGTAGTCATGGGCCTACTTCCCAGCATGAGGGATGGCCACTAATGGTAGGAACATTATTAAGTCAAAAAGGATGGAGCACTTTACGGCCTCAAAATTATGAGATGACTGAAACTTTATTTGATCCAGGACAAGCTATAGTGACACATGAAGGGACTTCACCGGAGGCCCCAGCATGCATTACTTGGGAAAAAGATGAGAGGTGGACACAAGATCAGGGAAACCCTCTCCACACACACCAAATAGAACTTGGTCATTATCCCAATTGCAATCTCCTTCTCCATGTATTCAAAACAGAGGCTTCTGAAGACATTAGCCTCCTAGCCCGTTTGGAACACTCAAAAAGGGTAAAAAGGTTTGATGGAGTTATTTCACCGGGATTGGGTACTCACATTAAACAGGCCCAGGCAAAAGTGGCCAGCAGGAGTCGTGACTCACCAAAGGATCCTATCAAGGAGTTGCCTCAGGGCCAGGGGGAACCACCCAATGAAAGACCACAGCAGAGTCGAGGAGAATCAAATCCTGCAAAAGTGGTAAAAGAGGTGGAAGCCCATCAGAAAGTGCCTAAATCTTTGGTGGCCAAAGGAGGGTTATCTCCAGGGTTGTACTGGATCTGTGGCCAGTGGGCAGGAAAGATTTTGCCGCCTTTTTGGGAGGGTACGTGCACCATAGGTACCCTAATGCTAGCAGATGTGACAATATACACAGAACAACAATCCCAAATGATTTGGAGAAGGGAGCGTGAAGAACAACGTTTAAAAAGAGCTTATGATGAAACATTTGGATATGACCCATACCGAACTTATTTAAATGAAGGAGAAAGGCTGGGAGCCATCTTGTTCCCTGCTGTGGGCGTAGCTCTAAATATAAGACAGATTCGGAGACTCTCAGCTCAAGTGGAGAAGCTGGCAAACCAAACTGTGGCTGGAATAAGAGCTCTGCAGACGGAAGTTGATTCCTTGGCAGGGGTCCTGATGCAACACAAACTTGCTTTGGACTACCTATTGTCTGTAGAAGGAGGACTATGTTCTTTTCTTAATACCACATGTTGCCACTATATCAACAAGTCAGGAGAGGTCGAATCTGATATAAATAAGATACAGGAAGTAGTATCTACCATCAGAACTGGATACGCCCCAAAGGGAGAGAGTGTTTTTAGTTGGTTAACTTCTTGGCTGCCGAATTTACAATGGTTAAAAGACCTTATCGTCATAGGATTTGTTATTTTGATAATTGGTATTCTAATCATGTTCCTACTACCTTGTGTGATTACTTGCTTAAGAAATATGATTGAAGGAATTGTCACTGCTGCAAATGTCCGACATGGAAAACAATTGAAACAAATTATGACTATGGAGATAGAAGAGATGCAGCAGTTATCCAGGGAAGACAAGGTGATATAATCACACTTAGGGTGTGACTCCGAAAAGTGAAAGTTTTCTTCGTCACAAGATTTTGTGGGATATGTGGCAGTCATTAGGAAGAAAAATAATTAGAAAATGAAATTAATGAGCAGTAAGGCTTACCTGTCCGTTCTTGAGGCTGGGAAGCAGAGAATTCTGGTGGAAGGGAAACTAACAGATGGAACAAGACTGGGAAGGCAGGAGAAGCCATATGTTAAGTAAACAAATAGAAGGACGCCTGTGTGCTGAATGCGGAAGGTCAGAGAATTGGCTCTAAAAGTAAATCGATAATTATTGATCCAAAAACTAGAACATCTGAAGATATGGTACAACAGCGCCATCTATCCTCCGTCTGATGTAAATAGCAGGTAATTCAGTCCTATGATATTCTAATAAGAATATTGTGAAAGTAATTACAGAAGAATTAATAAGGGAAATGCTTGCTTTGAATAAGTTAAAGATACATCTATGAAGATATATATATGAAGACATATGTGAAGAGATATATGAAGTTATGATTCATTTTAAGGTTACGTAATTCATCTAGGAACATGGTCAGCTGATGAAAGGGGAGCAGTGGAAATTATAGTATCTTGCCAACAAGTGTTCTTGGCTGCGATTCCTCGAGGACAAACTGATATTGATTAGATTGTGTAAATGTCAAGAGAGTTATGCGCATGTGCAAACTAGGTAATTCTGCCTATAAATACTGGATACTTTTGGGGCAGTGCTCTGTGCCACATCAGCCATTTTGGGAAGCTGGAACACCCTTACCCGGGTAAGATTAAAATTCTGTGAACTTGCAAAAGCTGTCTCTGTCTCTTCCTTCTTCACTGATCTCTTGGAATCCTGGAAATCGGGGACACACCCGCAACACACCCACTTCCAAAGAGCATTGTAGACTCAAACAATGACTGATCTGGACCAAACTTGGCACGGATACTCACTATGCCCAATTGTGAACACTGGCGGATTTTGGGGAAAATAGACCTTGACATTTAGGAGTTGTACTTGCTGGGATTTATAGTTCACCTACAATCAAAGAGCCTTCTCAACCCCACCAATGACATAATTGGGCCAAATTTCCCACACAGAACCCCCATGACCAACAGAAGAGACTGTGTTTTATTCTGCGACCCCTCTGACACCCCCTCACAACCCCCCCCCTGGGGTCCCAAACCCCGATGGCATATCCATATACTATCTTCTTGTGGTTGCACCTGAGCACAACATGCATATCTACCTAGAGGCCAGGAGCGAATCCCTTCTATCTATATCAGGCATCCTCAAACTGTGGCCCTCCAGCTGTTTCAGCCTCCAACTCCCAGAATTCCTGGCCACTGAACAAGCTGGCAAAGGCTTCTGGGAGTTGGAGGCCAAAACAGCTGGAGGGCCACAGTTTGAGGATGCCTGATCTATATACTTCCTTTTTGTGGTTGCATACATACAGATCTATTTATTTGGTTTTGGAGCCCTATAAGGTTGATGGCTCCAGCAAAGGATCACTGCCTTGTTGTGGCGCTGGAGCTTGAGCACCTCAATGATGTCATGAGTGAAACCGTGAAGGGCCACCCAAGACGGGACGGTCGTGGCAGAGAGGTCAGACCAAGCGTGATCCCTGGGGAAGGCAACGGCAAACCACTCCAGTATCCTTGCCAAGAAAACTAAATGGACCAGTACAACCAGAGATATGTCGGTATGCCATTGGAAGATGGGACTCCCAGGTCGGAAGATGGCCAAAATGCTACCGGGGAGGAGCAGAGGATAAGTTCAACTAGCCCCAGATGTGATGACGCAGCTAGCTCAAAGCCGAAAGGAAGGCTAGCGGCCGACGGTACTGGAGGTGAACGACGAATCCAATGCTCTAAAGATCAACACACCATAGGAACCTGGAATGTAAGATCTATGAGCCCGGGCAAATTGGATGTTGTTATTGGTGAGATGTCAAGACTAAAGATAGACATTCTGGGGGTCAGCGAACTGAAATGGACTGGAATGGGCCACTTCACATCAGATGACCCCCAGATCTACTACTGCGGACAAGAGGAACATCGAAGAAATGGAGTAGCCTTCATAATTAATAAGAAATTCGCTAAAGCGGTGCTTGGATACAACCCAAAAAATGACAGAATGATCTCAATTCGAGTGCAAGGAAAGCCTTTCAACATCACAGTGATCCAAATCTACGGCCCAACCACAGCTGCTGAAGAAGCAGAAGTAGATCAGTTCTATGAGGATCTGCAGGACCTACTGGATAATACACCAAAAAGAGACATTATTTTCATTACAGGAGACTGGAATGCCAAGGTGGGAAGTCAAGTGACAACTGGGATCACAGGCAAGCATGGTCTGGGAGAACAAAATGAAGCGGGACGCAGGCTGATAGAATTTTGCCAGGAAAACTCGCTGTGTATAACGAATACTCTCTTCCAACAACCTAAAAGACGGCTTTACACATGGACCTCACCAGATGGTCAGCACCGAAATCAGATTGACTACATCCTTTGCAGCCAAAGGTGGCGGACATCCATCCAGTCGGTGAAAACAAGACCTGGGGCTGACTGTAGCTCAGATCACGAACTTCTTATTGCTCAATCTATACATATAATAAAGGTGAAAGTTTGTATGTGGCGGACAAAAGTGTGGCGGTGCGACGGGAGGAGTATGTGCCAGCGTTTTGATTGGCCAACCTGAAAGTTCCAACATTAGGATTGGCTGCCGCAGTGGTGCTATTTGCATATGGTCTCTGATTGGCCAGCTTCAATAGGAGCCCCTGGTGGAGAAAAGAGTTCATGGCAGAAACGGGGACATGAGAAGGAAATTTGCATATGGTCTCTGATTGGTCAGCCTCAATTCCAAGATTCCGAGATGACAAAGAGAGGAAAGGAAAAGGCTAGGGGCTGAGTCAGACAATTACCAATACAGACTACACTTGGCACACAGAGCCTGCAAGACCCACTCGACATCCTACTGCAGTTTGGAGGAGGATGAACCATGGATGATGGGACTTGCAGTGCCATCACTCACATTCTGAGACCGCTGTTAACCTCATCCAATGACTGATCAGGACCAAACTTGGCATATAGACCTCTCATGATCCACTTTACGTCCTGGTGTGGTTTGGCCGGGGATGGACCATGGATTATGAGACTTGCAGTACCTTTGCTCAATTTTTGAGACCACTGCAACCCTCATCCAATTACCGATAAAGACCAAACTTGGCACACTGTGTCTCCATGACCCACTCTACATCCTGGTGCGGCTTGGAGGAGGATGCACCTTGGACAATGAGACTTGCAATACCTGCACTCCCTTCCTAAAACCATTATAACTGCCAACAATGATGGATCAGGACCACAATTTACACAGAGAGCCCGCATAACCCACTCTACATCCTGGTGTGGTTTGGAAGAATTTGACAATGGATGATGGGACTTGCAGTCACTTCACTCACTTCCTGAGACCACTGAGACCCTTGCCAATGACTGATCAAGACCAAACTTGGCACACAGAGTCCCCATGACCCACTCTACATCCTGGTGTACTTTCGAGGAGGACAGACCATGGATGATAGGACTTCAAGTACCTCCACTCTTTTCCCAAGACTGCTGCAACCCTCATCTAATGTCCAAACAAAACCAAACTTGGCACACAGAGCCCCCATGACCCACTCTACATCCTACTGCGGTTTGGAGTAGGGCATACCATGGATGATGGGACTTGAAGTACCTCTACTCGCTTTCCGAGACTGCTGAGACCCTCAACAATGACTGAACAACACCAAACTTGGCACATAGACCTCTCATGACCCACTTTACACCATGGTGTGGTTTGACTGTGGATCGAGCATGGATTATGGGACTTGCAGTATCTTCGCTCAATTCCTGAGACCACTGCAACCATCATCCAATTTCCGATAAGGACCAAACTTGGCACACCGGGTCTCCGTGGTGCACTCTACATCCTGGTGCGGTTTGGAGGATGATGCACCATGGACGATGGGACTTGCAGTTCCTTCACTCACTTAGTGAAACTACTGAGACCCTCATCCAATGACTGATCAAGACCAAACTTGCCACACAGAACCCCCATGACCCACTGTACATCCTGCTGCAGCTTGGAGAAGGGTTGACCATGGATGATGGGACTTTCAGTACCTTCACTCACTTACTGAAACCACTGCAACCCTGAACCAATGACTGATTAATACCAAACTTGGCACACAGAGCCCCCATGACCCTATCTACATCCTGTTTCAGTTTGGAGGAGGGTGGACTTTGGATGATGGGGCTTGCAGTACCTTCACTAACTTACTGAATCCACTGCCACCCTCATCCAATGAATGATAAAAGACCAAATTTGGCACACAGAGCCCCCATGACCCACTCTATCTCCTGCTGCTGTTTGGAGGAGGGTGGACCATCATCCATGGTCCACCCTCCTCCAAACAGCAGCAGGAGATAGATGGGACTTCAAGTTCCTTCACTCACTTCCTGAAAACAATGCAGCCATTATCCAATGACCAATAAAGACCAAACTTGGCATACAGAACCGCCATTACCCACTTTCTCTAATAACCCGGGCAGCGCCGGGTCCCCAAGCTAGTTTAGAATAAAACTAAAGAGATCAGGGAAAATACACAGACCAGTTAGATATGATCTCACTAACATTCCTAGCGAATATACAGTGGAAGTGAAGAACAGATTTGAAGGACTAGATTTAGTAAACAGAGTCCCAGAAGAACTATGGACAGAAGTCCGAGACATTGTTCAGGAGGCGGCAACAAAGTACGTCCCAAAGAAAAAGAAAACCAAGAAGGCAAAATGGTTGTCTGCTGAGACACTGGAAGTAGCCCAAGAAAGGAGGAAAGCAAAAGGAAACAGGGATAAGGGGAGACATGCCCAGTTAAATGCGCAATTCCAGAGGTTAGCCAGAAGAGATAAGAACTATTTTAAACAAGCAATGCATGGAAGTGGAAGAAGACAACAGAATAGGAAGGACAAGAGACCTCTTCCAGAAAATTAGAAACATTGGAGGTAAATTTCAGGCAAAAATTGGTATGATAAAAAACAAAGATGGCAGGGACCTAACAGAAGCTGAAGAGATCAAGAGAAGGTGGCGAGACTATACAGAAGATCTGTATAGGAAGGATAATAATATTCGAGGATAGTTTTGACAGTGTGGTGAATGAATTAGAACCAGACATCCTGAGGAGTGAGGTTGAATGGGCCTTAAGAAGCATTGCTAACAACAAGGCAGCAGGAGACGATGGGATCCCAGCTGAACTGTTTAAAATCTTGAAAGATGATGCTGTCAAGGTGATGCATGCCATATGCCAGCAAATATGGAAAACACAAGAATGGCCATCAGACTGGAAAAAATCAACTTATATCCCCATACCAAAAAAGGGAAATGCGAAAGACTGCTCCAACTTCCGTACAGTGGCCCTGATTTCTCATGCCAGGAAGGGAATGCTCAAGATCCTGCAAGGAAGAAGACTCCAGCAAGACATGGAGCGAGAGTTGCCAGATGGACAAGCTGGGTTTAGAAAAGGCAGAGGAACAAGAGACCAGATTGCCAATCTCCGGATGCTGGAGAATGGAGAAAGGCAGGGAGTTTCAGAAAAACATCTACTTCTGCTTCATTGACTCTTCTAAAGCCTTGGACTGTGTGGATCATCATACATTGTGGCAAGTTCTTGGTGGGATGGGCATCCCAAGCCCCCTTCCCTCTCTCCTGAGGAATCTGGACAAGGACCAAGGAGCAACAGTCAGAACTGACCACGGAAGAGGAGACTGGTTCAAGATTGGGAAAGGCGTCCGGCAAGGCTGCACACTCTCACCCAACCTTTTTAACGTGTATGCAGAACACATCATGCGAGGATGTGCGGGGCTGGATGAATGCAAAGCTGGGGTGAAAACTGCTGGAAGAAACATGAACAACCTCAGATATGCAGATGACACCACTCTGATGGCCGAAAGCGAGGAGGAGCTGAGGAGCCTTCTAATTAAGGAGAAAGAAGAAAGCGCAAAAGCCGGGTTGCAGCTAAACATCAAAAAAACCAAGATTATGGCAACAAGAATGACTGACAACTGGAAAATAGAGGGAGAAAATGTGGAGGCCGTGACAGGGTTTGTATTTCTAGGTGAAAGATGAGTGCAGATGCAGACTGTGGCCAGGATATCAGGAGACACTTCCTTCTTGGGAGGAGAGCAATGTCCAATCTCGATAAAATAGTGAAGAGTAGAGACATCAGACTGGCAACCAAGATCCATTGCCTAGTCCAAGCCATGGTCTTCCCTGTAGTCACCTACGGAGGTGAGAGCTGGACCTTCGGGAAGGCTGAGCGAAGGAAGAGAGGCGCTTTTGAGCTGTGGTGTTGGAGGAAAGTGCTGAGAGTGCCTTGGACTGCGAGAAGATCCAACCAGTCCATCCTCCAGGAAATAAAGCCCGGCTGCTCACTGGAGGGAAGGAGACGAGAGACAAAGTTGAAGTCCTTTGAATGCCACATCATGAGGAGACAGCAAAGCCTAGAGAAGACAATGATGCTGGGGAAAGTGGAAGGCAAAAGGAAGAGGGGCCGACCAAGGGCAAGATGGAGGGATGGCATCCTTGAAGTGACTGGACTGACCTTGAAGGTGGTGACGGCCGACAGGGAGCTCTGGCGTGGGCTGGTCCATGAGGTCACAAAGAGTCGGAGACGACTGAACGAACGAACAACAACAAGGTTGATGGACATGCAAACAGCAGTTGGATGTCCATCTGTCAGGAGACCTTTGGTTGTCTCTTCCCTCACAACACAAGAGGGTTGGTCTGCATGGCCTTTGTGTGCCCCTTTCAACCCTAGGTTATTCGGTGCCCCAGATATTCTTGCAGTAAGCAAGTCACTTACAAATGCAGCAGGTCTTGCAGATATTCTCTGAGTCTTTGGCATTATCACGGCAATGATCTCTGTTGCTCAGCTGGAAAATCCCATAATTTCTGTGGCCATCTACATATGAAATGGCGTGTTCGTTATTCATCCTACCTCCATGAGTAGCAAAACAGACCCCTGGAAGAAAGCAATGCAGTTCAATCCTTACATTGAAGATGGAGCAATCTCTAAAAGCATCCTCTATGGGTGCTTTCCACCCACAGCACCTTGCAGAGAGCACCCCAAAAGTGCCAAAGCACTCCCCACCCAAGAAGAGAGCCAGCTATGCCCCAATTTAGGACATTTCTTTATTGGAGACCTTCTCAAACACACTCTTTTGGCAGGGACATCATGCCTTTGCCCAGCCTTGTGCCAGAAGGAATAGAGCAGTGGTTTATTTATTTATTTATTTATTTATTTATTTCAGAGTTTTATATACCGACCTTCTCACCTCTTTTGAGAGACTCAGACCGGTTTCCAACCATAAATACACATACAATCAGTAAAAACATCATAGTTCATATTACAATAACACATTAAAACAACAAATATATCCAAAATTACAGTGGTCAGTCGTCATACTAAAAAAAAATTATACATCATCTTCCATCCATGTCTTAGGGTGTTGTCTCACTCATCAAAAGCCTGTCTCCATAACCACGTCTTCACCTGTTTCCTAAATGTCAGGATAGACGGGGCGGTTCTGATCTCCAGTGGGAGAGAGTTCCAGAGTCGCGGGGCCACCACCGAGAAGGCCCTGTCCCTCGTCCCCACCAGACGCGCTTGCGAGGCTGGTGGGACCGAGAGCAGGGCCTCTCCAGACGATGTTATGTGCAAAACATAAGGGACATCTGCAACCAGCCCACCTCTAGCGAGGAATTTGAGGGGTTCACTGGGGACTGGCAGCCAGGAGATTCTTGACAGGATCTGAACACCAGATATGATAGTTGGCAGAGGTGGAGGGATGGGCACTCAGCTGCGGACTTGGGAGCAGGTGATAGTGAGGATGAGAGGGTGGGGAGCTCATCAAGCTCTGATGATGATTTGTGCGATATAAGGGGGTTCTGTTGGCACATTTAGTTGCAGGAAGCAAAGTGTCTTATGGGACGTATTCTTTGTGATTCTAACATTACTATATAATCTTCTAGTTCCTCCCAAGTACGAATTAGCTCTGCCCTTTTACGGCTGGGAGAAATATATACATTAACCAGGAGTATCTGTGTAGGACCATATTCTATGTGACAGGCCATAGCTATATGGCTGCAGTTGTCAAGTGGTTTAACTTTAGCCCCAAGGGATGTAGACAGCAGAATGGCCAGGCCTGCTTTCGGTCGCCCTCTACCTTTTTCCACTTTAGCCAGGGAGTCAATTATAGTGTATCCATTAAAATCTAGAGGTTCTTTGCTCCATGTCTCTTGTAGCGAAATAATATCAAAATCCCTCAAAAATTTACCAACCCCTTCCTCTTTACTTCTGGTCTGCCACCCTGCTATGTTCCAGGATAGACAGTTAAGGTTAGATGATTTTGTTTGCAAGATTTTCACTTTTGGGGCTGGTGGAGGTTGCAAAAAAGAGGGCTGAGTAGGAGGTGTTTCATTTTTTACTTCATCAGCCTCAGTTAGGTGCGGTTCAGCTTCCACAGGCTCCACCAGCCCATCATACTGTCTCCTTGTCAGATTCAATAACCCTCCTGTCCTATCGCTTCTCGGCCTTTTTTCTAAGATCAAGTGTAGTGTGCGTATTCTTTGTTCTGCCAACTCTCACCCTTGGGTCCTGGGCTTCAGACTCGTATGTTCCTGAACCTCTGTTTCTCCAGCGTTTCCAGCGTTCCAGCTTTATTCTACTTCGGATTGACCACGGACCGGTTTGACTACGCTCTAGCTTTACTGGACTTTGTTTGCTAATATCTCTGTGACTGAAACATCTTTAAGTTCTGAAACCATGTTTTTCACGCTCCATTGACTGTGTTTTTGCCATATCCTGATTTTTAAGCAGTTTGCTTCATCTTTTGTTTAAAGCGGATTATAAAGCAGCGCTATAATCCGGATTATATTTTTGTTTGTTGAAAATGCTCCTTTTTGGTTTCAAATCACTCATTGGACCTTTTGCACTGCTGTTAAGTGCTTTTTTTTGCTTTCAATAAAGCTGTGTTTGAACCTTTATTTTGTGCCTGGCCTGTTTGCAAGCATCTGGGTCTTGACAGTCAGGACCCTGTTCTTTTAAAACATCTGATGTCGAGCACACCCCCCCCCCCAAAAAAAATGGATAGTGACTTATAGTTCTGCAAAGGGCAAGGGCACCAGACTACACAACAAGGGATAAGTCTTGGTCACATTGCCAAGGCACTGACAACCACAAGGACCCCACGAGGCTTTTGGGAAATGGCTGGATCTTGGGACTTCTGCCCTTTGTGAGAGTTGTAATTCCCCCAAGGACCGAGTGATGGATCATGTTATCTATCAACTCAGCGCCCATCCGCTGACTTCTACCAAGAGAAATAACTCTTTGCTGCCTGACTTGGACTGCAAGTCCACAAACCTTCCCCAGGGGCATGGGATTTCCAGTTCTTTGAATAAATCAATATTGTAATAAAATAATAAAGATGTGGGGTGGGAAAGGAAATTTTATATGAACTTTGTATAAGAAATTATTGTATGAAATGTAATATGTTTCCCCTGCCTTTCCCTTGACTTTTGACCTACAAAAAAGTGACCAGGGAAATTCTCTGCTTCCCTTGAGACTCATCCCTGATTGACTTATCTGCATGGAACAATAGCTGTTGATTCCCTCATCTCGCCCTCTGAGCTTGACTAGCGAGAATGAGGAAGTCTACAGAAACCTGGAAAAAAAGAATGATTAAATTTACAAAGGACAGCGTTGATCCCCTTTTGAGGTCCACTGTCCAACTCCGCCGTTTCTTCCCCCCAGAGCAATTTCCAACAGGAAGACTTTTGTTTACAGCGATCACCTGGCCGGCCAGAACAAAGCCTCACATTTCATCCTGGCTGGCCAGCTGTAATCCTATCATTTCTCCATTGTGTGTGATCATCCCGCCTTGCCTGCTTCTGATTCGCCCATCCTCAGAAGCAAGGAAAGCCTGCTGATTGGCCCTCCAGAGGCAGAGGGTGGGCGGGGGATTTGAACTGTTTTCCTTTGTATTTTCTCTATAAAATGCCTGTAAAATTCTGTAGCAGTGTGCTTGTGGTGGAATGATTCCCACTTGTATCCGATCTCAGCTGAATCGCTAATAAAAACCTCGATGCCCCTTCTTCGCTTTGGCAAGGGTCTCATTTCAATTATTAATATTAAATAAAATTGCTGGAATCAGGCTTCTCTGAAGGCTTGCCAAGGTAGCGTTCCCTCTTTGATGGGAACTAAGGGTCATCTCTCCTTGGAGTTGACCCGCCTAAAGTCTAGTTTGGCTTCACATCCATACCAGTTGGGATGAAATAAAGGCAACTCGGTGGCATTTTCTTCAACTTGGTGAGACTTTTTATTAGAAAATCAGGGAAAACTATTGGGTGCTTCTTTTTTCACCAGGGCTGAAAGGACTCTCTTTGATGGGTCTGGCCGGTCTCTGCCTCCTGGCAAAAACCCGTAAATTCCTGCTCGGTATCAATTTTGTGATACGAAATCCAGCATATAGATCTCGTTTGCTGTGACATACTGTGTTTTTGTATATATTATAATAATAATAATAATAATAATAATAATAATAATAATATTTTTGTACTCCCTGAAGGGACTCAGGGTGGCTTACATGGTGATAAGCCCAAGCAAACATAGTTGAAATATAACCCATTAAAATGTGTAAAACAGCAGCAAGAACAAAATAAAACAAACAACAACATCACACAGTATAAAAACAACCATCAAATGGACAATCAGTACCTGAAATAGTTCAGGCAAGGGGGGTGGTACAAATCAGTGGAGGGTAGGGCTGATAGAAAAAGTGAAAGTGCCAGATGGCAAAATTCGGGGATAGGGGCAATATGAGGTAGAACACTAAGTCTCTGGGCAGGGGACAGTAGTAACGTGCAAGGACTGAATTTTGGGTCATAACTGGGAGCTGTAATTTCTGGGTAATCGTCAAGTCAAAAGCACAGCGGAAAATCCACATTTTTAACTCTTTGCAAAAGATGGACAGGGTGGGTGACAACCTAATCTCTCTGAGGAGCGAATTCCAGAGCCAAGTGGCTGTCAGGATTAATTTAGTTATATGTATGGTTTTTCAATGTGCTTCTATGTATTTCAAGATGGATTCACTTGCGTATTAGAAATGCTATGCTGAATGTCTATTGAAGCTGTGACTGTGTAACCTTGAGAGGAACGAGATAACGTGTTCTCTGGCTGGGAAGAAGAGGGAGGATCTGGTCTCAGCCAGAAGTCAGATAAGCAGATGTTCAGAGACTGTTGTTTTTGCCTATGAGTTCCTGTCTGTAGCTTGCTGTGAATAGACGTGTGTAGATGTACTTAGTAAAACACAGTTTTCTGTTGTAACTGAAAGCTCGCAGAGTCCTTATTTTGAACACAGTGTCTGCTGATCTAGCAATCCTTCCGCTGGCAAACTTCAATACTCTGACAGTGGCCGCCACTAAGAAGGCCCTCTCATTCGTCCCCACCAGCCACACTTGTGATGGAGGTGGGAAAGGAGAGCCTCCCCAGAAGATCTTAGAGATCACGTGGGTTTGTAGTGGAAGATGCAATTGCAAAGATAGGCAGATCCCGAACCATTTAGGGCTTTATAGGTTATAACCTGCATCTTGAATTGAAACTGGAAAGTTTTTGGCAGCCAGTGGAGCTGTTTGAACAGGAGGGTTGACTCCCTGTAATTCGCTCGAATTAACAACCTGGCCCACTAACTGCAGGTTCCGGGCTGTCTTCAAGGGCAGTCCCATGTTGAGTGCATTACAGTAATCCAACTTGGAGGTAGCTAAGGCATAAACCACTATAATCAAGTCAGACTTCTTGAGGTACAATCGCTGCTGACGCATAAACTTTAATTGCGCAAAGCCCCTCCCGGCCACTGCCAACACCGGAGCATCTAGTGTCATCGCTGAGTCCAGGAGGACCCCCAGACTGTGGACCTGTGCAATTCCATTGAGCACAGGTTGCCACCCTACACCTCGATCCGCAGAGGAACTGACCTGGAGGACCTCTGTCTTATCAGAATCAAGTTTCAGCTTGTTAGCCCTCATCCAGCTCATCACTAAGGCCAGGCACTGGTCCAAGACCTGGAAGGCTTCCTTAGACTTTGATGGAAAAGAGTAGTAGAGTTGAGTGTCATCTGCATAGAGATGGCACCGAACTCCAAAACTCTGGATGACCTCACCAGCAGTTTCATGTAGATGTTAAAGAGCATGGGGGAAAGAATAGACCCTTACGGGACCCCAGAGGTCAAAACCAAGAGGTCCATGGAGGAATCCTCCAGCTTCACCGACCGGGTGTGGCCCTCCAGGATGGAGTGGAGTCACTGCAGTAGAGTGCCCCCAAGGCCCATTCTGGAGACCTGCCCCAGAAGGATACCGTGATCGATGGTATCAAAAGCCGTTCAGATGTCCAAGAGAACCAACAAGGACACACACCCCTTGTCAAGTTCTCTGCTGAGGTCATCCACCAAGGCAACCAAAGCCGTCTCGGTACTGTGAACAGGTCTGAAACCAGACTGCGATGCATCCAGAAAATTGGTTTTGTCCAAGAATCCTTGGAGCTGAGAAATGACCACTTGCTCCAGAACCTTGCCCAGAAAAGGAAGATTTGAAATTGGCTGATCGTTACTCAATACTGAGGGATCAAGGGGTGCCTTCTTCAGGATTGGTCTTACTATTTCCCGTTTCAGGCAAGATGGAAGTTGTACCTGATCCAGTGAGGTGTTTATAATCCTCGCAAACCACTTGGCTAATCCTTCACTGGCAAGTTTGATGAGCCAAGGAGGGCAAGGATCTAGGGTGCTCCACGTCATCAGGCTGCACAAGCTGA
This sequence comes from Anolis sagrei, assembly GCF_037176765.1. Classification (NCBI taxonomy): domain Eukaryota; kingdom Metazoa; phylum Chordata; class Lepidosauria; order Squamata; family Anolidae; genus Anolis; species Anolis sagrei. The sequence goes on along the minus strand of NC_090025.1, from coordinate 197,254,708 downwards.
AACGAATCCAACAAAACTGGACAGACAGAGGCCTCGATTACCTCTCCTGGCACTGAACTAAAGCTGGCATCTAAGTCGGAGCGTATCCGAGCAACTTTGTCTGCAAAGTGATACGTGAACTTACTACATGAGGATGAAGGAGCCCTCCAACCACCCAAAACAACTCAGCTAGTCTGTTAGTTGGGAAATAGAGGGAGAAAACGTGGAGGCCATGACAGACTTTATATTTCTAGGCGTAAAGATGAGTTCAGATGCAGGCTGTGGCCAGGAAATCAGAAGACGCTTCCTTCTTGGGAGGAGAGCAATGTCCAGTCTCGATAAAATAGTCAAGAGTAGAGACATCAGACTGGCAACAAAGATCCATTGCCTAGTCCAAACCATGGTCTTCCCTGTAGTCACCTACGGATGTGAGAGCTGGGCCTTAGGGAAGGCCGAGCCAAGGAAGAGAGGTGCTTTTGAGCTGTTGGAGGAAAGTTCTGAGAGTGCCTTGGACTGCGAGAAGATCCAACCAGTCCATCCTCCAGGAAAGAAAGCCCGACTGCTCACTGGAGGGAAGGAGACTAGAGACAAAGTGGAAGTCCTTTGGCCACATCATGAGGAGACAGCAAAGCCTAGAGAAGGGAATGATGCTGGGGAAAGTGGAAGGCAAAAGGAAGAGGGGCCGACCAAGGGCAAGATGGATGGATGGCATCCTTGAAGTGACTGGACTGACCTTGAAGGAGACCCTGGGGGTGGTGACGGCCGACAGGGAGCTCTGGCGTGGACTGGTCCATGAGGTCACGAAGAGTCGGAGACGACTGAACGAATGAACAACAACAACAACAGTCTGTTAGTTGCAGATGCAATGCGGGCAGTCGAGAAAGCGTAATTTCTCCAGTGGTGTAGGGCGCAGACACCCCGTGATAATGCGGCATGTCTCATTAAGAGCCACAGAGTAGCACAGCGCAAGGGCAGATGTCTTCACTGTATCTGGTTGTGATCCCCAGGATAGAACACATCAGCTCTAGATTATGAAATACTTGCCCAACGTACTTGTCCAAACGTATCTCCCCCTTCGTTCCACCTCATAGTTTAAGACCCACCGGAGAGGCCCTGCTCTCGCTCCCACCAGCTTTGCAAACTTGTCTGGTGGGGACGTGGGACAGGGCCTTCTCGGTGGTGACCCCCACTTGAGGAACTCGCTCCCCAGAGAGATTAGATTGGTATGCTCCCTCCTTTCCTTCAGGAAAGCACTGAAATCATGGTTATGAAACCAGGCCTTGGCTAGCAGACATAACGGCACTTTGGACATTGAACTCGACCATATGATTGTTATAATAATGGAAAAGGCTATATGATTGTATAACTAAAGTTACTGTTTTCAATCTATTGTGTATTTATGGTTTTATATTGTTGTTACATTGTAATATTGTGGCATCGAATTGTTGCCAGTGTTAGCCGCTCTGAGTCTCCTCTCGGAGGTTGAGAAGGGCGGGGTAGAAATGTTGTAAATGGTGGTTGAGCAGATGGTGATTCCTGGATGGCATATGTTCTGTATCAGAAACTGGAGCTGATGTGGTCTATCTAATGCCATTTGGTGAAACAGCACTCCAAATAACCAAACCGAATCTAAAGTTGACCAAAAATTGATTCGTAACGCTTTTGGTACTAATGTTGGAGAGTAAGTGGTCTCTGGTCAAAGTGGTCCCTGGTCAAAACATAGTTGGGAAGCACTGCCCCCCCCCCCAAATGAGGGACCCTCCCCCCCAAATGAGGGACCCTCCCCCCCAAATGAGGGACCTGCTATCAAACATAGCACACAGAACCCTCGTGATCAATTGAACTACTGGAGGGTTTCAGGGGATTGACCCATCATGGTGAAAGTTGTAGTTCACCTACATCCAGAGAAACTGTGAACACCACTGATGACGGATCTCAACCAAACTTGGCACACCGGACCCCCATGACCAACTGAACCTACTGGAGGGGTTTGAGGGGACTGACTCACCATAGTGGGAGTTGTAGTTCATCCTGTAAGCAGAGCGCACACTGAACCCCACCTCCCCAGTACTGATCAAGTTTGAGGGGGTTAACCTGGTATGATGTGAGTTGTAGTTCACCCACAACCTTATGCACACAGCCTTTTGTTTTCCACTAGCTAGGTATCTAAGCAAGTGGAAAACAAACAAAAAAATCTCAGAAGAATTACTGCAGTTTGGCTCCTCTTAAACAGCCACGGGATCATGGGAGTTGTAGTTTGGTGAGGCTCCCGCACACTTTGGCAGAGAGGGCTAAGGATCACGTGAAGTGAGATTGAACTGCATTAACCCTACAGTGTAGATGCACCTTTGGAGGGAGCAAGAGGTACACCAACGTTAACATTTAAGGGAAGAAGGGGCCGGATTCTGTACTCAGGTTTCAAGGAAGGAACCCAACTTAGAAAGAAGGCACTCACAGTCAGCCAAGGAGACGCCCCCGAATCCATCCACCTTGGCTTCATGCAGCATTTGGGCCAAATAGCAGGGCGAGATAACCTTGCTTTCGTTCCCTCCAAGGAGGAGAAAGAGAACTGCCAAAGGGAAAAGCTTCATTGCTCCAGCCGCTTTCCTTTGCCAGAGATCTGCTTTTATCTCCAGGCAGCCTCATGTGGGAGGACCACACTGGGAAATGGGCCAATTCCCAAAGCAAGAAGACAGCAAGAGAGAGATAGAGATCACGGGAGCTGAGTATGTGGAAGAGTTCGAGTCCTGGAGCTGGAAGGCACTCCAAAGGCCATCCGGTCCTACCCCCTCCTTCCATGAAGTTGGACACTGATAGGAATCAGAGCTGTGAGGCTCAAAATAACCTTCACTGGAGGTGGTTCCACAAAAATACAGCAGAGTGCCAGAAGCACATTTCAGAACCATCAGAAATTAACATGTAATGGGCCAGGATTCGTTTCCATTCAACAGGATGGCACAGGAGCCACAACATTAGGTTCCAAAACTATGTGTTTATTGAGGTCAAAAGAAATCCATTCTGGATAGAAAAAGATTTTGGAGATAACAAGCTTACTAAGCTATCTTCTAAGAAAGGTAAAAGGAGAATAATACTTATAACGAGCATGGTTTTGGAGGGTTCTTGCCCAGGAGGGAGAGAACCGGCTGACCCGACAAAGAGGGCGCGCTAGTTTGGTGAACAAAAGAAAGAAGAAGCCGCAAAATAAAATTTCCCTATTATCCCCCAAATAAGTTGAAGAAAGTGCCACCGAGTTGTTTATTTGCGATCCAGCTGGAAAGGATGCGAAAGCTGCAATATTTCGACGAGCAAGCAGGTTCAAAACAGTGCCATTAGATAGAGAATACAGAGTTTTCCGGTTTGAATTCCCCACTACATGCCCCCTAGCCGGTTTGAAGCTGATTGGCTGGTGCCCTAACAGCTGGGAGGGGGCTTGGCCGGTGAGCTTGCTCTGATCCGGCCTCCTGGCAAATCAGGAGAGGGCAAGGTGGGACAAGCGGGAAACAGTGGGAGCTTGAGTGGATTATGGATACTAGTTGCTTGTCCATGTAGTCAGCGAGTCCTCAGGGGCCTTCCAGCTGACTGGCTATTGTGATGAGGGGTGATGATTAACATTTGATGTCTGGCGAGATGGCCAGAATCCTTTAAGCCGGGTTATAGGGACAATGGGGTGATCTTGGCTGCAGTTTTGGTTGATGGATGGAAACAGATTAAACAGACCAGGACAATTAGTGGCTTTCCGAAGAACCTTTGTCCTGCCGAGATATGATTATATTTGCCAAGCGGGCACTTCCCCCGAGCGGCCATAATCCAAGGCTCGAGATCGGTGCCCATTGTATTGTCCATGCAAAGGGAGTTTTTTATCAGGACCCTTTCAATCAAGAGATTATCTTCTTCCTCAAGGACTGGGAAACCCCCTCTGGCTGGGGTCACAGAGAGTGGCACTTCATATTTTTATACATTTCATATAAAAGGGTATGGGGAGGGGAGGCATAGGAAAGAATCAGGCAAAAGGTACATTCGTAGAAGGAAAAAGGGAACATTAAAATATAGAAACCATACCCACAGTCCCCTTCTGCCAGAAGTCCATAAAACATAAGAGAGGGAAAAAGTTCAGTAAAGAGTTCCAGAACTTTGGCCAAACTTGCCAAAGTTAGAGGGAAGTTGATGGGAGCCCTGATCATGGCTCAGAGCATGTCCATAGAGTTCATGATGGTGATCCAAGGCTTATCCATGGGGAAACCCCCCCAAAAAGGCCTGGAAAGTCTTTATAGTGGGGGTAAAAAGGTTCAGAAAGGGGCAAAGGAGCACATGGTATCAGAGGATGGCTCCTGTAAGTCCACTGAGTCTGATCTGGGTGCTCGGCACAGCTGGGGGCCGACCTCGACCTTGGCCAAGGAGAACTACAACTCCCATCTGGATCCTGGAGCCTGGATGGTGGGCCCACATCCCGGATGTCCTGAGGGCTGACCACATCAGGTTCCCAGGTTTCGGGGGCTCCGGAGCGGCGAGGAAATGTCGGATGGAGCAGTTTATTCCCAGAGCGTAGAAGTCCAAAACACAAAAAGTGAGATAGCATTTAGTGTTAGGATTAGGGAAGGAAAAATATGGCACAAAAATGGAGACGTTGGGTTAACTCGCGGATACGGGGACCCGAGGGGTTTCCATATCTGTGGGTTAAAGAAATACAGTTTCGGCCTCCCTGGGGTGCCAGAAGGGCATCCTGGGCGAGCCCACGGCTATGCGCGGCTCGCGAAAGGAAGGGTTCATGCTTGGAGAGCTTTGAGTCAGTGAATAGACACAATGTAGCAATATGGAGAGGTAAAGGTTACAATATATACTTTATTGGGGGATTTGTTACAATGTTAGGGTAATGGGGAAAGAGAGAGAGAAGAAAAAGAGCTTCTGGTTGATGCTGCTGCTGGGACACGTTTCATTCAGTGGTGGTCCAACGGGACATCCTGGAACTGCGGAACTCCCTGTTGCAGGTCAGATCAGCTGGAAGGCAGGGGCTCTGGGTGAATTCGCCCCCAATTCCACAATAGTATCCATGCAGGTACATCTTGCCTGGAGAAAGGCAAGATGCACCCTTACTCAGTGGCAGGAAGAGAATTGGCCAGCTTGCAGAGGTTGAATGTATATAAACCTGCAACATTACTGGAGGGTGTGAGGCCAATTAAAATGAGTGTACAAACAGAAGGTAAATTCTGAAGGTCAAGTGCATTATAAAGCACATTTGGTGGCAAGAGGGTTTACTCAGAGGAAGGACATTGATTACTCTGAGGTGTATTCACCTACCCTTAACCCTAATTCATTGAGAATAGATTTAAGCATAGCTGCAAGTTTAAAGCTAAAGGCAAATCATTTTGATATTAATACTGCATACCTCAATGCAGATTTAAAGGAGGACGTTTATATCAAAGCGCCAGCAGGACTCAAGAGCAAAGAGTTTTTGAAATTGAACAAGGCTCTTTATGGGTTGAAACAAGCAGCATTAGCTTGGTATGACTGCCTTAATGATAGGTTGTTGAAAATTAGGAGCAGGGCAGACCCATATGTGTTTATCAGGAATGAAAGTTGTGATTATCAAATTCTTTTGGTTTATGTAGATGAGTTTGTGTTTATTGATGAGACTAACAATGAGGTGAATCATTTTGCTGCTGAGTTAAAGCAACAGTTTCAGTCAAAAGATCTTGGACCAATACAGGATTTCCTGGGGTTAAATATTATGAGGACTGAACAAGGTGGTTTTGTTTTAAGTCAGAAGGGTAAAATTCTGCACATGTTAAAGGTCATGAACATGGAGAATTGTAAAGGGGTCCAGTCACCAATGATTTTGGGGTTTCAGAATGAGGTAGAAAATGGTGAACCAATTCAATGGGGGGGGATATACAAAAGTGTAATTGGTCAATTATTGTATGTTAGCGATTGCACTTGTGTTGACATTGCATTTTCAGTTAATTTCTTGAGCAGGTACTCGAGTAACCCAACCACAGCAATGTCGAATGGTCTCAAGAGAGTATTGAGATATTTAAAAGAGACCCAGAATTTTTGTTTAGTTTTGAATCTGGACGATTCATTAATTTTGGAAGGCTATGTTGATAGCGATTTTGGAAAAAGCCCCAACAGGATGTCCACAATAGGTGTTTTGCTTATGTTTAGTGGCTCTGTTATAGACTGGAAGTCTAAAAAGCAAAGTTTTGTGGCCCTTAGTTCAAGTGAAGCTGAGTTTGGTGCTCTATCTCTGGCATACACAGAGTTGTGTGTCCTGAAACAATTATTTAAAGACCTACAAATTCCTGTTGAAGAACCAACCAATATCTTTGAGGACAACCAAACTTGTATTTTAATAGTCACACAAGCAAGGAAGCAAAGGAGCACACTTGTGTCAGGGATGCTCTAAGAGATGGTAAAATCTCACTGACCTATTGTAGTACTACAGAGAACCTGGCAGATATTTTGACCAAGCCACTAGGAATGCAAAAACACAACCAGGTCCTGGAAGAATTAAGAATTTTAAAGTTTGATTTAGGAAGGTTTTTATCAACACAAGGAGGGGCGCTATGGTAAGTCCTTGCAGGACGCAAGTATATGTGTGAAGAAAAACCTTATTACTTGTCATTATCTTGTTCAGCTGACGAAGTAGGTCAAGCAGCAATCTTGTGCCACGCCCAAGAGGCTATAACTGTTGCAATCCAGAGCAGGGAACGAGGCCCTAAGATAACCATCCACCACACTTGGCTGTGAAAAACAATCCTTTTTTTGAAGAAAAATGGTTACAAAATAAAGGAAAAATGCAAGTCAAAAGCCACAGCAAAATCAGCAAACATGAATTTAAATGGACAAAGCAAAACCAAAAGCCTCACTGGGAAATGCTGGAACCTGTTAGCAATCCACTAACCGTACTTGATATCCTAGAAATCTTCCCAAAGTATGGCCAGGGAACCGGGAGAACTGCCAAGGTCTTCATCAATTCTGAAACGATGCCTGAACTGAGACAATCAGCTCGGCGTATTGCAATTGGTTCCGTGAACCGCCCTTCTGTTTTGAAGCCAATGTTTTTAATTCTTGAATTCGGGAGGATCGATGCAAACTGAGTGTTTTACTTCTGTCTTCCCAAATTTGGCCCCTTCTGTTGTCATTACAGTTAACAGGTGCAGAAGGGAGGGAAAGGTCAAGGTCTCCCTCTGAAACATTCTCAGGAACACTGGTACTTTCATTTTCCAAATCTACAGAAGTTCCTTCCTCACTAATTTCAGGAGCATTGGCAAGTATATGTGTGAAGAAAAACCTTATTCCTTGTCATTATCTTGTTCAGCTGACGAAGTAGGTCAAGCAGCAATCTTGTGCCACGCCCAAGGGGCTATAACAGTGTTTCTCAACCTGGGGGTCGGGACCCCTGGGGGGTCGCAAGGGGGTGTTAGAGGGGTCACCAAAGATCATCAGAAAAAACAGTAATTTCTTTAATGACAGTTCTGTCTGGGAAGTTTGGCCCAATCATTGGTGGGGTTCAGAATGCTCTTTGATTGTAGGTGAACTATAAATCTCAGCAATTACAACTCTCAAATGTCAAAGTCTATTTCCTCCGAACTCCACACCAGTGTTCCTATTTGGTCATATTTGGTATTCATGCCAAGTTCGGTCCAGATCCATCGTTGTTTGAGTTCACCGTGCTTTTTGGATGTAGGTGAACTACAACTCCCAAACTCAAAGTCAATGCCCACCAAACCCTTCCAGTATGTTCTGTTGGTCGTGTGTGTCCTGTGTGGTTCAATTCCATCATTGGTGGAGTTCAGAATGCAATTTTATTATAGGTGAACTATAAATCCCAGCAACTACAACTCCCAAATGGCAAAATAAATCCCCCGCAATGCCACCAGTATTCAAATTTGGCGTATTGGATATTTGTGCCAAATATGGTCCAGTGAATTAAAATGCATCCTGCATATCAGATATTTACATGATGATTCATAACACTAGCAAAATTGCAGTTATGAAGGAGCAACGAAAATAATGTTATGGTTGAGGGTCACCACAACTTGGGGAACTGGATGAAGGGGTCGCGGCATTAGGAAGGTTGGGAAACACTGGGCTATAACTTTGTGAGTTCTTTTTAATACAGTGTGGTGTGTGCTGGATTTCTGGTGGGCTGCTGCTGGAGTTCCGTGTCCCCAGTGTGGAGTACCAGCAGGAGTTGCTGATGGGGAAATAATAGCTATTTAATACAGGTTGCTTTGATTTCCCATTTGCTGCTTAGAAGATGCTTTATTTTCTGTTTATTACAAAGACTGTGTAAAGACATTGCACTACTGATTTTTGTGTGCAGCATTGCCAGTTTTGTTTCACCTCTGCAAAATTAAGAGATTTTCTGTTTCCCTTGACTATTGGTCTGAGACTATTTTGCATCTGGGCTTTTGGGCGTTAGGACGCTGGGATCAAACACGTGCTGCGTAACAACTTCATTGTTGTAGTTCAGTCTGAGCATGAGTATGCTGATGACACACAGCTTATGTTGAAGATGGAAGGCCGACCGGACTCTGTACCCGATAATTTTCATCAATGCTTTGAGGCCGTTACTGGATGGCTGCATGCCAGGAGGTTGAGGGTGAATCCAGCAAAGACGGAGATCCTATGGCTGGGTCGACCGGGCAGTGGGGACATCCAGCTGCCTACCCTGGATGGCGAGGCGCTACGCCCGTCATCATTGGTCAAGAGTCTGGGAGTCCTTTTGGACCTTCTTCTGACGATGGAGGCCCAGGTCTCTGCCGTGAGCAGAACCGCCTTCTTTCACCTGCGGCAGGCTAGACGGCTGGCCCCCTCCATGTCCAGGGACGACCTAGCTATGGTACTCCAGGCCATGGTCATCTCTAGGCTGGACTACTGTAACACCCTCCACATTGGCCTTCCTTTGCTGGTGATCCGGAAGCTCAAATTGGTGCAAAATGCAGCTGCTCGGCTTCTTGCGAGAGCTCCGATGAGATGCCACATAACTCCAGCTGCATTGGTTACCGACTGAGCACCAGATAACTTTTAAAGCAATGGTACTTACTAGGCCTGGGTAACAACGGAAAAATTTGTTTCTAAAATCGATTCGTTTTTTGGGGGTTTTTGCGTTTCGATATTTAAAAGAATTCCGAAATTTTCCTTAAAAAAAGTTCGATATTTACGAAATTTCGTAAATGGTAAAGAAATTACAAAACAATAACGAAACAATAACGAATCAATTCGTTAATGGCGGCCGCAATCGCGCAATACTCTAAAAAAACTTCTGAAGCTTCCCTTTCCCTCTGTTGTTGACTGTTGGTGTGATATTATAATTTTTTTTCAGTAATTAAACAAAAAACAACTATAAAACTTGCCCCAGACATGCGGAAATAATAACAAAACGACCTCAAACCAATAACGAAACGAATACATAACGAAATACGAAGCATTTACGAAACGAATTGAAAAATTTGTTTCGTTTTTAAGTTGCTCCAGAATGGTTCGTTATCACTTCGTTAACAAAAAAATAACGAAGTTTTAACGAATTACGAATTAACGAAACGAAACCACCCAGCCCTAGTACTTACCTTTAAGGCCTTACATGGTCTGGGTCTGATGTATCTGAGGGACCGCCTCACCCCCTACCAACCCCAGAGATCTCTCCGCTCCAAGGACCAAGATTCTTTGGAAGTTCCCAGTTCTAAAAACTTGCGTCTAATAGCAACTAGATGCAGAGCCTTTACAGCAGTGGCACCATCGCTCTGGAACATTCTCCCACCAGCTTATCAGCTTTCCGCAGGGCTTGTAAGACATATTTGTTTCAACAGGGTTTCGATCTTTGATACGTTGTTTTAAATTGCGTTAGATTCGAGTTTGTTTCTTGTAAGCCGCTCTGAGCCCTAGGGGAGTGGCGGCATCTAAGTTTGAATAATAAATAAATAAATAAGCTTTCTGAGCCTCAGGAGGAGGAAACTGCACATAACCCTGTTGTTGAGGCAGACAGTGTTGATTCTGAAGCATTTCAGTTTCCCAGGGAAAGGAATGTTGTGGTAGAACATAATCTGGATTTGGATGGAGCTTCACAGGTAGAGGAGTCCGCTGGTCCTTCTGGGAGATCAGTGCCTGTCAATTCCCAGGCTGGCCATTCACAAGATAATGAGTGATGGGAATTTGCCTAGGGAGGACCCTTTGCAATGAAGGGTACGCCGAAGCGCTCGGCTTGCAAACAAACGGGAAGTTCGAGGGCAACGTAATGCTTTCATGCTAGGAAAGCATATTTAACAGTCTGTTTGCAGTCAACCTTTTGTCAGTGTAACTTTGGTCATACCTTGTGAGCTTCGTTGGAATTGCCTCGGCCTTAAGAGGAAAGCTTCTAGCTTTTTGGGACTTTCGTTTTGAATCATGATTTCTGGGGACTTTGCCATGTTGCCATGGACTTCTGTTTGACCAATGCTTGTGGATTATTCTTCATGTTATTTGCTTTTGGACCTTACCTTTGCATCTAAGATCCTGTTTTGGCTATTGAACTTTTACAACGATATTTCTATGTTTTTTTATTTATTTTGCTTTTCTTCAATAAACTACAAAACTTCCAGCCTTGGTGTGTGTTGTTGTCCTGAGCAAGGTGAATCTATCCTGAGTTGCAACATTCATGGTGTTCTGTTGCAGCCTTGGTTTCAAGTCACCACCGCCCAGCCAGGAGTGTTTCTTCCATAGAGACAAGTGCATGGCTGTATACCATTTTTGTGTCAAAGCCATCAAGAATACTTTATGAATGCACCTGCCCTTAACTACCGTCTTCTCCTCCATTTCCAGGATTTCATCCTCTGCCCACCTTTAAAAGAAAGATTAACCAGAGCAGTTGATGTTCTGATTATCTCCCAAACGATTCACTCTGTGTGATCTGTGGAGGCTCAAGCAGAGCGTGTCCTCAGATTAGAAGATCTGGATCTGGATTTGGGGACCCAATGTGTGCTTCCCTCTTCCACTTGCCTCCTCTTGACATCTCAGGGGGCGTCTTTACTGTGGGATTATCGCAAGTTGGTGGCAATTGAACTGCCATGGTTCTATGCAGTGAGATCCCTATGAGGAGCAGCTGAAAGAGCTGGGCGTGTTTAGCCTGAAGAAAAGAAGTCTGAGATGAGATATGATAGCCATGTATAAGTATGTGAGAGGAAGTCACAGGGAGGAGGGGGCAAACTGATTTCCTGCTGCCCTGGAGACCAGGACGCGGAACAATGGCTTCAAACTCCAAGAAAGGAGATTCCATATGAACATTAGGAAGAACATTCTGACTGTGGGTGCTGTTCAGCAGTGGAACTCTCTGCCCCAGTGTGTGGTGGAGACCTCTTCTTTGGAGGCTTTTAAGCAGAGGCTGGATGGCCATCTGTCGGGGGTGCTTTGAATGCAATTTTCCTGCTACTTGGCAGAATAGGGTTGGACTCCACTGTAGGAGAACATGTAGGTAAAGACTAGGGCTTCACAGTCAGCTATGTACCCAGCGCCAGCACACCCAACTTGGAAGACAATCTTACTCGGCCAATGAGGTATTGCCTAAGTAAAGTAAGTAAGTATAAGTCAACAGCAAGCTAGGCTATTAATGGTTGGGAGCTCACTCCGACCTGGGCTGGCTTCAAACTCATGACCTCTTGTCAGTAGTGATTTAATGCAGCTGGCTACTAACTAGCTGTGCCACACCCCGTGGTCATTCTCCATTTTTTTGCACTCCAGGTCCAGAAGAAGCCCTCTGACTTAAAACACACCACACGAAGAATGAAGAATCAAATCTTCTTTTATTACAGCTTAGTAAATAGCCAGAAGAAATAAATGCTTGTAAGAAAATCAGAAGGTTCCAAAAAGTATTAGTCCATAAACAGTAGTAACCCAAAGCAACGTCCACACAAGAAATACAGGCAATCCAAGACAGCATTATTCCAGACAGGAATCAAGCAGGATGCAAAGACAATTCAAAAGGCTAAAAAACTCCACAGAAACACGATCCCTTGAACAAGACTTCCATGGCACAAACACTTGGTTTCCAAACAATGCCTGATCTGACAAGATTTTCTACAGGCAAACCTTAAATCCCAAAAATTGGTTTCTTTTCCCCCCAGTCTTTGACTTTAATTGACAAATTCTTTCGGATCTACGTAAACATTGGGCCTCTTGTCGATTCTGGGTAATCTCCAACCACCGACTCTGCTTATCTGACTCCTCATTAACTTTATCAGGTGTCAGACTGTTTCCCAAACTAGAATCTGGAGAGCTCACAGGCGGAGGGAGTAAACCTTTCTCCCAAGGCCTGACAGACGCATTCTCATGAGAATCTGCCCTTTGCACCGAAGCCTCTCTGTCAGTGTCTGCATGAAACCCATTGACCAAAGTGTCTCCATCTTGCACCTCAGAGTCAGTCCCAGCATCCCCCACATCAGAAGCAACAGGAGACTGACTTCCCTCCTCATTACCCACATCAGACACAGAAACATCAGGAGACTGGAGCACAGGCTCAGGTTCAATCACAGGCTGAGTCCCAACAATTTTGGCCCTTTCTCTTCCTGCCTTTGTCTTCCATTGAGTAAGGACGCAGCTTGCCTTTCTCCAGCCAAGATGTAGCTGCATGGACACTACTGCGGTATTTTGCTCCTTTTACCTTTCTTAGAAGATAGCTTAGTAAGCTTGTTATCTCCAAGACCTTTTTCTATCCAGAATGGATTTCTTTTGACTTCAATAAACACATAGTTTTGGAACTCCTGTGCCATCCTATTGAATGGAAACTAATCCTGGCCCATTACACACGAGTTTCTGCTGGTTCTGAAATGTGCTTCTGGCACTCTGTTGTATTTTTGTGGAACCACCTCCAGTGAAGGTTATTTTGAGCCTCACAGCTCTGATTCCTATCAGTGTCCAACTTCATGGAACGAGGGGGTAGGACCGGATGGCCTTTGGAGTGCCTTCCAGCTCCGAGACTCGAACTCTTCCACATACTCAGCTCCCGTGATCTCTATCTCTCTCTTGCTGTCTTTTTGCTTTGGGAATTGGCCCATTTCCCGGTGTGGTCCTCCCACATGAGGCTGCCTGGAGATAAAAGCGGATCTCTGGCAAAGGAAAGCGGCTGGAGCAATGAAGCTTTTCCCTTTGGCAGTTCTCTTTCTCCTCCTTGGAGGGAACGAAAGCAAGGTTTTCTCGGCATGCCATTTGGCCCATATGCTGTATGACGCCAAGGTGGATGGATTCGGGGGCGTCTCCTTGGCTGACTGTGAGTTCCTTCTTTCTAAGTTGGGTTCCTTCCTTGTTTTGTTCTTTTGTTTTGTTTGTTTGGGTACCCAGCTAGTGGAACAAGGGGGTAGGACCCACTTGGCGTGACCCTGCCAAAGCGTGCGGGAGCCTCGCCAAACTACAACTCCCATGATCCCATGGCTGTTTAAGAGGAGTCAAACTGCATTAATTCTTCTGAGATTTTGTTTGTTTGTTTTCCACTAGCTTGGGTACTCAGCTAGTGAAAAACAAAAGGTTGTGTGCATAAGGTTGTGGGTGAGTTACAACTCACATCATGCCAGGTTAACCCCCTCAACCTTGATCAGTACTGGGGAGGTGGGGTTCAGTGTGCGCTCCGGCTACAGGATGAACTACAACTCCCACTATGGTGAGTAAGTCCCCTCAAACCCCTCCAGTAGGTCCAGTTGGTCATGGGGGTCCGGTGTGCCAAGTTTGGTTGAGATCTGCCATCGGTAGTGGTCACAGTTTCTCTGGATGATCCAGGTCCATCATTGGTGGTGGTGTGGCAGTGGTTCCCAAGCATTTTTTGACTAGGGACCACTTTGTCCAGGAACCACTCACTCTCCAACATTAGTACCAAAAGGGTTACGAATCAATTTTTGGTCAACTTTAGATTCGGTTTAGTTATTTGGGGCGCTAATTCAGAAAATTGCATTGGATAGAATAGAATCATAGAATCATAGAATCAAAGAGTTGGAAGAGACCTCATGGGCCATCCAGTCCAACCCTATTCTGCCAAGAAGCAGGAATATTGCATTCAAATCACCCCTGACAAATGGCCATCCAGCCTCTGCTTAAAAGCTTTCAAAGAAGGAGCCTCCACCACACTCCGGGGCAGAGAGTTCCACTGCTGAACGGCTCTCACAGTCAGGAAGTTCTTCCTAATGTTCAGATGGAATCTCCTCTCTTGTAGTTTGAAGCCATTGTTCCGCGTCCTAGTCTCCAAGGAAGCAGAAAACAAGCTTGCTCCCTCCTCCCTGTGGCTTCCTCTCACATATTTATACATGGCTATCATATCTCCTCTCAGCCTTCTCTTCTTCAGGCTAAACATGCCCAGTTCTCCTCATAGGGCTTGTTCTCCAGACCCTTGATCATTTTAGTCGCCCTCCTCTGGACACACTCCAGCTTGTCAATATCTCTCTTGAATTGTGGTGCCCAGAATTGGACACAGTATTCCAGATGTGGTCTAACCAAAGCAGAATAGAGGGGTAGCATTACTTCCTTAGATCTAGACACTATGCTCCTATTGATGCAGGCCAAAATCCCATTGGCTTTTTTTGCCGCCACATCACATTCCTGGCTCATGTTTAACTTGTTGTCCACGAGGATAGACCACATCAGCTCCAGTTTCTGATACAGAACATATGCCATCCAGAACATAATCACCATCTGCTCACCCAAAGAAAACCATAGTTCATAATCTAGAGCTGATGTGGTCTATCCAGTGCCATTGTCTGAATCAGCACCCCAAATAACCCTAGGAACAGGCCTAAAAACCAAGACACCAAGGTTCTTCCAGGCACCACTCAGGGGAAGGGAGGAACAGGAGAAGCAGCAGCCAGGAGGCTTGTTGTCATGCTTCCCCTCCTGACGTGCCCTTTGCCTCGCCACTATGAGAGGGTTTGGTTCTCCGAGGAGTTGGCATTGTTGAAGTGGTCGAGACGGAGGGTAGAGTGTCGCTGGCGGAGAACTCGGGGTGTCTCCGATCAAACACGGCCTAGAGCCTCAATTAAGGACTAGTCCACAGCTTTGAGGGCAGCCAGAAAGGCTTTCTCAACTGCCCGCATTGCGTCTGCTGAGTTGTTTCATGTGGTAGGAGAGCTCCTTCATCCTCAAGATGGGGAAGAGACTTTCGACCACCCAGCCACTCGATGTAGCGAGTTCACGCATCACTTTGCAGACAAAGTCGCTCGGATACGCTCCGACTTAGACACTATAGAATCATAGAATCATAGAATCAAAGAGTTGGAAGAGACCTCATGGGCCATCCAGTCCAACCCCATTCTGCCAAGAAGCAGGAGTATTGCATTCAAATCACCCCTGACAGATGGCCATCCAGCCTCTGTTTCAAAGCTTCCAAAGAAGGAGCCTCCACCACACTCCCTCCGGGGCAGAGAGTTCCACTGCTGAACGGCTCTCACAGTCAGGAAGTTCTTCCTCATGTTCAGATGGAATCTCCTCTCTTGTAGTTTGAAGCCATTGTTCCATTGCGTCCTAGTCTCCAGGGAAGCAGAAAGGAAGCTTGCTCCCTCCTCCTCCCTGTGGCTTCCTCTCACATGGCTATCATATCCCCTCTCAGCCTTCTCTTCTTCAGGCTAAACATGCCCAGCTCCTTTAGCCGCTCCTCATAGGGCTTGTTCTCCAGACCTTATATCATTTTAGTCACTCTCCTCTGGACACATTCCAGCTTGTCAATATCTCTCTTGAATTGTGGTGCCCAGAATTGGACACAATATTCCAGGTAACGTGGTCTAACCAAAGCAGAATAGAGGGGTAGCATTACTTCCTTAGATCTAGACACTAGGCTCCTCTTGATGCAGGCCAAAATCCCATTGGCTTTTTTTGCCGCCACATCACGTTGTTGGCTCATGTTTAACTTGTTGTCCACGAGGACTCCAAGATCTTTTTCACACGTACTGCTCTCGAGCCAGGCATTGTCCCCCATTCTGTATCTTTGCATTTCGTTTTTCCTTCCAGCTTTAGTATAGTGCCAGGGGAGGCAACCGAGGCCTCTGTCTGTCCGGTTTTGTTGGATTCGTTTCAGCTTGTGCAGCCTGATGACGTGGAGCACCCACATGTGCCCTAGATCCTTGCCCTCCTTGGCTCATCAAACTTGCCAGTAGAGGATTAGCCGATTGGTTTGCGGGGATTATAAACACCTCACTGGATCAGGGACAACTTCCATCTTGCCTGAAACGGGAAATAGTAAGACCAATCCCAAAGAAGGCACCCCTTGATCCCTCAGTATTGAGTAACGATCAGCCAATTTCAAATCTTCCTTTTCTGGGCAAGGTTCTGGAGCAAGTGGTTGTTTCTCAACTCCAAGGATGCGTGGACAAAACCAATTTTCTGGACCCATCACAGTCTGGTTCCAGGCCTGTTCACAGTACCGAGATGGCTTTGGTCACCTTGGTGGATGACCTCCGCAGAGAACTTGACAAGGGGTGTGTGTCCTTGTTGTTTTTCTTGGACATCTCAACGGTTTTTGATACCATCGATCATGGTATCCTTCTGGGGCAGGTCTCCGGAATGGGCCTTGGGGGCACTCTATTGCAGTGACTCCACTCCATCCTGGAGGGCCACACCTGGTCAGTGAAGCTGGAGGATTCTTCTTCGGACCCATGTGCTTTGACCTCTGGGGTCCTGTAAGGGTCTATTCTTTCTCCCATGCTCTAGGACTGTGGGATGTATTTTTTTTGTTTTTTTTTTGTTTTTGTTTTTTCTTTAATAATATTTTATTAGGTTTTCCGTATAAAAGATAAGACATAGAAGACAAGTAATTAGACAGTCAGACATAGGACATAGGACATACAAACATACGTATATCATACATGGGGTGTAAAATACACTTCACGAAGTAGATATTTAGTGATATAACCTATATACAATGACCCCAACAGTCCCTTAGCCCCCCCCTCCCCTCACCAGTTTTAAAACCGACTTCCCCTCGAATTCATTCATTCTTATATCATTTCTTATTTCAGTGTTTCTATTACATTTCTAACATCCTCCATTCTTCAGACATTTGTAGTTTCCTATCACTGTACTTCCTTTTCTACATAGTTCTTGAACAAGCTCCAGTCAGTCATCGTCGAACCTCTTCCATTATTCTGCCTCAGCCAATAAGTAAGCTCATCCATTTCTTGGATGTCAAGTACTTTATCCCGCCATTGCATTATGGAAGGTATCTTGTCTTGCTTCCACAAGCTGGCGAATGTCATCCTGGCTGCAGTTGCTAAGAAAGTAAATAACTTTTCTGAATTATTATCAGGAAAAACAGAATCGTCATACATTCCTAATAAATACGCTTCTGGGCACATTGGGTATTTTATCTTAAGGATTTTCCTACATTCATTATGTATAGTCTTCCAGAACTCTTTCGCCTTTGGTCACTGCCATCATAGGTGATAGAAAGACCCTTCATTCGCTTTACATTTCCAACACCTGTTGTCTACATTTTCATACATTCTTGCTATCTTTTGTGGGGTTAGGTACCACCGGTGTAGCATTTTCAGCCAGTTCTCTTTTAGATCTGAGGCGTAAGTATATTTGAGTCTTTTCCTCCAGATGGTCTCCCATTCCCTTAAATGGATGGTTCTCCCTATATTTCTTGCCCATAGGATCATTGAGTTCTTAATCATTTCCATTTCGGTGGCACACCCCAGCAGACTTTGGTATAGGGCTGTTATAATTTTCCTTTCCCTCTTATGGATCCTATCCCATAGATCTGTTTCCTCCCCAAAGCCCAATTTTCTGTCTTCCCTAAAGCTTTCCTTAATCTGGGCATATTGCAGCCATGAAACGTTCTTAAAATCTTGGGCTATCTCCTTTTGAGTTTTTAGTTCCCAGGAGCCGTTCTTTTTGTGGAGAATATCTTTATATGAGGGCCAGGAGACCCAGCCCAGGAGTCTGCGGTGTTTGGCCTCAAGAGGTGAGATCCACAGCGGGGTTTTCTGAAAAAAATATTTTTTTATGCCTTTCCCACACTTTTATTAGGGCAGACCTTATGAAGTGGTTACCAAAGTTTCCTTCTTTCTTGGTCCCTTCATACCATAGGTATTCATGCCAGCCCTTGCGAAGGTCAAACCCCTCGATGGTTAAGATTTTAATATTCTGTAGTTTGCGTGAATGATGCACGCAGATCCAAGTCAGGTGGCCTTTTGCAGTTGACAGATTGTGATTGTGTCCATGTTTATTGTTTCCAAGTGCCGGCTGAGATATTTTGGTGCGGCACCCAGTGGGACCACCTGTACTGCTTGGTGTCAGCGCCTTTGCCATTCAATTTTGAGGTCCTGATAACAGTGGAGTTTTTCCTGTTGTTTTTCCTCAATGCGACCGTCACCCGGTATGGTGACATCAATCATCCAAACTTATTCCTTTTCCACAGTCGTGATGTCTGGCATATTGTATTCCAAAACTTACCCAGTCTAGATTCGAAAGTCCTCCAGTATTGTGGTGTGTTCATTTTCTACTAACTTTGCAGGTTTACCGGGTCCTAGAGAAGTGCCCTTGGAAAGGACCAGGCGCAGGTGGGCTTTCTCTATTTCTGCCCCTGCCTTATGGAATTCCTTGCCGCCCTACATGAGTTCAAGATTGGGAAAGGCGTCCGGCAAGGCTGCATCCTCTCACCCAACCTTTTTAACGTGTATGCAGAACACATCATGCGAGGATGTGCGGGGCTTGAGGAATGCCAAGCTGGGGTGAAAATTGCTGGAAGAAACATTAACAACCTCAGATATGCAGATGACACCACTCTGATGGCTGAAAGCGAGGAGGAGTTGAGGAGCCTTCTAATCAAGGTGAAAGAAGAAAGCGCAAAAGCCGGGTTGCAGCTAAACGTCAAAGAAACCAAGATTATGGCAACAAGAATGATTGACAACTGGGAAATAGAGGGAGAAAATGTGGAGGCCGTGACAGACTTTGTATTTCTAGGCGCAAAGATGAGTGCAGATGCAGACTGTGGCCAGGAAATCAGAAGACGCTTCCTTCTTGGGAGGAGAGCAATGTCCAGTCTCGAAAAAATAGTGAAGAGTAGAGACATCAGACTGGCAACCAAGATCCATTGCCTAGTCCAAGCCATGGTCTTCCCTGTAGTCACCTACGGATGTGAGAGCTGGACCTTCGGGAAGGCCGAGCGAAGGAAGAGAGATGCTTTTGAGCTGTGGTGATGGAGGAAAGTTCTGAGAGTGCCTTGGACTGCGAGAAGATCCAACCAGTCCATCCTCCAGGAAAGAAAGCCCGGCTGCTCACTGGAGGGAAGGAGACTAGAGACAAAGTGGAAGTCCTTTGGCCACATCATGAGGAGACAGCCAAGCCTAGAGAAGGGAATGATGCTGGGGAAAGTGGAAGGCAAAAGGAAGAGGGGCCGACCAAGGGCAAGATGGATGGATGGCATCCTTGAAGTGACTGGACTGACCTTGAGGGAGCTGGGGGTGGTAACGACCGACAGGGAGCTCTGGCGTAGGCTGGTCCATGAGGTCACGAAGAGTCGGAGACGACTGAACGAATGAACAACAACAGAGAAGTGCCCTTGGAAAGGACCAGGCGCAGGTGGGTTTTCTCTATTTCTGCCCCTGCCTTATGGAATTCCTTGCCGCCCTACATGAGTTCAAGATTGGGAAAGGCATCCGGCAAGGCTGCATCCTCTCACCCAACCTTTTTAACTTGTATGCAGAACACATCATGCGAGGATGTGCGGGGCTTGAGGAATGCAAAGCTGGGGTGGAAATGGATGGAAGAAACATTAACAACCTCAGTTATGCAGATGACACCACTCTGATGGCCGAAAGCGAGGAGGAGCTGAGGAACCTTCTAATCAAGGTGAAAGAAGAAAGCGCAAAAGCCGGGTTGCAGCTAAACATCAAAAAACCCAAGATTATGGCAACAAGAATGATTGACAACTGGGAAATAGAGGGAGAAAATGTGGAGGCCGTGACAGACTTTGTATTTCTAGGTGCAAAGATGAGTGCAGATGCAGACTGTGGCCAGGAAATCAGAAGACGCTTCCTTCTTGGGAGGAGAGCAATGTCCAGTCTCGAAAAAATAGTAAAGAGTAGAGACATCAGACTGGCAACCAAGATCCATTGCCTAGTCCAAGCCATGGTCTTCCCTGTAGTCACCTACGGATGTGAGAGCTGGACCTTCGGGAAGGCCGAGCGAAGGAAGAGAGATGCTTTTGAGCTGTGGTGTTGGAGGAAAGTGCTGAGAGTGCCTTGGACTGCGAGAAGATCCAACCAGTCCATCCTCCAGGAAAGAAAGCCCGGCTGCTCACTGGAGGGAAGGAGACTAGAGACAAAGTGGAAGTCCTTTGGCCACATCATGAGGAGACAGCCAAGCCTAGAGAAGGGAATGATGCTGGGGAAAGTGGAAGGCAAAAGGAAGAGGGGCCGATCAAGGGCAAGATGGATGGATGGCATCCTTGAAGTGACTGGACTGACCTTGAAGGAGCTGGGGGTGGTGACGGCCGACAGGGAGCTCTGGCGTGGGCTGGTCCATGAGGTCACGAAGAGTCGGAGACGACTGAACGAATGAACAACAACAACAACAACCTACATGAGAGCCATGCGTGACTTAGGGCCTTTTACTCAAGCACTTAAGACCTGGCTTTTTACTATTATTTATTTATTTCGGGTACTTTTACCCCGCCCTTCTCAACCCCCGAGGGGGGACTCTCGGCGGCTTACAAAAAGGCACAATTCGATGCCTATACAAATTACACATACTGTACAAAACCATAGTTAAAACAATTATCACAGTTAAAATAATCAAAACAATCAGTATATAACACCTCATATAAAACTATTCACATGCTCAGCGTTTCGTCTTTCAGAGTTCCATAGTTCCATTCCATTAATCATTTCCTGACCATTGTCAAAGTCCTTTCTTTAACTGCCCGATTGTCTGAATGCCTGGTTCCAATTCCATGTTTTCAGTTTTTTCCTAAAGGAAAGGGGTGATGTCGCTGATCTAATTTCCCCGGGGAGTGAATTCCATAGGTGGGGGGCCACTACCGAGAAGGCCCTGCTCCTCATCCCTGCCAACCTCATTTGTGATAGAGGCGGGGTCAAGAGCAGGGCCTCCCCAGAAGATCTTAGACTCCGTGGTGGGACGTAGAGGGAGATCTGTTCGGACAGATACACTGGGCCGGAACCGTATAGGGTTTTGTAGGTCAAAACCAGCACTTTGAATTGTGCTCGGAACTGGATCGGCAGCCAGTGGAGCTGACACAACAGGGGGGTTGTATGCTCCCTGTATGACGCTCCGATGAGCAGTCTGGCTGCCTCCCGTTGGACTAGTTGGAGTTTCCTAACAGTCTTCAAAGGCAACCCCATGTAGAGTGCGTTGCAGTAATCTAATCGGGATGCAACAAGAGCGTGGACCACCGTGGCCAGATCCGACTTCCCAAGGTACGGGCGCAGCTGGCACACAAGTTTTACTACGGCATTCGATCCCTGTTAATTTTTGTATGTATGTATTTTATCTTTTACAATTTAGCTGTAAATCGCCTGGAGCATTCTCGGATGGAAGGCGATTAATAAGTAATTAGATGATGATGATGATGATGATGATCCCTTTACCAGTTCTTTACTCCTGGCAGGTGGTACTTGTGACATAAGTTCCAATGAATCATTTGGGCCACAGAGTTGTGCCTCTGTTTATAGTCCATTTGTGTGATTTTCTTGCAACAACTGAGGAGATGGTCCATGGTTTCATCAGCTTCCTTCTTCTTCTTCTTCTTCTTCTTCTTCTTATTATTATTATTATTATTATTATTATTATTTTGCGAGATCAGTCACTCTCATTGCAATGATGTAGTAACTGTGTGTTTATTTTATGCAATGTTTTAGGCACATTATTGAAGGGCTTTGGGAGGGATTGACCTTGATTTATGGGAGTTGTTCACCTACAACTGGAGGAACCTTGACCCTCCACTAGTGGTTCCCAACCTCTGGTCTGTGGACCACTGGTGCCATATGTAATCCGCCCCAAGTCCTTTTGTGGAGATGGAGGCGAGGTACAAAAACAACGTTATTATTATTACTAGTAGTATTATGAGTTTGCGGACCATATTTTAGTTCTTGTGGACCACTGGTGGTCCACAGACCAGAGGTTGGGAACCACTAGTGGAGGGTCAAGGTTCCTCCAGTTGTAGGTGAACAACTCCCATAAATCAAGGTCAATCCCTCCCAAAGCCCTTCAATAATCAAATATCGGTGTTGCAATCCAGAGCAGGGAACGAGGCCCTAAGATAACTCTCCACCACACTTGGCTGTGAAAAACAATCCTTTTTTATTGAAGAAAAATGGTTACAAAATAAAGGAAAAATGCAAGTCAAAAGCCACAGCAAAATCAGCAAACATGAATTTAAATGGACAAAGCAAAACCAAAAGCCTCACTGGGAAATACTGGAACCTGTTAGCAATCCACTAACCGTACTTGATATCCTAGAAATCTTCCCAAACTATGGCCAGGGAACCGGGAGAACTGCCAAGGTCTTCATCAATTCTGAAACGATGCCTGAACTGAGACAATCAGCTCGGCGTATTACAATTAAAACTCAAGAATGGGTTCCGTGAACCGCCCTTCTTTTTTGAAGCCAATGTTTTTAATTCTTGAATTCGGGAGGATCGACGCAAACTGAGTGTTTTACTTCGGTCTTCCCAAATTTGGCCCCTTCTGTTGTCATTACAGTTAACAGGTGCAGAAGGGAGGGAAAGTTCAAGGTCTCCCTCTGCAACATTCTCAGGAACACTGGTACTTTCATTTTCCAAATCTACAGAAGTTCCTTCCTCACTAATTTCAGGAACATTGGCATTTTCCAAATCTACAGAAGTTCCTTCCTCACTAATTTCAGGAGCATTGGCATCAAGAGGTACATTTCCATTTGCATCAGTAAATATACTTTCATTTGCATCAGGAGGAACAAACAGAGAATCAGGTTCACGTTCAAACTCAGGCTGAACCCCAACAATCGGTGTTTTCGACATGCATGTCAAGCTTGGTCCAGATTCATCGGCATTCAGGCCCGTAGCGAGGGGGTGGTTTTAGGGGTTCAACCCCCCCCCCCGAAATGTTTCAGATTTTTTAAAAAAACCTGGTTTACTCATGAATTTTAACTGGTTAACCCAATCCCCATGCTGCTAAGTCTATGAGATGCAAAAAATCAAGAGTCCCTCCAGAACTGCAAGCACGATCTCAAGCAAATATTAGCAATTTATTCACACTGTCATTACTTGCAGCAATAGCCGATGTAGTTGTTCTGGTACAGCTGTTCCAGGAGCTCCAACTTTATTTGCTTTGTATTAAATGTTTGCTTGCAGTCCTAGGTTTCAGGGACTCTGCAGATAGGTGGCTTCTTTGGTTGCAGTCATAGGGCAAGTCACCTGTCCATCACTGTTAAGTTTTGGTTCCGCCCCTTGCTCAGGGCAATTGGGAAGGGAAAGGAGCCATTTTTAGTTAGTCTCAGCAAGGTAAGCTTATGTATAGGATGTGTGCAAGCTTCCCCTGTACAAAAGCTTCAACCCTTAAGACCTTCCGGGGGAGAAAGGTCTTAAGAGTCTCCAAAGAATTTCCAGGAAAATAGCCCTAAAGACCAAAGAACTCCAGCTGGAGAACATCTACTGCCTTGCTGGTAGGTCCACTCGGCGTTCGAGACGCAGTTCGACCCGGTAGCGGAGCCCACGTCAGTAAGGGTTAGATTACAGTCAGCCTGGGAGAAGTTACAAAGGGGATTTTCCTTTAAAGAAGAAGTTATTGAAGACAGTTGCCTGTCCTTCGTGGGAAGATTAGGAATTCACCAGTTGCCTAAAAGCTTGGAATCATTTGCTTAACTTTACTGAAGACAAGAGAAGTTTCTGTTTGTTCATTAATAAAGGACTTTGTTGTATTTCACAAGCCATCTAAAGACTGTTTGTGGTGGAAACCTCTGAGAACTTCTCTTTAGGCCCCCTGGCGTCCCGCTGGGCAAAGGTTGCACATCCTGTTCTAAAGACAATTATTTACAGGCCTAGCACATGACAGAACAGTAGTGAAGCAACCAAGTTGGGGGGGGGGGGATGTTGAATGCTCTCATTAAGGAGGCCAGACTTGGTGGAGGTGGTTGACAAGGGCGGAGCTGCAGGCTATTGAAGGATGCTCTGCCCTCTGCTGTGCTCTTTGCTTCAGCGTGAGCTAGGAGGCAGGTTTCAACCCCCCCCCCACGAAATTTTCAACCCCCCCCCCCCCCGAAAATTTCAACCCCTCCCGAAATTTTTTTCTGGCTACGGCCCTGTCGGCATTTGCCAGCACTCTGGCTCTAAGTGAACTACAACTCCCCCAAATCAAGGTCAATTTTCCCCAAAGACCTCCAGTATTTTTTGTTGGTCGTTGGTCTAATTCCATCTTTGGTGGGGTTCAGAGTGGTCTTTGATTGCAGGTGAACTATAAATCCCAGTACCTCCCAAATGTCAAGGCCAATTACATACATATCTCCACTCTTACTGTGTTTATAGAAGATTTGCATATTCATAAAAACCGTTACTCTATTTACATGTATAAATGCATGACCCAATGCAATGCTTCCTAATATCAACACAATATTAATATTCTCCTCTCTCCTCCTCCCAAACCTTAATTCTACAGTGTAGATGCAGCCTACCGCAGCCATAGAGAGGACAAGGAGAGACCCGAAAGCATCCCTCTAGTCCTTCTGGCATAAGGCTGGGCAAAGGCATGATGTCCCTGCCGAAAGAGTGTTTTTGAGAAGGTCTCCAATAAATAAATGTCCTAAATTGGGGCATACCTGGCTCTCTTCTTGGATGGGGAGTGTTTTTGCACTTTTTGGGTGCTCTCTGCAAGGTGCTCTGGGTGGAAAGCACCCATAGAGGATGCTTTTAGAGATTGCTCCGTCCTCAGCGTAAGGAATGAACTTTCTTGGTTTCTTCCAGGGATCTGTTTTGCTACTCATGTAAGTGAGCTGGATAGCAGAAAAGTCTCTACGTATAACGAAGGCCACAGGAATTATGGGATTTTCCAGCTGAGCAACAAAGATCATTGCCATGGTCCTTCCATAGACTCACCTAATATCTGCAAGAACTGCTGCATTTGTAAGTTTATTATTTATTTATTTACAGTATTTCTATACCGCTTTTCTCACCCTGAGGGGAACCAAAGCGGTTCTGCTAGACGCATCTGTGCTGTTGACGGGAGCAAGAGCAGGGCCTCCCCAGATGATCTTAGATTACGAGGTGGAACATAGGGGTGGATGCGTTTGGACAAGTAATCTGGGCCAGAACTGTATAGAGCTTTATAGGTCAAGACCAGCACTTTGAATTGGGCTCAGAGATGGACTGGCAGCCAGTGGAGCTGGCATAGCAGGGCGCTGGTATGCTCCCTGTATGCTGCCCCAGTTAGTAATCTGGCTGCCGCCCATTGAACTAGCTGAAGTTTCCGAACTGTCTTCAAAGGCAGCCCCATGCAGAGCATGTTGCAGTAATCTGTTCAGGATGTCACCAGAGCGTGGACCACCGTGGCCAGATCAGACTTCCCAAGGTATGGGCACATCTGGTGCATGAGTTTTAACTGTGCAAAAGCTCCCCTGGCCACTTCCGAAATCTGGGGTTCCAGGCTCAGCGATGAATCCAGGATCACTCCCAAGCTGCGAACCTGCGCCTTCAGGGGGAGTGTAACCCCATCTAACACAGGCTGTAACCCTATGCCCTGTTCGGCCTTTTGACTGACCAGGAGGACCTCTGTCTTGTCTGGATTCAATTTCAATTTGTTAGCCCTCATCCAGTCTGACACAGCGGTTCAAGGTCTGGACAGCCTCCTTAGTAACGGGTAGGAAGGAGTGACAGATTTGGATGTCATCTGCATACAGATAACACCTTACTCTGAAACTCCAGAAGATCTCCCCCAGCGGCTTCATGTAGATGTTAAATAACATCGGGGACAATAACATCGGGAACCGAATAGGTGTCACCCAGTAACACCTTCTGAGACCGACCCTCCAGGAAGGACCGAAGCCACTGCAGAGCAGTACCTCCAAGTCCCATTTCTGCGAGGCGTCCCAGAAGGATACCGTGGTCAACGGTATCAAAGTCCGCTGAGAAGTCCAGCAGAACCAACAGGGACACACTCCCCTGGTCGAGGTCCCAGCGAAGATCATCTACTAAGGCAACCAAGGCTGTTTCAGTGCCATGTCCCGGCCTAAAGCCAGACGGCGCCGGATCTAGATAATCAGTGTCTACCAAGTGTCTAGATAATCAGTGTCTACCTCCTGGAGTTGCGAAACCACCACACGTTCCATGATTTTGCCCAAGTAGGGAAGATTGGAAACTGACTAATTGAGTGGGGTCCAGTGATGGTTTTTTCAACAGCGGTTTTATAACAGCCTGTTTTAGGCTGTGTGGAATCTTGCCCTCCTGTAAGGCGTCATTAACCACCACCTTAACCCACTCTGCCAAACCCCCTCTGGCTTCTTTTATCAGCCAGGATGGGCAGGGTCTAGGATGCATGTGGTAGGCCTAGCCTCTCCAAGGATCTTGTCCACATCCTCGAGCTGAACCAATTGAAAAGAATCGATTAAAACCGGGGCCTCTCCAGATAACCGAAGAGAATGCGTGGGTTCGTAGATGGAGATGCGGTCACGCAGGTAGGCTGGTCCCAAACCGTTCAGGGCTTTGTAGGTAAGCACCTGCACCTTGAATTGGGCTCAGAAAATAAATGACAGCCAGTGGAGCTCCTTAAACAGGAGGGTTGACCTCTCTCTGTAAGGGGCCCCAGTTAACATCCTGGCTGCTGATCGTTGGACCAGTTGGAGCTTCCGAGCCGTCTTCAAGGGCAGCCCCATGTAGAGCGCATTGCAGTAATCCAATCTGGAGGTGACCAAGGCATGGACCACTCCGGCCAGATCCGCCTTCGCGAGGTACGGTCGCAGTTGGCGCACGAGTCTCAGTTGTGCGAAAGCCCTCCCAGTCACCGCCGACGCCTGAGCCTCAAGCGTAAGCGTTGAATCCAAGAGGACTCCCAAACTGCGGACCTGTGGCTTCAGGGGGAGTGTAACCACGTCCAGCACAGGTTGCACACTCCCTGCACCCTGCACCCGGAAGAGCAGCAGACGCTCCTTCCCCCGTCACTTTCGCAGCTCACAATGGAGCCACAAGGCACACGCGGCTCCTTTTAAAGGGCAATGGCCACCCTGAAGAAACCACGCCCCAATACCTTGCTTCTCCTCATTGGCTGGAACCCCAGCATTCCCAGCATCCCAGCACCTGTGACCAGGCCTGCAGCGAGGGGGTGGTTTTAGGGGTTCAACCCCCCCCCCGAAATGTTTCAGATTTTTTTTAAAAACCTGGTTTACTCATGAATTTTAACTGGTTAACCCAATCCACATGCTAAGTCTATGAGATGCAAAAAATTCAGAGTCCCTCCAGAACTGCAAGCACTATCTCAAGCAAATATTGACAGTTTATTCACACTGTTATTACTTGCAGCAATAGCCGATGTAGTGAAGCAACCAAGTTGGGCGTGTGTGTGTTGAATGCTCTCATTAAGGAGGCCAGACTTGGTGGAGGTGGTTGACGGGGTGGAGCTGCAGGCTATTGAAGGCTGCTCTGCCCCCTGCTGTGCTCTTTGCTTCAGCCCTCCCCGAAATTTTCAAACCCCCTTCCCAAAATTTTCAACCCCCCCCCCCCCCGCCGAAATTGTCAACCCTCCCCGAAATTTTTTTCTGGCTACGGCCCTGCCTGTGACATCACTTCTGAAACTGGCGGGAGTCGTTTTAAAGATGGCGGACGCTGCTTTGATATGGCAAAAACACTTCCGGGTTGCTAAAACGTGTCGATATCACTTCTAAATGTATTTAATTAACGATTTAAAAACGAGATAAGAAATATTAAAAAACTCTAAAATTATAACAGCTAAACAACAGAGAGGAAAAAACCAGGCACAGATTAACACCTCCCAGGAACAGATTTTCCCAGGCTCAGGCAGACCTTCAAATGCTAATGAAGGTGATCAGCTAAACATTCACACCTAGCTCCAGCAGACAAGAGTTTTTTGTCCCACCCTGGTCTTTCCACAGATATATAAACCCATTGTCCTAATTCCAACAGACCTCATACCTCTGAGGATGCCTGCCATAGATGCAGGCGAAACGTCAGGAGAAATGCCTCTAGAACATGGCTCTATAGCCCGAAAAAAACCCACAAGAACCTAGAGATAAGAAATTAATAAACTGGATCAACCAAGCCTACTAGGCAGATATGGTTGGGGTTCACCACAACATGAGGAACTGTATTATGCGGTCACAGCATTAGGAAGGTTGAGAAACACTCTAGGAGGACGAGACTGGTGCCATTTAATGCGTACCAGGCAAGCATGGAAGATAGCTGGAGAAAGAAGTCCTTACAATGACGAAACCCAGGTCTTCACAGAAACCTGTTCTCAGAAAATGCATGCCTGGGCAACGCCGCTTACACATGCTAATATGTATATATATATATTGACAGATTTCCTAAACGAAGACCTATCAGATGATATTGAATGTCTTAAGAGACACATCTTGACCCATGGAAACCTGACAAGTTGGTGAGTCTACCAATTTGGAATTGGAATCCGGGTTTTTGTTGGGATCTTTTGTAAAGTCAACACTAAGGGATCTTCTCTCAGAATAATGGGAGCTGTAGTTTTACAAGACCCTTAGCTTTCCTTGCCAAACTACAACTTTCCCTCCCAAACTACAACTCCCAGGACTGCATGGCATTAAGCCATGGCAGTGGAAATGTGGCCAAATTGCGTTCGTTCTCCAGTGTGAGTGACCCAAAACCCCAATAACCGCCAGAGAAATGACCTTTGCCTTCTTCTTTCAGGGAAGCTTGGAGAGACAACTGTAAAGACAAAAATGTTCATCACTACATTGAGGATTGTGGGTTCGATATCTAGGAACCATGATCTAAAATTGTGGAAATGTTCCCTTTCCCTTGTTCAGTTGGATTTGACATTTGTGGATCAGATTATCTGCAGATTCAGTATATAAACGTCCTCTCTCTGGAAGTCTCTGTGTCCAGCAGTGTGATTCCATGGTCAACACCCATGACGGACTCCTAGGACCCATCCACACCGCCATATCATCCTGGGAGAGGGTCCAGCATAATCCCTAGGCAGGGGGACATCGTCAACCTGGTCATCCATTGCATTTGATATACTCCCACGCCAACCAGTCAAATCTAACAGAGCTCCCTGTTCTTCTTCCACTGCCCTCTTAGGTCTCTTCCTTCACGCCCCCTCCCTCCTTCCTATTGCTCCAATCAGATTTGGTTTGGCATTCTTGGATAATAATAATAATAATAATAATAATAATAATAATAATAACAATCTAGAATCATAGAATCCTAGAATCAAAGAGTTGGAAGAGACCTCATGGGCCATCCAGTCCAACCCCATTCTGCCAAGAAGCAGGAATATTGCATTCAAATCACCCCTGACAGATGGCCATCCAACCTCCGCTTAAAAGCTTCCAAAGAAGGAGCCTCCACCACACTCCGGGGCAGAGAGTTCCACTGCTGAACGGCTCTCTCAGTCAGGAAGTTCTTCCTCATGTTCAGATGGAATCTCCTCTCTTGTAGTTTGAAGCCATTGTTCCATTGCGTCCTAGTCTCCAGGGAAGCAGAAAGGAAGCTTGCTCCCTCCTCCCTGTGGCTTCCTCTCACATATTTATACATGGCTATCATATCTCCTCTCAACCTTCTCTTCTTCAGGCTAAACATGCCCAGTTCCCTAAGCCGCTCCTCATAGGGCTTGTTCTCCAGACTCTTGATCATTTTAGTCGCCCTCCTCTGGACATATATAAATACAAATGTAATATTTGTTTATGGGATTAACATAATTCAAAAATCACCGGACGAATTGACACCAAATTTGGACACAATATCAGGCCAACGAGTGATTATCATTCATAAAAACACTGAAAAACGCAGCAGAAGGACAAAAAATATAGGGCTGGGCGGTTTCGTTTGTTAATTTCGTAATTCGTTATTGATTCGTATTTAAATTAGCTTACGAACCGATAACGAACCATTCTGGAGCATCCAAATAACGAAACGAATTTTTTTGATCAATTTCGTAATTGATTCGTTATTGATTCGTAATCGTCTTGAAATCATTTCGTTATTATTTCCGTATGACTGGTGCAAGTTTTATAGTTGTTGTTTGTTTTATCAGTGATAAAAAAATAAATTATCACACCAACAGTCAGCAACAGAGGGAGAGGGAAGCTTCAGAAGTCCCCCTGTCCCATTTGGAGGGGTTTTTAGCGTATTGCGCAATCACGTCCGCCATTAACGAATCAATTACGAAATTTACGAAATTTCGTAAATAACCAAAAATTTTTAAAGAAAATTTCGGAATTCATTTAAAAAACAAAACGCAATGGACCCCCTAAAAACGAAACGAGTTTAGAAACAAATTTTTCCGTTGTTACCCAGGCCTAAAAAAATATATTACAATGCATGTGCAAAACCATATATATATATTCGTTATCGTTTCGAAATTGTTTCGTAATTTCCGAAATTTTGTAAATATTGAACTTTTTAAAAGAAAAATTTCGGAATTCTTTTAAATAACGAAACGCAAAAACTCCCTAAAAACGAATCGAGTTTAGAAACAAATTTTTACGTGGTTGGACAACCCTAATATATATACATACACGCAAACACACATATATACACTGGGCTTGGTTGATCAAGAAACAAAATGGTTCTAAACTCGTTTCGTATATAGGGGGCGCTGGCGTTTCGATTTTAAAATTATTTCTCAAATTTTCTGGAAAAAAAGATCGGAAATAGCAAAAATCTGAATAGTTTCGTTTCCTTCGTTAATGGAAGGTGTCCCGCCCCCTGTTAGTTTAAAATCTTGCAGTTTCCCTGGCCTCCCTGGCGACAAGCGGCGATGTGGAAGGACGAGGTGTGCGTGGCTACACCCAGCTCTTCCTGAAGGCCACGCCCCCAACGGCCTTCAGGAACACCTGTTCTTTCCCACAGCCACCTCCGTCCTCTTTGCATCTGTGGCTTTGCACGCCTGGCGATGCAAATAGGGATGAGGTGGGACGTGGGTAAGAAGAGCTGTTCCTGAAGGCCATTGGGGGCATGACCTTCAGGAGGAGCTGGGCGTAGCCATGCCCACCTCATTCCCCTGCCATCCATCGCCATTCTGCCACCCAGGAAAGGCAAACTCCATCTGAACATGAGGAAGAACTTCCTGACTGTGAGAGCCGTTCAACAGTGGAACTCTCTGCCCCGGAGTGTGGTGGAGGCTCCTTCTTTGGAAGCTTTTAAGCAGAGGCTGGATGGCCATCTGTCAGGGGTGATTTGAATGCAATATTCCTGCTTTTGGAAGAATGGGGTTGGACTGGATGATGGCCCAGGAGGTCTCTTCCAACTCTAGGATTCTAGGATTCTAGGATTCTATGAACTGCAAGATTTTAAAACTATTCATTTTTATTTATTTCTCGTGTCAGGGCAGCCAGTCAGTTATATTACATTTCTAACAGAACAAAGCAAACAAACAGAGAAAATACAACATTTGTGAGTTTGGTAGTTAATTAAATGTCCTTTGACCAGGATCTGGCCCCTTGGAGTGCCTCTGGTGTTGCCGCAAGGAGGTCCTCCATGGTGCATGTGGCAGGGCTCAGGTTGCATTGCAGCAAGTGATCAGTGGTTTGCTCCTCTCCACACTCGCATGTCGAGGATTCCACTTTGTGGCCCCATTTCTGAAGGTTGGCTCTCCATCTTGTGGTGCCAGAGCGCAGTCTGTTCAGTGCCTTCCAAGTCGCCCAGTCCTCTGTGTGCCCAGGGGGGAGTCTCTCATTTGGTATCAGCCATTGGTTGAGGTTCTGGGTTTGAGCCTGCCACTTTTGGACTCTCGCTTGCTGAGGTGTTCCAGCAAGTGTCTCTGTAGATCTTAGAAAACAATGTCTGGATTTAAGTCGTTGACATGCTGGCTGATACCCAAACAGGGGATGAGCTGGAGATGTCTCTGCCTTGGTCCTTTCACTATTGGCTGCTACTTCCCGGCGGATGTCAGGTGGTGCGATACCGGCTAGACAGTGTAATTTCTCCAGTGGTGTAGGGCGCAGGCACCCCATGATAATGCGGCATGTCTCATTCAGAGCCACATCCACTGTTTTAGTGTGGTGAGATGTGTTCCACACTGGGCGTGCGTACTCAGCAGCAGAGTAGCACAGCGCAAGGGCAGATGTCTTCACTGTATTTTAAAACTAATCTCACAGTTTGCCCCTTCATCCAGTTCCCCAAGCTGTGGTGACCCTCAACCATAGCATTAAATCACTACTGACAAGAGGTCATGAGTTCGAAGCCAGCCCAGGTCGGAGTGAGCTCCCAACCATTAATAGTCTAGCTTGCTGTTGACTTATACTTACTTACTTTACTTAGGCAATACCTCATTGGCCGAGTAAGATTGTCTTCCAAGTTGGGTGTGCTGGCGCTGGGTACATAGCTGACTGTGAAGCCCTATTCTTTACCTACATGTTCTCCTACAGTGGAGTCCAACCCTATTCTGCCAAGTAGCAGGAAAATTGCATTCAAAGCACCCCCGACAGATGGCCATCCAGCCTCTGCTTAAAAGCCTCCAAAGAAGAAGAGGTCTCCACCACACTCTGGGGCAGAGAGTTCCACTGCTGAACAGCACCCACAGTCAGAATGTTCTTCCTAATGTTCATATGGAATCTCCTTTCTTGGAGTTTGAAGCCATTGTTCTGCGTCCTGGTCTCCAGGGCAGCAGGAAACAAGCTTGCCCCCTCCTCCCTGTGACTTCCTCTCACATACTTAGACATGGCTATCATATCTCATCTCAGCCTTCTTTTTCTTCAGGCTAAACACGCCCAGCTCTTTCAGCTGCTCCTCATAGGGATCTCACTGCATAGAACCATGGCAGTTCAATTGCCACCAAAATGCGATAATCCCACAGTAAAGACGCCCCCTGAGATGTCAAGAGGAGGCAAGGGTCCCCAAATCCAGATCCAGATCTTCTAATTTGAGGACATGCTCTGCTTGAGCCTCCACAGATCACACAGAGTGAATCGTTTGGGAGATAATCAGAACATCAACTGCTCTGGTTAATCTTTCTTTTAAAGGTGGGCAGAGGATGAAAACCTGGAAATGGAGGAGAAGGCGGTAGTTAAGGGCAGGTGCATTCATAAAGTATTCTTGATGGCTTTGACACAAAAATGGTATACAGCAGTGTTTCTCAACCTGGGGGTCGGGACCCCTGGGGGGGTCGCAAGGGGGTGTCAGAGGGGTCGCCAAAGATCATCAGAAAACACAGTAATTTCTGTAATGACAGTTCTGTCTGGGAAGTTTGGCCCAATCATTGGTGGGGTTCAGAATGCTCTTTGATTGTAGCTGAACTATAAATCTCAGCAACTACAACTCTCAAATGTCAAAGTCTATTTCCTCCGAACTCCACACCAGTGTTCCTATTTGGTCATATTTGGTATTCATGCCAAGTTTGGTCCAGATCCATCGTTGTTTGAGTTTACCGTGCCTTTTGGGTGTAGGTTAACTACAACTCCCAAACTCAAAGTCAATGCCCACCAAACCCTTCCAGTATGTTCTGTTGGTCGTGTGTGTCCTGTGTGGTTCAATTCCATCATTGGTGGAGTTCAGAATGCAATTTTATTATAGGTGAACTATAAATCCCAGCAACTACAACTTCCAAATGGCAAAATCAATCCCCCGCAACCCCACCAGTATTCAAATTTGGCGTATTGGATATTTGTGCCAAATATGGTCCTGCATATTAGATATTTACATGATGATTCATAACACTAGCAAAATTGCAGTTATGAAGGAGCAACGAAAATAATGTTATGGTGAGGGTCACCACAACTTGGGGAACTGGATGAAGGGGTCGCGGCATTAGAAAGGTTGGGAAACACTGGTATACAGCCATGCACTTGTCCCTATGGAAGAAACACTCCTGGCTGGGCGGTGGTTACTTGAAACCAAGGCTGCAACAGAACACCATGAATGTTGCAACTCAGGATGGATTCACCTTGCTCAGGACAACAACACACACCAAGGCTGGAAGTTTTGTAGTTTATTGAAGAAAAGCAAAAAACAAACAAACATAGAAATATAGTTGTAAAAGTTCAATAGCCAAAACAGCATCTTAGATGCAAAGGTAAGGTCCAAAAGCAAATAACATGAAGAATAATCCACAAGCATTGGTCAAACAGAAATCCATGGCAACATGGCAAAGTCCCCAGAAATCATGATTCAAAACGAAAGTCCCAAAGAGCTAGAAGCTTTCCTCTTAAGGCCGAGGCAATTCCAACGAAGCTCACAAGGTATGACCAAAGTTACACTGACAAAAGGTTGACTGCAAACAGACTGTTCAATATGCTTTCCTAGCATGAAAGCATTACATAGAAATATAGTTGTAAAAGTTCAATAGCCAAAACAGGATCTTAGATGCAAAGGTAAGGTCCAAAAGCAAATAACATAAAGAATAATCCACAAGCATTGGTCAAACAGAAATCCATGGCAACATGGCAAAGTCGCAGTTAACACAAGAAGACAATGGATTCCCACCAATACAAAAAACACAAATCCACTAAAAGTTGTGGTACATAAATCACAATGGTCGATATTGCCTAACAGTTTGTATATTGTATTGTCGAAGGCTTTCATGGCCGGAATCACTCAGTTCTTGTGGGTTTTTTCGGGCTATATGGCCATGTTCTAGAGGCATTTCTCCTGATGTTTCGCCTGCATCTATGGCAAGCTTCCTCAGAGGGTGAGGTCTGCTTCAGACCTCACCCTCTGAGGAAGCTTGCCATAGATGCAGGCGAAACGTCAGGAGAAATGCCTCTAGAACATGGCCATATAGCCCGAAAAAACCCACAAGAACTGAGTTTGTATATTACAATATTCAACAAACGGCAAAATTAAATGGTATAGGCATAACCCAGTATATAATGAACAACAACCAGTTGTTCACAAAGATTACACATACATAACATAAAGAGTCTTTTGGTGTAAAGACAACTTGTCTTCAGTGCATAAGATCCCTTGCTTAAGAGTAAGCATACTGTAAAGAGTCTTTCTTGGTGTAAAACCAACTTCTCTTCAGGGCATAGGATCCCTTGCTTGAGAAAATTTTCGGATATCCACATCCACGACCGGTTTCGACTGGAGTCTTCCTCAGGTGGATATATGAGACATCAAGTTCTTCACAATAGTAATCCCTCCTCGGGTGTTTTATACAATGGAACAGTGGATCTATAGGGAAAATACACAGGTGGCTAGAGTATGTCTCAAAGGGGGATAAACATTTGTATGTATTACTCACATTTAAGATATGCATAACAACAAAGGACAAATAAACAGGCATAGGTTACTTACAGGAACTCAGAAGCCGTGCTCTGCAGCAGTTTGATTCTCTAGCAAGCACAAAGGTCATCAGGTAGAAACTAGTTTATAAAGTAACCCAGTGAAAGGTGCTCCAACCAGGTAGATCAAGCCAAGAATGTGTTAAAGGGCTATGTACTCTGATTTATAAGAAACACTGATATGAGATGGTATCATTCAGACCCTTGGGATGTGTAGTCTTCAGGGTGAGGATCCAAAAGGCTTCACGCTGTAGTAATTTAATGCCAAAATCCAAATTGGAGGGGGGTGTGACAACCTCCAAAACAAGCACCCGGAGTGAATCTGCATCATGCCTGTTTATTTGTCCTTTGTTGTTATTATTATTATTATTTCACAGTTTTGGTTCCATCTGATGAGCGTAGAGGCTGTATGCCATGGTTTCTTGGTCCGTAGATGACCTTTGTGGCTTTGAAAAATCCCTGAGCAATAAACCAGAATGAAGCAGAGAGTGTTTGAGGACCGGGACATCTGCAGGGAGACCAAGGTGCTTGTCTATAAAGCTATTGTCCTCCCAACCCTGCTCTATGCCTGTGAGACGTGGACTGTCTACAGACGTCACATGCAGCTCCTGGAACGTTTCCATCAGTGCTGCCTCTGGAAAATCCTGCAAATCTCCTGGGAAGACAAGCGGACAAACGTCAGTGTGCTGGAAGAAGCAAAGACCACCAGCATTGAAGCGATGGTCCTCCAACATCAACTCCGCTGGGCCGGCCACGTTGTCCAGATGCCTGACCACCGTCTCCCAAAGCAGTTGCTCTACTCCGAACTTAAGAACGGAAAACGGAATGTTGGTGGACAGGAAAAGAGATTCAAAGATGGGCTCAAAGCCAACCTTAAAAACTCTGGCATAGGCACTGAGAACTGGGAAGCCCTGGCCCTTGAGCGCTCCAGCTGGAGGTCAGCTGTGACCAGCAGTGCTGCAGAATTTGAGGAGGCACGAGTGGAGGGTGAAAGAGTGAAACGTGCCAGGAGGAAGGCGCGTCAAGCCAACCCCGACCGGGACCGCCTTCCACCTGGAAACCAATGCCCTCACTGCGGAAGAAGATGCAGATCAAGAATAGGGCTCCACAGCCACATACGGACCCACAAGGAAATCCATAATGGAAGACCATCTTACTCGTCCAACGAGGGATCGCCTAAGTAAGTAAGTAATCTCTTTGTTTGCAGATGAACTATAAATTCCAGCAACTACAATTCCGAAATGATGGAATCAGTCCCCCCAACCCCCCCAGTATTCGAATTTGGGTATATCGGGACTTTGTGCCAAATTTGGTCCAGTGAATGAAAATACATCCTGCATAACAGTAGCAAAAGTATAGTTGTGAAGTCGTAATGAAAATAATTTTATGGCTTGGGGTCACCACAACATAAGGAACTGTATTAAGGGGTCGCAGCATTAGGAAGGTTGAGAACCATTGCTCTAGAACATGGCCATATAGCCCGAAAAAACCTGCAACAGTGGTTCTCAACCTTCCTAATGCCGAGACCCCTTAGTACAGTTCTTCATGTTGTGGTGACCCCCAACCATAAAATTATTTTCGTTGCTCCTTCGTATCTGCAATTTTGCTCCTGTTATGAATCGTCATGTAAATATCTGATATGCTGGATGTATTTTCATTCACTGGATCAAATTTGGCACAAATACCAAATACGCCCAAATTTGAATACTTGTGGGGTTGAAGGAAAATTGATTTTATCATCTGGGAGTTGCAGTTCCTGGGATTTATAGTTCACCTACAATCAAAGAGCATTCTGAACTCCACCAACGATAGAATTGAACCACACTTGGCCCACAGAACTCTCATGACCAACAGAAAATACTGGAAGGTTTTGGTGGGCATTGACCTTGAGTTTTGGAGTTGTAGTTCACCTACATCCACTCAAACAATGACAAATCTGAACCAAACTCAGCACAATCACTCAATATGCCCACCAGCAAACACGGGTGGAGTTTGGGGAAAATAGGCCTTGTCATTTGAGAGCTGTTGTTGCTGGGATTTATAGTTCACCTACAATCAAAGAGCACTCTGAATCACACCACCGATAGAAATGGGCCAAACGTCCCACACAGAACCCCCATATCCAACATAAAATACTGGAGGGATTTTGGATGAACTGACAGTGATTTAGGGGAGATGTAGTTCACCTACATCTAGAGAGCACTGTGAACCCAAACAACTATGCCAAAGGGATTCTTAAGACCATCACAAATATGTGTTTTCTAATGGTCTTTGGCGACCCCTTTGACACCCCCTTGCGACCCCCTCAGGGTTCCCGACCCCCAGTTTGAGAAACACTGGTGTAGATGTTGAACATGGATGGAGCAAGCACGCTCCCCTGAGGCAGGCCGTTCTCTTGATGCAGGTGAACTACAACTCCCAAATTCAAGGTCAATGCCCTGTAAACTCTTCCAGTATTTTCTGTTGGTCATGGGAGTTCTGTGTACCTTACTTACTTACTTACTTACTTAGGCGATCCCTCGTTGGACGAGTAAGATGGTCTTCCATTATGGATTTCCCTGTGGGTCCTTATGTGGCTGTGGAGCCCTATTCTTGCTCTGCATCTTCTTCCGCAGTGAGGGCATTGGTTTCCAGGTGGAAGGTGGTCTTGGTCGGGGTTGGCTTGACACGCCTTCCTCCTGGCACGTTTCTCTCTTTCACCCTCCACTCGTGCCTCCTCAAATTCTGCAGCACTGCTGGTCACAGCTGTCCTCCAGCTGGAGCGCTCAAGGGCCAGGGCTTCCCAGTTCTCAGTGTCTATGCCAGAGTTTTTTAAGGTTGGCTTTGAGCCCATCTTTAAATCTCTTTTCCTGTCCACCAACGTTCCATTTTCCGTTCTTAAGTTCGGAGTAGAGCAACTGCTTTGGGACACGGTGGTCGGGCATCCGGACAACGTGGCCGGCCCAGCGGAGTTGATGTTGGAGGACCATCGCTTCAATGCTGGTGGTCTTTGCTTCTTGCAGCACACTGACGTTTGTCCGCTTGTCTTCCCAGGAGATTTGCAGGATTTTCCGGAGGCAGCGCTGATGGAAACGTTCCAGGAGTTGCATGTGATGTCTGTAGACAGTCCACGTCTCACAGGCATAGAGCAGGGTTGGGAGGGGAATAGCTTTATAGACAAGCCCCTTGGTCTCCCTACGGATGTCCCGGTCCTCAAACACTCTCTGCTTCATTCGGGAAAATGCTGCACTTGCAGAGCTCAGGTGGTGTTGTATTTCGGCGTCGATGTTGACTTTGGTGGAGAGGTGGCTGCCAAGGTAGCGGAAATGGTCCACATTTTGTAATGTTACACCATTAAGCTGTATCTCTGGCACTGGAGAGGGGGTGGCTGGTGTCTCCTGGAACAGCACCTTGGTTTTTTCAATGTTCAGTGACAGGCCGAGCTTCTCGTAGGCTTCTGCGAAGGTGTTTAGAGTGGCTTGTAGATCTTCTTCTGAATGCGCACAGATGACATTGTCATCAGCATACTGGAGTTCTATAACAGATGTTCTCCACTTTGGCAGGAAAAACTAAATGCAAAGATACAGAATGGGTGACGCCTGGCTCGAGAGCAGTACGTGTGAAAAAGATCTTGGAGTCCTCGTGGACAACAAGTTAAACATGAGCCAACAATGTGATGTGGCGGCAAAAAAAGCCAATGGGATTTTGGCCTGCATCAAGAGGAGCATAGTGCCTAGATCTAAGGAAGTCATGCTCCCCATGCTCTATTCTGCTTTGGTTAGACCACACCTGGAATATTGTGTCCAATTCTGGGCACCACCATTCAAGAGAGATATTGACTCTAAGCTGGAATGTGTCCAGAGGAGGGCGACTAAAATGATCAAGGGTCTGGAGAACAAGCCCTATGAGGAGCGGCTTAGGGAACTGGGCATGTTTAGCCTGAAGAAGAGAAGGCTGAGAGGAGATATGATAGCCATGTATAAATATGTGAGAGGAAGCCACAGGGAGGAGGAGGGAGCAAGCTTGTTTTCTGCTTCCTTGGAGACTAGGACGCAAGGGAACAATGGCTTCAAACTACAAGAGGAGATTCCATCTGAACATGAGGAAGAACTTCCTGACTGTGAGAGCCGTTCAGCAGTGGAACTCTCTGCCCCGGAGTGTGGTGGAGGCTCCTTCATTGGAAGCTTTTAAGCAGAGGCTGGATGGCCATTTGTCAGGGATGATTTGAATGCAATATTCCTGCTTCTTGGCAGAATGGGGTTGGACTGGATGATGGCCCAGGAGGTCTCTTCCAACTCTTGGATTCTATGATTCTTCCAGGGTGGAAGGGGTTAATCCCAGCAGGCAGCCCCTTCAGTTTCCCATGTAAACCCCGTAGCAAAGCCCCCTCCCCTCCTTGTCTTGGGTTTGGATTGTTCCAAATGCAGCTCAGGAGGAGAGGGGTGCTCAGCTTTCCCATTGGGAACTCCAGCCAGGGCAGAACATCTTGGAAAGTTCATGTTGGCAACTATGATTGTTCTGGATGGGAAGTCTTCAAGAGAGAGACATGACCCCTCCCCCCCAGGCCTTGCAAGAGAACTCTTCCCCAGACCCAACTGTTATGGAGCACCCCCATTTTTCTGCTCGAGTTGGTATAGCCCTCTCCTTTATCCCTTGCTGCAGGCTGCTTGCATTGCAGTGTGTGTTTGCACGTGGGTGGGCTTGGCTGGCTGAGGAGGGGGGTCTCTCTCTTTTTCAATGCAGTGCTCTTCTTTGCAATTAATTAAGCCTGGCTTCATAATAAGGCAAACCTTGGTGGCGAGGGTCCTTTTAGGGAAGGAAGAGAGGTGCATGTTTTGGAAAGGAAAACAGTCCCAACAATTTGGAACATTCCTATGGGGGTGTTCTTTGTTTACTGCTTTTGCAATCCCAGAAGTGTGTACAGCAGTGGTTTAGAGATCCTAAACTTTTTTTTTGCTATCCTAAGATGGGTAAACTCCCCCAAAAAGGGCTTTGTTTACTCCTTTTGCAATCCAAGAAGTGTGCACAGCAGTCGTTTAGAGATACTTAAGTTTACTAAACTTTTGCTATCCTAAGATGGGTAAACTCCCCCAAAAAGGCTTTGTTTACTCCTTTTGCAATCCAAGAAGTGTGTACAGCAGTCATTGATAGATACTAAACTTTTTGTATGCTATCCTAAGATGGGTAAACTCCCCCAAAAAGGCTTTGTTTACTCCTTTTGCAATCCCAGAAGTGTGTACAGCAGTCGTTTAGAGATCCTAAACTTTTTTTTGCTATCCTAAGATGGGTAAACTCTCCAAAAAAGGCTTTGCTTACTGCTTTTGCAATCCAAGAAGTGTGTACACCAGTAGTTTAGAGATACTTATTTATTTATTTATTATTTGCACTTGTTAACCGCCGCTCTCAGCCCTAGGGCGACTCGTGGCGGTGTACAAAACATAGAAAAAACAACAATTTACAAAGAGTCAAGACCACAACACAACATCTTACTAATACAAACATCTAATTAAGCTAAAAATCCGCTTCGTCTTATTTTGGGGTCATAATCAATCTCATAGTCGTAGTCCATTCCGGTCGTCATTCCGATAACATAGCACTCAATTGAAGGCCTTCTCGAAGAGCCATGTTTTCAGGCCCTTACGGAAGGCCATAAGGGAGGGCGCCTGTCTGATTTCAGCAGGGAGGGAGTTCCAAAGCCGGGGGGCCACCACCGAGAAGGCCCGCTCCCTCGTCCCCGCCAGGCGTGCCTGTGAGGCAGGCGGGACCGAGAGAAGGGCCTCCCCAGATGATCTCAAGGTCCTCGTGGGCTCGTAGGCCGAGATGCGGTCTGCAAGGTATTTTGGGCCGGAACCGTTTAGGGCTTTGTAGGATAACACCAGCACCTTAAATTGGGCCCGGTAGCAAATCGGCAGCCAGTGGAGCTGGGACAACAAGGGCGTTGTGTGCTCCCTGCGTCCCGCTCCAGTTAACAACATGGCTGCCGCGCGCTGGACTAGCTGAAGCTTCCGGGCCGTCTTCAAGGGCAGCCCCACGTAGAGAGCGTTGTTTAAGTTTACTAAACTTTTTTTTGTTAACCTAAGATGGGTAAACTCCCCAAAAAGGCTTTGTTTACTGCTTTTGCAATCCCAGAAGTGTGTACACCAGTCGTTGATAGACACTAAACTTTTTGTTTGCTATCCTAAGATGGGTAAACTCTCCCAAAAAAGACTTCCAAAATTCTTTTTTATTGAATGACTATGAAATTAAATGCTCTGCAATTGCTAAGCTTGGAAAAGGGACTTTTAGAGCATTGCAATTTTCCAACACCTGCTTGGATAACCACAAATTAATTATTCAATCCATTATTTATTTATTTAATTTATGTCCTGTTCTTGGGATGTGTTTTTGTCTTGCACCCAATATAATACTTATTTCCCTAAGTTGGGAATTTGCAGGGACTTTTGGTGCATTGCCCTCATTTTGTAATCCCTCCCACCTGCTTGGTTAACCCCAAATCAATTCTTTAATCAAATTAGTTATTTACTTAATTAGTTTATATCCTGTTCTTGGGATGTGTTTTTATCTTGCACTCAATATAATACTCCCCCCCCCTCT
The DNA here is from genome assembly GCF_037176765.1 of Anolis sagrei. Lineage (NCBI taxonomy): Eukaryota > Metazoa > Chordata > Lepidosauria > Squamata > Anolidae > Anolis > Anolis sagrei. Next base: position 197,212,791 of record NC_090025.1, on the reverse strand, counting down.
AAATTGGGAATTTGCAGGGACTTGGTGCATTGCAGTCATTTTGAAATGACTGCAATTATTTAATCAATTAGTTATTTACTTAATTTACATCCTGTTCTTGGAATGTGTTTTTCTTTTGCACCCAATATAATATTCCCCCCCCCCCAATTGAGAATTTGCAGGCACTTGGTGTATGGCAGTCATTTTGAAACCCCCCTTCACCCCCACCTGCTATGTTAATCCCAAATCAATTATTTAATCCATTAGTTATTTAATTAATATTTATCCTGTTCTTGGGATGTGTTTTTATTTTGCAACCAATATAATTATTTTTTCCCTCTAAATTGAGAATTTGCAGGGACTTTTGGTGTATTGCAGTCATTTTGAACCCCCCCCCCTTCACCCCACCTGCTTTGTTAACCCCAAATCAATTCTTTAATCAATTAGTTATTTACTTATTTTATATCCTGTTCTTGGAATGTGTTTTTATCTTGCACCCAATATAATACTTATTTTTTTTCTCTAAATTGAGAATTTGCAAGCACTTGGTGTATTGCAGTCATTTTGAAACATCCCCCCCCCACCTGCTTTGTTAACCCCAAATCAATTAATTAACCAATGAGTTATTTAATTTGCACCCAATACAATATTTATTTTTTTCCTCTAAATTGAGAATTTGCAAGCACTTGGTTCATTGCAGTCATTGTGAACCCCCCCCCCCCCTTCACCCCTGGCTTATATAGGGTAAACAGGAAGCAGAACAATGGGCCACTAATTGCTGGCCTGCAGTGTTGGCTAAAAGAATGTAGCCTCGCCCTGCCTCTCAAACAAAGCAACACTCAAGCAGCTAATTATAAACACTTATTCAGATTTCTAGTGCCCTCTAACAAAGCAACACTCAAAGCAGCTAACACTCAAAGCAGCAAACAAAGCAACATTCAAAGCAGCTAATTTTAAACGCTTACTCAGATTTCTAGTGCCCTCTAAGTTATTTACTTAATTTACATCCTGTTCTTGGAATGTGTTTTTGTCTTGCACCCAAAATTATATTTATTTTTCCCCTAAATTGAGAATTTGCAGGGACTTGGTTCATTGCAGTCATTTTGAAACCTCCCTTCCCCCACCTGCTTTGTTAACCCCAAATCAATTATTTAATCAATTAGTTATTTAATTTGCACCCCATATTATACTTATTTTTTTTTCTCCAAATTGAGAATTTGCAAGCACTTGGTGCATTGCAGTCATTTTGAAACTCCCCCTTTCCCCCCACCTTCTTGGTTAACCCCAAATCAATTATTTAATCATTTAGTTATTTACTTAGTTTATATCCTGTTCTTGGGATTTGTTTTTATTTTGCACCCAATATAATACTTATTTTTTTCTCTAAATTGAGAATTTGCAGGCACTTGGTGTATTGCAGTCATTTTGAAACATCCCCCCCCCCACCTGCTTTGTTAACCCCAAATCAATTAATCAATGAGTTATTTAATTTGCACCCAATACAATATTTATTTTTTTCCTCTAAATTGAGAATTTGCAGGGACGGGACTTGGTGTATTGCAGTCATTTTGAAACCCCCTCCCCCCCCCCCCCGCTTTGTTAACCCCAAATCAATTATTTAATCTATTAGTTACTTAATGAATTTATATCCTTTTCTTTCTGGAATTAAGTTTTTATATTGCTTCCAATATAATAGCAATTATTTCCCTTTAAACTCAGAATTTGCAGGCGCATTCTCAGTTTCTTGAGTCCAATCCTTCATTAGGTTTTCTGTTCCATATACATATATATAGTTTTTGCAAAATGCAACCAAGAAATAGACCTATTTTGGGGGAAAAACTGGATCTTTTGGGATTGTGTCTCCCTGAGTTTGAGAATTTAAATAAAACCTCTATATTCCCTTTGGAAAGAACTGTTTCTGAAGATTTGTGTATGTTGGAATGGCTCAACATCAGAATACATCCTGGATTTGAACTTGGGAAGAACACATAGGAAAGTGATGTTTGAAATTTAATTTATCGTGTCATCAGCAACCAGACCATTGTATTACATTTCTAACAGAACAAAACAAACAGATAAAAGAACACAAAGTTTGCAAGCTTGGTATTTGGTTAAATGTCCTTTGACCAGTCTCTGGCCCTTTGGAGTGCCTCTGGTGTTGCCGCAAGAAGGTCCTCCCTGGTGCATGTGGCAGGGCTCAGGGTGCATTGCAGCAGTTGGTCGGTGGTTTGCTCTTCTCCACACTCACATGTCGAGGATTCCACTTTGTGGCCCCATTTCTTGAGGTTGGCTCTGCATCTCGTGGTGCCAGAGCGCAGTCTGTTCAGCGCCTTCCAAGTCGCCCAGTCTTCTGTGTGCCCAGGGGGGAGTCTCTCATTTGTATTGAGGTTCTGGGTTGGAGCCTGCCACTTTTGGTCTCTTGCCTGCTGAGGTGTTCCAGCGAGTGTCTCTGTAGATCTTAGAAAACTATGTCTGGATTTAAGTCGTTGACGTGCTGGCTGACACCCAAACAAGGGATGAGCTGGAGATGTCTCTGCCTTGGTCCTTTCACTCTTGGCTGCTACTTCCAGGCGGATGTCAGGTGGTGCAATACCAATTAAATAGTATAGGTGTAGGGTGCAGACACCCCGTGACAATGCGGCATGTCTCATTAAGAGCCACATCTACTGTTTTAGCATGATGAGATGTGTTCCACACTGGGCATGCGTACTCAGCAGCAGAGTAGCATAGCGCAAGGGCAGATGTCTTCACTGTGTCTGGTTGTGATCCCCAGGTTGTGCCAGTCAGCTTTCGTATGATATTGTTTCTAGCACTCACTTTTTGCTTGATGTTCAGACAGTGCTGCTTGTAGGTCAGAGCACGGTCCAGAGTGACTCCCAGGTATTTGGGTGTGTTGCAATGCTCCAGGGGGATTCCTTCCCAGGTCATCCTCAGAGCTCGGGATGCTTCTCTGTTCTTGAGATGAAAAGCACATGTCTGTGTTTTAGATGGGTTAGGGATCAGCTGGTTTTCTCTGTAATAGGCAGCAAGAGTACCTAGAGCTTTGGAGAGCTTCTGTTCTACCATCTCAAAGCTCCCTGCTTGAGCAGTAATGGCACGATCGTCAGCATAGATGAAGCTCTGTGTCCCTTCTGGCAGTGGCTGGTCATTTGTGTAGATGTTGAACATGGATGGAGCAAGCACGCTCCCCTGAGGCAGGCCGTTCTTCCGTTTCCGCCATCTGCTTCTCTGGCCCTGGAACTCAACAAAGAAGCTCCTGTTTTGTAGCAGATTTCCTCTGAGGCGGGTGAGGTGGTCGTCCTTGGTGATATTATACATTTTTCTCAGGAGGAGGCGGTGGTTCACAGTCTCATAGGCTGCTGACAAGTCTATGAAGACAGCTCCTGTGATCTGCTGCCTTTCAAAGCCATCTTCTATGTGCTGAGTCAGGTTCAGCACTTGCGATGTGCAGCTTTTGCATTTCCTGAAGCCAGCTTGCTGTGGAATCAGACAGGTCTATTTTTTTCCATAATTCTATGCAAAATAAGTATCTCCAGAACTTTGTAAAGATGGCATAACAAGGAGATTGGTCTATAGTTTTTGGGTCGTTACGGTCTTTGCCTGGCTTCAAGATGGCGATGACTCTTGCTTTCCTCCAGATTTTGGGGATCTGACAGGATGCAGTGCAGTTGTTCATCAGCTCCAGCAGCCAGTGCCTTGCTTTTGGACCAAAGTTCTTGATTTGTTCCATCCGTAGATCATCCAAGCCAGCTGCTTTGCCATTCTTACATTTATTGAGAGCCATGTCCAATTCAGTAGGAAAGTGGTGTTGAAATTTAATTGAGGTCTTGGTTCACCCATGACTAACAATACTTCCCCAATGGGTTTCTACTTCATATGATCCCAAAGGGCAGGGATGGCAAACTTTTTAGAGACCCGACGCCCAAACCCCCCACTTATTTATCAAGGCCAATCCAGTCCCTTTCAAGGATGCCATCCATTCATCTTGCTCTTGGTCGCCCCGCTTCCTTTTTCCTTCCATTTCCCCCAGTGCGTCCTCGTCTCCAGGACAGAATCATAGAATCATAGAATCAAAGAGTTGGAAGAGACCTCCTGGGCCATCCAGTCCAACCCCATTCTGCCAAGAAGCAGGAATATTGCATTCAAATCACCCCTGACAAATGGCCATCCAGCCTCTGCTTAGAAGCTTCCAAAGAAGGAGCCTCCACCACACTCCGGGGCAGAGAGTTCCACTGCTGAACGGCTCTCACAGTCAGGAAGTTCTTCCTAATGTTCAGATGGAATCTCCTCTCTTGTAGTTTGAAGCCATTGTTCCGCGTCCTAGTCTCCAAGGAAGCAGAAAACAAGCTTGCTCCCTCCTCCTCCCTGTGGCTTCCTCTCACATATTTATACATGGCTCTCATATCTCCTCTCAGCCTTCTCTTCTCCAGGCTAAACATGCCCAGTTCCCTAAGCCGCTCCTCATAGGGCTTGTTCTCCAGAACCTTGATCATTTTAGTCGCCCTCCTCTGGACACATTCCAGCTTGTCAATATCTCTCTTGAATTGTGGTGCCCAGAATTGGACACAGTATTCCAGATGTGGTCTAACCAAAGCAGAATAGAGGGGTAGCATTACTTCCTTAGATCTAGACACTATGCTCCTCTTGATGCAGGCCAAAATCCCATTGGCTTTTTTTGCCGCCACATCACATTCCTGGCTCATGTTTACCTTCCTGTCCACGAGGACTCCAAGATCTTTTTCACACGTACTGCTCTCGAGCCAGGCATTGTCCCCCATTCTGTATCTTTGCATTTCATTTTTTCTGCCAAAGTGGAGTATCTTGCATTTGTCACTGTTGAACTTCATTTTGTTAGTTTTGGCCCATCTCTCTAATCTGTCAAGATCGTTTTGAATTCTGCTCCTGTCCTCTGGACTATTGGCTATCCCTCCCAATTTGGTGTCGTCTGCAAACTTGATGATCATGCCTTCTAACCCTTCATCTAAGTCATTAATAAAGATGTTGAACAGGACCGGGCCCAGGACGAAAACAAGCCTGCTCCTTCTTCTCAGAGGGTCTGAACATAAAGTATAAGTCTCAGGGGTAAAAAACCTAAGAATCGGTGGTAAAAAATGACTTGGCCAGGGGCTTTGGGCCAAGCTTTACACACGTCCATCTAATGAGTCCTTTTTGTGAGGTAAAAAAGGTGAGAGAGAGAGACCTTTCTTTATCCCTTGGAAGGGGCGGAGCCTAAACAAATGAACTGGGGAAACAAGCCAATTGGTGCACAACAACAATAAATTGACAGCTATAATAACCAATGAAATTTAACTATACATATACAAGGTAGACAGGCATAATATGACAGTTTAAATCCTGCAACTAACAGTCCTACATATAGGTGAAGCCACACGTGCCGTCACTCCCCCCTTACCCCCCCAATCGATTTCTGGATATAAAGGAATTAGAGGTATATCAGGGCAGGGTGGTCAGACAAATCCCACCGCTGCCACCAATATAAAAAATTTAGAGCATTCAGCCTGGGCAGGGTGGACACCACGATCACACTTCTGCCCTTCAATATAGCGTGGAACAAAGGCTGATCCTAAGTGACCGAATTACTTGGTAGTATTTGCCGCCACCACCTCAGAAATTACTGGCCTGAGGAACCAAAAGGGTGTGAATGTATTATAGGTAATGTGGGTTTGAGTTCTTGGTCTTCTATAGCTTCCTCCCTAGCCAACTGGACTTTAAAAATGTATTGAGAGAATGAATTCTGAGGGAAACGAATGGATTGAGGCAATACAACAGTTGAAAGTTAACTAAGAAAGACTTTATTTTAACTTTAGAATAACAACAACTCGTTGGGAATGAGTGGTACAGAATCTTGATGCAGTTGCAGTAACTTGATTGCTTAATACAAACAGTTCCCCTGACAGAATAGCTTTTTCAGCTGTGAGTCTCTTTAACAAACTGTTCTACTTTTAGACACAGTTTCTCTTAGAGCACAGACTCCAGTCTGCCTCAGTCACTGGGCTATAAGGTATCTGTAAACCTCTCTTAAGTTCACTAAGACACAGCTCTCTTTTACTAGTCCTCTCAACGTAGTAAAACTCTAGCCTAATGTCTTCACCTTATTCCCAAACCTAGAGACTCTCTCAAAAGCTCTTCTTCTCCTGTCAGTTCCCTGCTGTAACTCCCTATCTAAAAATCACAACCTTCTCTCTCAGATGTTAAAACTCTTCTCTCTCTTTCTGTCAAACAAGACAGCTGCTTTCCCTCTCTAAGCTGACTCCACCCCCAATTGCTACACCCAATCAGGAGTCAGCCTGACTCCTCCTCCTGCTCTCTTGAATACCAAGATGCCAGACACTGCTGTGCAGGCTTCGGCCTAGCCGACTAAAAGGTAGATCTATCACACTGGAACAGGTTACATTCCGCACTGTGGAACAAGTGGCTCAGCCGGGCCCTTTTCCAGTCTGCAGATCGAAGGTTTTGGCCGTGACATTCCATACAGGAGAGAACCCCTATGAATGCTTGCTTGAAGATTCCTGAACTTTGTTTTCACTTGGAATGTAAACTTCATTAAGCTGATACACGGGACTGTGAAAAACCAATTGCAGTGTTCTCCTAGGTCTTTGGTGACGCATATTGCTGAAATCCATTTCCGAGCATGGAAGAAAGCTTCAGGGGAGATATTGGAGGTGATTGAACACAGCTGCATCCAGGATTTCATGCATCACGCAATTCATCTTCCCAGGAATTCACCATTGCATCCCGAAGTACGAGAGTTCCTGGGCTATTTCCACAAACAAACCAAATCCTGCCAAGGAGTTGAAGAAATCCTTTACCGTCTTTACCAGCCTATTCTTTAGCGATCTTTGGAGATCGCTAAAGGCCAGGAACTCAGAAGTTCGATCAAATGCGGCATTGCTATTTGTTGATGCTTTTCCTATTTTGGATCCTGGTTTCAACATTAATTTCAGAGCAGTAGCAAGCAGAAATGCTCTGGCCCATCCATTTGTACCCCCCCCCCCCCAATGTCCTTTCAAACACTATCGATTTCTGGAACAGGTTACATTCCACACTGTAGAATAAGTGGCTCAGCCGGGCCCCTCTCCAGTCTGCAGTTCGAAGGTTTTGGCCGTGACATTCCATACAGGAGAGAAACCCTATGAATGCTTGCACGCTTGGTCAATTGAAAGAGCAATTATTTATTTATTTATTTATTACTGGTGCTTTTACCTCGCCCTTCTCAACCCCTGGAGGGGGGGACTCAGGGCGGCTTACAAAAAAGGCAGAATTCGATGCCTATACATAATAATACAGAGTATACAAAAATATAAAAGAACGATATACAAAATGCAATTAAAACGATTATCATAATAAAAAATCCGCACTGGTAACTAAGACATTGTATAAACATCATATAAACATCATATAAAAGTCATTCTTATAATCAGCGTTTCGATTCCAGAGTTCCACATGACCAATCCGTTAGTCATTTCCTGGCCATCAGTGGAGTTCTTCTTTATTTACCCGCTTGTCCAAATGCCTGGTCCCAGATCCATGTTTTTAGTTTTTTCCTGAAGGAAAGGAGCGTAGTTGCAGATCTGATTTCCCCGGGGAGAGAATTCCATAGGCGGGGGGCCACCACTGAGAAGGCCCTGCTCCTCGTCTCCGCCAATCTCACCTGTGATAGAGGCGGGGTCGAGAGCAGGGCCTCCCCAGAAGATCTTAGGCTCCGGGGTGGGACGTAGAGGGAAATCCGTTCGGACAGATACACTGGGCCGGAACCGTATAGGGTTTTATAGGTCAAAACCAGCACCTTGAATTGTGCTCGGTCAACATTCGGTCAACAAGAGCAAGGTCAACATTCTTATGCAAAGCACTGTCATTACTGCCGTCCACAGCATTACTAGTGCCACATTTCTTGAAGGCTCGTTGCACCATGTCCTCTGGGATCTCTTCCCATGCATCACGAACCCGCATTGCTATTAGGCCTGGGTAACAACGGAAAAATTTGTTTCTAAAATCGATTCGTTTTTTGGGGGTTTTTGCGTTTCGTTATTTAAAATAATTACAAAATTTTCCTTTTAAAAAGTTCGATATTTACAAAATTTCGTAAATGTGAAAAAAAATTACAAAACATTAATGAATCGATTTCCGAAACAATAACGAATCGATTCGTTAATGGCGGACGCGACAGCGAAATACGCTAAAAAACCTCTAAAAACTTCTGAAGCTTCCCTCTCCCTCTGTTGTTGACTGTTGGTGTGATATTATAATTTTTTTTCACTAATTAAACAAAAAACTTGCCCCAGACATGTGGAAATAATAACGAAACGACCTCAGAACAATAACAAAACGAATACAATAACGAAATACGAAGCATTTACAAAACGTGTTTAAAAATTCGTTTTTTTTAAATTCTCCAGAATGGTTCGTTATCGTTTTGTAATTACAAAAATTAACGAATTATTAACGAATTACGAATTAATGAAACGAAACCGCCCAGCCCTACTTGCTATCTATTTGATGTTGGGCTTCATCAGATTTCCAACTTGCCTTAGATGGGCTTGACTAGTTCACATCACACGGTCTTTGAAAGGTTTATTTAAACACACATCTAGGTGCTGCCATACAAATGTAAGCCCACCTGGAATAATGGCCAAAGTAACTCGAGAAGACTTCGCCAACTTTTTATGTCATCAGGTGTGTGGGCTCTGAATGTATCCTGTGATGGCACTCCCCGGGGTAAAAGGAAAACTATATCTGGCTATTCCCTGGTGGCTATCGGTATAGCCTCTGATATTGTGTGATGTCATCTTTCCTGATATGGTCCCTGGAATGTAATTTCTTATAGTATTTATTAAATGGGGTTCTGATTTCTTTTTTTTATAAATCATTTTTATTGAAGTAAAAAATTGAACAGCACAGACATATCAACATACAAGACAAACATCCAAACACACACTTACTACTACTATAACTATAATTTGCGGCTAACTCTTCAGTGCTGTTACATTCTGAGCCTAGAGCCATTTCTGAGGTGATTTCTCCCTCCTCAGAAATTCCCGCTCTTTCTGCCTGGCTTCTAGTCACAGCATTGATCTTCAGTGTATGCTCTGACAGATCGTTCCCAATTAACACAGGGACCTCCAAGTCTCACAGGATCCCTACTCTCCATCTACCACAAAAATCTTTGTATTTGACAGGGATTTCTGCCACATCCACTTCAAAGCTGGGACCAGTTATTCCTTTTAGTGTCCACTTCTTTCCTGGCACTATCTGTTATTTCTCAAGTACATGAGGGCGCACCAGAGACACTTCAGCGCCGGTGTCCCTTAGTCCCATTAACGTTTGGTCATTAACTTGGACCTCTTCCAAGTATTCTTTGTTTACACCACGGTCCATACTCCAAATCCTCATTATTTTGATGGGCTCTCCCTCAGGAGTAGGCTCTTCATCTTGTGGTTCAGTCTTCTTGACCACTTTAACAAATTTTGGTGGGCTTCCAGCTCTCTCCTTAGATAGCTTTGGGCATGAGGCTCTAACATGTCCCTCCTGGTTACAAAGGAAACACACGATCCTACGTGGCACAGGCTTAGAGATGGCATCCCCTTGCTTGGCTCCCTGACCTACCTTGTCAGTTCTACCCTTCGGGACCCACTCCTTCTGCTTCTTGAACATTGGGGGGACCATCTCAAAGTCTCCCTCCATCCCGTCCAACACTGAAGCGCACTCGGCCACTGTCTGGATCTTCTTATCCTTAATGAACCAACGTAACTGAGCTGGGACCAGTTTATAAAACTGTTCCATACAGATCAGGTCTCCCAAAGCCTCAAAGGTGGTCACCTTACTACCCTCCAGCCATCGTACTAGAGCCTTTTCAATCCTAGCCCCTACTTGGGAAAATGTCTCCCCAGGCTTCCTTTTAATTTCTCGGAAGGTCTTTCGGCTTTGCTCTGGGGTTAGCCCAAACCGAACCTTCACCCTCTCTTTAAAGACAGAGTAGTTAGACCATTCTGTAGTTTTCAAGTTGGCATAAACTTCACTCAGTTCCCCACATATTAATGGTCTTAGGTGTGCCATTCTTTTTTCCTCAGGCACCCCAAAATCTGCACACGCTCTCTCAAAGCTCGCGAGGAAACTCTCTACACAATCCCCCTTTGTGTATTTGGGAAAGTGTTTTACATAGGAAGCTACGGGTTCAGCAGGGATGGCACTGGGATTGGATGTGGGTTGTCTATCTCTCACTTGTAACTCCATCATCCTTTCCTCATGTTTCATCCTCTCTCTTTCTCTTTCAGCCTCAAACTGCATTCTTTCTTTTTCTCTTTTCTCTCTCAAGCTGTCTTTCTTTCTCTCTTTCCTCAGCCTCACGTTGTCTCTCATTCTCTCTGGCTTGAAACTCCATCTTTCTCAACTCCATCTCAAGCCTTAACTTTTCGATTTCTAAAGAGGTAGCCACTGTCTCTGGGCTTTCTCCTCTTTCTACAATCTCAGCCTCCATTTCGTCTCCCTCCTGTTCCTCTGTGTGAGTGTGAACCACAGGAGCTTTTTTCTGCTTTGGAGGTGCCATGTTGCTGTATACTGGTGTATTTTAACAGTTTCTGAGGTAAAACTTCCTCAGAAACGATTTGGCTAAAACTTTTACCTCACAAAATCACACCACCCCACTGGATTTAGGCTTAAAGTCACGTATCCCGCCGGTCACCAATATAACGAAATTAAAGGAATATCCAGGCAGGGTGGACACAAAGATCCCACCTCTGCCCTTCGATATAGGGAAATTAAAGGTTGACCTTAGGTTGTAAATGCCAGTGACCGAATGTTCTTGGTAGTATTTGCCGCCACCACCTCAGAAATTACTGGCCTGAGGAACCAAAAGGGTGTGAATGTATTTAGGTAAAGGGTGTTTGAGCTCTTGGTCTTCTATGGCTTCCTCCCTAGCTGACTGGACTTTAAAATGAGTTGAGAGAATAAGTTCTGAGGGAAACGAAAGGATTGAGGCATACACCAGTTAAAAGTAAACTAAGAAAGAGTTTATTTAAACTTGGTATGAACAACAACTCGATGGAAATGAGTGGAACAGAATCTTGATGCAGTTACGTAAACTTGGTTACTTAAAACAAAGAGTTCCCCTGACAGAAAAGCTTTAACCACTGTGAGGCTTCTTTAGCAAACTGTTCTATCTTTAGACACAGTTACACTGGAGCACAGATCCCTATCTGTCTCCACCAAGGGTAGTAGGCTCCAGAGACAAATCTTCCTTTTACTGGCTCTTACAGCACAGTAAATTACCAGCCTTTGTCTCAACCTATTTCCCTAACCTAAAGGCTCACTAAAAGCTCTCCTTCTCCTGTCAGATCCCTGCTGTAACTTCCTCTCTAAAAATCCACAACCTTCTCTGTCTCTACCTCAGACCCTTCTCCCCTTTCTGTCAAAACAGGCAGCTTATTTCCCTCTCTCTAAACTGACTCCTCCCCTACTGGCTATACCCAATCAGGAGTCAGCTTGACTCCTCCTCCTGCTCTGCTTGACTACCAAGATGCCAGCCACTGCCATGCAGGCTTCGGCCTAGCTGACTGAAAGGTAGATCTATTCCACACCTCCTTTTGTGTATACTAAATTCTTACATACTTATCAAAGCCTAACTTCGTAATATGTATTTGCTAGGCTTGGGCGATCAAGGAAAAATTTGGTTCTAAACTCGCTTTGTTTCTTGGGGGCGCTAGCGTTTCGAAATTCTGAGGACTTCCGAAATTTGTAATTTCAGAGTTTCGTTATTTCCGAAATTTCATTAATTACGAATCAATTCGTTAATGGCGGAGGCGATTGCGCAATGCGCTAAAAACACCTCCAAACGGGACTGGGGGATCTTCTGAAGCTTTCCTCTCCCTCTGAATTTGATTGCTGGTGTTACAACTAACAAACTGATTAAAAAATAAAATAAATTCTGGATGAAATTAAAGTACAGAAAGTTTGTAAAAATACAAATTAAAATCATTTTAATCAATTAATCAAATAATCAAATAGAATAAAAAATTAAATAACAAAATAATAAAATGAAGTAATAAAATATGGGTCCCCCACATATGACTTAGCCAAATTTCTTGCTGCACAGTTACAAAGCCACATTGGGCTCACAACACACTACATCAAGGACTCAGCCCACTTCATTGAAAAAATCAGCAATATCAAGCTAAATACAAATGACAAACTGATCAGCTTCGATGTGGTGTCTCTATTTACCATGGTCCCAGTTGCAGACACCATGGCACTCATCAACCAGAGGTTCCCAGAAGACATCACGGCGCTGTTTCACCATTGCCTCACCACCAGCTATTTTCAGTGGGACAATGAATTCTACGAACAGAAAGATGGAGTAGCTATGGGGAGCCCTCTCAGCCCAGTCATAGCTAACTTCTACATGGAACAATTTGAAAAACAAGCTCTTGAAACAGCAACCAAAAAGCCCACTATATGGTTCAGATATGTGGATGACACTTTCACCATTTGGAGCCATGGAGAAGAAGAACTCAACAGGTTCCTGGAACATCTTAACAGCATCCACCCTAACATCCAGTTCACTATGGAAAAAGAAAAGGAAGGAAGACTGCCTTTTCTAGATGTCCTAGTCATCCGCAAACCAGATCAACAATTGGGTCACACCGTCTACAGAAAACCCACACACACAGATAGATATCTACATAAAAACTCCAACCATCACCCAAGTCAAAAAAGAAGCACCATCAAAGCCTTGGCAGACCGTGCAAAAAGAATCTGTGAACCCCACCTCCTCCAAGATGAACTGAACCACCTCAACTGGGCTCTCCAGGCCAATGGATACTCCACCTCAGACATCAGAAGAGCTGCAAGACCAAGAACAAGCCACAAGAGTAAAGATGAAGATCCACCCAGAGGAAAAGTGTTCCTGCCATATATCAAGGGAACCACTGACCGCATAGGGAAGCTGATGAGGAAACACAACATACAAACTATCTACAAACCCACCAAGAAAATTCAACAAATGCTACGTTCAGCAAAGGACAAGAGGGATCCTCTCACCTCTGCAGGAGTCTACCGTGTACCATGCAGCTGTGGACAAGTCTACATAGGGACCACCAAACGCAGCGCCCAAACAAGAATCCAGGAACACGAAAGGCACTGCAGACTACTCCAACCAGAGAAATCAGCCATAGCAGAGCACCTGATGAACCAACCTGGACACAGCATTTTATTTGAGAACACTAAAATGCTGGACCACTCTCACAACCACCATGTCAGGCTACACAGAGAAGCCATTGAAATCCACAAACATGTGGACAATTTCAACAGAAAGGAAGAAACCATGAAAATGAACAAAATTTGGCTACCAGTTTTAAAAAATTCTAAAATTAAAACAACAGAGAGAAAAACAGGCAGGGACATCTAATCACCTTTCATTAAGAGTTTGCTCCAGGCACAGTCAGCCCATTGTATGCTAATCAAGGTGGTCAATTGAAAAGATTCACACCTAGCCCATCTTACAAAAGCCTTTTGTCTCACCCTGGTCTTTCCACAGATATATAAACCCTCTTTTTTCCCAGCTCCAGACCTCACCCTCTGAGGATGCCTGCCATAGATGCAGGCGAAACGTCAGGAGAAATGCCTCTAGAACATGGCCATATAGCCCGAAAAAACCCACAAGAACTAATAAAATAAGTTTAGTAAGATAACAAATTAAAATGTAATAAAACACATAACTTTGTAATAAAATAGTCAGTCAAAGTATGTTGTTTGATGCTGCAGATTTCAAAGTAAAATGGTTTAACACAAATGGGATACACAGCCCTTTGGCCAACGCGGCCAGAGTCAGGCAAAGTATGTGGTTTGAGGCTGCAGATTTCAAAGTAAAATGGTATTTCAAAAAGTTTGGCCAAACTGCTATTATAAGAATAATTACTACTACTGTTGTTCATTCGTTCAGTCGTCTCCAACTCTTCGTGACCTCATGGACCAGCCCACGCCAGAGCTCCCTGTCGGCCGTCACCACCCCCAGCTCCTTCAAGGTCAGTCCAGTCACTTCAAGGGTGCCGTCCATCCATCTTGCCCTTGGTCGGCCCCTCTTCCTTTTGCCTTCCACTTTCCCCAGCATAATTGTCTTCTCCAGGCTTTGCTGTCTCCTCATGATGTGGCCAAAGGACTTCAACTTTGTCTCTAGTATCCTTCCTTCCAGTGAGCAGCTGGGCTTTATTTCCTGGAGGATGGACTGGTTGGATCTTCTCGCAGTCCAAGGCACTCTCAGCACTTTCCTCCAACACCACAGCTCAAAAGCATCTCTCTTCCTTGGCTCAGCCTTCCCTAAGGTCCAGCTCTCACATCCGTAGGTGACTACAGGGAAGACCATGGCTTTGACTAGGCAATGGATCTTGGTTGCCAGTCTGATGTCTCTACTCTTGACTATTTTATCGAGACTGGACATTGCTCTCCTCCCAAGAAGGAAGCGTCTCCTGATTTCCTGGCCACAGTCTGCATCTGCACTCATCTTTGCACCTACAAATACAAAATCTGTCACGGCCTCCACATTTTCTCCCTCTATTTTCTATTTTCTACTACTACTATTGCTAATACTAATAATAATTATAAAAATAAGAAAAATAATTACTACAGATTTACAAAGATACTGCTTCCCCTCCCAACCCTGAAGTGAATTCTCTTTCTATGCCTGTGGCACCCAGAGGCAGACTCCCACAGACAGGCACCTTCTAACTCCAAGCCCCGGCCTGCCCAAGCCCCCCAGCACAAGCTCCAAAGCCACAGCCAGAGTTCTCAGCCCTCCTCCCACCCTCGCTGCCCCGTCCAGAATGAGCCCACGCGGCTCGCGCAGCCGTTTTTAAGGGCCAATGGCCGCCCAAACCACGCCCCAACATCTGACATCTCCTGATAGGCTGCAGCAAGCAACTCCCAGCATCCTTCCAGGTCTTAACATCACTTCCGATACTGGCGGAAGTGCTTACGAAAATGGCGGAAGCTGCTTCGTTATTGGCAAAGCACTTACGCGTTCCTGCAAAAATTTCATAATCACTTCTTGTTAATTAAAAATAACGAAATAATAACGGCATACAAAATTAACGACTTGGATCGCCCAAGCCTAGTATTTGCCACTGCCTGCCTGCCTACTTACATACCTACCTGACCCAGACACAAAGACAAATTTTACCCCTATCCCACCACCCTCTACCACCCTATGATGCAATACATCCACATACATATAGATTTCCCTTAACTTCCAGGATCTTCAAGCGAACATATATTTAATTTCGTTCTTAACATATCTTAAATTACTAGTTGGCCTGTAGCCTACATTGTCATCGCTTCGGGTTTCTTCTTTCCTTTCCATTCTAACAATATTTATAATTATTATTCTTTTAAAAGTTTATGAACTTGTTCCAATCAGTGCCATCAACTGTGCCATCCTTATTTTTTGTGTTAACAAGTCCATATTCATAATGTCCCTGGCCTTATTAATCCACGAATTAAAGGTTGCTGTATCCTTATTTTTCCATACACGGGCAATGCTTATCCTTGCTGCCATCGTGAGGTAAAAAAAGATCTTATCATCATTTTTGTTCAGCCTTAGGTCAGTCATTCCCAGCAAGAAATATTCTTGCCTAAATTCATAGTTCAGTTGCAAAATCTCTCGCATCCTTTTATATACCTCATGCCAGAATTGCTTAACTACTCCACACTCCCACCACATATGCTTAAATGTACCCACTTTCTTCTGACATCTCCAGCCTTTCTTGTCGGTCTTCCCCTTGCTATATTTTGCTAACTTTTCTGGAGTTTGATACCACAGGTAGAACATCTTTATCCAATTTTCCTTGATGTCTGTGGCGTACGCATATTTCAATTTTCTTACCCATATCTCTCCCATTCTGACATGGTGATCTCTGAGAATAAGGTTATCAAATTCTTGTTCTTTTATTGCCTCTTTTTAATTTCTTTATGAATTGAGTATTCGGCCCATTTGGTGCATAAATATTGCAAATCAGAAGATTTTGGTTTTTCACTAGTATATTTTTTTTTATTTAAAACTTTTATATGCTGTTCTTTTCTAACCTCCGCAGAGGGACTCAGGACGGTTCACAGCAAGGATTCAATGCTAACAAATAAAAGCATTTAAACATACAAACAATGAATAAAAATACAATAACATAACATATATATATATATATATATACACACACACACCAGTTCTTCAAGTTAAAAAACGCCTGACTCAATCCGCACTTTGTGGTCCCATACAGTAATCAGTCACCAGTCTCCACCATCATTCTGGAAATGCCTCGTTCCACAGCCACAATTTCACCTTTTTTCTAAAAGTCAGGAGGGAGGTGGCAGATCTAATTTCACTTGGGAGAGAGTTCCATAGCCGTGGGGGCACCACAGAGAAGGCTCTGTCATCCGCACCAGACAGGCTTGCGAAGGTGGTGGGCTGAGAGCAGGGCCTCTCCGGAAGATCTTAACGCCCTTGATTTTCCTTGGGGAAAATACGCTCAGACAGGTAAACTGGGCCGGAACCAGGTTACTTTCCTGGTTCTTCATCGTGATGACGGGTTACATCAGGATGTTTTCCACTATGAATTAGCAAGAAGTTTTCAGCCACACACAAGTTGTTCTGATGGTACTCTGTTTTTTTAGTGCCTATTGAAGATTTCCATTGCAAAAAAAAAGTGGTTTAGCAACCAATGCACCAAGTTGCTGATGACCACCTTTACCCACAACTTCTCCAAATACCACACAGTACTTACAGAGTGCACTTTGTGCATGAAATGTGTAGGCTAACCAGGGAAATTTGCTGAGCCATTTGTGTTGAAAACTTAGATGTCTCTTCTTATCCACAGGAAATACATATCCTGGCAATGGAGTCTGGATTCTGCACTAATTGAGCTTTCAACTGGTCATCAGAAATAGTCTTGTTTATATAAAGTCAAAGGTCTAACAGTGACACAGCTTCTTGTCTTTCCTCCTGTTGTATGTTTTTTTTTTGTCAGAGTAAAAATCTGGGGTGCTATGCGCAGCGGATGAGGTTACTAGATCACACAGACACAAATCAGGACACTGCAGTTTTCAGTTTCAAAAATAACATAAAGTTTACTTAGTACATCTCAATATACGTCTACTTCTAATCGGGCAAAATCAGGAACTACAGAGCACAGCTTCAGTACAGTTTCAGAACATCTGCTTATCAGGCTCTCTGGCTGTAAGCTGGAAACTCCCTTTTTCTTCCCAGCAGAGAAACTTGTTATCTAACTTCTGTCAAGGTCTCTTCTCTCTGTACCTCTCTGTCTCTTACAACAACAATTCCAACACATAATTGAACATAACAGAATCCATCTTGAATACATATGAACACCATTCTTAATCACATAGAAACACATTGAAAAACCATACATGCATACCTTCAATAAGTCTGACATTTTTTGGCAGGACTTGGATTAGATGAACCAGTGGTAGACACTGCCGTTTCCACTGTTTCCTCAGTTTTCACCTGCAGTTCGGCTGTACATGTTCTGGGATCTTCATCAGTACCATCTGCTGAAGTGGTTCTCAAGCTGCTGTCTTCTTGGTTTTCATTACTTGGCTTTTTCGTTTCTGCCATGAACTCAAAAATGTTCAGTTGCTTTGATAGACGTTTATTTATTTAGCAATTTTGTATACTGGTCTTCTCCCCTCTATCGGTGGACTCGGGCCGGTTTCCAACAATAAAATCACAAAACAATCATTAAAAACATCATATAACATAATTCAATTAAAATGTTACAATAGCAAAATGCAATCACATAATAACAATGGTCAGTCGTCACAGTAAATTCGTTGTCCATCATTCATCGTCATCTATCCGATCACAGAAATATTGATTCACTTGTTGAAAGCCAAACCCCATAGCCAGGTTTTCACCCCTTTTTCTGAACGACAGAATGGAAGGGGCAGTTCTGATCTCCAGTGGGAGAGAGTTCCAGAGTCGAGGGGCCACCACCGAGAAGGCCCTGTCCCTCGTCTCCCTCAGACGCGCCTGAGAGGCTGGTGGGACCGAGAGCAGGGCCCCTCCAGACGATCTTAACAACCTAGATGGTTCATAGGGGAGAATACGTTCGGAAAGGTAAACTGGACCGGAGTCGTTTAGGCATCTTCCTGAGTCTGGTGGATGACAACAAAACACTAATAGCAGCTAATAGGGCTTTAAGTTTCAGAACAGCAACTCAAGTTATCAGACAAATTGCACAGTAAGGAATAATCCACAGCTGCTTTGAAGAAGGTAGAAGAGAGCTCTGAAAGGGGAAAGAGCAAGAGAGCATTGATGTCACTGTTTCATGTTTTTATAATATTTCAAAAACTATTAAAGATAATTACATGGGTAAAAATAAAGGAAACTACATAATTTTATTTATTTATTTATTATTTGAACTTATATGCCACCACTCCCCTGGGGCTCTGAGCGGCTTACAAGAACAGGCTAAAATCGAACACAATTTTAAAACAATTTAAAAACAATCAGAGATCAATTTATTTATTTATTTATTTGCTATATTTGTATACCGCCGTTTCTCAGCCTAGCCGGCGACTCAACGCAGTTTACAACATAATATAACAATCAACAGTATACAGTTAAAAGCATAAAAAACATAAAACACAATTCATACATTAATACCAATCCAGTTCAACTCTTAACTAAAAACGTGATCCAGTTCGTCGTCCATATTGCCAGTCCTTTAGTCAATTACCATTCATTGCACTGAGTTAACCAAATGCCTGCTTGAACATCCAGGTCTTCAATCTTCTTCGAAATACCATCAATGAGGGGGCTGATCTTACCTCCAAGGGCAGGGCGTTCCATAGCCGCGGGGCCACCACAGAAAAGGCCCTGTCTCTAGTCCCCGCCAGCCGCACCTGTGAAGCAGGCGGGATAGAGAGCAGGGCCTCCCCAGAAGAGTCCTGGTGGGCTGATAGGCCGAGATACGTTCGGATAGGTAGGTTGGGCCAGAACCGTTTAGGGCTTTAAAGGCCAACGCCAGCACTTTGAATTGAGCCCGGTAGCAAATCAGCAGCCAGTGGAGCTGGTGCAGCAGAGGAGTTGTGTGCTCCCTGCGCTCCGCTCCCGTTAGTATCATGGCTGCCGAGCGTTGGACTAATTGGAGCTTCCGGGCCGTCTTCAAAGGCAACCCCACGTAGAGAGCGTTGCAGTAGTCCAAACGGGATGTAACCAGAGCGTGGACTACCGTGGCCAAGTCAGACTTCCCAAGGTACGGGCGCAGTTGGCGCACAAGTTTTAACTGCGAATGCTCCCCTGGTCACCGCCGAAACCTGGGGCTCCGGGCTCAGCGATGAGTCCAGGATCACACCCAAACTGCGAACCTGCGTCTTCAGGGGGAGTGCGACCCCATCCAACACAGACTGTAACCCTATGCCCTGTTCGGCCTTACGACTGACCAGGAGTACCTCTGTCTTGTCTGGATTCAAAAGCCCGTCGAAATAGATATGTCTGACATGCCCTGCGGAAAACTGATAAATTCCGCAAGGCACGGACTTCAGGTGGCAGAGTATTCCAGAGTGATGGTGCCACTGCTGTGAAGGCTCTGCGTCTGGTTGCTGTTAGACGCAAGGATTTAAAACTGGGAACTTCCAATAGATCTTGGTCCTCAGAACGGAGGGATCTCTGGGGTTGGTAGGGGGGTGAGGCGGTCCCTCAGGTACATCGGCCCCAAACCATGCAAGGCCTTAAAGGTGAGTACCATCACTGTGAAAGTGATCCGGTGCTCAATGGGTAACCAATGCAGCTGCAGGAAGATTGGGGTGATGTGGCATCTCATCGGAATTCCCACAAGAAGCCGAGCAGCTGCATTTTGTACCAACTTGAGCTTCCGGATCACCGACAGGGGAAGGCCAATGTAGAGGGCGTTACAGTAGTCCAGTCTTGAGATGACAGTAGCCTGGATCACCGTAGCTAGGTCGTCAAATCTATAACTGTGTTCACATCTCACAAATCATGTTGATTAGAATAAGATACAGCATTTTGAAATATTGTTTATACACATACACTTCAAACTGGCATATCTAAAAATCAAGATCAATTACCCATACGTATTTATCAAGTTTTTTGAAACTACATAAAATACCTTTAATCTGGTACCTAATTATTTGGGGAAATGAAAATATAAACTTTTAAAGCAAGCACAAATTATCATAGTTGTTACATACCTAGAAACATTGTAAATTATATTTGAATTTCAGTTTTTCTTATGGAGTTTTTTTGGGATTGTAATCCTCCCAAATGGATGAGGCTTGGCATAAGACAAAACCAGGCATAAGACAAAATGCCAGGATATTCACCATAATTAATACGTTATATAATGAAGATTTATATTTAATCTGAGTGTATGTTATAAAGATACGCTCGATGGCCGTCTGGGCAGGGGGGTCAAGGAATCCCACCGCTGCCACCAAATTATAAAGGCTCCTTTATGCTATTTGGGCAGGGGGGTCAAACAAACCCACCACTGCCACACCAATTATAATAACCAGGCAGATGGCAATGCGATCAATCCCACCATCTACCCCTAATCATAAAGGCAGTCTTTATGGCCAAACAATATCACTGGACAGGGGGCAAACAGATCCCACAAACGGTCCTTCCTTTAATCCTTCGCTGCCACCATAAACTGAAGAATCAGGAACCCTCTAGCTATTTAAAATATTAAAAAGGCTTTTCTTTGACCACCAAACACTGTGTATTAAAAGGGCTTCTTTGAGGGGAAACAGGAGAGGTTGATTCAAAAAGGAAAGTGACTCAAACCACAAATGCCACTTGACTCAGGCTTAAATTTTAAAAATAACAAGAAAGGTTTATTGAGAAGAAGTTACAGAATAAAGCGAATGCAGTTGTAGAGGCTTGGCTGTTACAATTAAAGTGTTCTTTGTTCTTAGAAGCATATCGGTTGCATGAGTAAATGGTTCTATCTTTGTTACAGTTCCTATTACAAAAACCCAGCTATTTTCTTTTCTAAAATAGCTGTAACCAGTCTGCCACAGCCTGCTTTACTGTGCAAACTTTAGGCAAGCTGCCTATTTCCTAACAGAGACTCCTAAAAACTCTAATCCTACTCTAACATCACCCAGAACTGAACTGAACTGTCAAAATAAGCTTCGCTCTTTCCCTCCAACTGGCTAACTCCGTCCCCTTTTTCCAAACCAATCCTGGCTGTTGCTGGGCTGGCTCAGGCCTCGGCCACTCCTCCTCTCTGAACTGGAGCTTTTCCCTAAACTAAGATGGCTCCTGCAGCTCTCTGCCAGGCCTACTAAGCTAAAACTACCTAGCCTGTCTCTTCCTGGGCCCTGCCACCCCCATCTGGCAAGGTAAGGGATCTTGACATAAGTCTCTTACTCTATGGCTGAGAGAGTGTGACTGCTTAACTTCTGTGCCTTTCAGGGGGTGAGATGAGCCTGAGCAAGCAAGGCCTGGGAACTCCTCTCAAACACTGTAGAAAATGGCACCCTTGACCCAGCAAAGCAAACAGCCTCTTTCAGGAAGGGTACCCCAACGTGAGGTGAAAATACAGTCCTGAAGGCCACAGCCAACATACCTGTTACCCACCCAAAACAGGGAATTGGCCACATAATGAAGATTAATGCTTCCAGTGGTGTGTCTGTGCCTTGCTTTGAAGCCAAGAGAGGATGACTGCATGGCTTCCAGAACAGACCAGATCTGATGCTGCCTTCTAGTTGGTTAGTCACAATTTCTATGTTCCAAGAAATTCTACATTGAATGTAACATGAGAACATCAACACGATTAATTAGAGACTGTTCGTAAATAGAAGATAGTTTATCAATACTTTGTCAACACAGTGAAATTAGAGCTTCCAAAATAACAATTACTATATACCAGGAGATTCTTCATAGGTACGTGACGTTAGAAATGTTGTTCATTCGTTCAGTCGTCTCCGACTCTTCGTGACCTCATGGACCAGCCCACGTCAGAGTTCCCTATCGGCCGTCGCCACCCCCAGCGCCTTCAAGGTTAGTCCAGTCACTTCAAGGATGCCATCCATCCATCCATCTTGCCCTTGGTCGGCCCCTCTTCCTTTTTTTTGCCTTCCACTTTCCCCAGCATCATTGTCTTCTCTAGGCTTTGCTGTCTCCTCATGATGTGGCCAAAGGACTTCCACTTTATTTATTTATTTATTTATTACTTGCACTTATTGACCGCCGCTCTCAGCCCTAGGGCGATTCGTGGCGGTGTACAAAAACATAGAAAAGACAGTTTACAGTAGGTCAAGACAGCACAACAACATTCTACTACTACTACATAACAACTACTTATACTAAAAATCCGCTTCGTCTTATCAAGGGGTCATAATCAATCTCATAGTCTTAGTCCATTCCGGTCATCATTTCCAATAACGTGGCACTCAATTGAAGGCCATCTCGAAAAGCCATGTTTTCAGGCCCTTACGAAAGGCCATGAGGGAGGGCGCCTGTCTAACTTCAGCAGGGAGGGAGTTCCACAGCCGGGGGGCCACCACCGAGAAGGCCCGCTCTCTCGTCCCCGCCAAGCGTGCCTGTGAAGCAGGCGGGACCGAGAGAAGGGCCTCCCCAGATGATCTCAAGGTCCTCGTGGGCTCGTAGGCCGAGATGCGGTCTGCAAGGTATTTTGGGCCGGAACCGTTTAGGGCTTTGTAGGATAACACTTTCCCTCTAGTCTCCTTCCCTCCAATGAGCAGCCGGGCTTTCTTTCCTGGAGGATGGACTGGTTGGATCTTCTCGCAGTCCAAGGCACTCTCAGCACTTTCCTCCAGCCCCACAGCTCAAAAGCATCTCTCTTCCTTCGCTCAGCCTTCCCTAAGGTCCAGCTCTCACATCCGTAGGTGACTACAGGGAATAATACCATGGCTTTGACTAGGCAATGGATCTTGGTTGCCAGTCTGATGTCTCTACTCTTGACTATTTTATCGAGACTGGACATTGCTCTCCTCCCAAGAAGGAAGCGTCTCCTGATTTCCTGGCCACAGTCTGCATCTGCAGTCATCTTTGCACGTTAGACGTTAGATGTTAGAAATAGTAGCTCAAATACTGTTGAATGTCATATAATGAAACTTCAGTTTACAAAATCACAATTTCTATGTTGTAGAAAGTTCTTCAATAAACAATGTCAGGCACAGTGACACAAAATAACACTTTCTTCAATAAACAACATCAGTGACAGGTGACACACAACAAGGTCTCCCAGGTTGTTTCCCTTGTTTCGCAATATCTTCTTCAGGTGTTATGATGTTTTAATTCACTAAATAAGAAACACAGCAACATACAGATAATAGATATACTACAATTCCCGAATTGACATAGTTTTGAAAAGGTTGTAGTTGTACACGCTTGACTACTTACATTCTAATTGGTAGCTATTGGTTCTGTTTTGGGTTCCTATCAGCATTTGTAGTCTTTGGATTCAATTCCTGTAAACAGCCTAGGCTCTGAGTGAGGAGTTCTGAATTAAGCCAAAGGCATGAGGTCTGAACAGAATGGAGACCTCCAAATGAAGGCTTCCTTATATACTGGCAAAGGCTGGAAAGCTGAATGTGAGGCCTAGAACAAGATGGAGCCTCCCATCTGAAACAAAAAGAGAGCCCCCCCCCCCCAAATATAATTGCAAGAGCTTAAAGCTTAACATGAGGCTAAAGCTTAACTCCTCTAACATGAGGCATGCAATAAAATGTAGGCCTCAGAATGTGATGACACAGCTAATGTGTGGAATTGCCTGTGCCTTCCTGGGGCTGAGAGAGAGCGACTCCTTCCAAACAGCAATTCATTAAGCATTATTTGCTCTGTTGCTGGGAAATCCCTGGCTGCCAATAAAGGCCAAGGGCAGAAACTCCCCAAATTGTAGGGTGACGTTCTGAGAAAAGGTTTTAAACTTAAATATCCAGTACATTTCCCTTTGGGATTGTTGGAGTCCCTAAATTGGGTCTTCTTAGGTCCACATCACGGGAGCATGTAAGGAAGGAGACTGTCCCAACAAAAGATCAAGAAACAAGGTTTATTTTAGTTTTTTCATGAAGAAGACGGACAGCCTGGCAGCATAGGCAGATACTACCCTTCAAGTGACTGCCGCGCCCCTCCTCTGTTTCTGCTGACCTTTATACTCAAGGAAAAGGTCATGGAAAGTACTCCCTTTCCAGCCCCCCTCCCTTGACCTTTTGATGAAAAGTACCTTCCTGTACCTGCAGACTCTGCGCTTAACCACAACCTTTGGCTTAACCACAACACAACTTCCTATGTAGGCTTGAACTTTGTATGACCTCTACATGCCACATCTTGTTTCTTAAAAACATTTTCTTCCATGTTGCTCCTTTTCTACAGAGAAAGGGTGTATTTCTCTTTTGCTGTTAATTTCATTCAAAGCCCCTTGCTTAGCATTTTTCCAACTCCATATGAGGTTTTGGAGTAATACATTCCAGAGCACAATTTTTTTTAAAAAAATTAGGTAAGTGATTACATTGTGTAAAGTATAAAGAGGATTCGGTAGAAAGACTTTTAATTCTGGATGCTTCTATAAAAGAGGCTTTAAAAGATAAACACAAATGGCTGCTGAAACTATAAAGCCCTTTTTTGGCGCCAAATCGCCTCTTTCAGCAAAATAGCTGTTGCGAACCTCGCCCTTTTGCTCTCTCACACACCCCTCACAGAGAGCAAGTTTTTAATGTCTTTAAACGGCAGGCAGACGGGTCTTTTTAACTTTGAAAGCTGCTCCTTTCTCCCCCTCATACACTTCAGGGAGTGGGCCCTATCTTTTCCTCGCAATAAGCAATCTAATCGGCCAGGGCTGAACTGGAACACAGCACTACAAAAGCTGTGCCTTTTTCTCTCACACACCCTTTCACAGGGAGCAGGCTTGCTCTTTCTATTGGCAATCCATTTGGCAAGGCCAAACAGGTCTATAGCACTTTCATGGCACGCCAGGGTAAAAGGAAAACTATATGTCTGGCTATCCCTGGCACGCGTGCTGTAATAAAGACTAATGACCATTCAGCCATTGGCAGGTGGGAAAACTTTTCTATCTCACCGCTGCCACCAATGTAAGGGTGATTAAAGGACCGAGGCGTCCCTTAACACCCCTGTGTGACCGGAATTCTAGTGAGGGATTAACTAAAGATATTAGAGACCGATGATTCTGGTAGATTTCGCCGCCACCACCTCAATTGTATTGTTTGAGAAAACAAAGGTGTGAATGTGTTAGAGGTAATATGCACCCTGGCTTCTGTTCTTCTTTATGAGCTCCTTTTATTTGCTGACTGGACTGGACAGAGGTTTTTAGGCTGACTTGGTTTCGCTGAGTACGACAGACTGAGGCAGACACGTCAAGAATATGTCAACTCATAAAATGAGTGGTGCACACGCGTAATTCAGTTACTGAGGCTTAGGCTTATTAGACAGATAGTTTCTACAGAAGATGTAGCTTTTGCTTGAAGCGATTTCTCTTCTCCACACTGTTCAACTCTTTGAAACAGTATGTTCCTGAGATCAGTCCCCCTGGCGCTCTGGGATGCCCTCTTCCTGAAGGCTGTGTCGTAGGCAATGGCAGCCGCCTCGCCCGCCAGCTCTCTGGCCCTGGCTACATGCTTTTGGTGATTGATCAGATGCCACCCCCGCTCGGGAAAGGCCGCTGTCACCACCCCCATGAACTCTGAATAACCGGCCACCCAGTTGGCGAAAGTCCGCTCGGCTGGCCTGCCCCTGTCCCTCTTCTGATGCCTACTCTTGGAAGGGGGTTCCCGGCCCTCTTCCTCCAGTGGCTTGAGCAGGGTGAATAAGTCAACGTAATAGCCTCTCAGGATTTTACTCCAGAGGCGAGGGGAGAGGTGGGAGCCGGGTGGGTCCTCGTCCTGAAAATGAGGGGGAGGGGCGGGGGTGGGGGGCTTGCCCCGCTCGCACGCCCTGCACGGGGGGTCGATGATGTTGCTTGTCTCTGACCTGCACTTAATGGCCCACTCAGGGAGACCCGGCACAAGGGCCTCCGACCTCCAGTAATTATCCCTGTCTACTGAGTCAGCGAGGGCATACTCACCCTCCGAAGAGTCGGTGTCTGATGAATAGCGGTGACAGCGTTTGGAAGACCTACACCTCTTTGCTTTCGGTTTGCTTCTGCAATGATGGTGACGGGGTCCTGGCGAAACCACCTCCCCCCCTTCGCTGGATATTGTCTCACTGGATGCCTGATCGCTGGGCCTCGAGTCAGCTGAGGTGGTTTCGTCGCTCTCTCTGCGCCTCCCCCGCTTTCTTCGCTGGTGGTCCCTTCCTCGCTGGGAAGCTGGTGCCTCGCCTGGTTGGGAATATACCTTTGACTCGAGCTTACCCAGCCTGTCCACGATGGTGGCGATGTTCTGGGAGATCCCTTCCATGTTTTGAGATATCCCTTCCAGAAAGTTGGCCTCCTGGTTGGCCGCGCGCCTGGAAGAGGCCTGGTTAGCTGCTGGGTCGGCTGGCACCGGCTGCCCTCCCGAAGGTTCGGCATCTTTGCTCCTCCTGGTGGCCTGCGCTGGAGTCAACGCCGCTGTCCAGGTCTCGGCCTCCTTCCTGGCCGCATTCCTCTTTGGAGCCATGTAGATGGAGTCCTATGGAACAGAACTGCACATTAACCACAACGCTGTAGATTCCGCTCAAAAGGTCGGGGGCCTGGGCGCCGGCGTGCGGGCATACGCAAAGCTACCGCTGAAAGATGGATTGAAAGTGGACCGGTGACCTGGAGCCCGGCAAGCCGCTCCTTTCCCGGGCATGGCGGGTAAGGGAATGTACAACCCCAGGGAAACAAGTGCCCCCCGAGGCCTGGGGGGAGGGGCTGCCGCCTGCTGCCAGCGGGGGGGGGGGGGGGGTTGGACCGGGTGGCCAAGTGCCCTGCAGCAGGATGCCAGGAGCCGAAAACTCCCTCCCCCGATGGGGGGGCGAGACGGGCGGAAGGGGGCCGCGGCCCCTGCGGGCCGGCGGCAAGGCCAGGCAGGCCAATGGAGCGGGTGCTCCTCCCTCCCAGGCGAGGGGGGGGGGCGTCAAGGAATCATAGAATCATAGAATCAAAGAGTTGGAAGAGACCTCATGGGCCATCCAGTCCAACCCCATTCTGCCAAGAAGCAGGAATATTGCATTCAAATCACCCCTGACAAATGGCCATCCAGCCTCTGCTTAAAAGCTTCCAAAGAAGGAGCCTCCACCACACTCCGGGGCAGAGAGTTCCACTGCTGAACGGCTCTCACAGTCAGGAAGTTCTTCCTCATGTTCAGATGGAATCTCCTCTCTTGTAGTTTGAAGCCATTGTTCCCTTGCGTCCTAGTCTCCAGGGAAGCAGAAAACAAGCTTGCTCCCTCCTCCCTGTGACTTCCTCTCACCTATTTACACATGGCTCTCATCATATCTCCTCTCAGCCTTCTCTTCTTCAGGCTAAACATGCCCAGTTCCCTAAGCCGCTCCTCATAGGGCTTGTTCTCTATACCCTTGATCATTTTAGTCGCCCTCCTCTGGACACATTCCAGCTTGTCATTATTTACAGTTCAAAACTTGATACATTATTTACAGTTCAAAACTTACAAACTGCCCCGGTCAAGAACCGGCAGAAAAACAGGTCCGAACACGGCGATGGCAAGAATTTTGTTAGTTTTGGCCCATCTCAATGTTGATCATTCTAATAAACCACGCTTTTGGCATGCCTCTCTAAATGTATTACACACCTCACTGTTCACATTTTTTAGAAATGTAAAAGACTCCTCGAAATAGTATGAGGTAATATTCTAAGAAAAAAGCTTTCAGCATTGTAAGGGCGAACAGTGTATGCACAGTCCAAGGCTTCGGTGGCAACTGCATGATGCCCTTGTTTTCTTTTGGAGAAGACTTTCCTGAATGCATTCCATGTGTAGTATTGTGGAACCTTGGGATCTAACTGTTGACTTACTGAGATAAATTACCTCTTGTCTTACCTCAATACTTCTTGGCACTCCAGCATCTCCTCAGAAGCACCAGAAACACATAAAACATTTTGAAGATGTCAGCGATGACAGCATACTTGGATTCCCTGAACCTAAGTATGACTCTGATAAGGTTGTTCAGAAGGTCTGGTCCCTTCAGGAGCACATCATTCAATGAGATGTCTTTGCATTTGGCGCTGGCATCAAACACAATGCGCACCTTTTCCGGCTTGTGAGGGTGAGTGACTTTATGGAAGGGAAGAAACCAAGACTCTTCTTTGTCTGAGCCAGGGCTGGATGGCTCAGCATATTTTGCTGAAAACATCTCGTCCATGAATTGAACCATTTGCTGCTTAGTCTTAGAATCACACTGCATCTTGTGTCTCAAAGACTGCAGTCTCTTGTCTGCTACCTGTCTTGTTGGGAGGCAGGGTAGGCCGGTCTGCTTTGAAGGGCAAAGGGGCGATCCAATTCCCTTCCTCACTGAGAGTGAACTCGGAGTTCATGATGTTCAGGAACGCTTGCTCATCTCGGGAGAGCGCTGTGTTCTTGTCATCCCAGGATATGTCGAAGATGGATGAGAACTCAAATGAAACTCCTTGACAGCAAACAGAAATGTGGCTGAGGCAACTCTGCATGAGGGTGACTGCCACAGCTGAGGGTGTTTGGCTGATCTCGACACAGAGAAGATGGAGAATGCATTCTGTCAACACATACAGGTCCCTGTATGGTCCATCCTAAAGGAGACTTCTGTGCCAAAGGTGCACCAGGAGGACCTCTCTTTTCAGCTCGGTTGCTCATCAAGCTGGGGCAATTGGATCCGATAAGCAGGACTATGGCAATGCCCGGCTCAAAGGGTGGGATGAGGTCCTGTAGTCCTTTCAGGTGAGGATGTGCTTGCATCATCTCTCTGGTAGCAATCTGGTCCTTATTGCGTGGGATGGACGCACACTCAATAAGGTCAGGTAACTCAAAACGAATGTCTTTGCCACATGGCGAAATGATAAATCCAGATGCAACACGGTCCTGTCTCCTTTGCTTGCCCGTACAAGTAGGAATACAATAAGTCAGTAGCCTTTGCCTGCCCCTTAAAGATTTTGAAGAAGTTAGGGGTGGCCAGTGAACCGCCGCTTTGGTTGTCGAGGGCCACGTACATTTTCTTTTTCATCCAAGGCTTGCTGGCGGGATAGACTTCTGCCAAATAGATGGGGTGGCAAATCCTAGTCTTCTTTGGGCTGCCGCACAGATGTGTGCAGGCTACAGAGGGAGCCTCAGTGCCCGATGGAGGTCCAGGTGAATCCTCTGGATACACTTCTGGGGAGCGTTGACTGGTGGCTCTGCTCTTGACCTTGGAGGGCACGAAATCCTTGTCGTGCATAGCTGAGCAATACCTTTCGGATTGACACTCCTCGCACTTTACCTTTTCTTTACATGACTTTGACTGGTGGGGAGTTGCACCGCAGCACCTGAAGCAGATCCTGGACTTCTTGAGGATCTCGACCTTGTCTGCGTGAGGCTTCTTGGCAAACTCTCTGCAGTCGGCCAAACAGTGGGGCTTTGCATGCAGTGGGCACAAAACATCCTTAGGCGTCATCTTGGCGTTAGCTGGAGATGAATTGGTCTCCGTGGACTTGACGGCGATGTTTCTCTTGATGCCACTGTCATTTGCAGGTTTTTTAGGCTCCTTGATGGGCCTGTCCATCCTCGGAATCCCATAAAGAGTTGGAAATCCCGCCTGTGGGTCGTTGAGTTGCATAGCGGCATTTTTAACTAAATCCACAAGATGGGTGGGTAGACCTGATGGTTGGCCTGCTTGAATTTGAAGACTTCTCTGCCCCACTCTTCCTGCAAGGAAAATGGCAGCTTCTGGGTGATGGCAGTTTGGGACAAGTGTTGGTCCAGGCAATAACAAATAGAGCAAGCAGTGTATCAATGCTTTCTTACGTCAGCTTTCTTATTCATCAACAATTCTAGGGAACAGTGGTTCGAAATATCTCTAGCCAGAATTTGGATGCTATTTATCTTTGACAGTAAGAATTTGAGGCCCAAGTCATATCGATTCTGGACCATGATTTGTGACGGGGGGAATAGAACGTGTAGTCTTTATCACCCGGATGGCAATGTCTCCAGACATCTTGGAGATCGAATTCCTCTGAGCACTATAAAGTTTTTTGGGAGAAGGGAGCTACATTTTTTGTTCTTACTACTCTGGGTCAGACTCTTGTCCAGATTTTTATCCAGTATACCATTAAAATCCCCCAGCACAACTAAGTTATCAAATTCTGTTTTTTGTAAATTGTTTTTCAAAAAATTAAGAAATTTGGTTTTTGGCCCATTCGGAGCATAGATGTTACAAATTAGGGTTTCTTCCCTGTCCGTTTTTATTTTAACTGCTACTATCCTACCATCCTGGTCTTTCAACATAAGCTCGGCCGGGATATCATGCTTGACGTATATAACAACCCCCCCTTTTTTGACCTCACAGGCTGAATAAATTTCCCTTCCAATTTTTCTTTGAGTTAGGTGGGCAACGTGCTTGTGAGAAATATGAGTCTCTTGGAGAGAGATTTGGTAATTTTATTAATTTGTAGAAATGCTCTTCCTTTTACAGGGGGAGTTTAAACCATTAACATTTAAAGAATAGATTTTCAATTGTTGTTCACTCATTATTGAGTTTATTAACTGCCTCTGCCTCCTCATCTCCTATTTCGCTGTCGTCCGTGTTCTCGGTCAATGCTGTTGCCTGATCCAGTTTATCTTCTTCCTTGTTGGGAGTAGCTGGCCTGGGGCGTTTCCTCTTGTTACCATTTGTTGGAGTTGTTTCTTGATGGCCATTGATGTTCTCTCTCTTTATCATCTTATAAAATTCTTTGGCCTTTTCCTCGTCTTTAATCCAGTATTTCCGATCGTTGTAGGTAGTCATTAGCCTTTCTATTTTTTCCCATCTGAATCTTAAGTTTTGCTTTTTTAGCTCTAGGGTCAGAAAGGTATATTTCTTATGCCGGTCCAGAATTGATTTTGGTATTTCTTTTAACACAATGACTTTTTTCCCATCACTTATTAATGGTTTTCTATTAACTTGTTTGAGAACCTCGTCCCTTGTGTATTTCTGCGTAAAGCGGACTAACACGTCTCTTGCCAATTTATTTTGTTTTGCAAAATTAGATTGTATACGATACGTGCGGTCTATCTCTTTTTCGATTGTCTCCTCTTGTTTCCCCAGTTGGACTGCTAGCAGGTTGACTATCTTGGCTCTTAGGTTTACTTGCGTGTCTTCCTGTAGGTTCCTTAGCCTTAATAGGTGCTCTAATTCCCCTTGTTGAAATCGCTCTATTTCCTTTACTAGACTGTCATTTTTGTCGGTCAATTCTTCCAGGTTGCTTTCTATTTTTCTTTGAGCTTTCCCCAAGTTTTTGTTTTCGGTCTTAATGTCTTTTATTTCTGTAAAAGCTTTAGTTATGTCACTTTTTATATGCTTTATGTCTTCCTTGAGTTCGCACCTAATTAGTTCCAATTGCGCCTGATGTTTGATTTGGCTTTCCTTAATTGATTTTAATTCTTTTTTGTTTTCCTCCTGATTTTGAAAAAATCAATAAAATATATTTCAAAAAATAAAGTCCAGGGATC
The DNA here is from genome assembly GCF_037176765.1 of Anolis sagrei. Classification (NCBI taxonomy): domain Eukaryota; kingdom Metazoa; phylum Chordata; class Lepidosauria; order Squamata; family Anolidae; genus Anolis; species Anolis sagrei. Next base: position 197,181,213 of record NC_090025.1, on the reverse strand, counting down.
AAGAGTCTACTGTAATCAAAAGCCAATCCAAAGGTTCAAGGTTCCAGGGTTCTAAGATTACAGGAGACAGGTCAGGATACCGAAAATCCAACAAACCTGGGGGGAAAGCAGCAGCATCTACCGTCAAAATAAGGCAAATACCTTTCTCCCGAAGATCTTTTCCAAGCCTTGCTCCTTAGGTTGCAGCTGGGTGTTTCTGAATATATCTCTTGCATACCTCCACCCTTAATTGCTTTCACCCATGAACTCTTACTTACAGATTACTAAACCCTTTAGAACTAATACTTACATTAACCCTTCCATCACCAAGCACCATCAACTGCAGAACATATGACAATACCCCATTTCAGCCCCCCTTATATGTACTCTCAATTCAGTATCCTAGAGCGCTCATCAAAGCTATTGATTCCAATGAAGTTGTTCTTGTTTCTACTTGGAAAACTGCAGAAGGAACACAGGAACAGCATTTTTCTAAGGGCGGTTCCAAACAGCGATAAAGTTCAATTCAGCCCGTACTGTAGTGGTGACGGACTGTAGTCTTAACAAACACAAATCCACTACAAGTTGTACATAAATCACAAAGGTAAATGGTTTTTTTGCAGCTTATATAATACGATATTAAACTTATATAATACAACATTGAGCAATATACAAGGAATAAAAAACTTATTTACACAGTGATTTTACATCAGTCACAAAAGTAAAGACTTTCTTGCTGTAAAGCAGATTTCTCTTAAGGGCTTTCTCTAAAGATACTATTGAGATAGTTTTCAGTCCCTTGTAAGAGGATATCCACGTAGAAGATTTCCAGACTGGTTTCGACTGTCTAACGTCTTCCTCGGGTGGAGAAAAGTGACAAATACAATGAAGGTGACATCATGTCGTGACCCAGAAGCCTTAAGGAGAGCCAAACACAAGATAAAGAGTTCAAACACAGCTTTATTATACAAAAATAGTATTTTAAAGCACTTCAGTGCAGAGTCAGAGCAGCAATTTGGCATCAAAAACAAAGCGATACCAGCAACAAAAATATAACCCGGATTAATAATCCGGGTTATACTCAAAGTTCAGGAATCTGCTTCAAAATACACACAGTTCAAAAATGCAGTCACAGAAAAAGGATAACGAAGTCTGAAGATGATGCAAAGTTCACACAAGAAGTTAGCAATGTTTAAAGTCCAAAAGCCCAAAAAACATTGGTCAAACCGGTCCGTGGTCAAGCCGAGTAAGTAAACACAGGAATCACAGGAACACAGGAATCTGTAGTCCAAGGACCCAAGCTCAAGAGTTGGCAGTAACAAAGATTTATGTCCCATAAAGACACTTTGCCTTCTGCAAAGAGCCATACATTCAGAACCCACTTTTATCTTATAGCTCCTCGTTAGAGGATGATGAGCTCCCCTCCCTATCCTCATTGCTCTCAGCTGCCTCCATCCCCGCAGCTGAACCAGAGCGCCCATCTCTCCACCTCTGCCAGCGTCTGCTAAGACTTAGATCTTGCCAAGAATTCCCTGGTTGCCAATCCCCTGTGAACCCCTCAAATTCATCACTGGAAATGGGTTGGTTACAAATGTCTCTAATCTGTTGAACACAGGCCAGCCCATCCTCCTCTCCCATTTCAGTCCCAGAACCATCACTCCTTTCAAACCCTATGAAATCCTCGTCCTCTGTCAGAGCAGTAAGTATTTCCTGGATGCGCTTCCTCTGAAGCTTTTCATCGGACTCTGGATCGCGAGTAACCCTCTTTACTCCCCTGCTCTCCTCCCCATGCCCCATCTCGCAATCGGAGAAGCCTTCAAACGTCTCAGAATCACTTGGGGCCATAATTATCTCCCTAATGCGCTTTCGCTGTTGTTCCTCCTCCAACTCTTGCGCAGACCTCTTCTCCCTTCTACCAGTAGTAGTAACATTATCAGCACGCTGAACTACAACACAGCCCATTAGACTCTGGGCTTTCAGAAAGGCGTGTATCTAACTAGCTATCAAATTACACTATTAGCTACAAACCAGGGTTTCCCTTTTTTGTGGTGAATGCAATTGCTCTTCTGTTGGATGTCATCTGGACGCCTATGCCATTGCTGCCTGGGAATCTATAGCTCTTAGTGAAAAAACAAGGACGTGGCAACTTTTTCCCAGGGGATTGCTTTGTGCCTTCCTTTAGAGAACTAGAACTCTCAAGGATCAACAAAACACACTATAGATAAGTGGAAATAGATTTTATTGTTTACAAAGAGTTATCTTTCTGAGGCATTAAACCTGATGTTCCAAAAGGGGGTAAAGAAAATATACATTACAGTCTCTGGTTGTCTTGCGTCCAAGGAGTTTTCCAGCTGAGTAGCTTTCCAAGTTCCCTCTTTCTCGATGGCTATGAGGTTTGAAACACTCACAACCCCAGTCCAATTGCCTATATTGAAGGCACTTAAGATTCCTCAATGTCGTCCAGATGAGCTGGGCTTGAAGTATGAATCTTAAGGTTATAAACCCAAGAATTGGTGCTAAGAAATGACTTGATCAAGGGCTTTGAGCCAAGCCTTTCGCACGTCTATCTGTTGAGCTTTTTGTGGTAAAAATGAAGGCGAAAGAGTTGCTTTTCTTTCTCCCTAGGAAGGGTTGGAGCCAAACAATTGAGCTGGGGAAGCAAGCCAATTGATGTAAAACAACATAGATTGACAGCTGTAAATAACCAATGAATTCAACTATACATTTTCAAGGTAAACAGGCAGGTCTGGACATGTTACAACAGCTCAAACCTTTGCAATTTAAAGTTTTATATATAGGTGCGCCAGCTGCGCCGTCACACTCCCGGCCTATATTTCCGGACTTTTGGAAATCTAAACAAAATGAAGTGAAAAACCTTTAACTTTCATAATTCTATGACTGTATATCTAGCGAGAACATTACAACCATATTGCTAATAGGCCTGTCAAATAAGGAAACCTTTCCATTAGAAACAACTTTAACTTGGGCCTTGCGCACTCTATTATCAGAGCTAGAATATAACTTTGACACAACACCCTTAGCCCAAGAGTCTCTGGGAGCGTCCTTTTCTTTGAGTAGCACCAAGTCTCCAACCTTTCTGTTGGCACTTTCGTGTTGCCAGATTTTCTTTTTTGTAACAAACCCAGGTATTCCGACTTCCTACGCTTCCAAAATTGGTTAGCCAGAGATTGGACATGTTTCCATTGGGCTCTGTATGACCCTTCTGGAACAGGCAACATGATGTCATTCCAACCCGGAACCTTCTGAGTTAAAATCAAGGCTGGAGTTAGCAACTGTGGATTGTCTGGGTCACTGGTAAGCGGGGCCAGTGGTCTGTTATTGATAATGGCTGAGGTTTCTAGCATGAATATGACAAGCATTTTGTGTGTAAAATGCTTGTACTCTGCTAGAATGGAACTAAGTATCCTTCTGCAGATACCTATCATTCTTTCCCAAGCACTGCCCATGTGGGACACGTGAGGGACATTGAACATCAAAACTATTTGTTCTTGATTTGTAAAATCACGGCTGGTTTCGTCCTTCTCAAATAGGGCCAGACAATTGAGCTCTTTAGTAGAATTCAGCTATACATTTACAAGGTAGACTGGCAAGTCTGGACATGTTACAATGATATCGAGGCCGATTTTTTGGGGGAGTCTCCCCAGTAAAGGATACTCCTAGGACCGCACCAAAGAGGGCCCTTGGACCTTGGTGAGAACAGAGAAGCGAATTCCAGCAGTGAAAATATTAAAAAATAATAAAATCTCACCAAAGCAGAAGAAGATGGCGACCGAGGTTCTTTATTAGCGATTCAGCTGAGATCGGATGCGATTGTGGGAATAATTCCACCACAAGCATGCCAATACAGAGTTTACAGGCATTTTTATAGGCAAAATACAGAGAAACATTTCAAATTTCCCGCCCGCCCTTCCCCGCCCGGCTTCTCGCTGATTGGTTGACAGCCCGAACAGCTGGGAGCAGGCTTGGCGGCCCGCCTCGCTCTGGGCCAATCAGGGCGCTCCTCTCGCTTCCAAGGATGGACGCCGGGAAAGCACCCCAGGTAGGCTCACGGTTCCCCGGAGCCTAGAAAAAGGTTTGTTTCATGCAATTGATAGTTCAGGCAAGGGAAAGACACAAAGTAGCAAGCGGGAAAGTTAAAAGTTGCAATTCTCAAGTACTCTTTATTAGGGAAGAGATACAAAGTCATGGCTTGGAAAAGTAATAGTCTGAATGCAGTCCTAGTTTGAGCTGGCTGTTGGGGCACATTTCATCAGTTTGTCCCAATTGTGGCTTCCAGGAACTGTGGAACTCTCTGCTGCAGTTCAAACCAACTTGAAGGCGGGGGCCTCCGCTGCTCTCGGGGTCAACAACAGCTCAAACCTTTGCAACTTAAAAGTTTTACATACAGAAGGTGCCAGCTGCGCTATCACAACACCTCCCTTGAAGAAGTGAGAACTTTTGCTTCTAAGGGACTGTCTTGGATGCGCCCTGAGAAACCCTGATAGGACTTGTGCTGTTGGGGATGAGAAGCCTGAGAGCCAAATCGGTATTGCATATAATAGTTGGGCTGTTACCTTAGCTTGGAAAACCCTTACTGCAGCTGGGATATACGGGACCATCTTTTGTGTAGAAAAAAATGGATTATAGCTTTTCCGCTGCATAGAGCATTTTGTACTGCTGGTTTTTGGTGACATCTCCAGGATCCAGAGGCCTGAAAAGTAACCCCGTTGGTGTGCTGTCGCACGCTGGGCCTGTAATAATGTCTGTTAGAAGGACGCGTCTTCTGTATGCCCAACGGGACACCGAGGTGCCTCAGCTGAAGGGTCCCTTAGGTTTCCCAACACAAAGTTCTATTGAGGCTCAAAATAAGTTCAACAAAGTTCTTTATTAGAGCTTAAATCTTCAAACAAATGAATTAAATGCTTTATAACCTTGGAAAATCGGTAGCTTTCTCAATCTGCCCCACAAGGGGCAGGCAACTGGTGGTAAACTGTTCTTTCTTAGGGAAATCTTCTGACCTCTTCTTGGGCAATCTTGTTTTACCTTGCTAGCATGAGGCCCCTACACCCGGCTCCAAGCTACTTTATGGATAACCTGAGTAGTCCCTTACCAGACAAGGTTTCTGTAAATCTGCCAAGCTGTAAGGTGTCCTTTAGATTTGATCCACAAAGACCGTAGGAACTGCAGTGGATAGCAAAAATAATGGACATAATAAGTATGGACATACTGACTCAAAGAATGTCACACAATTATATAAAAAAACCGATTGGAAAGCAGTTCTGGATTATATAAGAGGAAAATAAAGAGATATATATTATGGACTTTTAACCAAAATTCAAGGAAAATATAAACAAGAAGATACAACAAAAATGAGCAAGGATAAAAAGTATATTTGTGTATATATGTATACAAATTAATAGAGGATATGCAAATATGTGTATACAACTATATTAGCACAAGCATGTAAAATATAATTAAGTAAGACACCCTGGGGAATCCTGGAAGCAACCTAAAAATTTCATCCCTATTTCCCTCCCTTTCTCTCCATCTCTCTCTCACACGCTATCCCAACCCCAACCCCTCCCAACAACTACCCTTCCCACTTTCCCCTCCCTGCCTTTTTACCTGTGTATCCACCTTTTTATTGTAACTATGGAAATAAATAATAAAAATAGATATTTTTAAAAAGACCGTAGGGACTGTCCTGTTGCCCCGGCAAAGGCTGTGGAACTATTCCTTTACTTCCCAAGCAGAGCTGTGAGTAGTGAAGCCTTTGTGCAGGTGGGATAGAGAAACCCACACGTCCTGCTGTTAGGCTCCAAACAGTGAGACAAGCTAAAGGTCCTCCCTTGACTCCCAAACCCTGGGGAAAAGGATTCTAACACTGATTGCCAGGTTGCTGACCCTATGGCTGCAACCTGGGGAAGCTACTCGATTGCAAAATGCATGTCTTAAATAAATTCATAAAAACTAGTAATGCAAAAAAGAGAAATTCAAGTGTCCTGGTACTGCCGTGCTAGCACACTTGGTACTAAAAGCTAGATACCTGTTGTATTGTGTTCTAATGTACCAGTTGTGCCTGACTCATTTTTTTTGACAAAATCATGATTTCGGTTTTATTATAGTTTATATTTAACTGTTTGTAAAAAGCCCTCATGGCTCACTTTTAATCCTGCCTTAGTGTGGGATAAGAAGACAGTGTCATCTGCGTACAGCAATAGGGGTATGTTGGTGGATGAAGTTTTGAGAAGGGTGTCCAGGCAATTCAAGTACAGATTAAACAGATTTGGCGCCCGGATGCAACCTTAAACACCCCTCTATTGGCTGCAATTGGGTTTGAGAGATGGACTTGTATGTCACATCTAACCTGTGTAAAGGTGTTAAGAGTATTGAATCTTAATCAGCCGGAGCAATCTTGTATCGATTGTAATCCTGTGCAGTTTTTGCCAGAACTTGCATCTTGGGATTGAGTCAAAGGCAGCTTTTAGGTCAATAGCCATATATATATATATATATATATATATGTAAAGAATGAATGTTCAGAATGCATGTGGAAGGGCAGAAGAAACAGGCCTGAAGAGACAAAACCAACATGGATTCGCAAGGCATGACGGGATGAACCTGGCAGCCTAAGCGAGGAGGCAACAAGGCATGATACGGGACGAACCTGGCAGCCTAAGCGAGGAGGCAGCAAGGCATACCTGAATGACAGTGAATAAGGAGGTATGCGGTCAAACACGTAAGGAGGATAAGGAGTGTGCAGAAGGTACCCCATAAGTCATGAGGCCTGAAATATGTATATCTTGAACTTTGGAAAGAACAAGAACTTGGAAGAACTTACAAAGGACAGAACGACCTGATTAAAAATTGGATTTTGGCCTATAAATGCAGGGGACCCCGCAACAACAGGCACGCTTCCTGAACTGCAGCATCAGAGCGTCCATGCCTTCTCGGAAAGACTAATCATCTTCGCCGGAGAGGCCTGTGTGCGTGAGTATGCGTGAATGTGTGTGTGCAAGAGAGCTCTCCTTGATATGATTCTGTGATTATTGTATTTCAATAAATGTTACATAAATAGTGGCAAAACCAAATTTGGTCTCCAAAGTGTCTCATTGATCTAAATTACCTTATTATTCCTTATACACTCTGCACAAAAGAACAGGAACCTCTTTGGGTTCATAACAAATTGGCGTCACGAACAGGATTGCAAGTGTAAGGGAATTGAGGTGGATAGATCCTTGGGATACTGAGGAGTGGAATTGGAGGGACGCCTCCACTCTGTAAAGCATTGAAGGATATAGGTGCTTTTCAGGGGAATTGAAGTTGGATCCAAACCAGAAAGCGTTGAAGGGCATATGGCGCTTTTTCGGACTGAATTGTGGGATCTAATGTGAAAAGTACTAAAGGGAATAGGTACTTTTCAGGGAGATCCAACCGGAAAGTGCTTAAGGGCATACAGCACTCTTTCGGACTGATTGTGGGATCTAATGTGCAAAGTACTGAAGGAAATAGGTACTTTGCAGGGAGATCCAACCGGGAAGTGCTTAAGGACATGTGGCACTTTTTCGGACTGAATTCTGGGTTTTATGTGTGAAGTACTGAAGGAAATAGGTACTTTTCAGGGAGACCCAGGCTGGAAAACGCTTAAGGGAATGTGGCGTTTCTCCAGACTGAAACTGGTTTGATTTTCAGGTTTTTGAACTGAAAGCGTTGAAAATAGCATTGTGTGTTTTCATTTGGTTGAAGAGAAAATATCAGAAGTGTTTGATGAACATGGCATTTTTTGGAAAGAAGGGAAAAACCAGAGGGGAAAGTGAGGAGGATGTTAGACCCGTCTATGAAAATCCTTTCTGTACTCGTGAAGGGCAACCACTTAAGGCTCCTCTTGAGGAGGATGTAGAGGATAAAGCTAAGGATTGGGAATTGCAAATGAGGAAAAGCTTGTTGAAAAATCACAAGGCAGAACAAGCATTGAAAGAGGCTATGGAATATCATAAAAAACAGATAGGGCAATTTGAACAGTCTGGTGGACAGGTAACATATAAATCGACAGCTATGTTTTGTGAGAAATCAGGAATGGTAGGAAAATGGGATCAGGTAAAAGCAGCCCTGTTGTTTAACTTAGAAGGACTGCGAGAACTGAAACAGCAGATCCTAGATTTGGAAGAAGAATTAAGAAATGAAAAGGGAAAGAACACAGCTCTAACACTGCAGAACATAGGGAGTATGCAGGAAAATATTAAAATGGAAGATGAACTTAATCGACTGAGAAAAGAGAATAGACAATTGCAGGCAGATACAATAGACTTAGAAGAACAAACCCAAAAAGCAAAACATGCTAAGGCACAAGTTAAACTATTAAAAGAAGTGATTACAGGAAAGGCTGAGCAGAAAGGGAGTATAGCCTGTATGGGAAAAAGACTCCAGGAAGATCCTTATGAGTGCTGTTATGACGGGACATGCCCAAATAACCTGGACTGTGACCCGTTTGGAGTCAGTAAACACAAAATTAAAGTAATGACTACTAGAAGTCGTAGAACAGAGACATGGGAAGGAGATAATGGAATAGAGGAATTATCAAGTACAGACGATGCAGGGGAGGGAAATGCAATAAAAGCAGAAACAAAGTCCCCACAGGGGAAAGGGAAAAAGAGGGTTACAGAAATAGTAACACAAAAACCCCTACAGATGGCTGATTTAAAATCACTAAAAGATGAAATAGGAAAACCAGGAATGAGAAAGGTAGAATGGGCAGTGAAAGTATGGAGAACTTTAGAATATGCTGAAGCATCTCCTGAAGAGAAAATGAGAGTGTTCAGGATGATATCAGAATTAAGCCCTTATGCAGGAAGAATTACAGAACAAGGATTAGGGGCGACATTGAGGGATTGGGTACTGGAACAAGGAAGTGGCCAGGCTAAAAGAGAGGCAATAAGTATGGAACAAATACCAGGAGAAGATCCTGTAGAGTTTTGGCAAAAGGTACACTTAGGTTTATATTTGTCTGGATTGGTGTATCCTTTTGGAGATGAGACAGGAGAAATACAAGAAGTAAGCTCTATAAAGGAGGTTTCAGAAGCATTGGAAAAAGATTTTAATGCTTTTATAATACCATATGAGAACATGAGACCAGAATGGAAAGCAGTATTGTCCTCCATAATGGCTATGGGATTAGTTGGAGCAGCAGAAGACAGGGCACAGGCAAAGATGAGTTGGGATGAAATGAAATCGCTGTTGCAGAAGTTGAAAAGGCAAGGGATAGGAAGTGGATGTGTACAGAAAGTAGGAGTGAAACAGGTAGCAGGAAAGTGGACACAAAAGGGAACCTTTCCAGCTAATAAGTCAGGGAACAAGGCAAATGATGTTTCTGAGAGAGTACAATTGTGGAGAAAATTGAAGGAACAAGGATGGGATATGAAAAAGTTAGATGGAATTAGTACAGACTGTTTAAAACAGATGGTCATGAAGGGAGAAGAGGTTAAGAAAGTTGTTCAGCCGACGGCACCTCCCATAGATCAAAATCAAGTAACACAAACAACTCGTAATGATGAGAAGCCAAAATGGGCAAAAACAAAACTACTGAAACAGGGAGACAAGCCGCCGGAGGAAATAACTTACCAGACATTGAGGGATGAAGCAAATAGGACAAAAGCCAAGAGTGAGAGAGTGGAAGTTGATTCAGAAGGCGAAGAGGAAAGTTATGCGAGCTATTAGGGGTGCCCCGCTGCCAAGCACAAGAAAACTTTTCAAATACGACCAGGTCAATGGCAGTATTTGGGGAAATTAATTACAAGACCTGGGGATAGTAGAAAATATGTAATAGCTACAGATGAACGGGGAAATACATACAAGACTTTAGTAGATTCAGGGGCAGATATTAACATGACAAGGAAATGGGTATCGGGAGGAAAGATTATAGGGAACATAATGATGGAACAGGCATCGGGACCATGGATAAGGAAAAAACTGATTCTGGCAACTATTTGGATAGCGGGAAAGCCGTTCAAAGGAGAATTTGTATATGACCAAGAAGGGACAGAAGATATGATACTGGGGATGAATACAATGTTGAAATATGGGCTTTGGATGGAGCCCTACGAGGATGTTTTGGTCCAACGGCAAGAGACATCCTCTAAGGCTCTAATCAAGACCTATACATGCTCGACAAAGGATGTGTCTCAGAGAGAGGAATGGAGGGCGTTAGTGCCAGGGGTGGATGTAGAATCAAAATATGATGCTGGAAAACATAAGACTGCACAAGTAGAAATAAAGGGGAAAATGGTCCCACCTCAGAAACAATACCCACTAGCAAAAGAAGCCCTTATAGGAATAGGAGAGACTATTAGAGAATTAGAAAAACTAGGCATAGTGGAAGAAACAGTGAGTCCTTTTAACTCACCGGTTTGGCCAGTAAAAAAGAGTGATGGTAAATCATGGAGGCTAGTTGTAGATTATAGGAATATAAATAAAGGAACGCCAGCCACTGCCCCAGTAGTTGCAAATATAGTAGAGGCAGTGGCTAGAACTTCAGCAGAGGCAACATACTATTCTGTAGTGGACTTAGCTAATTGTTTTTTTGCATTGCCTCTAACTGAAGAAAGCAAGCCCAGATTTGCTTTCACTTTTATGGGAAAACAGTACACATTTACGAGGGTTCCGCAGGGATTTCATGATAGTCCCAGTATAGCACATCACTATGTGACAAGAATGATAGATAACCTTTCACCTGAAGATAGAGAACACACTCTGAGTTACGTGGATGACATTTTAATTACCGGAAAGTCACAAATTGAGACACACGAGAGAACACTCAGGGTGTTGCAATTGATACGAGACACAGGGTTTAAAGTGAACCTAGAAAAGGCACAATTGGTGAAACAGCAAGTAAAGTATCTAGGGATCACATTGCAAAGCGGAGGTCGAGTGATTGAGGAAAACAGAGTTAAAGCCCTTTGTAATTTAAAAGATCCACAAAACAAATTAGAACTACAAAGACTGTTAGGGGCTTTTAATTTTGTACGCTCCTACATACCAGATTATGCGGCTTTAACAAAACCAATGTATCAGTTACTAAAGAAAACAGCAGAATGGAATTGGGATGAGCGGTGTCACCAAAATTTAGAGAAATTAAAAATATGGACACAGAGGAAAATAAAATTGTGGCAACCGCAAACAGGAGAGCCATTCTATTTAAGACCGGGTTGGACTAGAGAGACCCTGTCGGCAGGGCTATATCAAAAAGGACAGGAGGGAAAATTCCAGCCGGTAGCATATGCTAGCAGAATTTTAAAAAGTCCGGAACAGAAATACAATGAATGTGAGAAGGCGGCTGCGGCCACCATGTGGGCATTATTGGAATGGGAATACCTGATAGGATTGTCCAAAGTTATAGTTCAGAGCCCCCATGGTGTGTTAAAATATATACTGCAAGGAAAAGCGCCTTCAATAAGCTCAACCAGATTATTGCAATGGACAGTTTTGCTTAACCAAAAGGGAATAGATTTTCGCACTATAGACAAACCAGACATGATGGTTGCAATGTTACCGGTAGGAGAATCTCATGAATGCATAGAAATAGAAGTAACACAGAATGAGAGAGTGGTGTGTCTGCAGGACGTAACACAAGAAATGGATGTTTATTTTACTGATGGGAGTTCATGGTGGGAGCGAGGAGAAAGGATAACAGCATGGGCCTGGTATAATCCTTCAAGATGTAAAGAAAAGAGGGACGTCATACCTAATGGTATGGGATCTCAAGAAGCTGAACTATACGCAGTATATAGTGTTCTTTTAAACATAAAAGAACAAGAGGGGATAGAATAGATGATAAGAAAACAAATAGAGAAACAGATGTGGTAATAATCATGGATAGTGAATATGTGTACCATGGAGTGTCAAAATTTATTCAATTTTGGGCAAAAGATGGATTTAAAAACGCAGATTCAAAAGATCTGAAACACATAGAATTATGGAAAGAGATATGGCAACTTATGAAAGAATTACCAAATGTAAAATTTGCATGGATAAAAGCTCATCAGGAAAGAAAGGCTGATTTAAAAGATGATTGGAGATACAAAGGAAATCAATATGTGGATACTTTGGTAAAGAAAAGTAAAGTTGAAGTGAAGTCATTCAAAGAGGAAAAAGAACATATAGATGAGTACCAGTTGTTAAAAGAAATTCATGAAATAGGACATGAAGGTATTTCAAAAATGTTGAAAAGATCAGAAAAATTTGGAAACTGGAAAAATAAAAAGAAAATGATTAAGGAAATCATAGATTCATGTGTACAGTGTGGTATGGTGAGACGAGAATACCAAAAGTTAGAAGGAATATTGATGCCTATGAAGGACTGGCAACCTTTTGCGACAATTTATATTGACTATATTGACAAACTGCCCAGGACTAAAGAGGGATTTCAATATTTGTTAGTGGCAATAGATAGCTACAGCGGTTGGGTGGAAGGGTGGCCTACAAGAAGAAATGATGCAATAACCACAGTAAAGAAATTGTTTACAGAATTGTTTTGTCGGGTAGGAATACCAGGGACAATAAGTTCAGATCGTGGAGCAGCTTTTATTAGCAAAGAAATGGAAAAATTGGAACATAGTTTTGGGATAAAAAGGAAACTACACATTTCTTACAGACCACAAAGTTCAGGAAAAGTAGAAAGGGCAAATCAAAATATCAAAATAATGTTGAAAAAATTGGTAAGAGACAACGGGAAGGACTGGGCAGACAAATTGTCACTGGTTTTAATGGCTTTAAGAAGCAGTCCGATTGGCAGACATGGATATTCACCCTACCAGATACTGTACGGACATGAAATGAACTTGAGACTTCCACAAATACAAGAAGAAGAAGCAGGAGATTTGGAATGGTTGAGAACCATGAAAGAAAGAGATCAAATGAGAATAATGATAAAGGAGGAAATGAAATTGGAACTGCAACAGCCAGGACAATTGGAAAAACAAATGATACCAATAGGAACGCAAGTTTGGTATCTGCACTTGGGTCCAAAGGAACACAACTTGAGGCCTAAGTGGAAAGGACCATATACTATAATGGATAGAATATGGCCCACAAGCTACTTGATAGAAAAAGATGGGAAAGCAAGATGGGTACACAGGAATCAAATCAAAACTGTAATAAGCGTGGAATAAATCAAATAAGGATTGTGTGTGACTTTAATGACTGTATTGATTTTGTTTTTCAGGAATGAAACCGGAAATTGGAGCATTGGCCTATGTACTTGCAGGTTTACTCCTTACAGCACTGCTAATAATACTCTGGGAAATAGAAGAATTAAGAAACAAAGACCTTCACCAGACATTTTGAGATGGAAACGCAGAAGAGCAGTAAGATACTGTACATTGTGGACCTGTAAGTACATATACTAATGGGAAGACCACCTTCAAAAGGAACAGGATTACCAAAGTCTAGATCAGCAGCTATAACTTTTTTAGTTGGATTGGTCCACGCGTGGCCAGCCTTTTCATACATATTAGAACTTCAAAGAGCAAGGTGGGCATTGCAGTACAACCCTGAATACAGAACCAACTACACAATAAGATTAATTTTAGACAAACCAAAAGAAGAAAAGTGGGACATAAGATTCAAGAAATTTCCAAAATGAATACTATCAAATTATTGATAATCTTCTGGCACATAACAGGAACAGTTAAATACTTACAGGGATCAGAATATGAAGGAGTGAAGCTAACAAGGGGGGCCCATAAGGTCCTACCGTTTTATGCTGATATGGAATGCACTAATACAACCATAACAAAGGGACAAATACTATGGAAAGTAGCAGGGGAATGGAGTGGAATAGTAACTCATTTCTGGGCAAGACCCAGGCCTATAGGAAAAAAGGAAATCACAGTAAGCCAAGAATATGCAAACATGCGTCTATACTACCAGCCGATTTGTCATAAACGTTTTGACTATTTTGGACTTCCATGCTATACCTGCCTGAGAGGTCAAGAAGGGGAAGAATTTAAAAATTTGACCAAGTGGAAAAGAATATATGAAAGCATAAATATAACACATGATTGCGATGAGAAGAAACACTTCAAAAGCATAGTAGTTTTAGGAAGGTTTAATGAATCGGTGGAAGAAGGATGCTGCGATAAAAGCTATAAAGGCTTTCCATATCCGGCGCGGTGTAAATATTTTATGGCAGTCTACATGCTAATAAGGGATAAGATTGAAGATGACAGAGGACAAAACCACACAATGGTGATGAGGCAATGGCAAGATACAACTCCCATGATTGCAGGAGCAAATATCCACACCTGGCATATGAACTTAAATCTATCATTATTAAATGTATCAAAAATGAAACCTGAGTGCGCAAAGTGGACAAATCCCTATTTAGAAATGATAGAGCGACGGCAAGATATATGGAGACGAAATAAAAGGGATTTGATCAATACTATTTTGGGAGGAATAGGAACGGGAACGGGTATTAAATTCATGGGACATTGAAAAGGGGGCAAACAAATTATCAACATTAGGAGAAATGCAAAAGGGAATATTACAACTGACAGGAAAAACATTTGTGGGAACATTCAGAAATCATGTACTCACTGCCGGATTACAACTGAGAATATTTGACCAGCTGAACCAATTTCTGGTTGCTTTAATGAAAGCTGAAAGTGAATCCTTGCAACAAATAAGTAAGGCTATGAGTTGTTTGAATATACAAATAAATTTGAGAGATTGGAGAGAAAAATGTTGATGCTAGTAATGGGAGGACATTCAGAAGCCTTCCTAGAAGTAACAAAATTACATTATTGGTTAAGAACAGATTATAAAGGATGGAGTAAGCTTGTCAAATATTCTTGGAAAGATGATATGCTAAGTTTAAAGATGGAGACCTTAGAAAAAATGGTCGATACTGAAAAAAATTTGGTTTGTGATATAGTTCCTATGCCTATGCATGTGGGGAAATGGTTTTGGGTTCCATATTTGTTATCTAAGAAAGCCATATGCACAAGGTCTAAATATACAAATTTAAATGAGACAATTGATATTGACAGATGCGAAAAATGGGAAATGGGATATGTATGTCCTTTAACGATAAGGCAAGTTGAACCATGTGCATTGGAAATATCAGATGCGATCTGTAGGTTGCAAAAACTAAAACCCAAAACCATGGTATATGACAATGGAATGCAATGCCTATGTGCTATATCACCTAATGATTTATATTGGTCTGATGGAGAAACACAAACAGATAATCAATTAAAATGTAAATGTGGTATAAGTTTCATTCAAGATGTTCAGACTGGAAATTTGCTGTATGTAATGGAAAACAAAGATACTGGAGTGCATTTCACATTAAAGAGACAATCAATGGATGTAGAATTGGGAATCAATTGGGAAAAATTAAATGCATTAATAAAAACCAATGAACAAGTGAGAAAGCATTTAGAAAGTTATGAAGAGAAAACTAAAAAAGATTTTGTTAGAATCCAACAGGTTAATGGAGAGTTCCAGAGAATAGCCGCAGAGGAGAGTACTTTGACAGAACACCACTGGTATGATATCTTCACAGGATATTCACCAAAAGCAACAGCATTTCTACATTTAATGATACACCCAATAGTATGGATAGGGATACTTATATTGCTGCTAATCATTTGGCTCTTATGGCTTCTTAGACGAATGACAGGATTGACAAATCGATTCTCTATATTTGAAAACAAGTTAACATATCTAGAAACACAATTATAAACTACGATGTTTGACTGATCACATAAGTACAATATTAACCTAGACATATATACTCAACACTGAATTGTGTATCATGTATGAATCATGTATGTGATACAATAAATTAGTATTTATGTATCAAGGGGAGGAATATGTAAAGAATGAATGTTCAGAATGCATGTGGAAGGGCAGAAGAAACAGGCCTGAAGAGACAAAACCAACATGGATTCGCAAGGCATGACGGGATGAACCTGGCAGCCTAAGCGAGGAGGCAACAAGGCATGATACGGGACGAACCTGGCAGCCTAAGCGAGGGGGCAGCAAGGCATACCTGAATGACAGTGAATAAGGAGGTATGCGGTCAAACACGTAAGGAGGATAAGGAGTGTGCAGAAGGTACCCCATAAGTCATGAGGCCTGAAATATGTATATCTTGAACTTTGGAAAGAACAAGAACTTGGAAGAACTTACAAAGGACAGAACGACCTGATTAAAAATTGGATTTTGGCCTATAAATGCAGGGGACCCCGCAACAACAGGCACGCTTCCTGAACTGCAGCATCAGAGCGTCCATGCCTTCTCGGAAAGACTGATCATCTTCGCCGGAGAGGCCTGTGTGCGTGAGTATGCGTGAATGTGTGTGTGCAAGAGAGCTCTCCTTGATATGATTCTGGGATTATTGTATTTCAATAAATGTTACATAAATAGTGGCAAAACCAAATTTGGTCTCCAAAGTGTCTCATTGATCTAAACTACCTTATTATTCCTTATACACTCTGCACAAAAGAACAGGAACCTCTTTGGGTTCATAACATATATGTTGTTGTTCATTCGTTCAGTCGTCTCCGACTCTTCGTGACCTCATGGACCAGCCTACGCCAGAGTTCCCTGTTGGCCGTTACCACCCCCAGCTCCCTCAAGTTCAGTCCAGTCACTTCAAGGATGCCATCCATCCATCTTGCCCTTGGTCGGCCCCTCTTCCTTTTGCCTTCCACTTTCCCCAGCATAATTGTCTTCTCTAGGCTTTCCTGTCTCCTCATGATGTGGCCAAAGTACTTCAGCTTTGTCTCTAGTATCTTTCCCTCCAGTGAGCAGTCGGGCTTTATTTCCTGGAGGATGGACTGGTTGGATCTTCTCGCAGTCCAAGGCACTCTCAGCACTTATGCCGGATGGTGTAACACAATACAGTGGTCTATAGCTGATCTCTCCTTTCTAAAACCGTGCCTTATCAAGGGAAGCCTTTTTCAGGACTGGCCTCACTGTGGCCTGTTTAAGCCAAGATGGCCCCAGAAAATGGCCCCGCGACCCCCCTGGGGGTCGCGACCCCCAGGTTGAGAACTGTTGTCATAGAGTAACAAGTATTTTCCAGCATAATTACAGTAGTAAAGATAATGGATACATCAAACATACATCATGCCAGATAGCTTATACAAAAAGTGACTCTGCTTGAAGTAAATTCATACTGCGAGTAATTCTGAAGGTTCATCCACAGGTTTATAAAGAGTAATTAGAAACGTAAAGGAAACAGCTCAAATGAAGTGACTCATTAAGTCCTTGAGGGGAAAGGGTTTTCAACTTAAAGATCGAGTACATTTCCCTTTGGGATAATAGTTCTTCCAAGTCCATATGGAGTTTTGGTGTGATGCATTCCAGAGCACAAAATTTAAGAGAATTGGAGAAATGTTTGTATTGTGCAAGGCTGGCATCTTAAGTCAAAGCGTATCTGAGCGACTTTGCAAAATGATGAGTGAACTCGCTACATCGGATAATCAGGTGGTCAGGAGTCTTCCCCCCCTCCCCCCAAGACAAGGGATTCCCTAAATGAAACACCCTTCCACTTCAAACCCAACCACCTCTGACTCCAAACTCTAAAAAGTGAGCTCTCAGACCCTCCTGTGTGCCTTCCAGATGAACATCTGAAACAAGAGGGAGTGGCCAGCTGCTTAAACCCCTGCCCAGCCCCCCCCCCCACCTGCCTAGACAGGTGAGCAACACTAGTCTATGAAATGTAAACTGGTATCCCAGGGGCTTCTATTGTTTTCCTCCAGCCCAAATCCTTTGGTTGTTGTCAAGGCCAACTGCAACTTTGTTTGAGGAGCATTGAAGCGACATTCATGTTCTCCCACTTTTTGTCCGCTCTAATAACTACTCCGTATTCATATGTCAGCATGCATTCTAGGGCTGTTTTGAATGTGTTAATGATTTGGTTGTGTTGGTGTAACATGTGCTGTAAGTTCAACACAATATCACGTCTCACATCAGGAATGTAATGGCACCGTTGATCTGCTTCTAGTTGGTCATCCCCCATAAAGAACATTTGTAAGAACTTGGGGCTTTGATTGGGCAAAGGCCATCATAGATCCTGCCTTGTGATAGACTTGACCTTGCACTCTGAAAGTTGTTGGGAAGCTCCTTTGTTCAACTACAGATGTGGTACCAAATGACGTCATTTGAAAACATGAATTGTATCTTCTTATGTTCTGCAAGAAATGTTTTGATTCTAGGGCTGTTTTGAATGTTAATGATTTGGTTGTGTTGATGAAATACCCGTTGTAAGTGCAACACAATATCGTGTCTCACCATGGATCGGAAAACTGAAAATCTGCCAAATTGCTTCGTTACTGCTGATATATCTTCCCAGCTGGTATTGAGATACTTCGTCGTTTCTGTTTTCATTAGTGAGTCCGAAAATAGCCATGTCACTTCCCTTGTTCACATATTTACAGATGTACTTAATGGATTTTATTGAGTTACAATATTCAACATTAATGTGTGCTTGAAACATTTTAGAAAGGAGTGGAGAATATGGAACAACCCATCTGTTGTCCACTTCTACTTCTGTGTTGCCTCTAATCTTGAGTTTTGCCGTGAAGCCACCATCTGATGGTGCTCGTCTTCTATAGAGAGGATAACCGTCATGTCCAGTTTGTGTGTCTGTAACCAATTGTCTGGGATATTTCTTACTGCACTTGCCTTCCTTCATACATGGTGCATTCATATTAAGGTTTCCACACGGTCCGTGAATCATATTTTTGGTCACCACTGTATAGAGGCTAGAGTCTTCAAATGGACTTGGGAATTCAGCAGATATAACATTGTCTATTTCAGTTGGGTGAACTTTTTCTTTCAGCCAAATAAGATTATGGGAATGTGGAAGTCCTCTTTTCTGCCATTCAATTGAGTAGAGCCAGCATCATGTTTCTCCAAATACATGACTCTTATTTATTACATGGATTAACTTCATTTGTTTTTGTTTGAACACTCTTGCTATTTAATCATGACGCGCTGGGTTCTTTTATCTCTGGCCAAGATGGATTACACGTGAAAGTAATAAATAAGTCAGGGCGTCCATAAGATCTCACGTATGTCATGCCATCTTGAGGGTATTCATGCATGTGTCTTGGGCTTCCTGTGAATGTAGCAGGTAGAATTACCATTTTCCCAATGTTATCAACACTTCTATCATTGGAGACAGCATCCCTTAGGTGGATGTATTCATCCACTCAAAGTTTCTTTTGATATTGTCGTATGAACAGAAGACGCTCAGTTTCAATTTTTGCATACATATCAACAATGAATTGATGAAATAGCTGCCGACAATTTAAAGTATTGTGCTGTCGCACGCTGGGCCTGTACATTAGACTGTACACAGGACATAAATTCTGTGTGCCCAACGGGACGCCGGGGCTGCCTCAGAATAAAGGCCCTTAGATTCCCCCAAACAGAGTCTTTAGAATGCTTAAAGTAAGTCCAACAAAGTTCTTTTATTAAGGAACAAACAGGAACAAACAGGTACTTTAACGGTTTTCTTAACAGTAACTATAGGCTCTTTCAAATCTTGTCCACTAGGAACAGGCACTGTCTTCTTAACTGTAACTAACTGATGGGGAAATCCTAGCTTCTAATCTGGGCAGTCTGTACTTGCCTCTGTTGACGTGGAGCCCCTGCACCCGGTACCAACTGCGTCTGGCTTCCGCGAGTGACCCTTGCCTCAACAGAGCTTTGTAGACCTCCAGGGAAAAAGAAGGAGTCCAGGTTGCTGTGATGGCCGGCTGGAGTCCCTCAGCCAAGCTGTGGCTGTATGTCTCCTGGCCAAGCCGTAGGGCTGTATAACCCCGGCCAAGCTGTAAAAGACGAAGCTTTTCTACAGGAGTCACTTCGTTCTATGTCCTGTGCGAAAGGCTTCTCTGTGAGAACTTAACTCAAAAAGGCTCCTGTTCCCTCCAAAACTCAAAAGGGGCGGGACCAGGGAACCTAACTATAACTGGCAGGTGGCTTACCCTATAAATGCAAATTATAACAGGAAACCCCCTGCTGCAAAATCCCAAGCATGGGATTGCACACAAACATTTAAACACAGCAAATAAATCTGGAGCTCCTGGAACAGCTGTTCCAGAACAGTATGATTAGAAACATGATTTCTAATCATTATTCTGTATGCATAGTAGTCCATTGCTGAGACCTTTTTTATTAGTTGGTGCGCCTGAAGTTGGGTTGATTTGCATGATGTTGAAGTGATACCCATCTTCACCTTGCCAAAATATCAGCGGGTACTGAAGTGCATCAAACCATCGATGTGTTTCTGCTATGCGCTGTAGTGAATTACTGCGTCTTTGGATAATGATGTCACGTTGCTCAAATTCCTCACCTGACATAACAATTGCAACTTCGTTTGTTTGAGGAGCATTGAAGTGATGTTCATGTTCTCCCACTGGCTTTTTATCAGCTCTAATCACTACTCTGTATTCATCTGTTGGCATGCGTTCTAGGGCTGTTTTGAATGTGTTAATTATTTGGTTGTGTTGGTGTAACATGTGCTGTAAGTTCAACACAATATCATGTCTCACATCATTCAAGAGATGGAGGAGAAGCATCAGCAGCCGGCAAGTGAACTCCTCCAGGATATCAGAAGCTTCTTACAGGGATATAAGAATAAGGAGAAATTCAAGACTTTTGCAGCCTTTCTTCCTGCCCTGAAGTGGAAGATCTGGGACTTCTGTGATATCACTCCCTTTCTGGAGGGTGCCATGAAGCAATTTAGAGAACATGTGACTCTGGATCCAGATCCAGCCTCTCCTTGTCTCATCCTCTCTGAAGATTGCAGGCATATGATGTTTGGAGAGAAATATCAAGATCTTCCTGACAATCCTGAGAGATTCAATCATAATGCTTTAGTGCTGGGCCAGGAGGGATTCGCGGAAGGCAGGCACTTTTGGGATGTCCTTGTGGGGAGTGAGGAAGGATGGTCTGTGGGAATTGCCAGAAAGTCGGTGCAGAGAAAGGACCCACACTTTGGCCCTGAGGCTGGGACTTGGGAAGTGGGAAAGTGGGTGGGTGCATACAGGTTCTCCTCCGACAACGATGTGTGCCCATCTCTGAGCCCAAGAGGGTCCGAGTGTCTCTGAACTATGAAGGGGGTCGGGTGGCCTTTTACGATGCAGACTCAGCAGCCCTGATTTTTGAATACCCTCCAGACTCTTTCTCAGGAGAGACCCTCCTCCCCTTCTTTTTTGTGAACAAAAAAGCCCAACTGGAGCTCTCTCCCTAAAGATGGACAACAACGTCCAAAGACTCACACCAGCCGAGACACAAGAGGAGCTTTATCTGAAATTTATTTCCGAGCATGGAAGTAAGCTTTAGGGGAGATATTGCAGTCAAATGCTCTGCCACTGAGCTGTCAGGATCCGGTTTCCGGAGCCCAGACTTTGGCGCCGAAAACTAGACTCCTGACGTATTACCCTGATAAGGATCCTGCAGCTGGTGGCCTTGAAAGAAGGCAATTGTTTGGTGGCGGGAAACTTTTGCGCGGGGTTCTGGATTTGGCGGGAGTCTATCTTTCAAAGTGGGAGTGTATATAAGGGGTTGCCCGCTGCGATCAGGCAATCCCGGCTTTTTCTGTGTCTGAGTATCTGATAGTAAAGTTCTTTGTTTGATTGTGATGGAAGTCTCGCGTCATCATTGAGCCCAGCTGTCGTGAGCTGACACTGAGCTATACCCCCAGCTTCAGGGGAGATATTGGAGGTGATTGAACACTTCTGCATCCAGGATTCCATGCATCATGCAATTCATCTTCCCAGGAATTCACCATTGCATCCCAAAGTACGAGAGTTCCTGGGCTATTTCCACAACCAAACCAAATCCCGCCAAGGAGTTGAAGAAGTCCTTTACCGGCTTTACCAGCCTATTCTTTGGAGATCGCTAAAGGCCAGGAACTCAGATCAAATGCGGCATTGCTATTTGTTGATGCATTTCCTATTTTGGATCCTGGTTTCAACAGAAGATACTGATAATGAAATCCAAAGGCAATTTGATGAACTTTTTAGTCTCTTGGAGGATCCTCAGCCTCTGGTTCGCTCAACAGGGGTGCTTGGCGTTTGTAAAATAGCATTCCAATCCACCCAGATCCTATAAAATTAAAACTAAGGTGTGCTTCTCTCTTTGTCTGGGCGGACCGCGGGGGGTCTTTCTTTAGAAGCTCAAAAATTCTCAGCAACTGAGGCCACTTCAGATTTGGAACATCAAAACAGAGTATTTATTTCTCAGTCCTTGCAGACTTGGCACAGCTTGTCAAAGTTACAAATAAAACAGTCAATTGGTGAAACCATAGAGATGATCTTTCTTTTTTTCCCCTTCAGTTACTGAGGTAACTCTTTCCCAAATGGTAGAAAATATCCTGGGATCCTTTCACCCTAACCCTGAGCTGCTATGGTTAGATTTTTCTGTCTATAGCTCAAGGTTAGCTTTGGAGATGAAGTAATGCTCAATAATATTCAATAACTCGATATCTATTTATAACTCAATTGCTCACTTGCTATCTATCTATTTCAATTAGCTTATTTATCTATTAGGCCTGGGTAACAACGGAAAAATTTGTTTCTAAAATCGATTTGTATTTGGGTTTTTTTTTGTTTCGATATTTAAAATAATTACAAAATTTTCCTTTTAAAAAGTTCGATATTTAGGAAATTTCGTAAATGGTAAAAAATTAACGAATCGATTTCCGAAACAATAACGAATCGATTCGTTAATGGCAGACGCGACCGCGAAATACGCTAAAAAACCTCCAAAACCTTCTGAAGCTTCCCTCTCCCTCTGTTGTTGACTGTTGGTGTGATATTATAAATTTTTTTCACTAATTAAACCATAAAACTGGCCCAGACATGTGGAAATAATAACGAAACGACCTCAAAACAATAACAAAACGAATACAATATCGAAATATGAAGCATTTACAAAACGTTTTTGAAAATTCGTTTTTTTAATAATTGCTCCAGAATGGTTCGTTATTGTTTTGTAATTGAAAAAATTAACGAATTATTAACGAATTACGAATTAACGAAACAAAACCGCCCAGCCCTATTATCTATATAACTCAATCATATCTTAATTGCCATTCTATCTATCTCAGTTAGCTTCTTTATCTATATAACTCAATCATACTTACAATGATTTTTTCAGAGCTACCTGCCTGACCAACAGCACATCTGAAGCTTTCTTTCTCTACACTGAAGGAGGCAGAGAAGATTCCAAAATGGAGACTTCGAACCCTAGGAAAAAGGGCGGTCCCTAAACCCAAAGAGATACTTTCCTAGACCAATAGCTGCAAAAGGACATGCAGGCTGGCTTTCCAGACTCTGATACTATTTAACTTCCAGGGTGCTGCTGGGTCTGTAGCGGCCCTGGGGAAATGCAAAAGAACACTATCCCATGCAACTAAAAGGTAATGCAAACTATGCTCCTGGAAGACGGAGCACTGATATTGCTTTACCAGCCAATTTAGGGGGATGAAGGTTTATTTCTGAGAGTGAGTTCACTAGGGAGTTAATACAGATATGAAAGTGGGAGCAAGAACACAACTTTTGGTTTACTCTCCCCCCCCCCCCCCCCCGTGAATTTCAGAGCAATAGCAAGCAGAAATGCTCTGGCCCATCAATTTGTACCCCCTCCCCCATGTCCTTTCAAACGCTATCGATTTCTGGAACAGGTTACATTCCGCACGGTAGAATGAGTGGCTCAGCTGGGCCCCTTTCCAGTCTGCAACTCAAAGGTTTTGGCTGTGAGATTCCATACAGGAGAGAAACTGTGTGAATGTGCTTGCACGCTTGGTCGATTGAAAGAGCAAGGTGCAACATTCTCATGCAAAGCACTGTCATCACTGCCGTCCACATCATTACTAGTGCCACATTTCTTGAAGGCGCGTTGCACCATGTCCTCTGGAATCTCTTCCCATGCATCATGAACCCACGTTGCTATCTATTCTATGTCGGGCTTCATCAGATTTCCAACTTGCCTCAGATGGGCTTGACTAATTCACATCCATTGATGCTACATCTTTAGCACACGGTCTTTGAAAGGTTTATTTAAACACACATCTAGGGGCTGCAATACAGATGTAAGCCCACTTGGAATAATGGCCAAAGTAACTCGAGAAGACTTTGCCCATTTTTTTATGTCATCAGGTGTGTGGGCTCTGAATGTATCCTGTGATGGCACACCCCCGGGGTAAAAGGAAAACTATATGTCAGGCTATTCCCGGTGGCTATCGGTATACCCTCTGATGTACTTCAGTTCTTTAAAATAAAGACTCTTGAGACTGGATTAAAGTTAACCAAATAAGTTTACTGGAAACAAAGGCAAAATTAACTTCAGTCAGCGTTCTTGAAAGTCAAGTCGAAGTAAAATATTACAAAATATGAAGTTTGTTGATTGAACGTAGTTACACTGGTAATAAACACTTGACTATATTCGTAAAATATGAGGCAAAATACTTTACTGTATTTGTGGTTAGTCACTTGGTGAAGTACTTGGCTATTGGAAGTAAAATACTGGACTAAATTATTGACTAGCAGATCTTGGTTGCCGCCTAAATACTGGACTAAATTATTGACTAGCAGATCTTGGTTGCCGCCTTCTACTTGTTGTTTTTCTCCTACTGGCCTGTGTGTGTGTGTGTTTTTTTTTTGGCCTCGTCCTCGGCCGGGTGTTTTGCTTCTCCTCTTCATGGCGGGGCGCTGGGGGTCGCTGTCTTCCTCGGCCGGCTGCTGGGGCAACTCCTTGGTCTTCCAGTTTTTATATGCTCCAAACACGATGGAGCAGCTTAGGCCCCAGCAGCCCGGACGATCTTAATGCCCTAGTTGTCCTAAATTGTAAAGGTACAAGCTATGTGGTATATGCACAGCTATGATGGTCTGTACTAGCTATGCTGATGGTATAGTACAAGCTATGAAGACTATGAGGTATAGGCTTTTGGTAAATACACTTGGTAAATACTAAGCTATCTATATCTATAAATTTCCTACTGGCGTCCAACGGGGAAGCAAAACTCTAAAACCCCTCCACAAAAATCCACCAAAATTGCCATGCCCCAAGGACAACCCACTAGGTACAAACTAATCCAGTCAGAAATCAAAACAACACAACCACACACAGAAAAAACGGCAAAACAACTGAGCATGCGCACTGGCGCAAAGTCCCCAGCGCGCGCGCACACATGGCCGAACGGCCAACGCACTTCCCTCCCTCCCTTGCCCTGCCCAGTGCGAACACGTCACCGCACTTCCCCACGGCACACACACACACACACAAACAACGCAACTTCCTCCCGCCCCCTTCCGTCCACCCCCTCCTTCATCTTACTCCTCCCACGCTGCCTCCAAGCACCGCTCCGCACACTCCAAGCCTCGCCGCGCCGCATCTCCACTGGAAAGACACGCCTCCTCCCTTCGCCCCACCCCTTCCTTCCTTGATTGACTCCTGGAAGGGGGCGTGTCTTTCCGGAGGGGGTGGGAGGAGGGAAGGAGTGACTCAGGGAGGGAAGGGGTGGGGAGAAGGGAGGGGGCGACTTTGAAGACACAATGATGGATCCGGACCAAAGCATTCAATACGCCCAAATATCCACACAGATGGAGTTTGAGGGAAATAGACCTTGACATTTGGGAGTTGTAGTCACTGGGATTCAGAGTTCACCAACACTCAAAGAGCATCCTGAACCCCACCAACGACAGAATTGGGGCAAACATGCCACACTGAACCCCCATGACCAACAGAAGATACTCAAGTTTACACACAAGCATAAAGAAGGGGAAGGAGGGATGCCAGAGAGAGAGAGAAAGAGGGGAAAGGAAGGAGTGTGAGAGAGAGAAAGAGGGAAAGAGGGCGAGTGAAGGAAGGAAGAGAGGCCAGGCAGAGACTTCAAAACTCTTACTAAAGGCCACAGCAACGCGTGGCAGGGCACAGCTAGTATTGTATATACGTGCTATAGAACCCCTGTTTAGATTGTCAGGCCAAGGAACCCAGACAATTTCTGGCCTTCTCTAAAGCCCTGGCACAGACTAAAAAGGAAAAAGCCTTTCAGATTAGCTCTGATGCAAAAGGGCTAAACCAACAGAGCCAGTCCTATAGGGGGGTTTAAGCTCCACCCTTAAAACTAAGCACAAATGGAAAAGTCCACACCAAAGGAAATGAAACAGAGGAGGGAAAAAGCTAGGCTTTCTTCAACTACTGATAAGGCACCAAACAATGTCATTTGAAGACATGAATTGTATCTTCTTACATTCTGTAAGAAATGTTTTGATTCTTAAGTACTACCAGACATAAGAAAGAAGGTCACCTGGAGGTTGTTGTAAAGGTGGAAGTGTAACTTTTCCACTCCTACAGTACATCCCAGGGTGGCTCCATTTTAAATTTCTTGTCATGACAGGTAACTACATATTCGGGCAATGTGTCGAATAACAACATTCAGACATTGTTCATAGTCTTTATCAGGATCATAGTGAAAACCTTCGAGCAACAAGTTTGAATGCTTTTCTTTTCATGATGTGTTTTTTTCCTGGATTACATGAATTTGGGCCTTGCGCTGTTCCATGGTCTCAGCTATGTTTGACGTAGTGGCTCTTTCTTGCATTACTCCTAAGTCTGGCCTGATGCTGTGCCGTCAGACCCAGACACTATAAAAATAAAACTAAGTTGTGCTTCTCTCTATATCTGGGCGGACTGCGGGGGTCTTTCTTTAAAAGCTCAAATATTCTCAGCAACTGAGGCTACTATAGGTTTTGAACATCAAAACAGAATATTTATTTCTCAGTCCTTGCAGACTTGGCACAGCTTGTCAAAGTTACATAGAAAACAGTCAATTGGTGAAACCGTAGAGATAATCTTTCTTTTCTTTTCTTCAGTTACTCTTCCCCAGATGGTAGAAAATAATCCTGGTGTGCTGTCGCACGCTGGGCCTGTGCATCAGACTGTAGACGGGATATAAATTCTGTGTGCCCAACGGGACACCAGGGCTGCCTCAGATTAAAGGCCCTTGGACCTCCCCACAAACAAAGTTCTGTAGAGGCTTAAAGGAAGTCCAACAAAGTTCTTTATTGATGAAAACAAACAGGTACTCCAAAACTTTCTCAACAGTCTATTGGCTCTTGCAATCTTGCTTCACTGGGAACAGGCACTATCTTCATATTCGCATACTAACTAATGGGGAAATCCTTAACTTCTAATCTGGGCAATCTGTACTTGCCTCTGTTGGCGTGGAGCCCCTGCACCCGGTACCAACTATGTCTGGCTTCCGCGAGAGACCCTTACCAAGCAGAGCTTTGTAGACTTCCAGGGAAAAGGGAGTTCAGGTTTCAGTGATGGCTGGCTGAAGTGCTGTTGGACTGGATTCCCTCAGTAAAGGAGCTGTAATGCTGAATGATCCTCGGCCAAGCTGTGGGCTGTGTATCTCCCTGGCCAAGCCGTAGAAGACGAAGCTTTCTACAGGAGCTCTTGGTTTTATGTCCTGTGCGAAAGGCTTCTCTGTGAGAACTGACTCAAAAAGGCTCTTATTTTCCCCAAAACTCAAAAAGGGGCGGGACCAGGGAACCTAATGATAATTGACAGGTGGCTTGCCCTATGAATGCAACCAAAGGAAGCCACCTATCTGCAAAGTCCCTGCAACTTAGGACTATGAACAAACACTCAGTGCAAAACACAAAATTGGAGCCCCTGGAACAGCCGTTCCAGAACACCTGGGATCCTTTCACCCTAACCCTGAGGTGCTATGGTTAGAAAAAAGAGGTTTTTTTCTCTAGCTATAGCTCAAGGTTAGCTTTGGAGATGAAGTACTGCTCAATAATCAATAACTTTTTTGTATCTCAATTGCTATCTATAACTCAATTAGACCCAATATTATTCAATCTGCCTCTCCATTTATAGTATCTCAATTGTACTTACAATGATTTTTTCAGAGCTACCTGCCTGGCCAACAGCACATCTGAAGCTTTCTTTCTCTACTGAAGGAGGCAGGGGAGATTCCAAAATGGAGATCTCATCCCCTGGTAAAAGGGCGGTCTCTACACCCAAAGAGATACTTTCTAAACCAATAAGTTCAGAGGGCCTGTAGCCTGGCTTTCCAGACTCTGATACTGTTTAACTTCCAGGGTGCTGCTGGGTCTGTAGCAACTCTGGGGAAATGCAAAAGAATACTTCAGCTTTAAGTATTTTTGCAAGTGTACTCAGGATCCCCGTGCTTTCTTGCAGGTACTTCTTTGCGTGTGCACAGGCAATACACGTCCCCCCGCCAGCCCAAGAAAAACCACTCACACAAGGTACTGGGATAAACAATGGCCACAACTCATTTATTGATAACAGGAACAAGGGTTGGCAGCCATGCATGGGTCCTGGATCAAGATCGGGCAGCCCTCTGCTGTCCGATACCGTGAGCCACACCGGGGTGCCGCTGGCACAATACCGGGCCCAATGCACTCGGCACCCCTGAGACACCAGGCGTTCCCCCTTCACCGCTGAGGGGGGGATACCAAACCGGATCCAGGGCCCATGCCCACGCCACAAAAAGGGGGGTGGACCCCACTCCCCTTTGCCGCCAGCCTTGGTTGCTGCTTCCAATAAAGGAAAAACACTCCCCCGAGCTCAACCCTCCATAGTACAGTCCTTTGCTGGCTCCAGGTCTTTTCAGAGCGCCTTTGTAGTTGACAATGCAGGGGTAGGCAGAATGCCGAATCTCTTGTTATCTGCCCTTCCATGCCTCAGTTTGCCTCCTCCGCGTGCCAGCACCTGCTCCGCAAGCCATTCACCTTTTCTTTCTTGCGCTTGTTTGCTCTGTGGGTGCAAGAAAAAGAACAACCGGCAGGATGGGTTCCTTCGAGGAGAAGGCCCGGCCTGATATAGGAAGAATAGGCAGAGGATTTCCAGCGCCCCATGGCCTTGATAACGTCAACGGGGACACCACCTTTTGCCGCTACGGTAGCTGCCCCAATTCTAAAGGAGTGCCCACCGAATTCCGCTTGGGGAAGGCCCAGGTGCCGGAGAGCCGCCCGGAAAACAGCCATGAATTGAAAGCGGGTGAGTGGGCTCCTATCCCGGTGGATGAAAAGGAAGCCCGGGGATGAGTCGCGAGTCCTCAGGAACCTAGCAAGAGCCCTCACAGGGCAAAGTAGCCCTGGATCCAAGCCTTGGATGGACAGGGTGACCCCCTTTCCCCCCTGGTCTGTTTTGGATTTGCGTACCCTGAGGCCAGGACCTTGGCCTGGATGGACACATCACTGAGCTGCAGGGCCCTGTCTGAGGAGTCCCTCTTAGAGTTAGCCACCACCTCCCCCAGGCGAAGGGCCCCAAAGAAAGCCGTTGTGAAGGCTGCAGGGAATAACTTCACCTCGTAGCGAGATGAGCAGATCCTCTTGAGTGCTGGGATGATCTGACTGAGGATCCTGTACGACAAGGGGCGCCTGGTGTCCTGCTGCCTGGGCGCTTGCTTAGTCCAACTCCTGAGGAGCTTCCTGATTCTGAATGACTGGCAGGGGTCACCGCAACCGGCTGCCTTGCTAAAGAAGGCGATCCCCGCCAGCTGGAGATGCATGGTATGCGCGGTCACCCCGTTTCTCCTCTGGTGTATGAGGAAGTGCAGAACCTTGTCCTCCGAAACTGGCCATCTGCCGCCGTATCCGACCTCCAGCCTGAACCTGTTGAATTTCACTATAGCCGCTCGGTATGCTTTCTGCGTAGCCGGTGCGATGGAATCCATCAGTCCTGCCCAGGCCTCCCATCTCCAAGGGTCCACAGGCCCAGGGGGAAGGTGGCGGGCAGAAGGTCTGCGCCCGGAGCTAGGGAGCGAAACCTGTCCTCCTGGAAACGGGATAACGCATCGGCTACCTCGTTGTTCACCCCTGGGATGTACCGTGCTGAGAAGGTGATGTTAGCCTCCAGACATGTTAATACAAAAAGCCTGACCAATCTCATGACCCTGGCCGACTTGGAGGACTGCCGATTGACCACCCGGACCACCGCCTGGTTGTCACACCAGAAGCGCACCCTCTTGTTTCTAAATATGTTGGTCCATATTCGCACTGCCACCAAGATAGGGAAGAACTCAAGAAATGTTAGATCCCTGAGGAGGTTACCTTTTTTCCAGCTGGCTGGCCATTTGGCCACGCACCAATGACCCTGCAGGAAAACCCCAAAACCAGTACTCCCTGCCGCGTCCGAATGGACCTGCAACTCGCTCTCCAGCTCCCACCTGGACTGCCACATGGAAACCTCGTTGTACCTCTGCAGAAACTGGATCCACACCCCGAGATCTTCCCGCATACCTTGGGTCACCCGGATCCTGTGGTGGGGTGCGCGTGCCCCAGCCGTAGCCCGCGCCAGCCGAGCACAGAAGGGTCTACCCGGGGCCACCACCTTGCAGGCGAAGTTGAGGTGGCCCAGGAGGGCCTGCAGCTCCCTCAAGGTTACCTTCCTTTTTGCAGCTGCTTCTTCGATGCGGGCCCAGAGGACGGAAAGTTCAAGCAAAATAGGCCCTGGACGGAATCCAGCTGGATCCCCAGGAAGACTATGGATGTGGAGGGGCCCTCGGTTTTTTCTTGAGCTAAGGGGATGCCGAATACCCTAGCCAAGGCCATGAACGTGCTGAGCAGGCAAGCGCACTCACCGCTGCCCGGCTTTCCCACAAAAAGGAAGTCGTCCAAGTAGTGAGTGATGGAACTGGATTGGGATAGGGTCCTGGCTACCCATTCCAAGAAGGTGCTGAAGGTCTCAAAAGCTGCGCAGCTGACTGCGCAGCCCATGGGCATGGCCTTGTCGAAGTACCACAGGCCATTGAATTTGAATCCCAGAAGGTTGAAATCATCTGGGTGGACAGGGAGGAGCCGGAAAGCCGACTGGATGTCACATTTCGCCATAAGGGCCCCAGGTCCCTTGGCCTGCACCAAGCTGACCGCATGATCGAAAGAGGCGTACTTTACAGAGCAGAGCTCGGGAGGGATGGCATCGTTGACAGAAGCCCCTCTAGGGTATGAGAGGTGGTGGATGAGCCGGAATTCACCTGGGGCCTTCTTGGGGACCACCCCAAGGGGGGAGACCCTGAAATTTTCCAGGGGGGGGGCGAGGAAAGGATCAGCAATTCTGCCTGCGGCAAGCTCCTTAGCGATTTTGCCACTAAGCACCTCAGGCATCTGGGCTGCCGATTTTAAGTTGCCTGAGGTGCAGGGCCTCCGGGGTCCCATGGCCGGGATGCGGAAACCGAAAAAGAAACCTTCCTCGAGGAAGGACGCTGCAGCCCTGTCGGGATATGCCCTGAGCCAGGGAACCATGGGTGGGAGAGAAACGGGGGTGCTGGCTAGGGCGAAGGGACTGGGAAGAGATTCACTTACCCTGTCCTGCGTTGGCTCCTCCAGGCTCCTTCCTGTTGCCGGGCTGTGCGCCAGCCCGGCCTGATCGAAAGGGCTGCAAGGTGCCCGGCTGCTTACTGCAAGCCATCTTGGTGTGCCCTCCTGAGCAATACTCACAGACATGCTCGAAACGGCATCGTGCCCGCTGGCACTTTCCCATGTTGAACTCCCAGCAAACAGCCCTCTTGGAGTCACGCCTTCCCCAGGCCCTGTCTGACCTTCCTGACCCTGGCTTACCTTTTATGCTGGGCCCCACCTCGGTGAGCCAGATATCGTGATTGATAAGGTCCCATCTGGCTCTGGCACTCTGGGATGCCCTCTTTCTGAAGGCTGAGTCATAGGCAATGGCTGCCGCGTCGCCCGCTAGTTCTCTGGCTCTAGTGACGTGCTTTTGATGATTGAGCAGGTGCCACCCCCGCTCGGGAAAAGCCGCAGTCACCACCCCCGCAAACTCTGTATAACCAGCCACCCAGTTGGTGAAAGTCCGCTCGGCTGGCCTGCTCCTGTCCCTCTTCTGATGCCTGTCCTTGGAAGGGGGTTCCCGGCCCTCCTCCCCTTGGGGCTTTAGCAGGGTGAAAATGTCGACATAATAGCCTTTCAGGATCTTACTCCTGAGGCGAGGGGAGAGGTGGGTGCTGGGCGGGTCCTCATTGTCCTGAAAAGGGGGGGGAGGGCTGGGGATGAGGGCTTGCCCTGCTCCCACGCCCTACATGGAGGGTCGGTGATGGTGCCTGTCTCCGACCTGCACTTAAGAGCCCATTCAGGGAGGCCCGGCACGAGGGCCTCCGACCTCCAATAATTCTCTCTGTCCACTGAGTCCGCCAGGGCATGCTCACCCTCCGAAGACTCGCTGTCCGATGAGTAGTGGTAACAGCATTTGGACGACCTGCACCTCTTAGGTTTCGGTTTGCTCCTGTGACTGCAGAGGCAGGGTCCTGGCGAAACCTCCTCCCCTTCGCCGCTGGATATTTCTTCACAGGATGCCTGGTCGCTGGGCTCTAATTCGGCTGAGTTGCTGTCGTCGCTTTCCCTATGCCTCCTCCTCTTTTCTCGCCGGTGCTCCCTTTCGTGGGGGGAAGCCGATGCCGTGCCTGGGTGGGAATAAACTTTAGATTCAAGCTTACCCAGCCTGTCCACGATTGTGGCAATGTTCTGGGAGAGCCCCTCCATGTTTTGGGAGATCCCCTCCAGCACGTTGGCCTCCTGGTTGGCCGGGTGCGTAGACGAGGCCTGGCCGGGCAATGGTTGGGCTGGCTCCGGCTGCTCTCCTATGGGGGCATTATTACTGCTTCTCCTGTTGACACGCGCTGGATTCAACGCTGCTGTCCAGGTCTCCGCTGCCTTCCTGGCTGACTTCCTCTGTGGAGCCATGTGGATGAAGCCCTAAGTAACAGAACTGCATAAAAAAGACACTGCTTTAGGGGCATGTTGCGGCGCTATGGAGGAGACCCTTGATGCGGGCTGGCGGCTGCGGGGACAAGGAAGGCCTTCAGCAAAATGTGCCTGGACGCGATCCCGGAGGAAGAGCTGCCTGACTGGGAGAGCTGGTCAGCTAAGGGACTCGTCGCCCCTGGGGCAAGGAAGAGGCTCCCGGCGAGGCCGGGACAGAGGCTAAGCCTGGAGGGCGTGGCTGCCCTTCCCCAGTGGCTCCAGAAGGCAAATGGGGTGGGGGCGCCGATACACGGCAAGGCCCCCCCCAACGAGCCCCGGGGGGGCAAAGGCAAGGAGGGCAGCGGGCCAAGGGCCACAGGCCAGGCCGGCCGGGGGGCCTGCGCCGGGAGTATGCCCAAAGCTGCCGTGTGGGCTGCCGGTGGGCCGCTGGAGGGAGCGGGCACCCCGGGGGGGGGGGCGGGCCTGCCAGGGGCCCAACCCTAGGCCATAGGCCCGCCAGGCCTGTGCCAGGAGCAGGCCCCCGGGCACTTTGGCACAGGCGCGCGGCCCTCGGATCCCCGGAGAGGGGGGGCGAGGCCGGGCGAGGGCCCCCCAGGCCTGCCGGAACGACCCTCCAGCAGCCCGCTGAGGCAGGGGGGGTAGGTTCTCCCCTCCCTGCAGGGAAAACAGCAGACGGCGAGGCCGCAGGCCCGGCCCCGTGCCGGAAGTAGGCCGCAGCCACTTCCGGTTCGGAGTGAGGCCGGGCGAGGGCCCCCCAGGCCTGACGGAGCGGGGGGGGGTTCCCCCCCCCGAGCGGGGAAGACAAGACAGGTGGTGAGGAGGCCGCAGGCCCAGCCCCGCACCGGAAGTAGGCCGTAGCCACTTCTAGTTTGGAGCGAGGCCGGGCGAGGGCCCCCCAGGCCTGCCGGAGCGACCCTCCAGCAGACCGCCGGAGCGGGGGGGGTAGGTTCCCCCCCCGAGCGGGGAAGACAGGCGGCGAGGAGGCCGCAGGCCCTGGGCGAGGAGGCCGCAGGCCCGGCCCTGCACCGGAAGTAGGCTGCAGCCACTTCCGGTTCGGAGCAAGGCCAGACAAGGGCCCCCAAGGCCTGCCGGAGCAGCCCTCCGGCAGGCCGCAGTAGCAGGGTAAAGATCCCCCCCGAAGTGGGGGGGAGCCAGGGACAGCCGCAGGCCCCGGCCCCGCGCCGGAAGTAGGCCGCCGCCACTTCCGGTTCGGCGGCGAGGGTCCCCGGGCCTGCCGGAGCAGCCCTCCAGCAGGCCGCAGTAGCGAGGTTTTTTTTTTTTGGATAGTCCAGGGGCCCTGCTCCCCAGCGGAGGGAACCCAAGGAGGAGGAAAGCCGAGGCCACAGCGGGCGTGTGGCATGGCCGAGGAAAAGGCCTGGCCCACGGCAGAAGCAAGGCAAGAGGTGAGTGCCACAGGGGCCCGCTGGGGGCACATGTGGGGTTCCCCAGCAAGGAAGAGGGAGCCAAAGGAAAGGTAGCCAACCGTGTTTTTGGTGGGTCAGAAAGCCTGGGACCTCGCTGCCTGTGCTGGTGTCACTGCTGCTGCTGCCGCCTCGCTGCCTTTCTCTCTCTCTCTCTCTGCCGCGCGGGAACAGCTGATCAGCTCGGAATCAGCTGTTGCAGGCCAAGAGACTGAAGGTGGGCCCAAGGCAGCCTTAAGTAGGCTGCCCACGAGGGAGGAGAGGCCAGCTGTGGGCTCTCCTGCCAGGAGGCGTGGCCGGCCGCTGATAGGGCCACCTTTCTGAACCGCGGGAACATTCCCACTGGTCGAGGGGGCTTCTGAGAGGATGAAGCCCCCTCAGGCCAAATGGGGGGGGGGGAACACCCCTCACCGCAACCTCCATGGCCTGGTGAGTCAGGCCATGCCATGTATGAAAAACCAAACAGTATTTATTTCCAAAGTCCCTGCAGACTTGGCACAGCTTATCAAAATTACAAACAGTCAATTAGTAAAGTATAGAGATGAGCTTTATTTCAATCAGTTATTGAGGCACCCTTCTCCAAAAAGTAAAAAGAATTTTGGAATCCCTTTGACCTAACCCTGAGCTCCTATGGTCAGAATAAAGCAAGTTTCCCCCCCCTCTATATTGCTCAAGGTTAGCATTGGAGGCAAATGCTCAATACTATCTATCTAACTCAATAGTTCTTTCTCAATAAACTCAATACTCAATACTTTCTTAATAGCTTCTCTATTAATCTATCTATAATTTCTCTATAAACTCAATATTAACTATCATGATCTTTCTATCTATTTCTCAATATCTATCCCAATATATACAGTACTTGCAATGGTTTCTCAGAGCCTTCCTGTTCTGGCCACCAGCACATCTGAATCCTTCCTTTAGACTGAAAAGGCAGGGGAGATTCTAAAATGGAGATCCCTTCTGTGCAGGTGCAATTCCAACAATTGGAAGGCCATCCTGAGGGTGCTCTCTGTCAAACCTCGGGGGTTTTTAAAGAGTGAGAAGCCTCAATCCAGCCCAAGGGTAGCTCCCATTTTATGAAACTTGCAAGGAATTTTGTGGGAGTCCACCCTTCACCCCCTAAGGTGGGGGTGTCACATTGCCTGCAATGACTGTTTAACCTCTCTCATGCCACTAAATGGGGCAGGCATCTGCCTAGTTGCTTTTTCCTACTTTCTCACTAGGTTGGCCAACATTCTCTATTCTTTCAATTCGTTTACAAATATACCTCTCCTCCAAGAGGTGAACTCCATTGGTCTTGTACATCTCTGGCCATCTGAACACAAGTTCTCTGCGGAACTGTCCAGCCTTTACTCTGCCCTGTGACATTTCTCACTTTACATTGACCTTTCTTTCGTCCAAATCGAGGTTCTTGGGATTACAATCCTCTAGCCACCACAATTGTGGCAGCAATACAGACCAAAAAAACAGAACGCCAGGCTGACATCTCCTGTTAAAATCCAAATCTTTTTGGGCTTTGCACAGGTACTGTATATTCTGTCGTATAAGACGACTGGGTGTATTAAGACAACCCCCCAAATATTCCAGTTAAAATATAGTTTGTGATATACTCGCCGTGTAAGACCCCTCTTCCAACACTCACCCAATATAAATAAAAATAAATCAGATTTAATTTCAATATGGTAATTTTAATTCAAATAATTCAAATTTTAATTCCTCCTCCAATCTGCTGGAACTTCTCCCGTTCTCCAAGAACTCTCAAAGATGATTGCCAATGGTTCCGAAATGACTTCCGCTAGTTCCTTCAGTACTCTTGGGTGTAGTTGATCTGGCCCTGGGGACTTGAACTCATTAAGAGCGGCCAGGTATTCCTGGACGACTTCTTTCCCAATTTGGGGTTGGATGTCCTCCAATCCCTCATCCACTCCATCTTGCTGAGGTTGAAGACTCTCTTTTTGTGAGAAGACCGAGGCAAAGAAGGCATTAAGTAGTTCTGCCTTTTCCCTGTCCCCTGTCAGCATTGCCCCATCTTCTCAGCGAAGAGGTCCTATTGCCTCCTTGTTTTTCCTTTTTCTACTGACATAAGAATAGAAGCCCTTTTTATTGTTTTTAATGTCCCTGGCAAGCCTGAGCTCGTTTTTTGCTTTAGCCTTGCGGACCCTACAGGTGTTGGCTATTTGTTTGAATTCTTCTTTGGTGATTTCTCCCTTTTTCCACTTCTTGTGCATGTCTCTTTTGTGTCTTAGCACAGTTAGAAGTTCTTTGGACATCCATTCTGGCTTCTTTGCACTTGTCCTATTTTTTCTCTTTGTTGGCACGGTTTGCAATTGCGCCTTGAGTATTTCACTCTTGAGAAATTCCCATCCATCTGTAACTCCCTTGTCTTTTAGTATCTGTGTCCACGGAATGCTGCTCAGCGTTTCCTTCATTTTTTGGAAATCAGCTCTCCTAAAGTCCAAAATGCGGGTTTGACTTGTCTTAGTTTCGGCCTTCCTTTGTACCTCAAATTGCAGGAGCACATGGTCACTTGCCCCTAAGGATCCTACCACTTCGACCGCATCGATCAGGTCCTCCGCATTTGTTAGGATGAGATCAAGAGTAGCCAATCCCCTTGTTGCCTCTTCTACCTTCTGGACCATGAAATTGTCTGCAAGGCAAGCGAGGAATTTGTTGGACCTTGTACTCTTGGCCGAGTTTGTTTTCCAGCAAATATCGGGATAGTTGAAATCACCCATGACTACTACATCTCTTCTCTGTGCCTGTTTTGTCAACTGTTGGCAGAAGACTTCATCAAGTTCTTCCTCCTGGCTTGGGGATCTGTAGTAGACGCCTACAACGACATCTTTTTGAGTCCCAGTTCCCTTGATTCTTATCCAGATGATTTCAAGCTGGTTTCCCAGATTGCTGTCTTGAATCTCTTCTGCAGCATAAGAGTTTTTGACATATAAGGCTACTCCGCCTCCTCTCCCCTTTGTTCGGTTTCTGTGAAAGAGGTTATACCCCTCGATATCTACATTCCAACGATAGGAGTCATCCCACCAGGTTTCAGTGATCCCTATGATATCATATTTGTGGTGTTGTGCTAAAAGTTGGAGTTCGTCTTGTTTATTTCCCATGCTGTGTGCATTAGTGTAAAGACATGTGAGCCCCTGGGATCTTCCCTTGAGCTGTTTAATTGGGATTATTGTGCTTTTGGTCCTTGGTCCTTGTTGTGTTTGTGCAGCCCTCCGTTTAGCCTTCTGGCAATTCCCAGACATTATGGGTAAAGTAGTGTTCGCAAGGCTGTTGTCCCCCTCCCCCGGTGGACCTAGTTTAAAGTGCGTCTAATGAGGTTTGCAAGTCTGTGAGCAAAAAGGTGTTTTCCTACTTGTGTGAGATGCACCCCATCCCTTGCCAGTAGGCCATCCTCCTGGAAAAGCAGGCCATGGTCGAGGAAGCCAAAGCGTTCCTCCTGACACCATTTTCTAAGCCAGTCATTGACCTGTACTATTTTTCTGGCTCTTGTGGGTCCGTGTCTTACAACAGGGAGGAGGGATGAAAAGACCACCTGTACATTACATTCTTTTAGCTTTGCTCCTAGAGCTCGAAAATCATTTGTGATCTTTTGAAACGTATGCTTTGCAGTATCATTGGTTCCTACATGAATCAACATGAGGGGAGGACGGTGATAGGGCTTGAGGAGCCTGGTGAGCCTCTGAGTGATATGGTGTATTTTTGCCCCCGGTAGGCAGCATATTTCTCGAGCCATCCCATCCGGTCT
The DNA here is from genome assembly GCF_037176765.1 of Anolis sagrei. NCBI lineage: Eukaryota > Metazoa > Chordata > Lepidosauria > Squamata > Anolidae > Anolis > Anolis sagrei. The sequence continues at coordinate 197,143,276 of NC_090025.1, read as the reverse complement.
GGAAATGACAGCTTCCGTTCCTCTAAGGAGGGAGTCGCCTACTACCAAGACCTGTTTACTTTCAGGAATGACAGGGCCCCTTTTGTGCAATGTAGTGTGTAGGTCTCCAGAAAAGTGATCCTGTTGGTGTGAATTGTGTAGGTGAAAAGTGTTGTCCTCCTCCTCGACATCCCCGGTGCATTCGTCAAGGACAATCCATTGAGATTCGTCCAAGAGCCTATGGTTCTCCTGTATGTGTTCCTGTTGCTTCTGGTCTATGGTTGGGGATGGTACACCTGCAGGATTGTGCAAGTGTGAATGTTGTGAAGTGTTGTCCCAGTCAGGGCTATCCCCTGCACACTGATCAAGGATGAGCCACTGATCAGTATCTAAGCCATTCTGGTCTTCCCCAATATGTTGTGTTTCTTGGTCAGGTGGTAGTTGTGTGAGAATTTGGAATCTATTGTGTAACTGCAGCTGAGCGGAAGTATTCTGAGGAGGCTTCCGGGTCCTATGTGTCCTTCTAAGGGTGACATTTCTCCAAGCCTGAGGGTTGTCGACATCTGAGGTGCTGTTCTGTTGAGCCTCCCCGTAATGTTGGTGTGATATGGGCTGCGTGTCTAGGCCAGTGTGGTGTCTAAGAACAGCTCAAGTTCCTGAATGTCCTTAAGGGTGTTAATACGGTCCTCGAGTTGTCGTATCCTGTGTTCCATGCGAGTGATCTGTGTACACTTGGGGCAGATGTAATTGCGTAATTGTAGTGTGAAAAAGCTGAACATGCCACAGCTTGTGCATGAGACGGGAAGTTTTCGTGTTTGTTCCATCTGGAGGTTGCTAATGACCTCCTCTTGGTGTGTGTTTGATGTTGTCTGTATGCAGGGGTGAAAGTATAGGTTATTGAGTGTACGAGGACGGCGCGCGCGACACTGGTTTATATAGGATAACCAGGAAGCCCCGCCTCCTCAAACAAGGCAGTTAATTTTTAAACTCAGGAAGCCCCGCCTCCTCAAACAAGGCAGTTAATTTTTAAACTCAGGAAGCCCTTCCTCTCAAACAAAGCTGTGCTGAAAGCAGCTAAATTTAAACAAAGCTTACCCTGAAGCAGAAGGAAACAAAATGGGTTCCTGCTTCCTCAACTTCTGTGGAAAGCCCAGCTGCAAGGCAGTACCCCCAAGACCCATTCCTGCGAGGTGTCCCAGAAGGATACCGTGGTCGACGGTATCGAAGGCCGAAGAGAGGTCCAGTAGAACCAACAGGGACACACTCCCCCGGTCCAGTTCCCGGCGCAGATCATCAACTAAGGCGACCAAGGCTGTCTCAGTACCATGTCCCGGCCTAAAGCCAGACTGTGACGGATCTAGATAGTCCGTGTTCACCAGGAATTCCTGGAGTTGCGAGGCCACCACACGTTCCAGGACTTTGCCCAAGTAGGGGAGATTGGAGACTGGCCGAAAGTTGACGAATTGAGTGGGGTCTAGTGATGGTTTTTTCAACAGCAGTTTGATGACAGCTTGTTTTAAGCTGGCTGGAATCTTGCCTTCCCGAAAGGAGGCATTAACCACCACCTTTATCCACTCTGCCAACCCCCCTCTGGCTTCTTTTAGCAGCCAGGAAGGGCAGGGGTCTAGGATGCATGTGGTGGGCCTCGCCTCTCCCAGAACCCTGATGACCTCGTCGAGTTGAACAGATTGAAACGAATCCAACAAAACTGGACAAGCAGATGCTTGAGTTACATCCTCAGAGACTGCAGTTAATGTGGTGTCAAAGCCCGCGCGGATCAAAGCGACTTTGTCCGCAAAGTACTGAGCAAATGCTTCACAGCGCGCTGCCGAGTCGTCAGGGGACCCACTCAAGGTGGGATTCAACAACCCTCTGACTACTCGGAACAGCTCTGCCGGACGCAATATTGGCCGAGTAGAAAGCATTTTGTGCGGCCTCTATTGCCGCGCCATACGCCCTTAGATAGAGGCGTAGGCGTGTTCGGTTTGACTCGCTGGGCTCTTTCCTCCACACGCTCTCTAGCCACCTCTTTGTTCGCTTTAGCTCCACCAGCTCCTCGTTGAACCAAGGGGCCGGTTTCGCTCGGCGACTTAAGAGGGGGCGCTCCGGAGCAATCGTGTCTATTGCCCTAGTCAACTCCCTATTCCAGTGAGCGACCAGGGCATCGACAGAATCACCATCCAAGGCAGCGGAAACATCCCCAAGAGCCATCAGGAGTCCTTCTGGATCCATAAGCCTCCTGGGGCGGACCATCTTAATGGGTCCACCACCCCTGCGGAGGTTAGAAGTTGCAGCAAGTCTAAACTTGATCAGGTGGTGGTCAGTCCATGGCAAAGGGGAGATTGATAACTCCTCCACACCGCCACCTTCTTCCCAGCCCTGACAGAAGACCAAGTCAAGTGTGTGTCCAGCACAGTGGGTAGGGCCAGATATTAATTGGGACAGCCCCATAGTTGCCATGGAAGCCATGAAGTCCTGAGCCGCTCCTGAAAGAGTGGTCTCTGCATGGACATTGAAGTCCCCCAGCACTACAAGCCGCCGGGACTCCAATGCCAGGCCTGAGACCAACTCTGCAAGCTCAGGTAGGGCGGCCGTGGTGCAGCGGGGTGGTCGGTACACCAACAACAGCCCTATTCTGTCCCGGTCTCCTAGCCTCAGGTGGACACATTCAAACAAGGTCGACTGTAAGGCCGGGCCCCTGACCAAGGAGATGGAATCTTTATAGACTATTGCAACTCCGCCTCCCCGTCCCCGGATCTCGGTTGGTGTTGCACGGAATAACCTGGTGGGCAAAGCTGGGTGAGATTAACCCCTCCAGCCTCGTCCAACCAGGTCTCCGTGATGCACGCCAGGTCTGCCTTTTCCTCCAGGATTAAATCCTGAATGGTTGATGTTTTACCATTGACAGACCTGGCGTTCAACAGCACCACCTTTAATCCGGGAGGACCGTCTACCTTGGAACCCAAGTTTACCATGTCGGGAGGACATTTTGGAATTTTCCTTAAGGTTTGCTCACGAATTGGCCGAATTGGTTTTTTAACTCTCCCTTTCCCGTATCTCCCCCTCCCCATCATCACCTCGATGGGGGCCCCCCAAGCACCGGAACTCCCTCCCTCCCTCCCCCCTCTATCATTCTCCACATCCTGGTAGTTCACTAGTGCGCTGTTATATGATATGTCAATAGCCCTGGCAGTTGTTAAACCATCATTTCCACCATTATTGTAGTTCAATTCCTCTGCCTTATAAAACCATCTCCAATTTTCCCCGGCCATTCGACCATTGTTGGGAGTGATTATATAATACACGATGTAAAGTGCAAATGCAAAATTAAAGTGACCACACAATAGCACCATTGACATTAGTAACTAACAGAGATCTCACCGTTAATTAAAGTGCTGGAGTGCTAACAAGTCATCTTTCATAACAGTGCAATGGGGATTAGACTACAGAGGTATTCCTACACAGTGCAATTCTTATTGGCAAGAAATCGGCAGATTGGCAGTGTAATTGACATTAAGTAGGGGCATAGGAAAAAGTGCCAGGTGCAAATCACAGTAGCTTGAGAGATATTCGCAGCAGGACCTCGGGCTCCAGGAGGGAGCCGTATAGTTCCTCTACTGATGCCTTCAGTCAATCTGCAGCTGTTGACAGTCTTCTCTGCGCATAGGTGGTACAGTAGCACCAAACACACAATAACCCCCCTAGAGCCACTGCCCAGGATGGAGTACGGCTGTACTACTGGAGGTTGGAATATATTCCTGTTTGTTGGGTGGATAGAAGGGCAACTGACCCTTGGCAAGCTGAGGGTGTCTATAATGACAGTTGGCAACTGGTGACTGGTCTCAAACAAACAGTAAGCAGTAAAAAAGCAGCTTCACAATTACACCATAACCAAGCCAGGATGGATAGCAAGCCCGCAGCCGCCACCGCACATTGGGGGCCCCTGGAGGACTGGACAAGAAGTTCTTAACTGCAGATGGAGCACACTGTCACAGCCCCAATAGTACAGCACCACCAGTCGTCGTAGGTATTGCAGCTCATCCAGTTGGCCTCTAGCTGCTGCAGGCAACCCCGCTGGCTGAAGTAGGTGGTCACCGGTCCAAAGGAGCTCCTCAACCAGTGCAGGCTCCAAGGGGGGAAACTCTATCGCCAGTCTTTACTGGAAATGGAGATGGACAGTCGGATGGCAGCAAGTTCAGATGGTGGGATGGTCAATGCTAGTCCTTCCAGGAGTGGAGATGGAAGACGCGATGACAGGCGTCTCAGATGGCGAGATGGTTAGCACTGGTCCTTCACAGCAAGCACAGCAGACTCAGTCCCTGGCAGGCCTGTGGGCTCAGCTTTATAGATGTAGAGGCCTCCTTGCAGTTGCTGAGTCACACCCCACTGGAGGAGGCCTGGGCTGCTGGCTACTCACAAGGAGTCCTGGGAGCAGGCTGGAGATCTTTATTGCCCCTTCACAGCAAGCACAGCAGACTTTCTAAAACTGAAAGGAAGGATAAGACAATAAACCCATGGGAGATGCCATGCTGTTTGTTTTCTAAGCTGTCAACCAAAGTGGAAGTGATGATGATAGGAGGAAGACAACAAACAATAGATAGAGAGGAAGTGCCAGGCAAGTCCCTGGTGAGTTACCAATGCCCATCATAACTGCAAGCTACGGTATTTTTTACAGGCTTTGCTGGTGTGACAGTTTCCCTTTAAAAGCCTTCAAAATCATCCTGTTCGTCATCTGGTATCAAGTATATCAATAACATCTTGTGGTACATTTGTAAGGCAGTCACCATATGGATCGAATTCTGTATCAGATGGTGTGGTCTCAGCTTCAGCTTCCTCATCATCTTGCCACAAGTAGTCCTTCATACCATCTAATGAATTTGATATGCCACATATAAAGAATTGGCTTCGGGGAGATCAATCAGTATCAGATCCCACCACTATACACCAATTATAAAGATGGGGATATACAATAATCAATCCCACATCACTGGAAACAAATATGATGTTTGAGGGGTATCTTTAAGTTTCTTCCGCTGCCACCAAAATGTAAAGGAACACCCTAGCTGCCAAACTGAAGATCTATTTGAGACCCCCAGGCACTGTGCCCTTTTTCTTCTTTAAAAAGCAGTTAAAATAGAGTAGGAAACTTCAGCCACAAAGGCTTTCCTGCTCTAAAATGGCTACTGCTGCTTCGCCAGGACCTTCTAATCAGCAAACTAGCTGGCAGATTAACTCTAGGCCCTGCAATCCTGGCTGCAAAAGGTAAGGGACCTTTACACCACACTTCCTGAAAGACTTGATTACTATTTCTGCATCAATATCATCCCAGGCTTTTATGACAAACTTGCACAAGACATCCAACTGTGGAGCACGCATGTTTCCTCCTTTTGTGAATGGCTTTTCGCCGCTAACCATCTATTCATTCCACTGTTCCTGAATGCGATCTTTAAACGGCTTGTTTAGGCTGTACCAACGATGTTAATCCTGCAGGAATAACTGCTACATCTGTGTTTAGTCTTGCAAGCCTTTGCTTGGTGCTGGAATTTAAATGAGCCCTGAACATACCCTACACCAGTAGACTACGTTTTGAATAAGTCCACCTGGTCGCCTGCCATCAGCTGTGCATCCTTGTACCACTGTAAAATTGGATTTCTCATGTCCTGAATTTCTCAAATGCAGTGCAAGAAACAGAGCACCCCATAGGGAGTGCCCTGTCCATGTAGTAATAACCGCCAAATTGGAACCCCAAAAGCTCAAAGTCAAGTGGGTGTATGGGCAGCAATCGAAAAGCCGATTTGATGTCATATTTTGCCAGCTCTGCTGCATTACCCCAGGTCCTAATCAATTGTATAGCAGCATCAAAAGAAGTGTAGTGCACAGTGCCTTGGTTCTCCGGTATCGCGTCATTCACCGAACTGACCTTGGGATAGGACAGATGGTGGATGAATCAATACTTACCCTGGTTCTTCTTAGGGACAATTCCTAGAGGAGAGACAGGTAAATGAGGTGTAGGGGGCGACGTGAAAGGACCCAGAACCCTACCTTCTCTAACTTCCTACTCATTTTTTTGTCTAACAATGTCCTCCATGCCAAGGGTTGACTTTAAATTACGTGCCCAAAATTGTTCTCTAGGGCCTTGTGCAGGGATCCGAAACCATACGAAAAACCTCTAAGCAAGTAGTTGGCCGCTATCCTATCAGGGTAAATTTTTAGCCATTCCCTTAGCTGTTCCAGCATTTGCCTGCTACTGTAGCGGCATTTATTGATCTGCCCACATTTGCCTGTCATTTTCATTTTTCAATATTTAAATATATAACTGTAGCAGTACCTATTGCTCTACACACATTTATATATAAGATTTCATATTCGTCATATAACACTATTAATAATAATATAAATAAATAAATAAATAAATACAAATACATACAAAGAATATACAAAAAAAAATTAAATAAGCCTGTTAAATATTAAAGAAATACAGGAAGAAGGAGACTGATTAATTAAAGAAGAAAGATTACATGAAAGAGTGGACCAGTATAAAGTGGTGGAAGGAAAACAAGTTTCAGAAAATGGCGGCAAATAAGCTTAAAGGAGAGAAGGAGGGGAAGGAGACAAAAGGGACACCAAGAAAGCTGTCAACAACGGAAGAGCCAAACCTAAAGGAGATGCTGAAAGAAATGATGACGGAGGTGTTGACAGAAATCCAGACTATGAAGACAGAGGTTCAGACAATAAAAGAAAGACAAGATATATATCAAAAAATTGCGCAAGTACAGATGACAGAACTGAAAAAAGATATAAGAGAGGAAATAGGAAAATTGAGAATGGAGATGTCAACAATGCAACAAGAAGTGAAAGAGTTAAAGAGAGAGGAAAAAGGAATGAAGAAGGAACAGGAAGAAACACAAACGAAAGTGAGGAATCTAGAAATTAAAAACGTACGGATAGAGACTAAACAGGAAGAGGTAGAGGCGAAGGAGATGGAGTTTCAATTGCGTTTAAGAAATATACAGGAAGAATCGGATGAAAACATAAGAGAGAAGGTAACAGAAATATTGGCAGAATTATTGGAATGTACTGGACAAAGAATACAGGACTGGACAGACAGAATATACAGAATCAATACAAATTATGCAAAGAGAAACAAGACTCCACGAGACGTAATAGTGAACTTTGTGAAAAAGACAACGAGAGATGACGTGCTGAGACTTAACAACAAGAAAAAGATATACTATAAAGGAAAGAAAGTAGTTATACTAAAAGAATTTCCGGGAATAGTACTGAAAAGAAGAAGAAAATACGCGCCACTGACAGAAGAACTAAAGAGACAGAGAATTCGTTTCAGGTGGGAAAGAGAAGAAGGTCTGATGCTGACATACAAAGAACAAAGAATCTGGATTAAAAGTGAAGAAAGTGCAAAAGAATTCTTAAATAGGTTGAGGATGGAAGGAGAGAGAGAAAAAGGAGAGCATGCAAAAGGAGGAACAAAGAAGAAGAAACGCACAGACTCATTAGAAGAAGATGACATAGAAAAAGAAGAGATGAGGAGATTCTCGGAAGAAGGCGCAGGAATACTGAACCTAAGTGATCCGGAGGAGGAGGAAGAAAGCATAGAAGAAGAGGAAGAAACAGGAGAAGAAGAAGAAATAGAAGAAGGACAAGTGGAAGGAGAAGGGAGAGAACAGACTAAAAGAGAAGTAGAAGAAGAAAAAGAAATATGCTGAAGAATCTAAGAATTTACTCGAATAATGTGAATGGGATGAACTCCCCAAATAAAAGAAATAAAATATTTAATGGATTAAAGAAAAAGAATTATCATGTTATTGCGCTGCAAGAAACACACATCATGGGCAGGCACACAAAACATTTAGAAAATAAAAAATTGGGACAAACATTTCACGCATCGATACAAGAAAAAAAAAGAGGCTTAGTGACATATATAGATAAGAATATAACAGCCAACTTAGCATTTAAGGATGAAGAAGGAAGATTTCTAGGGGTGTCAATTTGGCTGCAAAACAAAAAAATACTCATATGTAACATTTATGCGCCGAATCATGCCAAGACAAAATTTGTGGAAAGGCTGAAGAAAAAAATAGAAGAACAAGAATTCGAGCAGATAATAATGTTAGGAGATTTTAATGGGGTATTAAATAGAGAATTGGACAGAAGTGGGACAAAAAGAAAGGTAGGAAAGAAGGAAGAAGAGAAGGGAGATTTACCAAAATCATTGACAAAAATGATGCAAGAATTATGCTTGGTAGATATCTGGAGAGTGAGGAATGAAAAGAAAAGAGATTACACATATTATTCGGCAAGACACAAAAAATGGTCAAGAATAGATATGATGTGGATAACAGCATCTCTACAAATAAATGTATCAAAAGTACTAATTTTGCCCAGGATAAATTCAGATCATTGCGCAATGGAATTGGAAATAAGATTGATGGAAAAAATGAGAAGATGGAGATTGGACGAAAACCTATTGAAAAGGGAAGAGGACATAGAACGGAATAGGAAATTATTAAAGGAATATTTCGAAATGAATGAAGATCCAGAAACACAAATATTTACATTATGGGAGGCGAGTAAGGCCGTTATGAGAGGTAATTTCATACAACAAAAGAGCAGAAAGAATAAAGAAAAGAGGGAAAAAACGAAGAAGATATGGGAAGGAATTGAAGAAGAGGAAGGAAGGCTGAAAATAAACCCACTAAATAAGGAAGCAAAGAAAAATCTAGAACATCTACATAAACAAAGAGAACTGCTAGAAACGGAAGAAAGGGAAAAGGAATTAAAATATATTAAACAGAATCATTTTATGAATGCGAATAAACCTGGTCGCTGGTTGGCAAACAAAATAAGGAAGAAAAAGGAGGCAACAGTCATTACCAAATTAATGGACAAGGAAAAAAGCATAACTAAAGAAGAAGAGATTCGGAAACAATTCTATGAATTCTACAAGAAACTGTATCAGGAGGAGAACATAGAAGAAGAGGAGATATATAAATATTTATCCAAACATAAAATCCAAAGAATCTCGGATGGACAAAGAGAAAATCTGAATAAAGAAATATCAGAGAAAGAAATCAAAGAAGCAATAAATAAATTGAAACCGAATAAGACCCCAGGTCCAGATGGGATATCAGCAATATATTATAAAACACTACAGCAGGAGCTGATGCCATACTTAAAGGCAATGCTGAATAGAATAAGAATTTATAAAGAGATCCCAGAGTCTTGGAAGCAAGCAAATATTTGCCTGATACATAAAGAAAATTCGGACAAAGAACAAGTTAAAAATTACAGGCCAATTTCGTTATTGAATGTTGATTACAAAATTTTTAGTTTGATAATGGCAGAAAGATTAAAACAATTGTTGGATGAATATATAAAAGAAGAACAGGCCGGCTTCCTGCCTAACAGATACCAAAGTGAAAATGTAAGGACGATCATAGATCTAATAGAATATTACGAAAATAAACATCAAAATAAAGTAATGTTTCTAGCTTTAGATGCGGAAAAAGCATTCGACAACGTAAATTGGAAGTTTTTCAAAATTATAATGAGAGAGATGGATTTGGGATTTTATTTTCAGAATGCAATTGAGGCGATATATGAAAAACAGGAGGCAAAAGTATTAGTAAACGGCAGAGAGACAGAAAATATTGGAATTAGAAAAGGAACAAGGCAGGGATGTCCTCTATCGCCATTAATTTTTATCCTTACATTAGAAGTGTTGCTAAATAAAATAAGAGAGGAAAAAAAATTGGCAGGCGCAAAGATACAAGGACAAGAATACAAGATTCGAGCATATGCAGATGACGTGATTTGTGTTATCGAAGACCCGAAAAACAACTTAGAGGAATGGATAAAAACAATAAAGGACTTTGGGAAGGTCTCAGGTTTCAAAATCAATATGGAAAAAACAAAGGCAATAACCAAAAACATCGAGAAAAAAGAACAAGAGGAAATAAGAAACAGGTGGAGCATTCAGATAGTCAAGAAGCTGAAATATCTGGGAATAATATTAACATCAAAAAACTTACAGTTATTACAAAACAATTATATAGAAAAATGGAAAGAGATAAGAAAAGATCTGGAAAGATGGAAAAATTTAAACTTATCATTACTAGGGCGAGTCGCAATAGTGAAGATGAATATTTTGCCAAAACTCTTATTTTTATTTCAAAACATACCAATTATTCGGAATAAAAAAATATTAAAAGATTGGAATAAGGACATTAAAAAATTTATTTGGAAAAATAAAAAACCGAGAATTGGCTATGACAACATGACAGAAAGAAAAGAAAAAGGTGGTTTTGCAGTGCCAGACCTGGAACTCTATTTAGAAACAATTGCACTGCTCTGGGCTAAAGACTGGGCGAAATTGGAAAAGAAAAAATTATTAATATTAGAAGGTGCAGATCTAAGAGAAGGATGGCATACCTATATATGGTATAAAGGGAAAAAAAATGAGAAGAATTTTGGAAACCATTTCATAAGGTCAACTGTATTAAATGTATGGGAAAAATACAAGCATAAATTATATAATACAACCCCCATGTGGGTCTCCCCCCTGGAGGCAGGGCAGAGGAGATGCACAGGATGGCATGAATGGATGAAATATAAAGATCTATTAAAAAAAAGAAGGAGAGGATGTAATACTAAAGTCGCAGGAAGAATTGAACACAGTGAATAAAAAAGTCTCATGGCTAGAATATTGGACTATAAAAGAGAAGTACAAAAACGATAAAAAGATTGGATTTAATCAGGAAAAAAATTTTTGGGACAACATAATGGATTCAAGAAAGAAATTAATAACAAAGGTGTATAAAAAATTATTGGAGTGGAAATTGGAAAATAAAGAAGAAAAAAATTATAAAAAGAGATGGAATGAAAATATTAGAAGGAACATCAAACAAGAAGAATGGGAAAAAATCTGGAAAGAAAAATTAAAATACTGTTACGCTACTGATTTAAAAGAAAATTGGTTAAAGATAGCCCATCGTTGGTATATAACACCGAAAAAATTGGGGAAATGTAGCAGAAACTATAACACGGCATGCTGGAAATGCAAGGAAGAAGAGGGGTCATATTTCCATCTCTGGTGGACATGCAAGAAGGCAAAACAATACTGGAGAGAGGTACAAAAAGAATTACAAGATATACTAAAAATCAAAATTCCATGGAAAGCAGAATTTTTTCTATTGGGGATGCACGACTTAAAGATTGATAGAAATATAGACAAGATCCTCTTTTTGATGACAACAGCAGCAAGAATCTGCTACGCTAGGAGATGGAAAAAGATGGAAACTCCAGATGAAGATGAAAGACTAACCAAAATCTTAGAAATTCAAAATATGGACAGACTTACCTTTTTAATCGCAAAGAGTAAAGGGATAAATATGAAAGAAACGAACTGGCAAGTAGTGATGGACTATTTCAGACATAAAAATAAGAAGATTCTAATTTAACTGACAAAAAGAAGGATGTAAGAAGGAAAATGAAGTTGAAGAGAAATAAGTGAGATAAGAAAAGGAAGAAAGAAAGGGGAACAGACCTCGGGAGGACCCTAGGAAGTCAACAACATCTATCACTCTATCTTTCTTTTAACTAGGCTTTGGGCTATACTATACCCCTACTTTCTTTCTTCACTATAATCTCATCTCTCGGCTCATTACTAGAGCTTTCTATCTCTTACCTTGGCATCTAGCCAACACAATTTTTCTTTTCGGGTTTTTCACTATATATTGGATCACAATTATTTTAATATAGGAGTTTAAACTCTTTAAACTCTTTGTATTTTAAATGTTAACTTGAAACCTTAATAAAGATTAATAAAAAAAAACACTATTATCTGCTTCACTAGGGGCAAAACAGGCACACTTGGCTGTTCTCAAGGCTGCTTTATATATATATATAATTTTATTACTTTTCATTTCATGCATCTTATAAATTCATACATTCATTCATTATTTCTCACTATAATTTAATTTTTTTAACATTATTATGGATCTATTTTGTTTATTCCATTATTCTATTTATGTATGTAATTATTTATTTCATATATCTATATATATTTGATTCTATTTTCCTTCTCTCTCTTTTTAAATATTTCTTGTGCCAGCACAGCACATTGCCCCAATACAGCCATTAACTTGCCCTGCAGCCAAAATGGCTGCCAACTGAACCAGGCCAAACCTCAAAGATGGCCACCACCTTAAAACAATGATAGACTGCCATGCGGTCAAAACGGCCACCGCAACCATTTCCTTGCTCTGCTACCCTACCACACGGCAAAAATGGCCACCGCAACCAGCAAACCCTCTAACCTAAAATATAAGGACTGCAGCAGAACATCAGCCACGCGGCCAAAATGGCCGCAAAAAGGAGGCTGTCAGACAGCCAAACACAACAAGCGGTGGCTATTGGGTCCGCCAGGAGCCGCCATTTTCCTATATATATTCATTTTATTGTTATTATTATTAGTAGTAGTAAATCACGGAGGCTGTTCCAGGCCAGCAAGGTCCGCAAGGGCAGTCAGAGCCCAAGCACATGCCTACGTAATTTGTAATTGCTTAATTTTAATTTGTAATTACTTAATTGCTTTTATATATGTATGTATATGTGACAAGGCATCAAATTGTGCCTTTTTTCTGTAAGCTGCCCTGAGTCCCCCCTTGGGGGTGAGAAGGGCGGGGTAAAAGTGACGGAAATAAATAAATAATAAATAAAATACGTATGCGCGTTTTCAGCTCCGCTCTTTTATTAAAAAAAAATTAACAGAGGCTGTCCCAAGACAGCCAAACGCACGGCGCGAGGGAAGCGAAAGCCCAACCACCGTGGGCCCTTGTGGTCATTAAAGCCGCATGCAGGTCAGACCAGTCGCGTGCCGTCATGAGCCAGGAGAGCGACCATAAATCAACACCTGAGGTGAATAACCCGCTGAGGTGAGCAGTGCACACCTCCCTGCCCGAAAAACCATGGTGGCAAGGTAAACAGGCACGATTCCCTGCATTTTTCCCCCATATGCAAACACCTTGCTACACCCCAAGGCAGAAGAAGGCTCCCAATCTAGTGGAGGCCATTCCTCCCTTGCAGGTCCCCAACGTGGCGGCGAGGGTGTGAGGTAGCAAAGCCCCCACCCCGCCATCCCCGAGACAGACTTGCACATCGTTGTTCCTCAAAGGCAAGCCGCTTCTGATGTTAAGTTGGGGCGGGGAGTTGGGAAGAGCCCCAGCCCCGCCCCCTGCGGAGGTACTTCCAGTTGGAACTACTTTTTCTCTTCGGGGTGAGGGGACAAACCCTTCCCCCTCTCCATCTGTGACGGAGAGGGAAAGCTTCTTTGCTAGGAAGATCTGCAGGTATTTTTTAGGGATTTTTTTTATCTTTTTCCTCAGTATCATGTTATGCCTTCCCATGAATCTAGTACACCAGGATGCAGTGGCCTTAAATCTGAAGTTTTGCCAGGACCTTGGAAAGCAGGGGCAATGGTGGGAATGCGTAGAAGTGAGCGTCCCACCTCAGGAGGAACACATCCCCCAGATATCCCTGTTGGTGATTCACTGGACTGCAAGCCCAATACAGAGGGCACTGGGCATTTTCTTGAGTTGCAAAGAGGTCCAGATCTGGGAACCCCTATGCCCGAAAGATCAGGTATAACACCGCTAAATTCAGAGACCATTTGTGGTGGGACAGAGGGTATCTGCTTAGGGAGTCCGCTAAAATGGTCTCTTCACCCGGCAGATGGACAACTATCAGATGTATGTTTGTCTACACACCAATTCCAGATGTGGGTGGTGAGGTTCAGTAGGGGGGAGGAATGTGTGCCTCCTTGTTTGTTGATGTAGTACATTGCTGTCGTGTTGTCTGTCATTAGCTGCACCACAGTGTTTGTTAGCCCCATCTTGAAGGCCTTTAGGGCCTTTTTCTACTGCGAGAAGTTCTAGAACATTTATGTGAAAAGTGGACTCTACGGTGGACCAGAGCCCTTGAGCTATGACTCCTTCTGAATGGGCACCCCATCCCCTTAGAGAGGAATCTATGTTGACAACCTTAGATGGGATAGGCTGGTGAAGAGGCAAACCCATAAACATTGGCACTGTCCATCCACCAAAGCAGGGATTGACGGACGTCCGCTAGTAACAAAAGCCTCACATGGGGGCTGGCCAAGTGGGTTGTACACAGACAAAAACCAAACTTAGAGTGGACAGAGACAAGCGTGAGGCATAACTGAGGTGGTGGATGCCATTGTGGCCTAACAAAATCTGCACTTGCTTGGCTGAAATTACATGAACCCAGCTGGTCTGCTGAACTAGGGATTGTAGGGCAAGGAAACGATTGTTTGGAAGAAAGGTCTCCTGCAATTCTCAGTCCAGAACGGCCCCAATGAACTGGATTCTGCATGTTGGTTATTATTATTATTATTATTATTATTATTAACTTTATTTGTACCCCGCTAGCATCTCCCGCAGGACTCGATGCGGCTTACACAGGCCAAAGCCTCAAACAAAATACAGTAAAACATAACACACTAATAAACAAGCAAATCAAAACAATTAAGCAAAGGCAAATAAAAACAGTGACTACATCAAGACACAATTAAAACTGGTTCGGCCGGCGCAATGGGGTACAGGGTTAAGATGCTGAAATGGCAGGAGGAACATGGATTAAAAGGTGCAGTGTGCAGTAACATCGGTTGTGCTAAAGTGCTTCAAGGACTCGGATAGGGTCCTTGAAGCACTTTAGTTGTAGCTTGGCTTTCTGCAGATTCACCACGAGACCTAAAGAAGAGAAGAGGGTGCAGCTAAGCTGGGTCTCTAAACGTTCACGGGAGTTAGACACCAGTAACCAGTCATCAATATACAGGTAAACCGTAATGCCCCTTTTGCGGAGGTTAGCTGCCATCACCGCCATACACTTTGTGAAAACTAGGGACAGTGGTAAGGCCAAATGGAAAAACATTGAGACAGTACACCTGATTCTGAATTATGAAAGAAAGGCATTTCCTGTGGTACTCAGATATTGAAATATTGAAATATGCATCTTTCAAGTCAATAGTTGCAAACAAAATGTTTTTATTTAGCATAAGGCAAAATTGAGGCGAAGAAGACGATTTGGAATCTCCTAGAACAAATGTACTTGTTAACGCCTCTTAGGTCGAGAATTGGTTGCTGATCCCATCCCACTTGGGGACCAAAAAGTAACGTCAAAAGTAACATTTAGAAAAACAAGAGGACTGCAAGGGGGAAATAGCCCCCTTTGTGTAAGCAAAGCCTTCATCTCTTCTAACAATGGAGGTGAGGTTGGGGTAACTTTAAGATGGCCCAGTGGGGTTTTCTGAAGAATTCAATGGAGTATCCCTCCTTAACAATCCTAAGGACCCATGCGTCTGAAGTGTCCAAGCATCAAAAAAGGGCCTGAGCCTATCAACAAACATAGTAGTTGTCATACTTGGGGGGAACAAACTATGAGGCCCTAACTCGAGAGGAGTATGGTTATTAGATTGAGGAGCCTCAATAGACATCAGTGTGCTGAGGGGTAAACATCATCAAAGACGCTGCTTATTGTCCCCTAGGTTTTTTGCTCTATTTTGATAGGGTTGGTATCTGCCATTAGCCGCATAAGCTTGTTTTCGGCCTACATGAAGCCTACAAGATCCTATATTGAGAGATCTAAATCCGGTACTTGAGGCATTAAAATAAGTCTTACGGTATGGGGGGGGGGGCTCGTTGCTGCCACCGTGGCCTCTGTTGAAAGCTAGGTTGCCAAGGGTAGTCAAATTTATGTGCCGCTTGGTGCACCTTTTGAGTGTGTTTTAGCTTCATGCACGGGAAGAATCTCTGCCAGGAAACAATATCCTCTGCCAGGAAACAATATCCTTGCCAAGGGTAGCCAAATTTATGTGCCACTTGGTGCACCTCTTGAGTGTGTTTTAGCTTCATGAATGGGAAGGATCTCTGCCAGGAAACAATATCCTTGGAAAGGGTAGAGGCTTGCAGCCAAGCATGATGATGCATGCATGTGGCCATCGCAAAGAGCTTCCCTGATGACTCTGCCATGTGCTTGGCAAAGTCTTTTTGTAATTTAGCCAGTGCTACAGCCTCCGCCTGGAAACCCCTGGGAAGACAATGGTCTTCCGAAGGCAGTTTGACCAAGTAAGGTAGGATTTTATCACATAGAAATGTCTGAGATGGAGGTTCTTGTTGGTCTGGAGGGAACATTGGGTCGTCCACAGAGGCAGGAGGCTTAGGAGCCGGCAGATTAAGGGCCGTGATCATACAACCAATTAAGTTCACAAAATTATTAAAGTCCTCTGTCTGAGTCACTTCAGGCTCTGGTTTCCTTGCACAGTGGGAAGATTCATTGCCTCCTTCTGTGGAATCCAAGTCACTCAGTTGGGCCACCTTTGAGTCTCAAATTCCTGGAACTAGAGGAGGCATTTTTGAAGAAGGCTGAGGAAGAGGAGGTGTACGTGACATAGGGAGAGAAAAAGACTGCAATCCTTTAGGTTCTGTAATCACAGGAGGTTGCATGGAGAGCTGCATAAAGCCTGTTGGAGCTGCCTTGGTGGCTGCTGTTGATATTGGGGCCGAGTATACTTCTTGTGGAGCAAAGGTGTAGGCACTGAAGGGTTCTGTGGCAACCCTTCCCTTTGGGTAGATATTTATTTTATTTAAAACATTTATATTCCTCCCTTCTCACCCCGAAGGGGACTCAGGGCGGAGCACAGCATATATACGGCAAACATTCAGTGCCAGACAAAATAAAAATATTGACCCTGAGGGGTTAACTGGCTTGCACTGGGAGACTTGAGGAAGGAAGGAGGAGGAGGAAGAGCTGAAGTCGACCCACTTCTCGATGTCAACCTGTAGTAGCGCCGACACTGTATGTGTGCTCAGTGCCGAGAGGGGCCTGAGCACGTCTTCAGATCAGTGCATTCGGCGATGCCGAGGCCATAGGGCCCTAATGTTGGGGGTGGGGCTGTTGTAGAAACCTCCGCAAGTCCCTACCTCACCACAGTGGGGGGAGAGGTCAGGCAAGGTTGGTGCCGATAGCTCCGGTCTCGATAGAGTTGCCGGGCTCTCCTGAGGTTGCCGTAGCAATTGAGTTTGTGCGCCTTGTGGCGGCAAGAGCTCCATATTTGTCTGCAGCCGTGCCTCAGTCTCAGATGGAGGGAGCCAGCCATCTTCTGGCGTAAGAGGGGTTGCCGGTATGGGCTGGCAAGCCCTAGCCGAGGCTATTTTTTCTAAGCCTTTCCCCTCCTTTCTAGGATGTTTAGGTTGTTTCACAAGCTCCTTCCCACTTGGACGCTATTGAGCCTTGGATTTTTTTTTACTTTTTTCTTAGGTTTGGCTGGAAAGGCCCCGAAGAGTACAAAGGTAAGTTTTTCCCCGTTACATTGCTGGCACTCTTGGGCTGACGGTTGGCCGATGCCGCCGGGGGCAAAAGAGCGTGCTCATACAGAGCAGCCTTCAGGCGGGATTCTCTTTTTTTCTAGTTTGAGAAGTAAAAGCCTGACAGATTGAACAGGATCGAGGCAAATGGCTTTCTCCTAGACAGGAGAGGCACAAGGCATGGCCATCATTATCTGGGCAACTTGTAGCACAAAATACAAGTTGCAAACCATTATCTAAACAGAACTATGCATTTTTTTAATAAATAATTTTTATTGAATGCATTTTCTCTTAGTTGTACATAAAAAACAGTCTACAAAGGTATAGTACTTTAGGAGAAGGGTTTGGAAAGTAGAGAAGAGAGGGGAGGGGAGAGTGATTGCGGAGTAGGAAAGGGGGTGGTATTATAGGAAAGGGTGTTAGGGTAAGGAGTGTAGAGAGAAACATGAAAAATAGAGGGGGGGGGGGGAGGATTATAAAAACGAAGTTCTTCGACTTCCAAACTTCTTCCGGTATAACGTTGTAGGTTCATGAATTCATAAATTGTGAAGTATCTTCCCTTATCACTTGTATTGTATCTTTTGCTTGTGACTACTTTTTTTTTTTACATTTTCTTCTCTTCCCTGTTACACATAGCCTTGGTCTCTTAATTATTGGTTGTTTGATTTATTCTTCTTTTTCTTGGTATCGTTGCTTTTCTTTGGTTGTCTATTTGTTGCTTTTCTTTGTTTGTTTTTAGTCGTTGTTTCTATTCTTGTTCTTATTATTTATTTTATCCTCCTATCTAATGGAGCTCATGACTAAATTCTTCCTTGATGTATTGGTCTACTATTTTCCAGTTTGTTTTTTGTATCGGTTTTCCGTACGAGTCCTTTAAGGCAAAAGTCAATTTGTCCTCTTCTTTTATTTCTTGGATTTTTGTTAACCATTCGTCTTTTGTTGCTATTTCTTTTTGTTTCCATTTTTTTTGCTGCAACCATTCTGGCTGCAGTGGAGAGGTATATGAAGAGGGTGTCCTTGTTTCGGTCTTTTTTGAATTCCTCATCCGTTAGTCCCAGCAAAAAGTATTCCTGCTTCAGTTGGTTTTTTGTTTCAAAATTTTTTTCGCATGTTTCTTGAATCATTTTCCAAAAGGTTTTTATTTTGGGGCATAACTACCAAGCGTGGAAGAATGTTCCGATCTGTGTTCCACATTTCCAGCATTTATTTTGGGTGTTTTTGTAAATTATGCTCAGTTTTTGGGGGGGGGGGGGGGGGTCATGTACCACCTAAAGAACATCTTCGTCCAATTTTCTCTCATGTCTATTGAGTAGGTGTATCTGCTCTTTCTTATCCACAATTTTTCCCATTCTCCCAGTTTTATTTCTCTCCCTATATTTAACGCCCATTTGATCATACATTCTCTAACTAGCTCTGTCTCCTTGGTCCAGACCAATAGTTTGTTATATATCTTAGTGATGGACTTCTTTTCTTTCATTAATATCTTCTCTTGGAAGTCGTCTTTCTCCATAAATCCTGTTTCTTTGTCTTTTTTATGATATTCCTTTAGTTGTATATATTGATACCAGGAGACGTTGCTGAATTTTTGGGCGATTTCCTCCCTTGTTTTCAGTTGTGTGGATCCGTCTTTCTTACTGAGGATGTCCTTGTAGGTGGGCCATATTGACCACCCCAACAGTCTTCTCTGTCCCGCTTCCAGGGGGGAAATCCATGGATACAGTTTCGTCTTGTGTCTACTCCATATCTTCATCAGTGCAACTCTAATAAAGTGGTTGTTAATTTTTTTTCTTTTTTCACTTGATCGTACCACAGGTACGCATGCCATCCGATTCTAAGATCGAAGCCCTCTAGTTCTAACAGTCTCTCTCCTTCTTGAATAGTATCCAATCTTTTATCCAGTTTATGCAACTTGCTTCGTAATACAGCTTGAGGTCTGGGAGACCCAGACCTCCTCTGTTTTTGATGTCCGTCAAGTGCCTGAATTTTATTCTGGGTCTTTTGCCCTTCCATAAGAATTTAGATATTTCTTTGTTCCATTCATTAAATAGTCTGTTGTTTCTGATTATTGGTATACTTTGAAAGAGGTAGAGAAGTTTTGGCAGGACGTTCATCTTAATGGTCGCCACTCTCCCTAATAGCGATAGATTTAGATTGCTCCAATTTTTCAGATCTTTCTTTATTTCCGCCCATATGGTTTCGTAGTTGTTTTTTAGCAAATGGGCGTTTTTTGCCTTTAATTGGATTCCCAAATTTTTTTAAAAAATTAGTATCTTGGTGTTTCTCTGCAATATTTTTTGGTTTCTTTTTGATATATTCTTAGTTAGTATCACCGTTTTTTTCCTATTAATTTTAAAGCCTGCGAGATTCCCGAATTCTATTTTTTCTAACCATTTGGTGATATTTTCTCTTGGGTTCTCGATGATGCAGATCAGATCATCTGCGAAGGCATGATATTTGTATGATTGTTTGCCTACTTTTAGCACCGTCAGATCTTTGTCCTTTTTTATGCTCCTTAGTAAGATTTCCATTGCCATGATAAAAATCAGGGGCGACAATGGGCATCCTTGTCTTTTTCTATTAAGATTTCTTCAGAAGGTTGTCCATTGATCCAAATCACTGCTTTTTGTTCTTTATATATAGCCTCAATAGCATTTTGATACTTGAAACCTATGTTTATTTCTCTAAATATTTCTTTGAAAAATTCCCAGCTCAGGTTGTGAAAAGCTTTTTCGGCATCCACGGCCAATAAAGCTAGTTCTTTCTCGTGTGTTCCGTAATACTCGATGACATCCAGTATATTCCTCTGGTTATCTCCTATATGTCTACCCGGAAAGAAACCCGTTTGATTTGCGTCTACCCAGTTCTTTAGAAAATCCTTCAATCTTTCACCTAGTATGTCAGTAAAGATCTTATAATCTAGGTTGAGCAGGGAGATCAGTCTAAAATTTTTTACATCGGTCTCCTCTGTCCCTTCTTTATGAATTAAGGATATGTTTGCAAGTTTCCAAGTCTCTGGGAGGGTCCTATCTTCCATGATCTTATTCATTAGTTTTTTTTAGGTATGGTGTTATTTCTGTGGCCATAGTCTTATAGAAGGTGGCTGTAAAGCCGTCTGGTCCTGGGGCTTTGGAAGGTTTCAGTTTTCTTATTGCTCTTTGGATTTCTTCATTTGTTATTTCTTTATTTAAGGATTCCCTTTGTTGCTCCGTGATCTTATCCAGTTGTTGTTTACCAATGTAGGCTGTTATTTCCTCTAGGTTTGATTGTTTTTTTTGAGTAAAGATTTGTATAGAAGTTTTGGAATCCCTTTGTGATGTCTTCATCTGTAGTAACTTGTTTATTGTTAATTTTCAATTTTGTGATCTGCGTTGATTGTTTCCCCCCCCCCCCCCCCCTTAGTTTCTATGAGAGCCATTTACCTGGCTTGTTTGCGTTTTGAAATTCTTTCTGTTGTATATAAAATTTAGTTTTCTTGCTAGGTGGTCTAGTTCCAATTGGTGTTTTTTTTTTTTAGCCATTGTAGGATTTTATTCATTTCTAGATCTTCCCCTTTTTGTTTTAGTGCTCTTTCTGCTCTTCCGATTTCATTTTCTATTTTTTGAGATTTTTCTCTTATGGCTTTATTTTTGACAGCTTTCTGTTGTATGAGATTACCTCTCATAACAGCTTTGCAGGTGTCCCAAAGAGTTTCAGTCTTAATATCTGGTGTATCATTTATTTTAAAGAATTCTTGTATTAGTTTGATATTTTTTGTTATATTTTCCTCTGTCTTAAGTAAGTTATCGTCTAATCTCCATCGTCTATGTGTTGGTTTATGATTTATTATCATTTCTATGGCGCCATGGTCTGAACCCTCTCTCGGGGCAATTTGGATTTTGGAGATTTTGGGGGTTATTGTTTTTGATGTCCAAGCCATATCTATCCTGGACCATGCCCTGTGTCTATCCGAGAAGAAAGTGTAGTCTCTCATGTCTTCATTATGTATACACCACGCATCCTCTAAGTCAAACTCGTTTTAGTTTTAAGAATTTGCCTGGGAGTGTGCTTGTGTCCTTTTTTTAACTCTTTTTATTAGGTTTGGACTTGTCCAATTTACCATTGATGACTCCGTTAAAGTCACCCAGTATAATCGGCGTCAAACTCAACTTCCAAGATTTGTTTTCTCAGAGTTTCTGCAAATTTAGTTTTGGTGCCATTGGGGGCGTATATATTACAAATTAATATTCTCTGGTTTTCCTGTTCTAAGATTATCCCCACTGTTCTTCCCTCTAGGTCCCTGAATGAGTTTCCTTCGCATAGATCACCACCCCCGTTTCTTCTCCGCTGCCGAGGAGTAGTAAGATTTCCCTAGCTTTTTGTATGTTAAATGGGCTGCTTGTTTTTGTGAGATGTGGGTTTCATGCAGCGCTATTATGTCATGATTACCCTTACCAATGTAGTTAAACACTTTCCTTTTTTTGGAAGGAGAGTTCAAGCCATTCACGTTTAATGAAAAGAATTTTATTTGTCTTAAAAAATTATTCATCATTCAGGTCTGTTAATCTGTCTTCTTTTCCTTCGTCGTCACTGGGGATCGGGTTAGCAGGCATGTTCATGGTCGGTCTTGTGGTGTTCGTCGTGTCTTCGGGGGAATCGAGGCGTCTTTTTTTCCTTTTATTTCTTCCTAAGCTATGTCCTTTGGGTGGTGATAGTTTGAAGTCTTTTTGTAGATTTTTAAAGAAGGCTAGAGCTTTTTCTTCGTTGGTTAACCAATGTTTTTGGTCTTTGTAGGTGATATTTGTTCCTTTTATTCAGCATAGTTTGCGGGAATTCCTTCATTACAATGACTCTATTTTCGTTGTAGAAGAGTGGGGCTAGACTATTTTGTTTTAGGACCTCATCTCTCGTTCTCTTCCTAACGAAATGGATGATTGTGTCTCTGGATACGTTGATTCTTTTCGAGTAGTTAGTTGTCACTCTATAGATTCTATCCAAGTCTGGATCTAATTCTGATTGCTCTTTTTTGAGCAATGGCATTAGTAGGTTTACTACAATTTGTCGAATATCTTCTTTGGGTTCTTCTAAGATGTTTCTAAACCTCAGTTGGAATTCTAGATTTTTTAATTCCATGTTCTCTTGTGTCACCTCTAGCCTTAGGTTTTTTTCCTCCACTTTTTGTATTTTCTTGTCCATTTCCTTTTGGGCTTCTTGTAGTTTTGTCCTGTCCATTTTAATCTCTTTCATCTCATTGTGGATATGTTTCAGTTTTTCCTTAATGAACTTCTGTTGTTCGTCTTGATTTTTTACTATCTTATTGAGGTCTTTTTGTAGCTCGTCCTGTTTTTCTGAGAGTTTTTGTATTTCTTTAAGAACTTCTTTCAAAATTGTCTCTTCTGAGCTTGAGGGTTTCCTACTTGTCCCCTTTTGGTCTTTAAGTTCTTTGGGTTCTTTGGGTTCTTTCATCTCTTTGTCGCCTTTGTCACTTTTGTCGCTTCTATCGCTTTTGTCACTTTTATCACTTTTGTCGCTTTTGTCACTCTTGACCTTGATGTTCTTAGGGGTTGTCATGGTGTCCTCTCTTCCAGTGGTTATTCCGTAGATCTGTGTATGTGTCTATATATACGTGTTTTTTATTTTTATTGTTATTATTATTATTATATTTATTTATTATTTTTTGTTTCTTATATGTCTATAATGATTATTTATTTTATTTATTGTTGTCATATATTTTACTTTGTTGTATTATTTTATGTTGTCATTGTTTTATGAATATATATGTATTATTTTTTATTTTATTTTATGTATCTATTTATTTATTTATTATATTCTTATTTCCTTCTTGTTATGTATTTGTTTATTGATTTAATTTTAATTATTTTTTGTTTATTTTATTTTATTATGTATTTAATATATATTTTATTGTATTTTATTTATTTGTTTGTTTATTATTATTATTATTGTTTTATTTATTTTATTTATTGTTTTTATTTAATTTTTTATTTATACCTTATTTTATTTTATGTTACTTTTAGTAATTCCTATATTATTGTTTTATTGTATGGCTGTGTCAGACTTGTTGTTCTTGTATTTTTCCCCCTTTTAATTATTGCTTTTTTATTATTATTATTGATCATTATTGTTAAATTTGTCTTTTATTTTTTATTTATATATATATTTATTTTATTGTGTTATTTATTTATTTATTATATTATATTATATTATTTTGTGTCGTTATTTATTTAACCTTTAATTTTTATTTATTTGTTTATTTATTTTCTTATATTTTAAGATTTCCCTATATTTATTGAGTGGTTACATCTGTATATTTGCTGTATTTATTTTGGGTCTTTTAAGTTTTCTGTGTATGTGGTTGTATTGCCTTGATGTCTGTTTGCTGGCAGTAATTCTTTTCTTTTGTCTTTCTCTCCCTTTGGCCACTAGCTGGTGCTGTCTTTTACTCTGTAGCTTTCTAGCCTCTTGTTCTCTTCTGTTTTGTCTGCTGGACGCCTGCTGCTTATGTTTGTTGTCTCGGCTCTCTCTTCTTAACTTCCTGTGTTCCTCTCTTCCGCCCTTACTTCACCTCTGGCTTCTGCCCTTAGTTGGTCTCCATGTCCCTGCGTCGTCTTGACTTCTCGCGATGTTACTGTCTTCCTGTTCACATTTGTTTTGCTGGAGTCCTCCTCCTTGCCCCTCCCGCGCCTCCAAACTCAAGCACACCACAGCGGTGGCGCGGCTCGGACTCAGGCGCACCGAGTTTTTAATAACAATCAGGTTAGGGCTCGCCTTCTGTTTTCAATTAATTTTTAATTAATTCATTAATTGGTTTATTAATTGCTTGATGAGTGGGCTTAGTTGGGAGGGGGGGTTGGGGGAATACTCTTTTGTTCTTTTATTTTACTTGCTTGTTTTGACCTCTCTTTCTGGGATCACCCTTAGTGTATCTCCCTCATTTAGAGATCCGGCAAGTCTCCAGCTTCTTCAAGAGCCCATGGACCAAATTCAAATCAATGTAATGAATCGCTTATTTGGTCAGGTTAACTTGATAATTAGTTGATTGCTTTATACTCAATTTAATACTCAATTTAAAAGTAGGTCTCCTTTGGATTTCCCAGGGTAATGCCGAATACCAAAACACTTGTGTAGTTAATTTATACAGTTGATTAGTTGTATTCAATACCAGACCTTAGGATTATAGTGCAGTATCAAGCAACATAGATATTCTAAATATCATAAATAACACACATTCTTCTCTACTTCAATCTTCCTGCAAGTAGTCCTATTAAATATCCATTAACACCACAAGAGAACTATGCTAATTTAAACCATATAAATACACTGCATATGAACCACACAAAGAAATTACAAGTCTGAATGCTACCTGGTTATGTCGTAGTCCTTGAGAAAGTAAACTGTCTTCAAAATACAGTCCAAATAAAGTCCAAATAGTTCAAAATGCTGTCCAGTTCAAAATACTATCCATATTATAAGGTTGCCTTGTTTCGGGGGACTTCATTATGTCTTATTCATAAAAGTGGGTGTTTTGCCATACATCCCTAAATGGGTGATAACAAACAACATAATAGATATGCCAAAAAAAGGCACCCCAACCAAAAACATTCAGTGATAATGACATGCATTCCAGTGAGATAGACTACACACACATTATTACTCACGTTATTAATGAGACGACTCTGGCCCTACAGTTTAGGCTTCAATAGTGAGCAATGCAATTACTCAGAAGCAAAGATTTAAAGGCAAGACTACTACCCCCAGAAGGAGAGGGAAGGAGGGAAAAGTGTACAGGGGACAAGTGTTCGAGGCAAGGAGGGGGTTAGGTTCTTCTGTTGGTGGGCACAGAACAGATTGCACTTGGCATTCAGCCTGTAGGCAAAAAGATCGATCTCTGGAGTCCCCCAGGCTCGGAACAGCCAATTGGTTTCACACTGGTTCAAGGACCACTCGTGGTGTTGCAAAGGAGCTCCGCTGAATGTATCTGCCAAGGTGATCTCTTCTTCTGGGAGATGAACCGTTAAAAGTTGGATCCCTCGGTCTATGCACCAATCCCAAATCCGGAGCGACAGGTTCAACAGGGGTTTGGAATTAGTGCCCCCTTGCTTGTTAAAATAATACATTGTGATGGTGTTGTCGGTTACTAGCTGCACTACTTTTCCTGATAACACAATCTCAAAGGTCTTTAATGTCCTTTTCACAGCCAGGAGTTCTAGGACGTTTGGAGCAGGCCTCCTCCTGGGACCACACGCCATGGGTAGTAAGACCCTCTGAGTGAACTCCCCATCCTGTCATGGAGGAATCTGTAGTTACAGTTCTGGATGGGGAGGGCTGATGAAAGGGTAGGCCAGTACAGACGTTCTGCATATCTATCCACCATAGGAAGGATTGCCGGACCCCTTGCAGAATGGAGAGCAGGGTGTGAGGGTTGTCTGAAAAGGGGATTGAGTACAGAAAGGAACCAGGGGACAGGGGATGTAACCGCAGTCTGGCAGGGGATGCAACCGCAGTGTGAGCAAGGTAGTGGAAACCATGTGGCCTAATAAAACTTGCACCTGTCTCGCTGAGATCTTTGCGTTGTGGAGCGTCTGATGAAGCAAAATTTGTAGGGCACAAAAACGGTTGTTGGGGAGGAAGGCCCCTTCGGCCATAGAGTCCAGAACTGCGCCGATAAACTGAATTCGGTGGGTAGGCTCCAAGTGAGACTTCTCCAGGTTTACAACCGAACCTAGAGATTGGAGAAGAGATAACGTGGAAGAAACATGCAGGAGCAGCTGATCACGAGAATTCGATTGCCTGGCGCCAGCTGGCACCACCTTATATACCCTCTCCCTTACTCGAAAATGTCTTTTCCGCCAAGCACAAAACACCACGCAATTCCCCCGCCAAACCGCTGGCTGTTTTCTTTCAGGGTCAGCAGCTGCAGGTGTCTTATCAATGTCCTGCGTCAGAACCCTGGTTCCTGGCGCCAATACCAAGGCCCTGGAAACTGGGTCCTGACAGTTGAGCCTGTGATTGTCAGTTGTCAATGAGGAGGGTTTTGCTGGGCCTGAGTCAGAATGTTTGCCCGCTTATCCCCGAAATAAGAGACCCAAACAACAAAGTGGAATAAACTAGGGCAACTTTTATTGATGTTACCTATTTAACCTCATAACCGAAAAAATCAATTATCTGAAGTGACCTGAGAATTTGGTGTGTAATAAAGCCGAGGTAGTGTTCCTTACCCGTCCTACCCCTCGGCTGTAAATGGGCGAAACACCGGCTTCCGGATGGAATAATCCAGGATGACCTTGTAGAACAGATAACGACAATTCTTCCCCAAGGAATTGAGGTAAGAAAACAACGCTTTGCGTACGCCCCCACTTGACTATAAGATCTGTGAGTGAGGGTTTCCGTTCATGACCTAAGCCCAGAATGTATCGGTGTATGCCAGAATGTATTTCGTTCTCTAATTTCTGCCACGGATTAGGGGCAAGGGTTTACTTAGCCCCTATCCCCCACCAAATTCTCCAGGATGTGCCGAATGCCTTCTTGTAAATCAGCTAAGAATTGGGTGTTTCCTAAATCTGAAAGATGTATCCCATCATGCCAGTAAAGCTCCTGTCTGTTGTGTGTGATCAGTGGGTGAGAAATAAAAAAACCCGAACTTTGAAACAAAACTTTGCGCATAGCGCGATTAACCCTTTTTCTAGCTCCGTCGATCTTTCGAGGATCTCCTCCGCCAGGCCATTTCAATCTTGGAATCATCACAGACCACGTTATGTGCGTCTGAGGCCACATATGTCGAATCTTATGAAAATCATCCACAGCTTGGAGGAACAGGGCCCTGCCCTTCAGCAGACCCAAATCGTTGCCACCGAGGTGGACAACCAAAATGTCGGGGTGACCCGCATAACCAGAGTTAAACAATAGTGGGATAAGCCCATCCCACCGGAGGCCTCTCCTGCCCCTCCAATCAATGGCTACCAACGAAGCAAGCCATAGGGACCCTTACGAGCCTCACGTGCCTCACGTTCTGCCCAGTGTATGAAGCTATGCCCACAGATCAGGACCCGACATCTATGTGCCCTCAACACCGAATCTAGGGGAAAACATCAAGTATAACTACAACTGAACTGTACGAACATACGAACGGTATGCCCCAGATTTCGATCTCCCCAGATCTTTTATTTGACCGGATCCATAGCCCATCGCTGCAGCCGTTGATGCGGCTCCAATTCGAAAGGAATGGGTGGCGAATTTATGGTGGTGAATCCCCATCTGCTTTAAGGCCCTTGAAGTCACGGCCCAAAATTGATATTTGGTCATCCTGATGTATAAACAGGGAGCCTGGTGTGTTTCCCCTGACCCTTACGTAATTTGTCATGGCAATAACTGGACACAGAGTCACCTCACTACAAAGCTTTAAACTGATCTGCGACCCCTTCCCTTTCTGGTCGGTTTTTGACTTCCTTTTGCGGAGTTGTAACTCAGCCTGACCCAGTTGCAAGTCTGAAAATAAAAGTGCGTGTTGAGATTTGTCAGTTTTTGAACTCACCACTAATTTGCTAACCCTCAACGCGCCAAAAAAGGCAACTAGCGAGGCTGCATGAAACAGCAAGCTCTCATAGTTGGAATCACGTATCTTGGGCCAAGTGAACTGCAACCCCGAGAGAATTTTTGGTGTTAAGGGCTCTCGGGTATCACGTGGATTACCGCGCTGCCTTGTTAACCCTCAAGCCACTTACGGATTCGGAATTCACGGGTGTGGTCGGGAAAACCTTGCCCTTTGAGCCAAAAGGCCAGTGCAGCTAATTTAGTCCGGATAGAGTTAGGGGCCAAACCCCTCTTTTGAAGAAAGATGGTAAATTGTGCTATCTGAGTGTACGGCACGGGTGATTCACAACTTAGCGAATAGACCTGTCTGAACTCAATAAATTCCTGAACCACTCTGATGTAAGACCTTCTTAAACTTGGGGCCAAGGCTAGCTTCATGCCCTTGACTAATTCTTCGCTCCAATTTCCCAAAGGTGGGAAGGCATGCGGCGCTGGATGGGGTCTGCGTTGGGTGCAAGCATTCTAAAGCGATCGATCTGCATACGGGACAGAGAATCAGCAATGGCATTGTCTGTCCCAGCAATATGAAATGCTCGAAACAGAATGTTGCATTGTAAGCAGTGTAAGGTAAAGATTCTCAATGCCCTCATAACTCTATGGGATCTGGATGTGAGTGAGTTGATGATTTGGACAGTAGCTGCGTGGTCACACCAAAAATGAATGGAGGAATTGGCAAATTCCTTCGCCCATATCATGACTGCCACTAAGATGGGAAAGAACACCAAAAAGGTAATGTCTGTGGTAATCCCTTGCTGGTGCCACTCTATGGGCCATAATTCGGAACACCAGTGACGGGCGAAATAGATTACAAAACGTCAGAGGCTATCTGGAGGGCATCTCACATCAACAGCTCTTGCTGCCAAAAAGAAACTCCGTTAAAATTTGATAGGAATTGTAACCATACCGCAAGGTCGCTCTTAATTGACCTTGTTACTCTAAAGCGGTGGTGTGGAGCTCTAATGCCGGCTATTGCGCTACACATTTCTACGCAGAAATGCTCTGCCTGGGGCCACTACTCTGCAAGCGAAGTTTAGGTGGCCTATAAGTTCCTGAAACTCAGGAAGCGTCGCTGTATTGCGTTCCAAAAATTGGCTTAACCTGGTTGTGAGGTTATGGATTTTTTCTGGGGGCAACCTGTAGTATTGTTGCAATGTGTCTATCTCTATTCCTAGGAATGTCAATTTGGTGGCAGGGCCCTCCGTTTTTTCATCAGCCAAAGGCACACCTAATAATTGCATTTGATCTTGGAATGACCTTAACATGGCCCCACACTCTCTGGACTAATACCTTCCTATGAACAAGAAATCATCTAAATAGTGTACTATTCCTGCTAAACCCGTGTCTTTCCTAACAACCCATTCTAAAAACGTGCTAAATGTTTCAAAAGCAGAACAAGACACTGAGCATCCCATTGGGAGTGCCTGGTCCAAGTAAAATGAACCCTCAAACTGGAAACCTAACAACTCGAAGTCGAGGGGGTGAACTGGGAGTAGGCGAAAAGCAGACTTAATGTCGCATTTTGCCATTTCGGCCCCTAGGCCTCTAGTCCTAACTCTCTGAATAGCTGTGTTGAATGAGGCGTATTGTACAGTGCATAACTCGTCTGGGATCGCGTCACTCACCGACCTTCCCTTGGGATAGGAAAGGTGGTGGATGAGATGAAATTCCCATGGATTCTTTTTGGGGACTATGCCGAGAGGAGATGTTTGCGTGCATGGAGTTGGAGGGGTGGAAGAGGGGCCTAAAACTCTGCCCTCCCTAACTTCCCTATTAATCTTTTGACAAACAATGGCTTCCATGCCAATGAGGGATTTCAAATTGGGGGCTCTTGCTGGCTGTCTAGGGCCATCAGCTGGGATGCAAAAACCATTTGTGAAGCCGCTGAGCAGGTAATTAGCTGCGGCTGTGTCTGGGTAAGTTTTTAACAAGAACTGCAACCTGTTTAGTTTAATTGGGCTGGGGCCCTTTGGGAAGGGAGGGTGGTCCGGGATTTTTCCTAGGAGGCTGACTTTGTCTGAAGGGCTTTCCTTTATTGCAGTTTTTGGCAGAGTGCGATCCGTCTCGTGAAACCTGGACAGGAAGAAGGCGAGCGGCCTGACCAGCGTAGAAAGCCCTTCTTCGCAGGCCGCTCTCGTTCTTCTCGGGCAGGTCTCGCGAGAAGTGCCTCTTCTCCCGCGAGACAACGGTGTCTCGCGGGAGAAGAGGCGCTTCTCGTGAGACCTGCCCAGGAAGAACGAGAACGGCCTGACTAGCGTGGCAGCCAGGAAGAGACAAGCGACAGGGAGCCTGACCAGGAGGCTGCCATGTGCAAAGGCAGTGGAGCAGGAGGAGGCAGAGGAGGAGGAGGAGGGGAGGGGAGCCCGTGGCCAAGGTATCCACTTTTTATTATTTTATTTTTATACCCGGGGTACTAGACGACCCCCAAAATTTTATAAGGACTTATATGTCCAAAAAGTCGTCTAGTACCCCGATTTTTACGGTATATATCTATAAATATACACACCCATATATATATATATATACACACACACACACACACACACACACACACACACGTACATATTATACTTAATGAACCATCTAAACTATACCCATAAAAATGAGGTATGTGTCCCAACCTCATTACCACACAGCATCTTGGAAGAATTTCACAAAATGGCTGCCCGAGCCGGCAACAAAATGGCGGCCCCCTCTGCACCACGAGGCAGGCATGCTGTACCCAAGATGGCTGCCGATGGGCCTTTCGTCCTTTCAGTTTTGATTGTCCTGCACCTCTGGCCTCGCTTTGGGCCATGTTATCATGTGTATTATGTGGACCTATGCTCCAATTCTGTGGAACTCATGGCCTCCAACGTTAGAGCAATGTCGGAGTTGCGACCTTTTGTAAAGGCACTCAAGACTTGGCTGTTTGGTTGTCCATTTAAGTGATCAGATCTAATTTGCCAAATAGTCACTGTTGAATGTTTTTATATTGTGTAAATACTATTTTACGAAAAATTTATTTTATTTTACAGATGTGAGAGCTGGACCTTAGGGAAGGCTGAACGAAGGAAGATCGATGCTTTTGAGCTGTGGTGTTGGAGGAAAGTGCTGAGAGTGCCTTGGACTGCGAGAAGATCCAACCAGTCCATCCTCCAGGAAAGAAAGCCCAACTGGATACTAGAGACAAAGTTGAAGTACTTTGGCCACATCATGAGGAGACAGCAAAGCCTAGAATAATAGAATCATAGAATCAAAGAGTTGGAAGAGACCTCCTGGGCCATCCAGTCCAACCCCATTCTGCCAAGAAGCAGGAATATTGGATTCAAATCACCCCTGACAGATGGCCATCCAGCCTCTGCTTAAAAGCTTCCAAAGAAGGAGCCTCCACCACACTCCGGGGCAGAGAGTTCCACTGCTGAACGGCTCTCACAGTCAGGAAATTCTTCCTCATGTTCAGATGGAATCTCCTCTCTTGTAGTTTGAAGCCATTGTTCCGCGTCCTAGTCTCCAGGGAAGCAGAAAGGAAACTTGCTCCCTCCTCCCTGTGGCTTCCTCTCACATATTTATACATGGCTATCATATCTCCTCTCAGCCTTCTCTTCTTCAGGCTAAACCTGCCCAGCTCCTTAAGCCGCTCCTCATAGGGCTTGTTCTCCAGACCCTTGATCATTTTAGTCGCCCTCCTCTGGACACATTCCAGCTTGTCAACATCTCTCTTGAATTGTGGTGCCCAGAATTGGACACAATATTCCAGGTGTGGTCTAACCAAAGCGGAATAGAAGGGTAGCATTACTTCCTTAGATCTAGACACTATGCTCCTCTTGATGCAAGGGAATGGGAAGGGAATGATGCTGGGGAAAGTGGAAGGCAAAAGGAAGAGGGGCCAACCAAGGGCAAGATGGATGGATGGCATCCTTGAAGTGACTGGACTGACCTTGAAGGAGCTGGGGGTGGTGACGGCCGACAGGGAGCTCTGGCCTGGGCTGGTCCATGAGGTCACGAAGAGTCGGAGACGACTGAACGAAAGAACAACAACAACAAATACTATTTTAAATTGTAAGTCTCTCGGAGCACCTTGGTGGAGAGAGACTAATTCAGAAATAAAGTGAAGTGAAGGTACAACCATATATTTTTACTTTTATTTGATACAGACGTAGAACCAGTTGAGCTTGGGATGCAGGTCTAGGCGAAGTGTTTGGAAGGATTTTCCTTCTGGAGAAGCAACTGCAGACAGGAAGCCGTGTATTTTGAGAGGAAAGGTAGGGAAAAGAATTAAAACTTGTCCCCTTCCAAATAGCAAGCGTCGGGCAGAGAGAGATACCCATTCTAGGTTTCATTCACCTTCACACTCTACATCTTTTCAACCATTTCGAATTGTCTCTTTTATAACAGTAATCT
This sequence comes from Anolis sagrei, assembly GCF_037176765.1. Taxonomy (NCBI): domain Eukaryota; kingdom Metazoa; phylum Chordata; class Lepidosauria; order Squamata; family Anolidae; genus Anolis; species Anolis sagrei. The sequence continues at coordinate 197,110,934 of NC_090025.1, read as the reverse complement.
CTCCATACTCTCCTAGAAAGAAGACAAAAATTATTATTATTATTATTATTATTATTATTATTATTATTTTAAACGCAACAAGATTAGTACACAGCAGACAAGATCACTATGCTGGTTGTTGTATTGGATCACACGTTGGATGCTTCCCCAGTATCTAGAAATGTGTAATGTTTCGACGAATAATGTGTGCAGATCCCAGTAGGGTGGCCTTGACACTGCTTGGAAAGGAGCCCTAAAGACCATCCAGCCCAACCTCCTTTGGCAGTAAAGGAAGACACGATCAAAGCCCTCATAACGGATGGCCAACCAGTTGAAAGGGAGCCCTAAAGACCATCCGGTCCAACCACCCAAGGGAGTCCTCTGTTCTCTAAACTGGGGAATGGCCTTCCTGTTCCAACACCCTGCACCCCCTGACCCTCATCAACATCCTCAGCTGGCTGAGCTACAACAACTGTAATAAGAAATTCAATGTGCAAGTTTGATAAATGTGAATTTAATAATTATGTGTGGGAATGAATGGAAGAATGAATGGATGAATGGAACTAATAATTTTGGAAACACAAGTATAATATTAAGGCCTGCAATGACTAACTACTAGGGCTGGGCGGTTTCGTTAGTTAATTTCGTAATTCGTTATTAATTCGTTATTTTTTTTATAACGAAGCGATATCGAACCATTCAGGAGCAACTAAAAATCGAAACGAATTTTTAAAATTTATTTCGTAATTGTTTCGGTATTATTTCATAATTGTTTCGTTATTATTTCGTTATTATTTCCGTATGTCTGGTGCAAGTTTTATGGTTGTTTGTTTTATCAGTGATAAAAAAATAAATTATCACACCAACAGTCAACAACAGAGGGAGAGGGAAGCTTCAGAAGTTAGGAACATTAGGAAGAACTTCCTGACTCTGAGAGCCATTCAGCAGCGGAAAACTCTGCCCCGGAGGGAGTGTGGTGGAGGCTCCTTCTTTGGAAGCTTTTAAGCAGAGGCTGGATGGCCATCTGTCAGGGGTGATTTGAATGCAATATTCCTGCTTCTTGGCAGAATGGGGTTGGACTGGATGGCCCATGAGGTCTCTTCCAACTCTTTGATTCTATGATTCTATGATTTGGAGGTTTTTTTAGCGTATTGCGCAATTGCGTCCGCCATTAACGAATCGGTTCGTTATTGTTTCAAAATTGTTTCGTAATTTCCGAAATTTCGTAAATATCGAACTTTTTTAAAGAAAAATTTCGGAATTCTTTTAAATAACAAAACGCAAAAACCCCCTAAAAACGAATTGAGTTTAGAAACAAATTTTTCCGTGGTTGCCCAGCCCAGTTAGTAACTACCTGCTAATGAGAAATCCTGATAAGAACTGGGACAGTGATAAAGGAAATGTTTGCAACATTCCTTATGTTAAGAAGGAAGTCAACACAAGCCTTGTGCTTGTTCACACCAAGCAAGAAGGTCAACACTGAGATGGATCCAGGATGGAAGACGTCTATCATTGATTTACAACTTTGGGACGACATCAACAGAATATTCCTATTATGGACTCAGTCTAATAATGCTCAAAGTGTGGCAGACCTGAGGAGTCTGTTCCACCCGCCATGCTCTGCTCCACGGGAAGGAGAGAGATGGTGTATTCGGAGAGTGGCAGATCTGCAAGGGAGCGGTCTGGTCACTTTGGGCTCCTATCTCAAGGGAAGAGGAAGAAGTGTGCTTTTGGAGTCTTGGATTTTGTGCAGGGAGTCCGGTTCTGCTGTATGGAAAACACAGATCTGGTCCTTGGCATTGGTCTTAGGGAAAGAAGTTTTGGCATCTCAGCGTTTTGAAGTTTTGGTGTTATGGAAGTTACGGAACTGTACGTTGGCAGGCTGCAGGACAACAGGCTCTGGCCTAACAAGGAGGGAGAAAAGGATATGGGGATATTTTGGATGCATGTTGATGAATGTGTGTACATGTGTGTGAATGTTGAGTGAAACTGTAATTCCCCTTTGTTTGTTAACCGATGTAATTGTAAATCCAATGTAGTTGCATAGAATCTGTGTGTCTGTCCGTCCAATGTCATTCTTTGTCTCCATGATTTTCTGTAATCTGATACACCTTCTCACACTGGAAATTGCAATAAAAAGAACCTATGCTTTAAAATAATTGAAAAGACATTCATCAAAACCAAAAGGAGAAGGCACTGAAAGTGTTCCTAGGTGCTGCGGTGCCAACGGCCGATGAAAAGGAACTCGCTCCAAATCACCCCATGAATTTTCCTTGACAGAATGGGGCGTCTATACCTAGTCTCCAAAGTCATAATCGGATGCACAAAATTACGACAGTAGGCTGGCTCTCTTCCCCAGACTACAAATCCCAGGATGTTGCAAAATAGAATCAAAGTGCAACTAATGTATAGTATGAAAATGACCTGGAATAATAAACCATGGATCCGCCAATTATCAGAGGGTTGAGCAAGGTAACGTCCAACGCGTTTTCCAACTGAGTTTTCCACTTTGGCAGGAAAAACGAAATGCAAAGAGACAGAATGGGGGACAACGATGCCTGGCTTGAGAGCAGGACGTGTGAAAACGATCTTGGAGTCCTCGTGGACAACAAGTTAAACATGAGCCAGGAATGTGATGTGGCAGCAAAAAAAGCCAATGGGATGTTGACCTGCATCAAGAGGAGCCGAGTGTCTAGATCTTGGGAAGTCATGCTCCCCATGCTCTATTCTGCCTTGGTTAGACCACACCTGGAATATTGTGTCCAATTCTGGGCAGCGTAACTGAAGGGAGATATTGACAAGCTGGAATGTGTCCAGAGGAGGGCAACTCAAAGGATCAAGGGTCTGGAGAACAAGCCCTATGAGGAGCGGCTAAAGGAGCTGGGCATGTTTAGCCTGAAGAAGAGAAGGCTGAGAGAAGACATGATGAGGGCCATGTATAAATATGTGAGAGGAAGCCACAGGGAGGAGGAGGGAGCAAGCTTGTTTTCTGCTTCCCTGGAGACTAGGACGTGGAACAATGGCTTCAAACTACAAGAGAGGAGATTCCATCTGAACATGAGGAAGAACTTCCTGACTGTGAGAGCCGTTCAGCAGTGGAACTCTCTGCCCCGGAGTGTGGTGGAGGCTCCTTCTTTGGAAGCTTTTAAACAGAGGCTGGATGGCCATCTGTCGGGGGTGATTTGAATGTAATATTCCTGCTTCTTGGCAGAATGGGGTTGGACTGGATGGCCCAGGAGGTCTCTTCCAACACTTTGATTCTAGGATTCTATGTACACCTCGCCAGAGGCGCAGCGGAAGAGCCAGGTTTTAAGGTTCTTTTTTAACGTTTCTAGTGAAGGGGCTTTCCTGATCTCTCCAAATAATGAGTGCCAGAATTGGGGGGCCACGAAGGAGAAGGCTCTCTCCCTTGTGCCCGCAAGATGAGCTTGTGAAATTGGTCGGGGCGTTAGGAGGGCCTCCGCCGAAGATCGAAGGGCCCGGGTTGGTACGTGGAGAGAGATATGGTCTCTCTCCACGTCTGATGAGAGAAATGTGTTGCTTTCATGGTTTGCTTACGGATGACTTGAAAGAATTGTTTATCGACCATGACAAAAATCTGCATGAAAATTTGCTAGATTTTCGTACATTTCTAAATTTTTGACAGAAGATAGATGTTAAACTTGCATAGACTCACCAATACTGAATATCGTGGTGCGAGTCGACAATTAGTTTTGCGCATGCAATATCGTCCTTTATGTCATTGTCTAAGAAATCTGCCAAAGAAATGAACATGAAATGAGAACATTCCCCACAAAACACCTTAATTAGCTGGGATTGGACTGGGATTGCTCCATATCCGGAAAACAGCACCACCTTGGGCTACTACCTAGTTCTGGACTGTGACTCACTTGAGCAATGTACAGAGCACTTATTCTTTGATTCGACACAATCCTCTTCGCAGAACTCGTTGCTGTCGATCTGGAAAACGCCAAACCGGTTGATGACAGACATGCTTTTCTCCTTGAACTGGGTGTCAAAATCACTTGTGTAATAGATCACACACAGCCCTAGAAGAAGAAGAAGAAAAGGGGGGGGGGCATTTTGAAAATCCATTCTTACATGTTTAAATCCGTTGTGTACTGTTATTTCAATAGAGTTACTGTCAAGGCCCAGGCGGACCAACGAGGCGAAACAGCAGCTTAAGGGTTAACAGAAGGTGTTTAATGGCAAATTAACAAGTCAAAAGGCTCTTATCAGCAGAGCTTGTAAACAAAAGAGTCTGCGGCTGGCAGGAATGTAAACAAGGCAGCAGACCAGGCAGTCTGGGCTGGAAAAAGGAAAGCAGGCAAACAGTTCGCAGTAAGAACAGAATATAGGCAGTCCAAAAATCACAAGGCAATAAACAGTATGAGGAGCGGTCCGACGTCAGCACAGGAGACAGGCAGAAGCGTAGAATAGTCAAGACAGTCCAAGGGTCAGGGCAGGAGACGAGACTCACGGTTCCAAGCCAGGCAAAGTCGTCAGCACGATCACGGAAACACGGTTCTGGATGCAAGGACTCAAGGCAAGAGTTAACAGCAGGATACACAAGTACACGACACTTTGAACTCTGCAACATGATGGACCCAAGGCTACTCCTTAAATCCCATCAGAATCACTTAGATTCGCCTCCAGGTGCATCTAGTTCCACAGGTGAACTGCGTTCTCTCCATTGTTGCCAGTCTGCACTCCGGGCTGCATCCTGAGAAGCAGTATCCGAAACCCATGGGTCTGTGAACCCTTGGAACTCATCGCTGGAAGTTGGAGCATTAATCACATCCAAAACCTCCTGGACCCTGGTCCAGTCCAGCTCTTCATCATCACTTTCAGACCCGTCGCTATCTGCTATATCTTTAAGACGCTTGGAAATGGATTCCTCATCACTGTCTGAACTGCGTGCTACTCGCTTTACACCACGGTAATCCTCCACCTCCATCTCCTCACGAGTAAACCCCTGAAACTCTTCCTCATCACTAGATTCTAGGAACAAGTCCCTAATGCGCTTCAACTGCCGTTGAGCGTCTTCCTCTTCCAAGCCTCGTTTTCTCCTACTCGCACTAGTAGATACATGAGGCACACGCTGAGTTACAACAGTTACAAGCTGGGTAGATGCGGGGAATGATGCCGTGGATGTAGCGTACCTGGAATTCAGTAAGGCCTTCAACAAGGTCCCCCATGACCCTCCTGGCAAGGAAACTAGTCCAAGGTGGGCAAGGCAAAACTATGGTTAGGTGGATGTGGAATTGGTTGAGCAAACAAACCCAAAGGGGTGATGTTCCCCAATGCTTCCTCTTCATCCTGGAAAGAAGTGACGAGTGGAGTGCCACCAGCACGGTTCTGGCCTGGGCCTGGTCCTCCTGTTCAGGATCTTGATAAATGAATTAGAGCAGTGTTTCTGCTCAACTTGGGGGTCGGGACCCCTGGGGGGGGGGGATCACGCGGGGGTGTCAAAGGGGTCACCAAAGACCATCAGAAAACACAGTATTTTCTGTTGGTCATGGGGTTCTGTGTGGGAAGTTTGGCCCAATTCTATCTTGGATTGGGCCAAGTGATATTGGTGGGGTTCAGAATGCTCTTTGATTGTAGATGAGCTATAAATCCCAGCAACTACAACTCCCAAATGTCAAGGTCTATTTCCTCCAAACTCTACTGGTGTTCATATTTGGGCAAACTGAATATTTGTGAAATATCCATCATGGTTTGAGTCCATAGTGCTCTCTGGATGTAGGTGGACTACAACTCCAAAGGTCAATGCCCACCAAACCCTTCTGGCATTTTCTGTTGGTCGTGGGAGTTCTGTGTGCCAAGTTTGGTTCAATTTCATCATTGGTGGAGTTCAGAATGCTCTTTGATTGTAGCTGAACTATCAATCCCAGCAACTACAACTGGAGTTGGAAGAGACCTCATGTGCCAGTCCAACCCCATTCTGCCAAGAAGCAGGAATATTGCATTCAAATCACCCCTGACAGATGGCCATCCAGCCTCTGCTTAAAAGCTTCCAAAGAAGGAGCCTCCACCACACTCCGGGGCAGAGAGTTCCACTGCTGAATGGCTCTCACAGTCAGGAAGTTCTTCCTCATGTTCAGGTGGAATCTCCTTTCTTGTAGTTTGAAGCCATTGCTCCATTGCGTCCTAGTCTCCAAGGAAGCAGAAAACAAGCTTGCTCCCTCCTCCTCCCTGTGGCTTCCTCTCACATATTTATACATGGCTATCATATCTCCTCTCAGCCTTCTCTTCTTCAGGCTAAACATGCCCAGTTCCTTAAGCCGCTCCTCATAGGGCTTATTCTCCAGACCTTTTATCATTTTAGTCGCTCTCCTCTGGACACATTCCAGCTTGTCAATATCTCTCTTGAATTGTGGTGCCCAGAATTGGACACAATATTCCAGATGTGGTCTAACCAAAGCAGAATAGAGCATGGGGAGCATTACTTCCTTAGATCTAGACACTAGGCTCCTCTTGATGCAGGCCAAAATCCCATTGGCTTTTTTTGCCGCCACATCACATTGTTGGCTCATGTTTAACTTGTTGTCCACGAGGACTCCAAGATCTTTTTCACACGTACTGCTCTCGAGCCAGGCATTGTCCCCCATTCTGTGTCTTTGCATTTCGTTTTTCCTGCCAAAGTGGAGTATCTTGCATTTCTCACTGTTGAACTTCATTTTGTTAGTTTTGGCCCTTCATCTCTCTAATCTGTCAAGATCGTTTTGAATCCTGCTCCTGTCCTCTGGAGTCTTGGCTCTCCCTCCCAATTTGGTGTCGTCTGCAAACTTGATGATCCTGCCTTCTAGCCCTTCATCTAAGTCATTAATAAAGATCCTGAGCAGGACCGGGCCCAGGACGGAACCCTGCGGCACTCCACTTGTCACTTCTTTCCAAGATGAAGAGGAAGCATTAGTGAGCACTCTCTGTGTTCATCCACTTAACCAATTACAGATCCACCTCACCGTAGTTTTGCCTAGCCCACATTGGACTAGTTTCCTTGCCAGAAGGTCATGGGGGACCTTGTCAAAGAAAGCCTTCCTGAAATCCAGACACGCCACATCCACGGCATTTCCCGCATCTACCCAGCTTGTAGCTCTATCGAAGAAAGAGATCAGATTAGTCTGGCATGGTTGTGAAGAAAGGAGGGGAGCCAGTTCAAAGCTCTCCCCCTGACTCACTCCAGCAACAGCAAGGCAGTGTTGCTGTGCTTCAAAGTTATTGGAAAGTCATTCATGCCAAAGAAAGCAAGCCCATTTGGAGTCCTCAACCTGAAACCATAAGGAGGAGAACCTTCAACTCACAGTCTCCCAGGGAATAGCCTCCGTATCCATCCATCCCTTCCTCCTTCAAGATCTTGGCTAGTGCGCATTTGTAAAACTGCTTGGCTTCGTTCCCTATAAGAAGCAGGCAGAAGTGGAAGAGAAGGGAAAGGTGCATGGCTGGAGGAGTTCCAGAGCAATGGGTTGAACTAGGTGGCACCGCTGCTTTATAGATTCTTGTGTGGGCTGCTAGCAGGGATTGTTCGTATTTTCTGCACCATTGGAGCAAAGAAATGAGAGTTACTCTTCGAAAGCTGCGGGATTCTAAATGCTCTCATAGAATCATAGAATCAAAGAGTTGGAAGAGAACTCCTGGGCCACTCAGTCCAACCCCATTCTGCCAAGAAGCAGGAATATTGCATTCAAATCACCCCTGACAGATGGCCATCCAGCCCCTGTTTAAAAGCTTCCCAAGAAGGAGCTTCCACCACACAATATTCCAGGTGTGGTCTAACCAAGGCAGAATACAGCATGGGGAGCATGACTTCCCTAGATCTGGACACTAGGCTCCTCTTGATGCAGGCCAAAATCCCATTGGCTTTTTTTGCCGCCACATCACATTGTTGGCTCATGTTTAACTTGTTGTCCACGAGGACTCCAAGATCTTTTTCACACGTACTGCTCTCAAGCCAGGCATCGTTGTCCCCCATTCTGTCTCTTTGCATTTCGTTTTTTTCTGCCAAAGTGCAGTCCCTTGCATTTGTCACTGTTGAACTTCATTTTGTTAGTTTGAGTATTATTAGACAGAGTCTTTTATAGGAATATTCTGCTGATGTTGCCCCAAAGTTGTAAATTACTGATAGACGTCTTCCATCCTGGCTCCATCTCAGTTTCCTGGCCAGATGTTGATCTTCTTGATTGGTGTTAACAAACACAAAGCTTGTGTTGACTTCCTTCTTAACATTGGGACTGCCATACTTGGAGCATTATCTTCAACCTATTGTCCACGAGGACTCCAAGATCTTTTTCACACGTACTTGCTTCGTCCCCTACTCCGTATCTTTGCAGGTCCTCCAATGCAGCTCCGTAGACATTGACGTCCAATGCGACCCTTGGCAGGTCTTCCAATGCAACTCCAGAGTTACTGGCTGAGTCTTTTATAGGAATATTCTGTTGATGTAGCCCCAAAGTTGTAAATGAATGATAGACATCTTCCATCCTGGCTCCATCTCAGTTTCCTGGCCAGATGTTGACTCATCTTGATTGGTGTTGATCTTATGTTGACTTCCTTCTTAACATTGTAAGCATTTCTGTTATAACTGCCCCAGTTCTTGTTAGAGTTCTTATTCTTTTCAGTTCTTATTAGCATTTTTTAATTACAGTCCAGCAAGCAGGTACTTAGTCATTGCAGGCCTGGGTCTTTTATTAGCTCCATACATTCTGTTGGGGTTCAGCCTGAGTTTGAACCTGATTCTGTTTGTACCTCCTGATGCTAATGAAAATGTACTTCCTGATGCTTCTTGATGTCAATGACCCTGACATTAGTGACAATGCTCCTGAAATTAGTGAGGAAGAAAATTCTGTAGATCTGGGAAATGAAAGTACCAGTGTTCATGAGAATGTTTCAGAGGGAAGCCATGACCTTTCACTCCCTTCTGCACCTGGAAACCTTAATGAGAAAAGAAGGGGCCAGATCTGGCAAGACAGGAGTCAATCACTCAGCTTGCGAAGGTCTTCCAGATTAAAAGAAATACAAACAAGGGCTTCAAAGCAGGGAGGCATGTCACGAAACCAATTCCTTAGATAGAAGGAGGGTGATTTGCCAACAAAGACAAGAAAGTGAAGGGAGGTGGTGTTCCCAGAGCCTGATAATGAGAAGAGGCCCTGCAGAAAGTTCTCCAGGAAAGCACCAAAGTTTCTTGGGTAGAAAGGAGGTCTGATTTGTGTTGTACCTCAGAGGAGTCAACATTGGGATTTCCTGTTTCATACAATCAAGGAGTGTTCTGAACCACACCAATAATAGTATTAGGCCAAACTTCCCACAGAACCCCCATAACCAACAGAAAATACTGATGGTCTTTGGCGACCCCCCTGACACCCCTTTGCGACCCCCTCAGGGGTCCCGACCCCCAGGTTGAGAAACACTGCTTTAAAGCAAAGGCTAGATGGCCATCTGTTGAGGGTGCATTGAACGTGATTGTCCTTCTTGTCAGGGGGTTGGACTGGATGGCCCATGAGACCTCTTCCAACTCTGATTCTGTGGTTCTATGAAACCAGAGGGGATATGATAGCCATGTATAAATATGTGAGAGGAAGCCACAGGGAGGAGGAGGGAGCAAGCTTGTTTTCTGCTTCCTTGGAGACTAGGACGCAATGGAACAATGGCTTCAAACTACAAGAGAGGAGATTCCATCTGAACACGAGGAAGAACTTCCTGACTGTGAGAGCCGTTCAACAGTGGAACTCTCTGCCCCGGAGTGTGGTGGAGACTCCTTCTTTGGAAGCTTTTAAACAGAGGCTGGATGGCCATCTGTCAGGGGTGATTTGAATGCAATATTCCTGCTTCTTGGCAGAATGGGGTTGGACTGGATGGCCCAGGAGGTCTCTTCCCACTCTTTCATTCTATGATTCTATCAACACCTACGAGAAAGCTGCCTTGAATTCAATGACAGCTAGTGCTTTGAGAAAGAACACTCACCAGGTAATGAGTTTAATGAGTTTAAGGCAAACTCATTAAAACCAGGAGATGAAACGTGGCTTGTAGGTTCTTAGGTTTCGTGGAGGGCATCAGAGATGACATTTTGGTCCCATCATCGTCCTACGTTGCTTCCTCCTTCCCTTTGAAAGAAGAAGCAGATGTTCTGATGGTCCTCGAAATGCATTCCGCGTGGAGTACATGGTCCTCAAGGAGGGCTTATCACTCACTATTTGTTCTACCTGTTCTTTGTCTGGAAATTAAATCGGGTTGACCATTGACCAATGTCTTGTTGATTTATTTATTTCGAGCATTCTACCCCGCCCTTCTCAACCACCATTCTGTCTCTTTGCATTTCGTTTTTCCTGCCTAAGTGGAGTCTCTTGCATTTGTCCCTGTTGAACTTCATTTTGTTAGTTTTGACCCATCTCTCTAATCCAGTGTTTCTCAACCTTTCTAATGCCGTGACTCCTAAATAAAGTTCCTCATGTTGTGGTGACCCCCAACTATATTTTCGTTGCTACTTCATAACGGTAATTTTGCTACTCTTATGAAGCATAATGGAAATCATAGAATCATAGAATCAAAGAGTTGGAAGAGACCTCATGGGCCATCCAGTCCAACCCCATTCTGCCAAGAAGCAGGAATATTGCATTCAAATCACCCCTGACAAATGGCCAGCCAGCCTCTGCTTAAAAGCTTCCAAAGAAGGAGCCTCCACCACACTCCGGGGCAGAGAGTTCCACTGCTGAACGGCTCTCACAGTCAGGAAGTTCTTATATGCAGGATGTATTTTCATTGTTACAAATTGAACATAATTAAAGCATAGTGATTGATCACAAAAACAATATGCTCGGGGAGTATGGACAATGTATGATGGGATTTGCAGTACCTTCAACCGATTCAGCTCAGACTTCAACAGACCACTGAGACCCTCACAAATTATAGACCCGGAACAAACTTGGCACACAGCACCCCAATGAGCAACAGAAAATACTGGAGGGGGTTGGGAGGAATAGATAATGATTTTAGGGAGATGTAGTTCACCTACATATGGAGAGTACGTGTGAAAAAGATCTTGGAGTCCTCGTGGACAGGAAGTTAAACATGAGCCAACAATGTGATGTGGCGGCAAAAAAAGCCAATGGGATTTTGGCCTGCATCAATAGGAGCCTAGTGTCTAGATCTAAGGAAGTAATGCTACCCCTCTATTCTGCTTTGGTTAGACCACATCTGGAATATTGTGTCCAATTCTGGGCACCACAATTCAAGAGAGATATTGACAAGCTGGAATGTGTCCAGAGGAGGGCCACTCAAATGATCAAGGGTCTGGAGAACAAGCCCTATGAGGAGCGGCTTAGGGAACTGGACATGTTCAGCCTGAAGAAGAGAAGGCTGAGAGGAGATATGATAGCCATGTATAAATATGTGAGAGGAAGCCACAGGGAGGAGGGAGCAAGCTTGTTTTCTGCTTCCTTGGAGACCAGGACGCGGAACAATGGCTTCAAACTACAAGAGAGGAGATTCCATCTGAACATTAGGAAGAACTTCCTGACTGAGAGCCGTTCAGCAGTGGAACTCTCTGCCCCGGAGTGTGGTGGAGGCTCCTTCTTTGGAAGCTTTTAAACAGGGGCTGGATGGCCATTTGTCAGGGGTGATTTGAATGCAATATTCCTGCTTCTTGGCAGAATGGGGTTGGACTGGATGGCCCATGAGGTCTCTTCCAACTCTTTGATTCTATGATTCTATGAGAGCACTGTGAACCCAAACGACAGTGCATTTGGACCAAACTTGGTACAAATACTCAATATGCCCAAATATGAACACTGGTGGAGTTTGGGGAAAACAGATCTTGACATGTGGGAGTTGCAGTTGCTGGGATGTATAGTTCCCCTGCCATCAAAGAGCATTCTGAACTCCAACAACAATGGAATTGGACCAAACTTGGCACACAGAACTCCCATTACCAACAGAAAATACTGGAGAGGTTTGGGGAAAATAGACCTTGGCATTTGGGAGCTACTGGGATGTATAGCTCCCCTGCCATCAAGGACCATTCTGATCTCCAGCATAAATAGCAAGGGCCGGGCAGAAAGGCTGCCCGCACGATCTTGCAATTTGCGCAGCCCTCTGCCTGGGCCCCAGGGGCTGACCAGGAGTGCTAGCTTTTTGTCTGTTACAGGGGGTCAGCAGCCATTTGGGGGGGGGGGCGGAGCCAACCAAGGTAGCTTCGCGACCCCCCGAAAATGGCCCAATGACCCCTCTGGGGGTCACGACCCCGAAGTTGAAAACGGCTGCTCTAATCTGTCAAGATCCCTTTGAGTCCTGCTCCTGTCCTCTGGAGTCTTGGCTTTCCCTCCCAATTTGGTGTCGTCTGCAAACTTGATGATCCTGCCTTCTAGCCCTTCATCTAAGTCATGAATGAAGATCCTGAACAGGACCGGGCCCAGAACAGATCCCTGCGGATGGCACTCCGCTCATCGTCACTTCTTTCCAGGATGAAGAGGAGGAAGCCTTGGGGAGAATCTATCCTGAGCTGCGACAATTTGAAGACCTTTTTACCTTTTTGACTTAAATAAATTGCTTTGCTTATTAAAGAACATTGGTGTGTTTACGGGTTCAAAGGCGCCCATCCCATCCCTGTTGCACAACACTCTGATAAGTCATTAATAAAGATGTTGAACAGGACCAGGACCAGGACGGAACCCTGCGGCACTCCACTCGTCACTTCTTTCCAGGATGAAGAGGAAGCATTAGTGAGCACCCTCTGGGTTCGTCCATTTAACCAATTACAGATCCACCTCACCGTAGTTTTGCCTCGCCCACATTGGACTAGTTTCCTTGCCAGAAGGTCATTGTTTGGTTTTCAGTTCTATGAACAGTCCATTAGAAAATGCAACACTCTGATATGGCCTTCAATCTGTTTTTATGTCTCACATAGAATCCTAGAATCCTAGAGTTGGGAGAGACCTGGTGGGCCATCATCCAGTCCAACCCCATTCTGCCAAGAAGCAGGAATATTGCATTCAAATCACCCCTGGCAGATGGCCATCCAACCTCTGTTAAAAAGCTTCCAAAGAAGAAGCCTCCACCACACTCCGGGGCAGAGAGTTCCACTGCTGAACAGCTCTCACAGTCAGGAAGTTCTTCCTCGTGTTCAGATGGAATCTCCTCTCTTGTAGTTTGAAGCCATTGTTCCGCACCCTAGTCTCCAGGGAAGCAGAAAACCAGCTTGCTCCCTCCTCCTCCCTGTGGCTTCCTCTCACATAGTTATACAAGGCCCTCATCATGTCTCCTCTCAGCCTTCTCTTCTTCAGGCTAAACATGCCCAGCTCCTTTAGCCGCTCCTCATAGGGCTTGTTCTCCAGACCCCTGATCATTTGAGTTGCCCTCCTCTGGACACATTCCAGTTTGTCAATATCTCTCTTGAATTGTGTTGCCCAGAATTGGACACAATATTCCATGTGTGGTCTAACCTAAGCGGAATAGAGCATGGGGAGCATGACTTCCCTAGATCTAGACACTATGCTCCTATTGATGCAGGCCAAAATCCCATTGGCTTTTTTTGGCCACCACAAAAAAAGGCCAGTTTTCACCTGGCCTTCTGAAAACTTGGCACACCTGTCTCCAAACCCACGGTCCTTGCAGAAGCTGAAATTACATGATGTAGTTATGCAGAGCAGGAAGCGGGGCGCTGGCCCTTATCTGGCTCTTGCCATCTTCCAAGGCAGCCCACGTTGGCCTTACTCCTCCTCCATTCTCTGCTTGCTCGTTCATTCTTTGCCGTGAGTCTCTGGAGAGAGCTCTCCGTCAGCCAAAGATATTCGAGGCCTCTTTGCGATGCCTGCTTTGAGACTGACAGCTCCTTTTTTGATCTTCCTGCTCATCGCGCCTGGCGAAACCAAGATCTTTTCACGATGTCGCCTCGTTAGTATCCTTACCGATGCCGTCCCAGAGAATTATGCGGGATACACTATCAATGACTGTGAGTTTGAAAGTAACCCTTCTATTTGACTTTGCTCCATCCAACCTTTCCATTTCAGGTCCTGAGTTCCAAATATGTTCTCTCTCCACAGAAAAAGAAGTAGTACTTAATCAAGGGTGAGCTATCGGGGTCAAAAAAGCCGCGCACAGATTTAGAAACTAGTCCAAAGTGGGCGAGGCAAAACTACGGTGAGGTGGATCTGGAATTGGTTAAGTGGACGAACCCAGAGGGTGATTCTCCTCAAGGCTTCCTCCTCTTCATCCTGTAAAGAAGTGACAAGTGGAGTGCCATCAGCAGGGTTCCCTCCTGGTCCCGGTCCTCTCCAGGATCTTCATTCATGACTTAGACTAAGGGTTAGAAGTCAGGATCATCACGTTTGCAGAAGGGACCAAATGGGGAGGGAGAGCCAAAACTCCGGAAGACAGGAGCAGGATTCAAAACGATCTTGACAGATCAGAGAGATGATGGGCCAAAACTAACAAAATGAAGTTCAACAGGGACAAATGCAAGAGACTCCACTTTGGCAGGAAAAACGAAATGCAAAGAGACAGAATGAGGGGCAAAGGGAGGCATCAACACTGACAAAGAGACAACAAGAAATACTGTTTACCCACAAGCATCAAGAAATCACATATATTAGAAACCAACACTTTCTCATTACTTTATTTTCTAGATCCCCAGACTGGACCACAGCAACGTGTGGCAGGGGACGGCTAGTAATCTATAACATAACTCAAAAACCACTGGATGAATTGACACCAAAGTTGGACACAAGACACCTCTCAGGCCAACAAGTGACCACCAGTCACAAAAACATTGACAAACACAGCAGAAGGGACTTAAAAAGCCAAAAAACAAAAAATACATTACAATTCAAGTGCAAAACCACATATGTAAACAAACACATACATACTAGGGCTGGGCGGTTTCGTTTCGTTAATTCATAATTCGTTAATAATTCGTTAATTTTTTAAATTACAAAACGATAACAAACCATTCTGGAGCAATTTTTTAAAAAAACGAATTTTTAAACACATTTTGTAAATGCTTCATATTTCGTTATTGTATTCGTTTCGTTATTGTTCTGTGGTCGTTTCGTTATTATTTCCGCATGTCTGGGGCAAGTTTTTTGTTTAATTAGTGAAAAAAAATTATAATATCACACCAACAGTCAACAACAGAGGGAGAGGGAAGCTTCAGAAGTTTTTGGAGGTTTTTTAGCGTATTTCGCGGTCGCGTCCGCCCTTAACGAATCGATTCGTTATTGTTTCGGAAATCGATTCGTTAATGTTTTGTATTTTTTTTCACATTTACGAAATTTCGTAAATATCGAACTTTTAAAAAGGAAAATTTTGTAATTATTTTAAATAACGAAACGCAAAACCCCCCAAAAAACTAATCGATTTTAGAAACAAATTTTTCCGTTGTTACCCAGGCCTAATACATACACGTATCCACAAATATATACAGAAATATATACACACATATATGCACACACAAAACACATACAGTAAGGAAGGAGAGAAGGACAGAGAGAAAGAGGGAAAGAAAGAAAGGTAAAGAAGGAAGGAAGGAGAGAAGGAAATAAAAAAAGTGAAAGAGGAAAGGAAGGAGAGAAGAAACGAAAGAGAGAAAGAGGGAGGGAAGGAAGGAAAGAGACAAGGAAGGATGGAACCAAAGAGCAAAGGAATTGAGAAAAGAAACAGAGAAGGAAGGAAGAAGAAGGGAAAAAAAGAGGGAAGGAAAGAGGAAGCGAGGGAGGGAGGGGGAAGTAAGGAAGGAGAGAAGGACAGAAAGAAAGAGGGAAAGGAAAGAAAAAAAGGCAAAGAAGGAAGGAGAGAAGGAAATAAAGCGAAAGGGGGAAGGAAGGTGAGAAGAAACAAAAGAGAGAAAAAGGGAAGGAAGGAAGGAAAGAGACAAGGAAGGATGGAATGAAATAGCAAAGGAAGCGAGAAAAGAAACAGGTAGAGAAGGAAGAAAGAAGAAGGGAAAAAAGAAGGAAGGAAGGAAGGAAGGAAGGAAGGAAAGAGGGAGGGAGGGGGGAGTAAGGAAAGAGAGAAGGACAGAGAGAAAGAGGGAAAGGAAAGAAAAAAAAGGTAAAGAAGGAAGGAGAGAAGGAAATAAAGTGAAAGGGGGAAGGAAGGAGAGAAGAAACAAAAGAGAGAAAAAGGGAGGGAAGGAAGGAAGGAAAGAGACAAGGAAGGATGGAACGAAATAGCAAAGGAAGCGAGAAAAGAAACAGGTAGAGAAGGAAGAAAGAAGAAAGGAAAAAAGAAGGAAGGAAGGAAGGAAGGAAGGAAAGAGGGAGGGAGGGAGGGAGGGAGGGGGAAGTAAGGAAAGAGAGAAGGACAGAGAGAAAGAGGGAAAGAAGGAAAGAAAAAAAAGGTAAAGAAGGAAGGAGAGAAGGAAATAAAGTGAAAGGGGGAAGGAAGGAGAGAAGAAACAAAAGAGAGAAAAAGGGAGGGAAGGAAGGAAGGAAAGAGACAAGGAAGGATGGAACGAAATAGCAAAGGAAGCGAGAAAAGAAACAGGTAGAGAAGGAAGAAAGAAGAAAGGAAAAAAGAAGGAAGGAAGGAAGGAAGGAAGGAAAGAGGGAGGGAGGGAGGGAGGGAGGGGGAAGTAAGGAAAGAGAGAAGGACAGAGAGAAAGAGGGAAAGAAGGAAAGAAAAAAAAGGTAAAGAAGGAAGGAGAGAAGGAAATAAAGTGAAAGGGGGAAGGAAGGAGAGAAGAAACAAAAGAGAGAAAAAGGGAGGGAAGGAAGGAAAGAGACAAGAAAGGATGGAACCAAAGAGAAAAGGAAGCGAGAAAAGAAACAGGTAGATAGGAAGAAAGAAGAAGGGAAAAAAAGAGGGAAGGAAAGAAGGAAGGAAGGAAGGAAGGAGGGAAATAAAGAAGGAAAGAAAGAAGGAGGAAAGTCTGGCCACTAGGCCTGTCGATTTTAGTTCGTTAATTCGTTTTTCGGAATTTATTCGTTATTTTTAGCATATCCGACGCGATTTCAAAACATTTTTTCAAACCCGGAAGGGTTTAAAAATATCGAAACAGCAGCCCCATTTTTTTTACGAGCTTCAGCTCGTCTCGTTAATGGGATGGAGGCTGCTGAGTGCTGCTGGTGCCTGCCCTTTCCCTTTCCCTGCTTCACCTACGGAAAGCCTGAAGGGACATACTTTCTTCCTCAAAAAAAAATACGTATTGACTATTGAATACTTGCTTGGTCTGTGAAGCTTGGTTGGCAGGTTGAGGGCGGCGTGTGTGGGGAGGGAAACTGATGGTCAAGGCGAAGGCAGGGGAGAAGGGCGCGCGCGAAAGGGAGGGAGATGTGATTGGCCGGCGGGGCAGATGATTGACAGAAACAGGAGAAGGTCGTTGCAGCCAAGCGAAGAGAGAGAGAGGAGGGCGCCCTCCTCCTCCTCCTCCCCCTCCAGCTGGGAAGAGAGCAAGCGAAGAGAGAGAGAGAGGAGGGCGCAGCAGCCCGAGCCGATCGGATGGCGCGCGCTCCTGCGCCCTCCTCTCTCTCTCTCTTCGCTTGCTCTCTTCCCAGCTGGAGGGGGGGGGGAGGAGGAGGGCGCCCTCCTCTCTCTCTCTTCGCTTGGCTGCAACGACCTTCTCCTGTTTCTGTCAATCATCTGCCCCGCCAGCCAATCACATCTCCCTCCCTTTCGCGCGCGCCCTTCTCCCCTGCCTTCGCCTTGACCATCAGTTTCCCTCCCCACACACGCCTCAACCTGCCAACCAAGCTTCACAGACCAAGCAAGTATTCAAATACGTATTTTTTTTTTGAGGAAGAAAGTATGTCCCTTCAGGCTTTCCGTAGGTGAAGCAGGGAAAGGGATTGCTCACGCCGTAGAGCAGTAAAGATGGCGGCGCCCAGGAGAGCAAAGTGATAGCGTTCTGGAGGGGGATCTTTTGGCCAAGCAGGTAGGTGGCTCCTCATAGTTACTCAGGCTATTTATTATAATAATAAATAATAAAGGTGGGAAAGAGAGAGAGAAATATGTTTACTAGGCCTGTTTGATCAAGAAAAAAATTGTTTCTAAAATGTTTTGTAAATATTTACGAAATTTCGTAAATAACAAAACATTTTTTTGGAAAGTTTTGTAAATATTTTAAATATCGAAACAAAAAAACACCCCAATTACGAATTGATTTTAGAAACAAATTTTTTCTTGATCAAACAGGCCTACTGGCCACAGCAACGTGTGGCGGGTACAGCTAATAATAATAATAGTAATAGTAATAATAATAATAATAATAATACACTTGGGAAGTGTCCGATGTGGGATCCAATACAACAGCCAACAGAGTGTCTGCTGTGGACTCACCTTGTGTTTCAAATAATAATAATAATAATAATAATGTTGAAAGAAACTTGGGGCCATTAATGTACCATTTTGAGTCTGCAGTCTCCCTTTGCTAAAGTCCTCTTCTTCTTTGTTTTGCTTCAGGGATCTGCCTGGCCCACGCTGCAAGCTATTACGATTCGGGGAGAATCTCGAAACAGGAATTGAGCAGCGGACGGAACTATGGGCTATTCCAGTTCAATAACATGGAGCATTGCTCCGATGGATGCCGTAGCTCCCTGAATATCTGCCGCGCTGATTGCATAGGTAAAGTCACCTCTCTTCTTGGGCAGAACCGAGGGGGGGGGGGCAACAAAGGGCGTAGCTATCTACACCACCTGTGTCAAAACTCAAGGCCTACTATAAAGTGTAGGAAGACATTTATTTAGGAAATAAAAATAATAATAAATCCCAAACACACAGCAAAACACCACTTGTATTGGAACGAGGCTTCTGCGTTCACAAGCCCCAAAACTCAAAAGCTGGCATTTTCTTCCTGGCCAACAAAACCCTTTTTGAAAGCGCACTGGCAAACACCAACTTAGCAGTGCTGATAATCCCTTGTCTTACTTGAGGTAGTTTGTGAAAGCGTGTGATTGTATTAGCCCTCAGGCTTGAGTTACTGAGGTACCCTTTAATTTATAACTTTAAAACCTATGCTGCCGCCATTAAGTTCTTGAACCCTGCTTAAAGCTGCTTTTAAGCACAGAGGCACACTTGAGTCAGATGTGATGAACAATGAACATTAAAGTTTATTTACAAGAACAGGAACAATGCAGGTACTAAGATTTGTTACTGTTACTGAGATTTGTCTCGAAAGCATAATGTTTACATAAACAGTTCTAACTTTGTTGCACACGAATACCTACAGGACAGTTTCTCTGACAGTTATTCTTCAGCAGCCCAGATAGTCCCAACCTGGATCTATCTCACTACTTCCCAGCTATCCTCCCAATAGCTGTAAACCATTCACTAGCTAACCCAGCTAGAGAATTTGGCCAATCTCAGGCCTTTTCTACTAACCCTCTACACCACTAATCTTCAAAGGCCCTCACTCCTCAACACCCAATCCCCTGACAGGGATTTAAAAACCTCTCTTTAAAGACAACTTTTTTCCTCTTGCCAAGTTAGGCTCTGCCCACTCTAACTTAGCCAATCACATTCCTCTTTCATTTCCCTCCAAAAGGCTGGTCTTACTAAATATGGCCCCTCCCGGAAATGAGTGACCAATATGGATTCCCCCAGCACCTCTTCTTAAGATGGCTGCCGACTCCTTGGGCCTACTATTTTCCAAGGCTTCTCTAAGCCTGACTGATAGTAGATTCACTACACCCGCCATGTCATTTTCAGTGTTCCTCCGCCACCTAGATCCCTCATCATTATAGAATCATAGACCTCTGACCTGATCTGGAGGTCAGCTGTGACCAGCAGTGCTGCAGAATTTGAGGAGGCACGAGTGGAGGGTGAAAAAGAGAAACGTGCCAAGAGGAAGGCGCGTCAAGCCAACCCCGTCCGAGACCGCCTTCCACCTGGAAACCAATGCCCTCACTGCGGAAGAAGATGCAGAGCAAGAATAGGGCTCCACAGCCACATACGGACCCACAAGAATATTGGAAGACAATCATCCTCGGAAAGCAAGGGATCGCCTAAGTAAGAATCATAGAATAATAGAGTTGGCAGAAATGTGCCTCTACAGGCATTATCTTGGCCTTCTTCATTTTTACCCCGCCCATATCAGTCCAAAGGCGACTCAGGTCTTCCAATGCAACTCCATAGGCATTGACTGCATTGGAAGGTAGAGTTGCTGGCTAAGTCTTCCAATGCTACTCCAAAGGCATTGGCAAATTTTCCTATGCAACTCAAACAAACAAAATGGAAGATCTTGTAAAACTGCAGAACAAACACCTTTCATTTCCTATAGAGCATTTCAATTCTGATATGTAAAGACAAAGAAACAATAAGAGAACGCTGCATGGCTTCACTGGGAGGAAGGACCTAATCACAAAGGGAATGTCTTTCTCTGACTCTAGATTGAACCAGAGAGTACTCAATTACCTTTAGAATAGAGGTAATTGAGTCATGGGAGTTTTTGGCATCCTCCAGTCATAGTACCCGCATTTCTCATTTCTCTTGTTGACAGACTTCATAGACGATGACTTGACTGACGATATCCAGTGTGTAATGAAAATAATCGCAGCTGACAACGGGTTTGGGGAATGGTAAGTGCGTCCATTGGGCGGCGTCCACACCGTAGGATTAATTCAATCTGATTTATTTATTGTGTCAGTCTGGTTGATGCAATATGATACCACTTAAACTGTGGTTACGACTCGATGCGATGGAGTCCTGGGAGCTGTAGTTTGGGGAGGCTCCTGCGCTCTGTAGCAGAGGTGACCTTGTGAAACTACAGCTCCCAGGATGCTATTTGCATTAATTCCGCAATGTAGGTGCACCTTCCGTTTGCTAGATTCGGCAGCAGCTATGTCATTCAAAGTACAAGCTAAATGTAAAGGAGGGAGGATCCCCCCAAAATAATCTAACACCAAATCTCAATGTATATCACGCCGCTGGACACCAATATAAAGGATCAAACGATATACTATAATATCAATATCTCCACAGGCACCAATTATAGAGAAGTGCAAAGTTATATCTTGTAAATCACGCCACTTGCCATCAGTATAACGAAGTGTGTAGTTATCTAACACCAAGTATCTCACCAGTATAAAGTATATACTATAATATATTCCACAGCTGAACACCACTGTAAAGGATTATATGTAATATCACACTACTGGACAATAGTATGGTAGCGATATGATGTTAGAGGTGTGTAATGGTAGAGTGAACACTGTTTCAGTCTTCTTTTGGTTTAATGCTGCCACCAACCCAAGATGTCTTAGGTTTTTAAAAATGCCGCTCTGAGGTAAAACTCTTCCGTTTTCTGCCACCACTGCCCTCCCTTTAACTCCAAACAGATGATTGTCAGGGTTAGAGTTCTTTTTGAGATATCAGGATGATGAACTGACTGGAAAATTTACTCAAGGATTACTGATAGAATGAGTAATGATAGAGGCTTCTTAAAAGTCAAGCAGAGAAAAGGTTTATTAATAAAAAAACAGACAACTGACTTCTTTTGAGAGGCACAAACACTTGACTTGTTACTATAGCACAATATCTTAATGGTTGCTTAGAAAAGTGTTTCTTGACTTGGTTACAAACAGAGCTACCATACAGATATAGCTACTGGTTACAAAAAAATCCCTCTACTTCAGCGAAATAGCAATGAGATCTTGACTAACCTATCCCAAGCTGTCTTCTGAGTAATTAGCTAACTCTCCCCAGAGTCCTTACAGCTAACTTACTCAAACTAGAGAGCAAATCCCTTGTATTATCTCACACAAGTAATCAGGATGCTGCCTGACCTTTTTTGTCAGCTATTCAACCCTGCCTGACATACACACTCTCTCTCTCAGAAATACCCAGTCTCAAAAACCACTTCTTCGCCCTCCAGTTCCCAAATCTCTTCCTCTCTCTCAAGCTCAGAAGCTGAAATCTCTTTCCCTCCCAAGACTTGGCTCCTGCTCTAGCCAATCCCAGGAGACCTCCAACTCCTCCCATCTTCTTTCTATCCTCCCTCAAGATGGCTGTTTTACTGGCAGACCCTCTCAAAATGGAGGTTTGTCCTACTGTCTTCCCAGGCTTCTATTCTGGCCTATAAGGTAAGAATCATCACACTAAGCATCCCTTTTCTGTAATTTCAAACTACACTGAAATCCGAACAATACCAGATGGCTTGTTTGTGTACCAGATGACTGTTGTGTTGTCTGTGCGAATCTAAACCACACGGCCCTGAAGGGAGCGCTCGAACGCTCGAAGCGCTTTCTGGACAGCAAATCAGCCTGTTTCCCCAATCGGTAACCCTCTGACCTGGCAGATGTACTGGCAGCATAGGCAGTGCCTCCGTGGTGGAGAGTCAACATAGCCATATGGGCCTGGGCTATGATCCCACCAAGAGCCACGAGATGGTGGGATCATAGATGGTGGGAGTTCCTGTTGGAACATGGAACTCCTTGAGCACCATGTGGTCCTGGAAGCAGAGGACTGGCAAGAGGAAGATCTGTGCCAACCATGTTGTTCCCTTGGCAATGGGGCCACTGACCATCACGAAGTTTGACCATGAACCATCACGAAGTTTAAGATCTTCAGGAGAGGCCCTGCTCTTGAGCCCACCACTATCAGTTGATGGGGACGAGAGACAGGGCCTTCTCAGCAGTGGCCCCTCACCTATGGAACACCCTCCCTAGAGATATCAGATTGGCCACCTCCCTCTTGTCTTTTGGAAGGAAAATCAAGACCTGGTGATGGGACCAAGCGTTGGATCAGTGAGCAGCAAGTGGAAGAAGACCGCACGACTTATGGCAATGAATTGACCCGGACTGGTTTTTTGGATTTCGATTTTAATGAATGTAGAATCATAGAATCAAAGAGTTGGAAGAGACCTCCTGGGCCATCATCCAGTCCAACCCCATTCTGCCAAGAAGCAGGAATATTGCATTCAAATCACCCCTGACAAATGGCCATCCAGCCTCTGTTTCAAAGCTTCCAAAGAAAGAGCCTCCACCACACTCCGGGGCAGAGAGTTCCACTGCTGAACGGCTCTCACAGTCAGGAAGTTCTTCCTCATGTTCAGATGGAATCTCCTCTCTTGTAGTTTGAAGCCATTGTTCCCTTGCGTCCTAGTCTCCAGGGAAGCAGAAAACAAGCTTGCTCCCTCCTCCTCCCTGTGGCTTCCTCTCACATATTTATACATGGCTATCATGCCTCCTCTCAGCCTTCTCTTCTTCAGGCTAAACATGCCCAGCTCCTTAAGCCGCTCCTCATAGGGCTTGTTTTCCAGACCCTTGATCATTTTAGTCACCCTCCTCTAGACACATTCCAGCTTGTCAATATCTCTCTTGAATTGTGGTGCCCAGAATTGGACATAATATTCCAGGTGTGGTCTAACCAAGGCAAGGCGAGCGTGACTTCCCTAGATCTAGACACTATGCTCCTCTTGATGCAGGCCAAAATCCCATTGGCTTTTTTTGCTGCCACATCACATTCCTGGCTCATGTTTAACTTGTTGTCCATGAGGACTCCAAGATCTTTTTCACACGTACTGCTCTTGAGCCAGGCGTCCCCCATTCTGTCTCTTTGCATTTTGTTTTTCCTGCCAGAGTGGAGTCTCTTGCATTTGTCCCTGTTGAACTTCATTTTGTTACTTTTGGCCATTCATCTCTCTAATCTGTCAAGATCGTTTTGAATTCTGCTCCTGTCCTCTGAAGTCTTGGCTCTCCCTCCCAATTTGGTGTCGTCTGCAAACTTGATGATCCTGCCTTCTAGCCCTTCATCTAAGTCATTAATACAGATGTTGAACAGGACCGGGCCCAGGACGGAACCCTGCGGATGGCACTCCACTCGTCACTTCTTTCCAGGATGAAAAGGAAGCCTTGGGGAGAATCACCCTCTGTGTTCGTCCATTTAACCAATTCCAGATCCACCTCACCGTAGTTTTGCCTAGCCCACATTGGACTAGTTTCCCTGCCAGAAGGTCATGGGGGACCTTGTCAAAGAAGGCCTTCCTGAAATCCAGGTACGCTACATCCACGGCATTCCCCGCATCTACCCAGCTTGTAACTCTATCGAAGAAAGAGATCAGATGAGTCTGGCATGACTTGTTTTTGATAAATCCATGTTGACTATTAGAGATGATGACCGCATTTGTTTCTAAGTGTTTGCTGACCACTTCCTTAACAATCTTTTCCACATTCCCCGGCAATGTGTCTTAATTGTTTTAATTGTTTTAATATTTAATATTTTGATGGTACTGTGGTTGTTTTATGTGATGCTAGCATCGTATGACGCTTTGGTTAGGCTGCCCTGAGTTCCCCTTCTGGGGAAGAAGGGCGGGGTATAAATATAGGAAATGATGGCCAAAGAGAGCTAGAACCTCCCTCTTTTTCTTACCAAATACAATGGTTGGCCTAATAGATTCCTTCCTGTCCTCTTCTGTATCCCTTAGGAAAGTATATAACTGGAACTGCAAAGGGAAAGACCTCACAAGGTGGACCAAAGGCTGCTCCGTCACGGGTCCGTGGGACAAGTGGTAAACAACAGTCCTTTCTCCGGATTCTCTGCATTGATGAAGAGCGACCCCAACCCTTGATGGAGAATTGCGCTTTCCTGCTCTGCAATGGGGAACCCACGTCTCGTGCTCAGAGTCCATCATGAATGCTGTTTGGCACCACTTTAACTGCCCTGACTCAATGCTTAGGGACCCTGTGAGTTGTAGTTTGACAACGTCTTTAATTATTCTCTGACAAAGCTTTCAATCGCACGGAGTCATGGCTGTTAATAAAGTGCATTCATTCTACATTTGTTTTGATTTCATCCAATAAAACACAATTAAATCGCTGCCAACAATCAAAGCTTAAAAATGTATTGTCGAAGGCTTTCATGGCTGGAATCACTTGGTTGTTGTAGGTTTTTCCGGGCTATATGGCCATGGTCTAGAGGCATTTTCTCCTGACGTTTCGCCTGCATCTATGGCAAGCATCCTCAGAGGTAGTGAGGTCTGTTGGAACTAGGAAAAAGGGTTTATATATCTGTGGAATGACCAGGGTGGGACAAAGGACACTTGTCTGCTGGAGCTAGGTGTGAATGTTTCAAGTGACCACCTTGATTAGCATATAATGGCCTAACAGTGCCTAGAGCAAACTTTTGTTGAGGTGATTAGATGTCCTCAACAGGGCTCTCCAGGCCAATGGAAACTCCACCTCAGACATCAGAAGAGCTTTGGGTTGTTGTAGGTTTTTTTCAGGCTATATGGCTATGTTCTAGAGGCATTCTCTCCTGACGTTTCGCCTGCATCTATGGCAAGCATCCTCAGAGGTAGTGAGGTCTGTTGGAACTAGGAAAAAGGGTTTATATATCTGTGGAATGACCAGGGTGGGACAAAGGACACTTGTCTGCTGGAGCTAGGTGTGAATGTTTCAACTGACCACCTTGATTAGCATTTGATGGCCTGGCAGTGCCTGGAGCAATCTTTTGTTGAGAGGTGATTAGATGTCCTTGTTTGTTTCCTCTCTGTTGTTGTGCTGTTCTAATTTTAGAGTTTTTTTTTAATACTGGGAGCCAGATTTTGTTCATTTTCATGGTTTCCTCCTTTCTGTTGAAATTGTCCACATGCTTGTGGATTTCAATGGCTTCTCTGTGTAGCCTGACATGGTGGTTGTGAGAGTGGGCCAGCATTTCTGGATATGGGACCAGGCCTTTGGGTAATTTGCAGACTGACAAGGACAATGACGACTAGAGCTTTGGAAAGGATTGTGATAATGCTGAATGGACTTACGGATTACAGAACTCAGCGAAAGGTTGGCCACCAGACTGGACTCTTGTCTGCTGGAGCTAGGTGTGAATGTTTCAACTGACCACCTTGATTAGCATATAATGGCCTGACAGTGCCTAGAGCAAACTTTTGTTGAGATATGATTAGATGTCCTCAACAGGGCTCTCCAGGCCAATGGAGACTCCACCTCAGACATCAGAAGAGCTGCAAGACCAAGAACAAGCCACGAGAGTAAAGATGAAGATCCACCCAGAGGAAAAGTGTTCCTGCCATACATCAAGGGAACCACTGACCGCAGAGGGAAGCTGATGAGGGAACTGCATCAATAGGAGCATAGTATCTAGATCTAAGGAAGTAATGCTACCCCTCTATTCTGCTTTGGTTAGACCACATCTGGAATATTGTGTCCAATTCTGGGCACCACAATTCAAGAGAGATATTGACAAGCTGGAATGTGTCCAGAGGAGGGCGACTAAAATGATCAAGGGTCTGGAGAACAAGCCCTATGAGGAGCGGCTTAGGGAACTGGGCATGTTTAGCCTGAAGAAGAGAAGGCTGAGAGGAGATATGATAGCCATGTATAAATATGTGAGAGGAAGCCACAGGGAGGAGGGAGCAAGCTTGTTTTCAGCTTCCTTGGAGACTAGGACGCAATGGAACAATGGCTTCAAACTACAAGAGAGGAGATTCCACCTGAACATGAGGAAGAACTTCCTGACTGCGAGAGCCGTTCAGCAGTGGAACTCTCTGCCCCGGAGTGTGGTGGAGGCTCCTTCTTTGGAAGCTTTTAAGCAGAGGCTGGATGGCCATTTGTCAGGGGTGATTTGAATGCAATATTCCTGCTTCTTGGCAGAATGGGGTTGGACTGGATGGCCCAGGAGGTCTCTTCCAACTCTTTGATTCTATGATTCTATGAACACAACATACAAACTATCTCCAGACCCACCAAGAAAATCCAACCAATGCTCCGTTCAGCAATAGACAAGAGGGATCCTCTCACCTCTGCAGGAGTCTACCATTGTATACCATGCAGCTGTGGACAAGTCTCCATAGGGACCACCAAACGCAGAAGCATTGCCTAACACACGCATCAAGGAACATGAAAGGCACTGCAGACTACTTCAACCAGAGAAATCAGCCATAGCAGAGCACCTGATGAACCAACCTGGACACAGAATTGCTGGACCACTCTCGCAACCACCATGTCAGGCTACACAGAGAAGCCATTGAGATCCCCAAGCATATGGACAATTTCAACAGAAAGGAGGAGACTATGAAAATTAACAAAATCTGGCTACCAGTATTAAAAAACTCTAAAATTACAACAGCAAAACAGAGAGGAAACAAACAAGGACATCTAATCACCTCTCAACAAAAGATTCCCCCAGGCTCAGCCAGGCCAATATATGCTAATCAAGGTGGTCAGTTGAAACATTCACACCTAGCTCCAGCAGACAAGAGTCCTTTGTCCCACCCTGGTCATCATTCCACAGATATATAAACCCTTTTCCTAATTCCAACAGACCTCACTATCTCTGAGGATGCTTGCCATAGATGCAGGCGAAACGTCAGGAGAGAATGCCTCTAGAACATAGCCATATAGCCCGAAAAAACCTACAACAACCCAAAGCTATAAAACACGGCAGCAACCAATGTAAATTAAACTGTAGGGAGAAAAGATTGAAACTTTCACCAATCAGAACAGTATCTATTATTTTGAATTTCCGTAAAATACTGATTTAAGATTCAGTTGCGACATCCTCCTTTGAATAAACGAAGCACTAATGGCAACCTCTGACCCTGCCCTCAACTCTGTGCATCTCAACTGGGAAACACTGGAGCCGGAACATTATCACAAACCAGCATATGAACAAGACACTACGTAAGACACAAAGAGCAGGAAAGATTCTGGAGCAGATCATGAAAGAGGCACTCTGCCACCTGGTAGATGCAGGGAATGCTGTTTTATTTACTGTGTTTGTATACTGCTTTTCTCAGCCTTTCGTCGACTCAAGGCGGTTTACAGGCAACGAGTAATATACATAGAATCATAGAATCATAGAATCAAAGAGTTGGAAGAGACCTCATGGGCCATCCAGTCCAACCCCCTTCTGCCAAGAAGCAGGAATACCTCATTCAAATCACCCCTGACAGATGGCCATCCAGCCTCTGCTTAAAAGCTTCCAAAGAAGAAGCCTCCACCACACTCCGGGGCAGAGAGTTCCACTGCTGAACGGCTCTCACAGTCAGGAAGTTCTTCCTAATGTTCAGATGGAATCTCCTCTCTTGTAGTTGAAGCCATTGTTCCATTGCGTCCTAGTCTCCAAGGAAGCAGAAAACAAGCTTGCTCCCTCCTCCTCCCTGTGGCTTCCTCTCACATATTTATACATGGCTATCATATCTCCTCTCAGCCTTCTCTTCTTCAGGCTAAACATGCCCAGTTCCCTAAGCCGCTCCTCATAGGGCTTGTTCTCCAGACCCTTGATCATTTTAGTCGCCCTCCTCTGGACACATTCCAGCTTGTCAATATCTCTCTTGAATTGTGTTGCCCAGAATTGGACACAATATTCCAGGTGTGGTCTAACCAAAGCAGAATAGAGGGGTAGCATGACTTCCCTAGATCTAGACACTATGCTCCTAAATATCCATAATATCAAAATGCACATAAAACATTAAATACAATGTAAAACCACAACAGAAATAATAAGCAACAGCCAGGAGACAGGTGTTTTTAAAGACTCTTCCTCAGTCCCCTTCCTCCTCTTAGCTGTCTTGGGAGGAGGAGAGTAGCAGCAGGATTTCCTCCATCTCCTGAGGTGGCAGGCAGATGTAGTAAGCAATAGCCAGGAGACAGATGTTTTTAAAGACTCTTCCTCAGTCCCCTTCCTCCTCTTAGCTGTCCTGGGAGGGGCAGGGTAGCAGTAGGATTTCCTCCTTCTGAGGTGGCAGGCAGATGTAGTAAGCAATAGCCAGGAGACAGGTGTTTTTAAAGACTATTCCTCAGTCCCCTTCCTCCTCTTAGCTGGCTTTGGGTGGGAGGGGGGAGTAGTAGCAGGATTTCCTCCGTCTCCTTCTGAGGTGGCAGGCAGATGTAGTAAGCAACAGCCAGGAGACAGGTGGTTTTAAAGACTCTTCCTCAGTCCCCTTCCTCCTCTTAGCTGTCTTGGGAGGAGGAGAGTAGCAGCAGGATTTCCTCCATCTCCTGAGGTGGCAGGCAGATGTAGTAAGCAATAGCCAGGAGACAGATGTTTTTAAAGACTCTTCCTCAGTCCCCTTCCTCCTCTTAGCTGTCCTGGGAGGGGCAGGGTAGCAGTAGGATTTCCTCCTTCTGAGGTGGCAGGCAGATGTAGTAAGCAATAGCCAGGAGACAGGTGTTTTTAAAGACTATTCCTCAGTCCCCTTCCTCCTCTTAGCTGGCTTTGGGTGGGAGGGGGGAGTAGTAGCAGGATTTCCTCCATCTCCTTCTGAGGTGGCAGGCAGATGTAGTAAGCAACAGCCAGGAGACAGGTGGTTTTAAAGACTCTTCCTCAGTCCCCTTCCTCCTCTTAGCCGGCTTTTTTTGGGGGGGGGGGGGGGAGTAGTAGCAGGATTTCCTCCTTCTCCTTCTGAGGTGGCAGGCAGATGTAGTAAGCAACAGCCAGGAGACAGGTGTTTTTAAAGACTCTTCTTCAGTCCCTTTCCTCCTCTTAGCCGGCTTTTTTTTTGGGGGGGGGGAGTAGTAGCGGGATTTCCTCCTCCTTCTGAGGTGGCAGGCAGATGTAGCAAGCAACAGCCAGGAGGCAGATGTTTTTAAAGACTCTTCCTCAGTCCCCTTCCTCCTCTTAGCTGGATTTGGGTGGAGTGGGGGGGGGGAGGAATAGTAGCAGGATTTCCTCCTCCTTTTGAGGTGGCAGGCAGATGTCGTAAGCAACAGCCAGGGGACAGGTGTTTTTAAAGACTCTTCCCCAGTCTCCTTCCTCCTCTTAGCTGGCTTTGGGGAGGGGGAGTAGTAGCAGGATGTCCTCCTTCTCCTTCTGAGGTGGCAGGCAGATGTAGCAAGCAACAGCTAGGAGGCAGATGTTTTTAAAGACTCTTCCTCTCCTTCTGAGGTGGCAGAGACTTTTTTCCCCAGTCCCCTTCCTCCTCTTAGCTGGCTTTGGGGAGGGGGAGTAGTAGCAGGATGTCCTCCTTCTCCTTCTGAGGTGGCAGGCAGATGTAGCAAGCAACAGCTAGGAGGCAATGTAAAACCACAACAGAAATAATAAGCAATAAGCCAGGAGACAGATGTTTTTAAAGACTCTTCCTCAGTCCCCTTCCTCCTCTTAGCTGTCCTGGGAGGGGCAGGGTAGCAGTAGGATTTCCTCCTTCTGAGGTGGCAGGCAGATGTAGTAAGCAATAGCCAGGAGACAGGTGTTTTTAAAGACTATTCCTCAGTCCCCTTCCTCCTCTTAGCTGGCTTTGGGTGGGAGGGGGGAGTAGTAGCAGGATTTCCTCCGTCTCCTTCTGAGGTGGCAGGCAGATGTAGTAAGCAACAGCCAGGAGACAGGTGGTTTTAAAGACTCTTCCTCAGTCCCCTTCCTCCTCTTAGCTGTCTTGGGAGGAGGAGAGTAGCAGCAGGATTTCCTCCATCTCCTGAGGTGGCAGGCAGATGTAGTAAGCAATAGCCAGGAGACAGATGTTTTTAAAGACTCTTCCTCAGTCCCCTTCCTCCTCTTAGCTGTCCTGGGAGGGGCAGGGTAGCAGTAGGATTTCCTCCTTCTGAGGTGGCAGGCAGATGTAGTAAGCAATAGCCAGGAGACAGGTGTTTTTAAAGACTATTCCTCAGTCCCCTTCCTCCTCTTAGCTGGCTTTGGGTGGGAGGGGGGAGTAGTAGCAGGATTTCCTCCGTCTCCTTCTGAGGTGGCAGGCAGATGTAGTAAGCAACAGCCAGGAGACAGGTGGTTTTAAAGACTCTTCCTCAGTCCCCTTCCTCCTCTTAGCTGTCTTGGGAGGAGGAGAGTAGCAGCAGGATTTCCTCCATCTCCTGAGGTGGCAGGCAGATGTAGTAAGCAATAGCCAGGAGACAGATGTTTTTAAAGACTCTTCCTCAGTCCCCTTCCTCCTCTTAGCTGTCCTGGGAGGGGCAGGGTAGCAGTAGGATTTCCTCCTTCTGAGGTGGCAGGCAGATGTAGTAAGCAATAGCCAGGAGACAGGTGTTTTTAAAGACTATTCCTCAGTCCCCTTCCTCCTCTTAGCTGGCTTTGGGTGGGAGGGGGGAGTAGTAGCAGGATTTCCTCCGTCTCCTTCTGAGGTGGCAGGCAGATGTAGTAAGCAACAGCCAGGAGACAGGTGGTTTTAAAGACTCTTCCTCAGTCCCCTTCCTCCTCTTAGCCGGCTTTTTTTGGGGGGGGGGGGGAGTAGTAGCAGGATTTCCTCCTTCTCCTTCTGAGGTGGCAGGCAGATGTAGTAAGCAACAGCCAGGAGACAGGTGTTTTTAAAGACTCTTCTTCAGTCCCTTTCCTCCTCTTAGCCGGCTTTTTTTTTTTGGGGGGGGAGTAGTAGCGGGATTTCCTCCTCCTTCTGAGGTGGCAGGCAGATGTAGCAAGCAACAGCCAGGAGGCAGATGTTTTTAAAGACTCTTCCTCAGTCCCCTTCCTCCTCTTAGCTGGATTTGGGTGGAGTGGGGGGGGGGAGGAATAGTAGCAGGATTTCCTCCTCCTTTTGAGGTGGCAGGCAGATGTCGTAAGCAACAGCCAGGGGACAGGTGTTTTTAAAGACTCTTCCCCAGTCTCCTTCCTCCTCTTAGCTGGCTTTGGGGAGGGGGAGTAGTAGCAGGATGTCCTCCTTCTCCTTCTGAGGTGGCAGGCAGATGTAGCAAGCAACAGCTAGGAGGCAGATGTTTTTAAAGACTCTTCCTCTCCTTCTGAGGTGGCAGAGACTTTTTTCCCCAGTCCCCTTCCTCCTCTTAGCTGGCTTTGGGGAGGGGGAGTAGTAGCAGGATGTCCTCCTTCTCCTTCTGAGGTGGCAGGCAGATGTAGCAAGCAACAGCTAGGAGGCAATGTAAAACCACAACAGAAATAATAAGCAATAAGCCAGGAGATAGGTGTTTTTAAAGTCTCTTCCTCAGTCCCCTTCCTCTTAGCTGTCTTGGGAGGGGGAGAGTAGCAGCAGGATTTCCTCCTTCTCCTTCTGAGGTGGCAGAGACTTTTTTCCCCAGTCCCCTTCCTCCTCTTAGCTGGCTTTGGGGAGGGGGAGTAGTAGCAGGATGTCCTCCTTCTCCTTCTGAGGTGGCAGGCAGATGTAGCAAGCAACAGCTAGGAGGCAGATGTTTTTAAAGACTCTTCCTCAGTCCCCTTCCTCCTCTTAGCTGGCTTTGGGTGGGAGGGGGGGGAGTAGTAGCAGGATTCCCTCCTTCTCCTTCTGAGGTGGCAGGCAGATGTAATAATAATAATAATAATAATAGTAAACCTTTATTTGTACCCCGCTACCATCTCCTGAAGGACCTGGTGCGGCTTACAAGAGGGCGAGCCCAAATACAACAATAAAACAACAACAACAAAATAACTCAAAAAACAAAGCAATAGCAAAGAATAGCAATACATTAACAACATCCAATGACGCAATTAAAACATTAAATACAATGTAAAACCACAACAGAAATAATAAGCAACAGCCAGGAGATAGGTGTTTTTAAAGTCTCTTCCTCAGTCCCCTTCCTCTTAGCTGTCTTGGGAGGGGGAGAGTAGCAGCAGGATTTCCTCCTTCTCCTTCTGAGGTGGCAGACAGACTTTTCCTCAGCCCCCTTCCTCCTCTTAGCTGGCTTTGGGGGGGGGGGGGTGCGAGTAGTAGCAGGATTTCTTCCTTCTGAGGTGGCAGGCAGACGTAGTAAGCAACAGCCAGGAGACAGTTTTTTTTTAGCTTTCTACAGTTGTAACTTTCTATGGTCAATTCCCCCATCCACAAAGCCGCAGGTGCTTCCATATATAATTCCAGGTCTGGTAGACCAAGCCCACCACTTCGTTTATCGTCAATAAGAACTTTCTATTTGTTTCTTTGCTTTTTCCATACAAAATTTGTGCCATCCTTTCCTTATTGGGTGATTGGGCTTTCATTTAAGACAATTGGCATGGTCTAAAATAAAAATTTCATCTTTAGTAACATGTTCATCTTTATTGCTGCAAAATAACTTTTTTTTTCCATTTCAAAAGATCCTTCCTTATTTCCTTCCAAACTTGAACATAATTGTTTTCAAATGTTGTTGACACCTTGTCTGTTAGACGAATTTCCAAGTATTTCACTTTTCTATTTAAAATGCTTAGTCTTCTGACAATTTTTTCTGGTTTTTTTTGTGCAAATTTTAACAATGATCTCGGTTTTCTCTTTGTTGACTTTAAGTCAGTGGTTCTCAACCTGTGGATCCCCAAATGTTTTGGCCTTCAACCCCCAGAAATCCTAACAGTTGGTAAAGTGGCTGGGATTTCTGGAAGTTGTAGGCCAAAACGCCTGGGGACCCATAGGATGAGAACCACTGCCTAAGTCCTGATATTGTGCCATAATCTGCTAACAAATGGTTTACCACAACTATTGATTCTGCTGGGTTTTCCACCAGCAGCATCAAGTCATCAGCATATAAACTTATTTTTCATTCCACTTTCCAATTTTTAAACCTCTTATATTAGATTCTTCCCATATTTAAGTTAACAGCTGTTGTGAGTCAGCATTTTGACACCATACCTACTACTAGTAGTAGAAGAAGAAGGAGTGATGCAGAAGCAGAGGAGAATCAGCGCCAGCTGAAACGCATTCGTGACATCTTTCTGGCTCCCAGTGATGAAGAAGATTTTGCAGGATTCAGGCCAGAGGAGGCTATGGAAGCAGATTACAGGGGAGTGAAGAGAGTGGCTAGTGATTCTGGCAGTGAGAGTGACACTATGTCTAAGAGGCTTAGAGACACAGCAGATAATTCCAGTGATAGTGAGGATGAGTTGGAGGAGGCTGTAGACTGGACTCTGGTTCAGAACATTAGAGACATTTGCAATCAAGCAACATCAACTGATGATTTTGAAGGTTTTAGGGATAATGGGAATGAGAGTACTGATTGGCAGGATCAGGCACTAGAGCAAAGGTGGCAGGCTTGTCGTGTTGTAGATGCTTCAGCTGCGGGAGCAGAATCAGATGCAAGTAATGAATCTCATTCTTCTGATAGTGAATAAAATGAGCACTCTGGGACCTATTCCTTTGCAGACGACAAAGTGTTGTTTCGTGTTGTTCTCTGCCTAATCTTGTTTTGGATTCCCAGTATCCTGTTTTCCCTGCCGTGCCTCGGACCTTGGAACCTTCGCTCGTGAGTGTACATCTGGCTTCTTGACCCTTGGAACTGACTGACTACACATTTGCCTACCGGATTTTGGTCCATGCCTTGCAACCCTTAAAGACTGTTTGTTTTGTATTCTGCTCCTAGTTCATCGTATCTCCTGTTATTTCTTGGCTGCAATTCAAGCCTGCTTATCTAGCGTTTTGTGTTCCTGTTTGAAAACATCATTTGAACTGTTTACACTGACTTTTAAAGTGCCTTATTAAGTTTGTTTTGCATTAAAATACTACTATTTTGCACCTCAACTGCTGTTTAAGACATTCTGTGTTCTGTGGGTCACGACAACAGCACTTCCAATGCTGTTATGAAGACAAGTGGTGAGAGAGGGCAGCCTTGTCTAACTCCTTTAGATATCCCAAAATATGCTGTTAATTCTCCATTTACTTTTATCTTTGCTACTTGTTTATAAATTGGAGTTATCCATCCCACAAAGTATGCGCCTACTTGCATTTCCCCCACTTTCCTTAAAAAGATTAAACAAAGCAGTTGATGTTCTGATTAATTCCCAAACGAGGCAGTCTGTGTGATCTGTGGAGGCTCAAGCAGAGCATGTCCTCAAATTAGAAGATCTGGATCTGGATTTGGGGACCCAATGTGTACTTCCCTCTTCTACTTGCCTCCTCTTGACATCTCAGGGGGCGTCTTTATTGTGGGATTATTGCAGTTTGATGGCACTTGGACTGCCATGGTTCTAAGTAGTGAGATCCTGGGAGTAGTAATTCAGCAAGGAACCAGCACTCTTTGGCAGAGAAAACAACTCAATCTGTGACAGTTCAAGAAGAGTGAAATGGCATTCATTCTGCAGTGTACTCTCTGCAACAGAACATCTGAAAAGTTCACAAACAAGGGCGAAAAGTAAAGTTGACTGGTCCCCAGTCAAAAGTTATTTTAATATCCGCTAAGAAGGAAAAAGGAGAAGCTCGCGAAGGAAATCCTGCAAGCACCTACACTAACTTGCACATCGGGCTCTAATCAATAGACGAACACCACAAATTCTACCTTTCCGACCGCATCTCTGCCTATGAACCCACCAGGACTTTGAGATCTTCCGGGGAGACCCTGCTCTCGATCCTGCCAGCTTCACAAGCACGGCTGGCGGGGACGAGAGATAGGGCCTTCTCGGTGGTGGCTCCCCGGCTGTGGAACGCCCTTCCCACAGACATTAGATTAGCACCATCTCTAATGGTATTCCGCAAAAAAGTAAAGACCTGGTTATTTCAGCAGGCGTTCGAATAATTAGTGCAATGACTGGTAATGACATAGGAATGGAACAATGGATGACGAATCTGGATCGTGTTTTTAGTGATGAGATGCTAGTGATTGGTTATTATAGTAATTTGTGTACTAACTGTGTATTGATTAGGTTGTTAACTGTTTTTATATTGGTGTATTGAACTTTGCTGTTTCCTGTGTGTTGTGAACTGCTGTGAGTCGCCTCCGGGCTGAGAATAGCGGTATAGAAGTAAAGTAAAGTAAATAAATAAATAAATTCTGCCCATCCCTAACCTCCACTCCCCCCGCACACCTCCTCCCTACCATCCCTACACTACCCACCTACCCCCCCTCGCCTCCACATCCCTGCCCCCTCTCCCACCACATCAATCCCACACCTACTGAAATACTTTTATCCTATGATACGTCGATGATTGACACTCTCTCGATGTTCCCCTTCAATAAAAAAATCATAAAACTGAAGAAGAGTGAAATGGCATTCATTCTGCAGTGTACTCTCTGCAAGGTGTTACGAGTCCTTGGTGTCAGGACTGAACTCCTTGCTTTCTTCCAGGGGTTTGTTTTGCTACTCATTGAAGTAAACTGAATAGCAGAGGCAACAGAGAACATGGCCATGTCGTTTCCGCAGAGTCAAGACCTGCTTCTTGCAGTAAGTGATTTGCTTACTGCAAGAATTTCTGTGACACCGAGAAGCCTAGAGTTGGAAGGGGTACTCAAAGACCACTCAGACCAACCTCCTTGTGTTGTGCGGGAAGAGGCAATCAAAGTTGTCCTGAGAGATGGACATCCAGCCATTGCTAGCCTATCCTCCCTCCCCCCCCTCCCACCCTGGCCCTTTTGTCTAAGAATCATAGTTGAAAGAGACACAAAAGGCTATCCAGTCCAACCCCTTGTTGAGGGCTGGGGCTTTGCCAAACCACAGCAACCAGGGTTCTATAGCATTCAGCCAGGGCAGTAAAAGTGGGGTCAAACTGCAGCAGTTCTACAGTGTAGATGCACTCAAAGACCCATTGTCTGGTGGTAGATCACCTTCCTTTGGGATAAATAGGCAGGACATAGTTGTATTATATACTGTTTTCCTCAGCATTGAGAAGACTAGTGAAAATATTACCACAATGTATTTTAGAATTCTTGGAACCCCGCAAAAGTGCTAAATAAATGGTAGGCAAGCCTCCGCTTATCTCACATAGAATCCTAGAATCCTAGAGTTGGAAGAGACCTCCTGGGCCATCCAGTCCAACCCCATTCTGCCAAGAAGCAGGAATATTGCATTCAAATCACCCCTGAGAGATGGCCATCCAGCCTCTGCTTAAAAGCTTCCAAAGAAGGAGCCTCCACCACACTCCAGGGCAGAGAGTTCCACTGCTGAACGGCTCTCACAGTCAGGAAGTTCTTCCTAATGTTCAGATGGAATCCCATGTTGGGGATTGGAACACTGCCTGAAAACAGATGACTTAAGAAAGATGGCTACCGCAGCTTCAAAAGGGCAAAGACACTTCCGGGTGTCCGAAGCGCATTGATATTGCTTCAAAAGACCTCCCCACCTCCGAGGATGCTTGCCACAGGTGAGGCGGAACGTCAGGAGAGCATGCTTCTGGAGCATGGCCAGGCAGCCATACGAGAAGCACAACGGAACCCACGTGACGGACCAGTTGAGCTGCAAAAGTCGACAGCAAGCTAGACAAATGGCCGGGAGCTTACCCTGACCTGGGCTGGTTTCGAACTCATGACCTTTTGGTACTGATGGATGATGATGAACGATTTTATTGTGACGACTGACCATTGTAATTATATGACTGTATTTTGCTATTTTAATGTTTTAGTGTAATGTGGAATATGATGTTTTTAATGATTGTTTGTGATATTGTTGTTGGAAACCGGCCTGAGTCCCTCGATGGAGGTGAGAAGACCGGTATACAAAATCTCTAAATAAAATAAATAAATAAAATCTGTTCAAAAAAGGAACCAAGGGGTTTTTTAATCTTTCAAATGCAAGACTAAACACTAGATGGCATGAGTTGATGGAGTGAGACAAAGAGCTGTGCAAGAGTGCATGAACGAGGAGACAGGGGTCAAAAGTGAAGAACATGGCTTAAACATAACCTATCAAAATAATGCAGCATGCAAACACAAGCCATTTAGGAGGTGGAGGATTTTCACGGAGGGGTTCTCCATCCTGTGTCATGGGCTGGCAAATGAAGGCAACATCCTCCAGGCACAGATGGATTCTAAGAAAGGCAAGTTTATTTCTTGTATCAGAAAGGTGACGGACTGTGGGTCACTACGGTAGCACCAAGATCTGGTCCTGTTGGGGTCACCGCTGTCTACCTTTACAGAACCATCTCCTTCTTCTCCTCCTCCTCCACCTTCTCCTTCACATCCTGGACTTCTGCAACTCCAAACTCAGCCAAAAAGGGTCTTTGTCTTGCAAATGATAAAAGTCGCTTTCATGCAGGGCTGGGAGCGCAGGCTTCCATTCTGGAGATAGGCACAGCCCTCCTGACCCAACTCAGGGTGGCTGCGGCAAAGGAGAAAAGGAGAAGAGTTTACTCATCTGGACAGCTCTGAACATTCTAGACATCTGCTTTATGTTTCTAGCGTGATTATTTAAGGTGCAAAATATTTAGGGAAACAATCCTGGAATGGATAAAGATTTGCTACCACACCCGACTTAACTTCCACACCGAAGTGGGAAAACTCAGTTTGTGGCACTCTCATTAAACATGGAGAAAACCAAAGTGCTCTTCCAGCTGTCACCAGCCAATCCCTCTGTAATGCCAGAAATGCAGCTTAATGGTGTAACATTAGAAAACGTGGACCATTTCCTCTACCTTGGCAGCCACCTCTCCATAAAAGTCAACATTGACACAGAAATAAAACACCGCCTGAGTTCTGTGAGTGCAGCATTCTTCCGAATGAAGCAGAGAGTGTTTGAGGACCAGGACATCTGTAGGGAGACCAAGGGGCTTGTTTATAAAGCTATTGTCCTCCCAACCCTGCTATATGCCTGCAAAACTTGATCTACAGGCGTCACACTCAACTTCTGGAACGATTCCATCAGCGGGTTGTTGTAGGTTTTTCTGGGCTATATGGTCATGTTCTGGAGGCAATTTTTCTCCTGACGTTTCGCCTGCATCTATGCAGGCGAAATGTCAGGGGAAAATTGCCTCCAGAACATGGCCATATAGCCCGGAAAAACCTACAACAACCCAGTGATTCCGGCCATGAAAGCATTCGACGATACATTGAAGATTGCATCAGCGCTGCCTCCAAAAAATCCTGCAAATCTCATGGGAAGATAAGTGGACAAATGTCAGCATGCTCGAAGAAGCAAAGTCCACCAGCATCAAAGCGATGGTCCTCCACCATTAACTCCGCTGGACTGGCCACGTTGTCCGGATGCCCGACCACCATCTCCCAAAGCAGTTGCTCTATTCCAAACTCAAGAACAGAAAATGGAATGTTGAAGGGCAGGAAAAGAGATTGAAACATGGGCTTAAATTCAACCTTAAAAACTCTGGCAGAGACACTGAGAATTGGGAAGACCTGGCCCTTGAGCGCTCCAGTTGGAGGTCAGCTGTGACCAGCAGTGCTGCGGAATTTGAAGAGGCACGAATGGAGGGTGAAAGAGAGAAATGTGCCAAGAGGAAGGCGCGTCAAGCCAACCCCGACCGGTACCGCCCTCCACCTGCAAACCGATGCTCTCACTGTGGGAGAAGATGCAGGTCAAGAATAGGGCTCCCCAGTCACCTACGGACCCACCCCCAGGACACTACACTTGGAGGACCATCATCCTCGGACTACGAGGGGTCGCCTAAGTAAGTAAGTACTGTGGTCACATGGGTGCATTACTGGCCATTTCGAGTTGCAATGTGACATCAGTTCCTTATTTAGTTTCTACTTCACCTTTCCTCCAATTTGGGACCCAAAGGGGTTCACTGTCTGGGTTCCTGCCATTTTCCCAGGAATTTAAGGGCTTCGGCCAGATTTGTTTGTTGTTGTTTGCCTTCAGGTTGTTCCCATTGTATGGTGACCTGAGGGCAAAACTATCCCTGGGTTTCTTTAGTGAGATTTGTCCAGAGGAAGTTCAGCATTGTCTCCCTTTGGGATTGAGAAAGTGTGGCTTGCCTTCAGAGCCTGGTTCCCATGGTCATAGAATCACCAAGTTGGAAGAAACACCGAGAGACCCCCAGCCCAGCCCCCTTTTGCCAGGCAGAACTGGTGCCACCCACCCTTATTCTGCCATGTGCGGTATAGATGCACATCTGAATGCCCTGGAATCAGAGGGACACTTACTTTTTCGAGTTGAAAGCGGACCCATCTGTCCACATCCACTGATTCGCATCCGTATCGTACTTTAGGCCAATCCAGAATTTGTGGAAGTTGCTGTGCTTGTGACGATCGAAATGTTTTATTGATTCATGCTTCAGGAAATCCTACAATGTGAAACAACAGGGATATTGTGTGTGTGTGTGTGTGAAAAAATGCTGATGTATATGGCAAAAACACAAACTGAGAAGGCACTTTGCTTGTGCAATTGTCCCCGAGAGCGGCGGAGACCCCCGCCTTCAAATTGGTATGAACCGCAGAGGAGAGTTCCGCAGTTCCTGGGAGCCAAGTTTGGACACCAACTGATGAAATGTGCCCCAGCATGCAGCTCAAAACTAGGACTGCACTCAGCCTCCCATTACTTTCCCCTCTCCTTACTTTGTAACAAATCCCCGATGAAGGTACTTGAATTTTGCAACTTTTTACCTTTTCCGCCTGATACTTTGTATCCTTCCCTGCCTCAGACTAACCCAAACATGAAATAAACTTCTTTCCGGGCTCCGGGCAACCGCGGGCCCGCCTGGGATGCCTTCTGGGCGTCCCGGGGAGGCCGAATCTGCGTCAGTTAAAAACCGCGGATACGGAAACCTTCCTATTGGACCCCTGTATCCACTAAAATCTCAAAATGGCAGATCGGCCCCGTTTCAATTCCATATTTTTCTATACCCGATTCCTAACTAAACTGCTATCTCGCTTTTCTCACTTCGGATCCCTACGCCCGGGAAATAATTGTTTTGTTTAAAAGAATAAATTTTGACAGAAATCAGCTGATTGCCAAACTCCGCCGGCTCTGCACATGCAGTCCATTTCTCTTCATTGCCGTTCGTTCCTGCCTAGCCCCGCAGCCGGGGACTTGCTGTGGATGTCCCCAGGAGGCCTTGCGAAGGGGGCTGGGCAGGAGACCCAGTCCTTGGGAGGGAGTTATGGTTCCCCAAGGACCGAACGATGGATCTTGTTGTTAATCAACTCAGCACCCATCTGCTGACTTCTACTGGGAGAAATGACTCTCTGCGGCTTGATTTGGACTGCAAGCCACCTCCGTCTCCGCAAACTTTCCCCAGGAACATGGGATTTCAAGTTCTTTTTAATAAAAAAACCAACTATTTTAATAAAATTGATCAAGATGTGGGGTGGGAATGGGGTTTTCCTTTATGAACTTTGTATAAAATAATGCATGAAATGTCGTCCGTTTCCCGCCTTTCCCTTTGACTTTTGCCCCATAAAGAAGTGACCAAGGACTGTTGCAATGCCCGGGGGAGAATCCTTGCCTCCCTCGAAACTTCCTTTGATTGATTCATCGGCATGAACAATAGCCATTTATGATTTCCTTTTCCTCGTTTTCTGAGTCAGTCTGGCGAGATAAGGAAGTCTATTTGGATACGGACATTATGATTGATTTACAAAGGGCAGGGTTGATCCCCCCCGAGGTCCCCTGCCCTGATCCTGTTTGTTTCCCTCACCAAAACCCATCAAGGACAGGAAAGCCTTTGTTTGTGAAGATCGCACCTTGCCAGCCAAAACAAAGCCTCACATTCCAGCTGGCTGGCTATCTATAATCCCATCATTTCCCCCATTGTCCGCGGTCGGCCCGCCTTCTCTCTTCTGATTCGTCTGTCCTCGGAAGCGAGAGAAGCGCGCTGATTGGCCCTCCAGAGGCGGAGGAACTCGCTGATTGGCCCAGAGCAAGGCGGGCCACCAAGCCTCCTACCAGCTGTTCGAGCTGTCAACCAATCAGCGCGAAGCCGGGCAGAGAGGGGCAGGCGGGAAATTCAAAAGGTTTTACTGTGTTTTCTCTATAAATATGCTTGTAAATTCTTTAGCGGTATGCTTGTAGAAGAATTATCCGTACTATTGCATCCGATTGCAGCTGAATCGCAAATAAAACACCTCGGTCGCTGAACTTCTTCCGCTTTGGTGAGGATTTATTATTTGAATTGTTTTTATCACTGAAATTGGCTTTGCTGGCCTCACCAAGGTTCCAGGACTCTCTTTGGTGCGGTCCTCAGGGATCTCCTTGGCTGGGGAGACCCTCCTAAAAGCAGCTTGATATCGCAGGCAATGCTTTTTGCTTCCTGCTGGTCCTTGTATATGTAACATGAAGGCTTCCTAGCGCAGACAGCAAAGTTCCCAAACAGGTACACAAACTGTGAGCTCCACTCCTTTTTAAAAAGTGAAGGATTGTTCCATTCTCTTTGGCAGCATTTTTAGTGTCTGGTGTGTGTATGAATTTTCCCAATTAAGGTTTGTTGTTGTTCATTCATTCAACGGAATGTTGGTGGACAGGATAAGAGATTGAAAGATGGGCTCAAAGCCAACCTTAAAAACTCTGGCATAGATACCAAGAACTGGGAAGCCCTGGCCCTTGAGCGCTCCAGCTGGAGGTCAGCTGTGACCAGCAGTGCTGCAGAATTCGAGGAGGCACGAATATAGGGTGAAATAGAGAAACGTGCCAAGAGGAAGGCGCGTCAAGCCAACCCTGACCGAGACCACCTCCCACCTGGAAATCAATGCCCCCACTGTGGGAGGAGATGCAGGTCAAGGATAGGGCTCCACAGTTGCCTACGGACCCACCCCCAGGACACCGAACTTGGAGGACCATCATCCTCGGACTACAAGGGATCGCCTAAATAAGTAAGTAAGTAAGTAAGTCATTCGTTCAGTCGTTTCCAACTCTCCATGACCTCATGGACCAGCCCACGCCAGAGCTCCCTGTTGGCCGTCACCACCCCCAGCTCCTTCAAGGAAGGTTTAATAAACCTTCAAGTAAGGTTTAGTAGCTTCATTATTATTTATTATTTATTTATTTCATGCATTTCTACCCAGCCCTCTCCCCCCGAATGCTACTCCTAGAATCCTAGAATCAAAGAGTTGGAAGAGACCTCCTGGGCCATCCAGTCCATCCCCATTCTGGCAAGAAGCAGGAATATTGCATTCAAATCACCCCTGACAGATGGCCATCCAGCCTCTGCTTAAAAGCTTCCAAAGAAGGAGCCTCCACCACACTCCGGGGCAGAGAGTTCCACTGCTGATCGGCTCTCACAGTCAGGAAGTTCTCCCTATGTACGGAATCTCCTCTCTTGTAGTTTGAAGCCATTGTTCCATTGCGTCCTAGTCTCCAAGGAAGCAGAAAACAAGCTTGCTCCCTCCTCCCTGTGGCTTTCTCTCACATATTGATACATGGCTATCATATCCCCTCTCAGCCTTCTCTTCTTCAGGCTAAACATGCCCAGTTCCCTAAGCCGCTCCTCATAGGGCTTGTTCTCC
Organism: Anolis sagrei; assembly: GCF_037176765.1. Classification (NCBI taxonomy): domain Eukaryota; kingdom Metazoa; phylum Chordata; class Lepidosauria; order Squamata; family Anolidae; genus Anolis; species Anolis sagrei. The sequence goes on along the minus strand of NC_090025.1, from coordinate 197,068,122 downwards.
AGACCCTTGATCCTTTTAGTCGCCCTCCTCTGGACACATTCCAGCTTGTCAATAGCTCTCTTGAATTGTGGTGCCTGGAATTGGACACAATATTTCAGGTGTCGTCTAACCAAAACAGAATAGAGGGGTAGCATTACTTCCCTGGACCTAGGCACTAGGCTCCTCTTGATGCAGGCCAAAATCCCATTGGCTTTTTTTGCCGCCACATCACATTTTTGGCTCATGTTTACCTTGTTGTCCACAAGGACTCCAAGATCTTTTTCACACGTACTGCTCTCGAGCCAGGCATTGTCCCCCATTCTGTATCTTTGCATTTCGTTTTTCCTGCCAAAGTGGAGTATCTTGCATTTGTCCCTGTTGAACTTCATTTTGTTAGCTTTGGCCATTCATCTCTCTAGTCTGTCAAGGTCGTTTTGAATTCTGCTCAAGTCATTCGTTCAGTCGTTTCCAACTCTCCATGACCTCATGGACCAGCCCACGCCAGAGCTCCCTGTCGGCCGTCACCACCCCCAGCTCCTTCAAGGAAGGTTTAATAAACCTTCAATTAAGGTTTAGTAGCTTCTTTATAATTATTATTTATTTATTTCATGCATTTCTACCCAGCCCTCCTCCCCCCGAAGGCTACTCCTGTTTTAGGAAAGGAAGAAAACACCTTATTCTATGAGCCCCCCCCCCCCTTGCACAAGAATTGCCGCAGCCATACCATCTCTTTTCTGCTATCGACGACCGTCAGAGCGGAGTGTTCCTCGTGGCAGAAGCCCCTGCTCCAAGGCCAGCTCATGGCTCTGTGCCCAAAGAGGTAGCAGTTGTCTCCCCACTGCACCCAGGCGACTTCGCAGATGCTGCAGTTATACGCTGGGAAGAGGAAAAAGAAAAAAAAATCAGGTTTTCTGCTGACACCATCCTATGAAATAACGTCTTTTCTAACCTTTTCATTGCCCTGCAAAGCCACAGGGCATCACTTCTAGGCTGCAGTCTTGATAGTGACATATGCACCTGGGACTGTGGCGCAGCTGGTTGGGAGTCCCCTGCATTAAGATCACTCTGACCAAAAGGTCCTGAGTTCGAAGCCAGCCCGGGTCAGAGTGAGCTTCCAACCAATTTGTGTAGCTTGCTGTCAGAGGCGGCCCTAGGTAATTTTCAGCGGTAAGTAAACAGTATTTTGGCACCCCCCCCCCCTCAACCAATCATTGATATATATTTTCTTTCTCCTCAGCCATTGGGATCAAGAGAGAGAGAGAGAGAGTGGTGGAGATGCCCACCTTTCCTGAAGATATGCGCAAAAACAAAGGAGGGAGCGGAGGTGGGAGATACCTCCAGCCAGAGGGGCTCTCTCTCTCTCTCTCTCTCTCTCTTGGTCCCAATGGCTGAGGAGAAAGTCAGGAGAAGAGGCGACTTTTGGTGTGCACGCCAGGGACTTCAGACATGCCTCCAGACCCAAAGCGGGCCAGGCAAGGGAACAAGTTGGCTGAGTGTCAGCTGCATTAAGATCACTCTGACCAAAAGGTCATGAGTTCAAAGCCAGCCCGGGCTGGAGTGGGTATCCAGCCATTGTGTAGCCCGTTGTCGACCTTTGCAACCCGAAAGACAGTTGCATCTGTCAAGTAGGAAAATAAGGGACCACCTTGTGTGGGAGGCTAAATTTAACTAATTTATGAGGCCATAAAGAAAGAAGACTCTGGGGAATGTGGAATGCGGAAGAACTTCATCGGTGTCGTTGATGGACGATGAAAAGCAGCAGCTCCCCCGGCGGCCAGAAAAAAGTTAAATAGCCTTTGTCTGTTAAATGTTGTTTGTCAAACTGGCATTGAATGTTTGCCATATATGTGTTTACTGTAATCCGCCCTGAGTCCCCTGCAGGGTGAGAAGGGCGGAATAGAAATACTGTAAATAAATAAATAAATAAACAAGTGCTGCACGGTGCCTCCACCCCTTGGCCCACCCGCAGATTGGGGAGAGGAGAGGAATGTGAGGTGGGTGGAGTGCCGGGGGCTTGGGAAAGGGAGCTGGTCATGGGGAAGGGATCAGACATGGAGAACGATTGAGTGCCGGTTCTGTGCGCGCATCCAGCAGCTGGATGGAGCAGGAACGAGAGGGGCGAGGCGAGGTTCAAGGGCCCGGCCCCTTTGGGAAGAGGATCGCCCGGCAGCGAGGCAAGAAAGCCGAGGTTCCCCCCGGACTGCTAGGGCTGTTGTGAGCTGAGGGGCGCTCCTCAAGTGGCGGTCGAGGGGCATTTACAGAGGCGCCTCTGCGCCCCTGGCAAAAAAAAGTGTACCGCAACCGCTTACTTTGCGTAATGGACGAGCCGTCCCTGCTTGCTGTCGACCTTGGCAGATACAAATACGATAGCTGTTGCTGATTTTAGTTTTTTAGTTCTAGATCAAGCTTTTGGCTGTCTAGGCGTGGAGATAACGGGATTATGTAAATATAGGGCCAAGGTATCGGAGACAATGGGTGATGACCTTTTCCTCAAGCCAGCCAAAAAAAGAAATGTCCGCTGAAAAGTCGAAATGGCCAAAGTCTCTTTTGTCTCTGAGTTTGTTCGGTTCACACCCAGGGCTGGTTCCCAGCATGGCAAGTTTATACGTTGGGTGTGAAAGTCCATAACAGCTGGACGGTATGCCTGAACCATGCCTATGGCCCAGGGCATGACATTCTTGGGGATCGTTGCCTCTTGACCTAGGTCAGGCAGAGGCCAATATCTCTTGCCTCAGAAGTACAATAGAATATATTTAATAGAACTATAAGAATAAATTGCACCGGGATTGTGGCGCAGCTGTCTGAGCGTCGGCTGCATTAAGATCACTCTGACCAAAAGGTCATGAGTTCGGAGCCAGCCCGGGTTGGAGTAGGCTTCCAACCAGTTGTGTAGCCTGTTGTCGACCTTTGCAACCCGAAAGACAGTTGCATTTGTCAAGTAGGAAAATTAGGTACCACCTTAAAGTGTGGGGAGGCTAAATTAACTAATTGATGAGGCCATAAAAAAGACTCCAGCAAAGCATGCGGGGAATGCGGAAGTACTTCATCAGTGTCGTAGATGGACGATGAAAGCGACAGCTCCCCTGGCGGCCAGAAAAAGTTAAATAGCTTCTGTGTATGTCTGTATATGTTGTATGTCAAAATTGGCCTTGAATGTTTGCCATATATGTGTGCATTATAATCCGCCCTGAGTCCCCTGCGGGGTGAGAAGGGCGGAATATAAATACTGTAAATAAATAAATAAATAATAATAATTGGGATAAAATATAGTTCACAGTTAGGCGGATAGGGGAGAGAAGCAAAGGTCTGGAGGTTGCAAGGCTTGGGAGACCTCATGGAAGAGAAAGGGTGCCAAAATATTTCATTTTGGCTTGTTGCCTTTGAAAAACTATACATCTTTTTTTGGGGAGGGGGGTTTTCTGTGTTCAACAACAATTTTATTATTGTAGATGTCCGTCTACACTGGGGAAATTATTGCAGTTTGACACCAATTTAACTGTGCTGGCTAAATACTATGGAATCCGACGCAGCGGTGGTCGTGGTGGTGGGCTTGTACCTTCTCTGTGGAGACCAAAATCCACTAATATGTGCAAATGTATCTAAATTAATCATATATCAGCAAAACACAAGGCTGCCACATTCACATTAAGCAGAAACAGTTGGTTCTTCTCTTGATGAATGAAACAAAACCTTCTTGTGAGTAAGAATAGTCCTTGAATGTCAGTAAATGTCCTATTTTTTATTGCCGAAGAGTAGACCAGCATTCACAGTGGGTGTTCTGTTCTCATTGTTACACACGAGTCGACTCCAACCTGCAACCCGTTTTGACTCACAAGAGCCTTCATCAGGCGGTTGGGTAGCAAATCTTGGTTGATCAGTATACTCTGCAAAGCGTTTTATTCTGTAGCGAGTATACAGAAGAAGGTTTGGTTTCATTCTTCAAGAGAAGAACCAACTGTTTCTGCTTAATGTGCATGTGGCAGCCTTGTGTGTTGTGAGTCAGCATTCTGACACCATACCTACTACTAGTAGTAGGAGAAGAAGAAGGAGTGATGCAGAAGCAGAGGAGAATCAGCGCCAGCTGAAACGCATTCGTGACATCTTTCTGGCTCCCAGTGATGAAGAAGACTTTGCAGGATTCAGGCCAGAGGAGGCTATGGAAGCAGATTACAGGGGAGTGAAGAGAGTGGCTAGTGATTCTGGCAGTGAGAGTGACACTATGTCTAAGAGGCTTAGAGACACCGCAGATAACTCCAGTGATAGTGAGGATGAGTTGGAGGAGGCTGTAGACTGGACTCTGGTTCAGAACATTAGAGACATTTGCAATCAAGCAACATCAAGTGATGATTTTGAAGGTTTTAGGGATAATGGGAATGAGAGTACTGATTGGCAGGATCAGGCACTAGAGCAAAGGTGGCAGGCTTGGCGTGGTGTAGATGCTTCAGCTGCGGGAGCAGAATCAGATGCAAGCAATGAATCTCATTCTTCTGATAGTGAATAAAATGAGCACTCTGGGACCTATTCCTTTGCAGACGACAAAGTGTTGTTTCGTGTTGTTCTCTGCCTAATCTTGTTTTGGATTCCCAGTATCCTGTTTTCCCTGCCGTGCCTCGGACCTTGGAACCTTCGCTCGTGAGTGTACATCTGGCTTCTTGACCCTTGGAACTGACTGACTACACGTTTGCCTACCGGATTTTGCTCCATGCCTTGCAACCCTTAAAGACTGTTTGTTTTGTATTCTGCTCCTAGTTCATCGTATCTCCTGTAATTTCTTGGCTGCAATTCAAGCCTGCTTATCTAGCGTTTTGTGTTCCTGTTTGAAAACATCCTTTGAACTGTTTGCACTGACTTTTAAAGTGCCTTATTAAGTTTGTTTTGCATTAAAATACTACTATTTTGCACCTCAACTGCTGTTTAAGACATTCTGTGTTCTGTGGGTCACGACATTGTGTTTTGTTGATATATGTATTAATTTAGATGCATTTGCACATATTAGTGGATTTTGGTCTCCGCAGTTTCAGGGGAACCCATTTTTCTTTTCAGTATTACTTGTGCCTTCTCTGCCAAATACTGCTGGTGCTTCACCAAAATGCAACTCCCAGGATTCCATAGCACTGGGCCATGTCAGCTAAAGTGGTGTCAAGCTGCATTAATTGTATAGTGTAGTGACAACTGTTTCTGTGAGCCCAGGAACAACCAGCCAACCTCCAGAGCCTTGCCCCAATCTGCCTGACTCCGCATTAGCTCACCTTTGCCGACTTGCAGGTCCCTCAGGAAATCGGCCAGGATGGTGACCTGCAAGTTGATCGTCTCCTTCAGTTCCTTGGACTTCTCAGAGAGCTTGCCCACTTCAGACAAAAGCAAAACACAAACCGAGCATGTATTAAATTTGTGGTGAAGGGTGTTCAGCTTCTACAAAGAGGCCGCACGGGTTAATTGAATACATCGGTTTTGAGGCTTGGAGAGTCCCTAGTATCTTTTCTTCCAATTAAACACTAGAGTCAGGAGATCCAAACTACAGTTTTATGACTGGCCAGAGTAAAACTGAGTGTGACCAGCCAAGGAAAAACAAGTGTCACAAGATCTGAGTTGCAGCTTGGTACTCTTATAGTCCAAAGCAAAAGCACGCGCGTGCAATATTTTTCCCATTTCACACTTCTTTTGGCTTCTCTATCCTCTACGGGCGCCTCTTATCCATGCAATTTCCTCTTCCCTCTTCCCCTCTTCCTGCGCTTCCCCATCCTTTCTCTTCAGGTCAAACTTTTACCTACTTCCATCTCTAAGATCTACAGCAGTGGTTCTCAACTCTCCTAATGTCGCGACCCCTTAATACAGTTCCTGATGTTGTGGTGACCCCCAACCATAACATTATTTTCATTGCTACTTCATAACTGTAATTTTGCTACTATTATGAATTGTAATGTAAATATCTGATATGCAAGATGTATTTTCATTTACTCAACCAAATTTGGCACAAATACCCAATACTGTTTGAATACTGGTGAGGGCAGGGATTGATTTTGCAATTTGGAAGTTGTAGTTGCTGGGATTTATAGTTAACTTACAATCAAAGAGCATTCTGAACTCCATCAGCAATAGAATTGAATCAAACTTGGCACACAGAACTCCCATTACCAACAGAAAATACTGGGAGGATTTGGTGGGCATTGACCTTGAGTTTGGGAGTTGTAGTTCACCTACACCCAGAGAGCACTGTGGACTCAAACAATGATGGATCTGGACCAAACTTGGCACAAATACTCAATATGACCAAATGTGAACACTGGTGGTTTGGGGAAAAACACCTTGACATTTGGGAGTTGTAATTGCTGGGATTTATAGTTCATCTAAATCAAAGACAATTCTGAACCCCACCAATAGAATTGGGCCAAACTTCCCACCCAGAATCCCCAAGATCAACAGAAAAAACTATGTTTTCTGAGGGTCTTTGGAGACCCCTCTGACACCCCCTCACGACCCCCCAGGGGTCTCGACCCCCAGGTTGAGAAACTACAGAGACACTCACTGGAACACCTCAGCAAGCGAGAGTCCAAAAGTGGCAGGCTCAAACCCAGAGCCTCAATCAATGGCTGATACCAGATGAGAGACTCCCCCCTGGGCACACAGAAAACTGGGTGACTTGCAAGACGCTGAACAGACTGCGCTCTGGCACCACGCGATGCAGAGCCAACCTCGAGAAATGGGGCTACAAAGTGGAATCCACAACATGCGAGTGTGGAGAGGAGCCAACCACTGACCACCTGCTGCAATGCAACCTGAGCCCTGCCACATGCACAAGGGAGGACCTCCTTGCGGCAACACCAGAAACACTCCAAGTGGTCAGCTTTTGGTCAAAGGACATTTAATCACTAGGTTCTTGTGGGTTTTTTCGGGCTATAGGCCATGTTCTAGAGGCATTTCTCCTGACGTTTCGCCTGGGGCAAAGAGCTCTTCTCTGCTGGAGCTAGGTGTGAATGTTTCAACTGACCACCTTCATTAGAATTTGAAGGCCTGCCTGAGCCTGGGAAAATCTTTTGTTGAGAGGTGTTAAGAGGTGTTGAGAGGTGTTAACACCTCTCAACAAAAGATTTTCCCAGGCTCAGACAGGCCTTCAAATGCTAATGAAGGTGGTCAGTTGAAACATTCACACCCAGCTCTAGCAGAGAAGAGCTCTTTGCCCCACTCCAGCCATTCCACAGATATATAAACCCATTGTCCTATTTCCAACAGACCTCACTACCTCTGAGGATGCTTGCCATAGATGCAGGCGAAACATCAGGAGAAATGCCTCTAGAACATGGTCCTATAGCCCAAAAAAGCCCACAAGAACCTAGTGATTCCAGCCATGAAAGCCTTCGACAAGACATTTAATCAACTACCAAGCTTGCAAACTCTGTGTCTTTTGTTTGTTTGTTTGTTTGTTCTGTCAAAAATGTAATACAACTGTTCAGTTGCCTGACACGATAAATAAAATAAATTAAATAAATCTCTTCTGAATTGCCTATCCAAGACTCCCGCTGTGCTGTTTTTTCCAGCGAGACTGACAGATTGGACCTTAGATCCTCTTCTTAAATTCCCCCTTCCCTCCTGTCTCAGCCTTCCTTCTTAACTATCTTAAATCTTCATTCATTCAAATAAAATTTTGCTTATCTTTGCCTTGCCTTGCATGTTCATGATGGCCACCAAAATCATCAGGATTATACAAACCAACAAGAGGCCGATGGTGGAAGAAGAGGACTCCTGGGCAACCTTGATGACATGCTCTAATGGGAAGAGAGGAACATGTGTCAGAGAAGTCAGCCATGCGCCTAACCCTCCTGGAGTTACAGTACTGAGTATATTTGGGACCACAGCTGAGGAACCACTCAGGAACTTACCTGGAAAAGGATCACCTGGATGACCTGGATGAGAAAATGTCAGCTATGGCTTTGAAAGAACATGGCAAGATCTCAAATGCTATATGATTGAACGCTCAAAACAGGATTTCCCATATCATCATATTTTCAATGTCCATGTATTGTCGAAGGCTTTCACGGCCGGAATCACGGGATTGTTGTAAGTTTTTTCGGGCTATATGGCCATGTTCTAGAGGCATTCTCTCCTGACGTTTCGCCTGCATCTATGGCAAGCATCCTCAGAGGTTGTGAGGTCTGTTGGAACTAGGACAAAGGGTTTATATATCTGTGGAATGACCAGGGTGGGACAAAGGACTCTTGTCTGCTGGAGCTTGGTGTGAATATTTCAACTGACAACCTTGATTAGCATATAATTGCCTGACAGTGCCTGGAGCAAACTTTTGTTGAGAAGTGATTAGATGTCCTTGTTTGTTTCCTCTCTGTTGTTGTGCAGTTGTTATTCCCTCCAATGAGCAGTCAGGCTTTCTCTCCTGAAGTATGGACTGGTTGGATCTTCTCGCAGTCCAAGGCACTCTCAGCACTTTCCTCCAGCACCACAGCTCAAAAGCATCGATCTTCCTTCGCTCAGCCTTCCCTAAGGTCCAGCTCTCACATCCGTAGGTGACTACAGGGAAGACCATGGCTTGGACTAGGCAATGGATCTTGGTTGCCAGTCTGATGTCTCTACTCTTCACTATTTTATCGAGATTGGACATTGCTCTCCTCCCAAGAAGGAAGCGTCTTCTGATTTCCTGGCCACAGTCTGCATCTGCACTCATCTTTGCACCTAGAAATACAAACCCTGTCACGGCCTCCACGTTTTCTCCCTCTATTTCCCAGTTGTCAATCATTCTTGTTGCCATAATCTTGGTTTTTTTGATGTTTAGCTGCAACCCAGCTTTTGCGCTTTCTTCTTTCACCTTGATTAGAAGGCTCCTCGGCTCCTCCTCGCTTTCGGCCATCAGAGTGGTGTCACCTGCATATCTGAGGTTGTTCATGTTTCTTCCAGCCATTTTCACCCCAGCTTTGTACTCATCAAGCCCCGCACATCCTCGCATGATGTGTTCTGCATACAAGTTAAAAAGGTTGGGTGAGAGGATGCAGCCTTGCCGGACGCCTTTCCCAATCTTGAACCCGTCTCCTGTTCCGTGGTCAGTTCTGACTGTTGCTCCTTGGTCCTTGTACAGATTCCTCAGGAGAGAGGGAAGGGGGCTTGGGATGCCCATCCCACCAAGAACTTGCCACCATTTATGATGATCCACACAGTCAAAGGCTTTAGAAGAGTCAATGAAGCAGAAGTAGATGTTTTTCTGAAACTCCCTGCCTTTCTCCATCATCCAGCATTCGGATATTGGCAATCTGGTCTCTCGTTCCTCTGCCTTTTCTAGATGTCCTTGTCATCCGCAAACCGGATCAACAATTGGGTCTCACCGTCTACAGAAAACCCCCCCACACAGATAGATATCTACATAAAAACTCCAACCATCACCCAAGTCAAAAAAGAAGCCCCATTAAAGCTTTGGCAGACCGTGCAAAAAGAATCTGGGAAGCCCACCTCCTCCAAGATGGACTGAACCACCTCAACTGGGCTCAATGGAGACTCCACCTTAGACATCAGAAGAGCTGCAAGACCAAGAACAAGCCACGAGAGTAAAGGCAAAGATCCACCCAGAGGAAAAGTGTTCCTTCCATACATCAAGGGAACCACTGACCGCAGAGGGAAGCTGATGAGGAAACACAACATACAAACCACCTACAAACCCACTAAGAAAATCCAACCAATGCTACGTTCAGCAAAGGACAAGAGGGATCCTCTCACCTCTGCAGGAGTCTACCGTGTACCATGCAGCTGTGGACAAGAAGTCTACAGAGGGACCACCGAATGCAGAAATGCCCAAACACGAACAAGGAACATGAAAGGCACTGCAGACTACTTCAACCAGAGAAGTCAGCCATAGCAGAGCACCTGATGAACCAACCTGGACACAGCGTATTATTGGAGAACACAGAAATGCTGGACCACTCTCACAACCACCATGCCAGACTACACATTGAAATCCACAAGCATGTGGACAATTTCAACAGAAAGGAAGAGACCATGAAAATGAACAAAATCTGGCTACTAGTATTAAAAAACTCTAAAATTACAACAGCAAAACAGCAGAGAGGAAACAACCAGGCACATCTTAACACCTCTCAACAGAACATTTTCCCACACTCAGCCAGGCCTTCAAATGCTAATGAAGGTGGTCAGTTGAAACATTCACACCCAGCTCTAGCAGGGAAGAGCTCTTTGCCCCACCTCAGCCATTCCACAGATATATAAACCCATTGTCCTAATTCCAACAGACCTCACTACCTCTGAGGATGCAGGCGAAACGTCAGGAGAAATGCCTCTAGAACATGGCCATATAGCCCGAAAAAACCCACAAAAACCTAGTTATTCCGACCATGAAAGCCTTCGACAATACAAGCACATCTTAGTTTTAACTTTATAGTGTCTGGGTGTGACGGCACAGCCAACCTGTAATAAAACAGAGCAATGATCACAATACGCTGTGGGAAAAGTTATGAGAGAATGTGGTCCATACGTAGGGTAGGGTACTGTTTTCCGACTTGCTTTGGGATAAAAGGAGGGGGAGAGACAACTGCAATGAGTTGGTGATACTTCTTCACGCACTTACTCAGTGTGAGGAGACCTTCATGAGATGACTTCACTGGCTTGAAGGGGATCAGCTTCGATGGCAGAGGGCTGTGTTCCAGGAGACCAGCTTGCAGTAGGGGCCTCATCTCCGAGGGGGCATGGCTCAGTGGGTACCCCATTTGTTGCATGGGCCGCAGCTCAGAGGGGGCACGGCCCACGGTGGCTCCCACATGTGGAAAGGGTCCACGGCCCACGGTGGCTCCCACATGTGGAAAGGGCCTCAACTCTGAGGGACCACGACTCAGTGGGCTCCCCATTTGTTGCATGGGCCTCAACTCCGAGGGGCCGTAGTTCACTGGGGGCCCCGCTGGATACAAGGGCCTCACCTGCAAAAGGCCACGGCTCACCGGGGGCCCTGCTTGCTGCAAGGGGCCAACCTCGGAGGAGTCATGGCTCCTTAAGGAATCTGAACGTGGTGTGGCCTTCACTTCTTTCACCATACGGACCACTGGGCTCCCGGAAGGGCCACGGCTCCCTAAGGACCCCGAGCGAGATGTGAGCTTTGCCTCTGAGGGCTCCCGGTGTGCTGCAGAGCCTTTCTCTGAGGGCTCTTTTTCTGAGGACAATTTCTCTGAGGGCCTCTTCTCCAAGGACCCTTTCTCCGAGGACCCCTTCTCTGAGTGCCTCTTTTTTGAGAGCTTCCTTTCTGAGGGCCTCTTCTCTGAGGGCCTCTTCTCTGAGGACCCCTTCTCTGAGGACCCCTTCTCTGAGGACCCCTTCTCTAGGGGGTCCTTTTCTGAGGGCCTCTTCTCTGAGGGCCTCTTCTCTGAGGACCCCTTCTCTGAGGACCCCTTCTCCAGGGGTTCCTTTTCTGAGGTCCCTGATTGCATGGAAACTCTTGGCTCTTTGGAACCCCCAGGCACGTTCTTCGCCATGACGGCTCTGCTGCGTTCAACGTATATGAGAAAAACGCTGGTGCCAATTGGAAAAATCGCTTCCAAGGGCCCCTCGCGTCCCTGTCTGGCTGATCCCAAAGCGATCCAAACTTCAAGTTGCCTGAAGCAACCTTTCAGGTTTTTTAAATGGCTGCCCCAAAACAGTTGCCCTGAGGGATGCTCTAGAACATCCACCTGAAGCCAGGCCTTGAAGGAAACAAGGAGGAAATATGTTGTTTCCTCACAAACTGAACTTAAAATGAATAAGAAATATTTTCATATTGTAATTAGTTAGATTCTAGGTATTTCACTTTTTAAAATGTCCACCCCGAGAGACTCCTCAAAGTGTCTGCCTTGAAGAATGACCTCGATGGTCGCCCTGAAGAGAGTTCTAAAACGGTCGCCTTGAAGAGAGTTCTAAAATGGCTTCCCTGAAGAGAGTTCTACAACGGCCACCTTGAAAAGAGTTCTGAAATGACTGCCCTGAAGAGAATTCTAAAATGGCTGCCTTGAGGAATGATCTAAAATGGCTGCCCTATAGAGAATTCTAAAATGGCCGCCCTGAAGAGAATTCTAAAACAGTCGCCTTGAAGAGAGTTCTAAAATGGCTTCCCTGTAGAGAGTTCTAAAATGGCTGCACTGAAGAGAATTCTAAAATGGCTGCCTTGAGGGATGATCTAAAATAGCTGCCCTGTAGAGAGTTCTTAAATGGCCGCCCTGAAGAGAATTCTATAACAGCCACCCTGAAGAGAGTTCTAAAACAGTCGCCTTGAAGAGAGTTCTAAAATGGCTGCCCTGAAGAGAATTCTAAAATGGCTTCCTTGAGGGATGATCTAAAATGACTGCCCTGAAGAGAATTCTAAAATGGCTGCCTTGAGGGATGATCTAAAATGGCTGCCCTGAAGAGAATTCTAAAATGGCTGCCTTGCGGGATGATCTAAAATGGCTGCCCTGAAGAGAATTCTATAACAGCCACCCTGAAGAGAGTTCTAAAACAGTCGCCTTGAAGAGTTCTGAAGAGAATTCAAAAAAGGCTTTCCTGAAGAGAGTTCTACAATGGCCGCCGTGAAGAGAGTTCTAAAATGTCTGCCCTGAAGAGAATTCTAAAATGGCTGCCTTGAGGGATGATCTAAAATGGCTGCCCTGTAGAGAGTTCTAAAATGGCCGACCTGAAGAGAATTCTATAACGGCCGCTCTGAAGAGAGCTCTAAAACAGCTCCCTGAGGAATTATTTGAATTGGCCATCCTGAAGGAAATTCTCAATTGTCTGCCCTCATGGATGCCTCAAAATGGCCGCCTGAATCCTAACTGAAAACAAAAAAAGAGGTGGAAGAGCGCAATTTCCTCACAGACCAATTTTAACATAAATAATTTAATCCTTCAAATTTTGTAATCAACTCGATTGCATTTTGATGCTATACTTTTTTGTATGTTTTTAATTGTATTTTTAATTGTTGGTATTATTCAACTATAATTTGTACTTTTAAAAAAATGTGAGGTGCTTGGGAGTCTCATTTAAGAGATGAGACTCCCAAGCCCTATGAGGAGTGGCTTAAGGAGCTGGGCATGTTTAGCCTGAAGAAGAGAAGGCTGAGAGGAGACATGATGTTGTTGTTCATTCGTTCAGTCGTCTCCGACTCTTCGTGACCTCATGGACCAGCCCCCGCCAGAGCTCCCTGTCGGCCGTCACCACCCCCAGCTCCTTGAAGGTCAGTCCAGTCACTTCAAGGATGCCATCCATCCACCTTGCCCTTGGTCGGCCTCTCTTCCTTTTACCTTCCCCTTTCCCCAGCATAATTGTCTTCTCCAGGAGACATGATAGCCATGTATAAATATGTGAGAGGAAGCCACAGGGGGGAGGAGGGAGCAAGCTTGTTTTCTGCTTCCCTGGAGACTAGGACGCGGAACAATGGCTTCAAACGACAAGAGAGAAGATTCCACCTGAACATGAGGAAGAACTTCCTGACTGTGAGAGCCGTTCAGCAGTGGAACTCTCTGCCCCAGAGTGTGGTGGAGGCTCTGTAAGACTGTAGGTTTTATATAGCAATATTAAATGATCACTCACAAGCCGGTTTTGCTTGGAAATGAATATATTGCTTGTATCTCTACAGCAAAGAAAGACACTACTGAGTGTGGTAGAGGCTCCTTCTTTGGAAGCTTTGAAACAGAGGCTGGATGCCCATCTGTCGGGGGTGATTTAAATGCCATATTCCTCCTTCTTGGCAGAATGGGGTTGGATTGGATGGCCCAAAAGGTCTCTTCCAACTCTTTGACTCTATGATTCTATGAAGCAGGATACAAATAAATACAATAGTTTGTCATCAAGAGCCACTTTGAGTCCCAAATTTGGCAGAAAAGTGGGCTATAAGTATAATACTCATCATCATCATCATCATCATTGAAAGTGAGGACATAAATATGCCAAATGGCCAAGCAATAAAGTGTCACTAGCCAGAGGCCTATAACTATCTGGGCAGACTACAGCTGGACAACATCAAACATGAACATGTGACAACTGTGGTCAGCAAACAATACATTCAAAGGGTCAGGAAAATTCTCAAAAGCAAGCTCAATGGAGGCAACACCATCAAGGCCATCAACACCTGGGCCATACCTGTCATAAGATACACTGCTGGCATCTTAAACTGGACGCAGGCAGAACTGGACAATTTGGACAGAAAAACAAGAAGACTCGTGACCATTCATCATTCACTGCATCCTCGCAGTGATGTTGACCGGCTCTATCTGCCTCGAAGGTCCAGTGGCACTCTTACAAGGAAAACAAGCAGTCGAAGAAGAAAAACAGGATGCCCTGGCAGAAGATGTCAAGGGAAGCCAAGAGCCTGCTTTAATTGAAGTCTTTTTCACACGTACTGCTCTCAAGCCAGGCGTCACCCATTCTGTATCTTTGCATTTCATACTCCACTTTGGCAGAAAAAATGAAATGCAAAGATACAGAATGGGGGACAATGCCTGGCTCGAGAGCAGTACGTGTGAAAAAGATCTTGGAGTCCTCGTGGACAACAAGTTAAACATGAGCCAACAATGTGATGTGGTGGCAAAAAAAGCCAATGGGATTTTGGCTTCATCAATAGGAGCATAGTGTCTAGATCTAAGGAAGTAGATCCCCTCTATTCTGCTTTGGTTAGACCACACCTGGAATATTGTGTCCAATTCTGGGCACCACAATTCAAGAGAGATATTGACAAGCTGGAATGTGTCCAGAGGAGGGCGACTAAAATGATCAAGGGTCTGGAGAACAAGCCCTATGAGGAGCGGCTTAAGGAGCTGGGCATGTTTAGCCTGAAGAAGAGAAGGCTGAGAGGAGATATGATAGCCATGTATAAATATGTGAGAGGAAGCCACAGGGAGGAGGAGGGAGCAAGCTTGTTTTCTGCTTCCCTGGAGACTAGGACGCAATGGAACAATGGCTTCAAACTACAAGAGAGGAGATTCCATCTGAACATTAGGAAGAACTTCCTGCCAGTGAGAGCCGTTCAGCAGTGGAACTCTCTGCCCCGGGGTGTGGTGGAGGCTCCTTCTTTGGAAGCTTTTAAGCAGAGGCTGGGTGGCCATCTGTCAGGGGTGATTTGAATGCAATATTCCTGCTTCTTGGCAGAAGGGGGTTGGACTGGATGGCCCATGAGGTCTCTTCCAACTCTTTGATTCTTTGATTCTATGATTCTAAGTCAGTAATCGGAAGCTTCTCAAAACACAGCAGACAAAGAGTCAGTACAAGAAAACCGCACTCCGGACCAGAGCTGACAGCTGGCAACACAAAGCCTTGCACGGGCAGTTCCTTGACAAAATTGAAGGAAAAGTTGACAAGAAGACCTGGTGATGGCTCACAAATGGAACCCTGAAGAAGGAGACATTGAAGAGATGCTCCTACACCATCCACTCCAAATGCCCAATCACCATCTCACAAAGCAGTTACTCTACTGGGTTGTTGTAGGTTTTTCGGGCTGTATGGCCATGTTCTAGAAACATTCTCTCCTGACGTTTCGTCTGCTTCTGTGGCAGGTATCCTTAGAGGTTGTGAGGATCTCACAACCTCTGAGGATGCCTGCTAAAGAGGTGGGTGAAACATCAGGAGAGGATGCTTCTAGAACATGACCATACAGCCTGAAAAACCTACAACAACCCAATGATTCTGGTCATGAAAGCCTTCGACAGTTACTCTACTCCCAACTCAAGAATGGGAAACATAATGTTGGTAGACTGGAAAAGTGATTTAAAGATGGGCTTAAAGTCATCCTTAAAACTGTGGCATTGACACCAAGAACTGGGAAGCCCAGGCCCTTGGGCACTGTAGATGGAAATCAGCTGTGACCAGCAGTGCTGCAGAATTCGAAGAGGCACGAATGGAGGGAGTAAGGGAGAAATGTGCCAAATAGAAGGTGCATCAAGCCAACCAAACAGAGACCACCTTCCACCTGGAAACCAATGCCCTCACTGTGGGAGAACATGCAGGTCAAGAATAGGGCTCCACAGTCACCTACAGACCCACCACCAAGACACTAAACTTGGAGGACCATCATCTTCGGACTATGAGGGATCGCCTAAGAAAGTAAAAGTAGTAAGCACTAAATAGGCTGGATGCCCATTTGTCAGGGGTGATTTGAATGTAATATTCCTGCGTCTTGGCAGAATGGGGTTGGACTGGATGGCCCATGAGGTCTCTTCCAACTCTTTGATTCTAAATAGGAAAGGACCTGTTCTAACCATCACTGTAAGGTAGGATGACACTGTAAAGAGGATTATATTCTACTTTCCTTCCCTTCATATGATGCATATGCTAATTTTGACTCTACGTAACGACACTTGCCTCATTCATTTAGAAACACATTGAAGGGGGGGGGGGGGGGACGACAAACCTCATTGCGCAGGTTTTTGTTTGTTTGTTTCATAGAATCCTAGAATCAAAGAGTTGGAAGAGACCTCATGGGCCATCCAGTCCAACCCCATTCTGCCAAGAAACAGGAACATTGCATTCAAATCACCCCTGACAGATGGCCATCCAGCCTCTGTTTAAAAGCTTCCAAAGAAGGAGCCTCCACCACACTCCGGGGCAGAGAGTTCCACTGCTGAACGGCTCTCACAGTCAGGAAGTTCTTCCTCATGTTCAGATGGAAGCTCCTCTCTTGTAGTTTGAAGCCATTGTCCATTGCGTCCTAGTCTCCATGGAAGCAGAAAACAAGCTTGCTCCCTCCTCCTCCCTGTGGCTTCCTCTCACATATTTATACATGGCTATCATATCTCCTCTCAGCCTTCTCTTCTTCAGGCTAAACATGCCCAGCTCCTTCAGCCGCTCCTCATAGGGCTTGTTCTCCAGACCCTTGATCATTTTAGTCGCCCTCCTCTGGACACATTCCAGCTTGTCAATATCTCTCTTGAATTGTGGTGCCCAGAATTGGACACAATATTCCAGATGTGGTCTAACCAAAGCAGAATAGAGGGGTAGCATTACTTCCTTAGATCTAGACACTCGGCTCCTCTTGATGCAGGCCAAAATCCCATTGGCTTTTTATCTGCAGCATCACATTCCTGGCTCATGTTTAACTTCTTGTCCACGAGGACTCCAAGATTTTTTTCACACGTACTGCTCTTGAGCCAGGCATCGTTGTCCCCCATTCTGTATCTTTGCATTTCGTTTTTCCTGCCAAAGTGGAGTATCTTGCATTTGTCACTGTTGAACTTCATTTTGTTAGTTTGTTTTAAATGCCCTGCAATTGAAGAAAGTGTGGCCAAAGAAAGGCAAATATCAAGTTCGATCACGAAGGAAAATTGTACACTTATTTGTTTACATTCACTTTTATTACGTGTTATTCTTTTTTGTATACATTATTTGTTTCTTATTTAAAACACATAACAAAAATGCAATAAGTTTACTGGGAAAATGGGGGTCTGGGGCGAGTAACATCCTATTAATTCACTATGGAATTCAGATCGTAAATATTGTAATCATTAGCCTAACTTGAATGAAACTCAACGGAGATATGGAGTTATGTATATGAATCTAAGAACGCAGAAATATATGAGTTGGGATCATTTCAGGAAAGATCCTTTCCATTGTTCTTTGTTGAATTGGTTCATCTTGGGATCCCTCCTCTAACTAAATGGAAGACCCCCCAAAATTGGGAGAAACGGCCCCCGGCCTTAAGGTTTGTATTTACAGAGGAAGCGGCGCTTCAGCTCGCAGTCTTCATCATTCCAGTAGCGATACCCTAAAAAGCAAGAGAGGAATGCCAATTGTAGACTCACAGAAAGTAAGAGAACTGAAAGGGACCCAAAAGGCCATCTAGTCCAATTCCCTTGCCCTTTAAATAATCTATATAAATAAAAATGTAATGTTCGTTTGTGGAATTAACAGAACTCAAAAACCACTGGGGGAATTGACACCAAATTTGGATACAAGACACCTGACAACCCAGTGTATGTCCTTCGCTCATAAAAACACTGAAAAACACAGCAGAAGGAACTTAAAAAGCCCCCAAAAGCTAAATAACGATAAACTAAATGACAATACAGAAAAAGGGAAGAAAGTGGGAGGAAGGGGAGAAAAAGAAAGAAAGAAAGAAAGAAAGAAAAAGAAAGAGGGAGGGAGGGAAAGAAAGAAGGAAAGGGTGAAGGAAGCATGGAAGCAAAGAGAGAAGGATGGAAGGAAAGAGGTAGAAAAGGAAGAAAGGAGAGAAAGAGGGAGGGAAAGAAAAAGGGGGAAGGAAGGAAAGTTAGAGAAGGAAGGAGAGAAGGAAAGAAAAAAGGGAAAGAAGGAAGGAAAGAGGGAGCGAAGGAAAGGGGGGAAGATGTAGAGAAAGAGGGAGGGAAGGAAAGAAGGAAAGAGAGAAGGAAGAAAAGAGAGCAGAAGACAAAGAAAAAGGGAAGGAAGGAAATAGAGAAAGAAGGAAGAAGAGAGGAAAGATGGGAAGGAAGGAAGGAAAGGGAGCGAAGGCAGGAGGGAAAGAAGGAGAGAAAGAGGGACGGTTGGCCACAGCAATGCGTGGCTGGTACAACTAGTAATAATAATAAAAAACTTTATTTATATACCATCCTATCTTCCCTAGGGAACTCAGAGCGGTTTCCACATAGGCAAAATAATACAAAACATACAATATAAAACATAGGCACAAACTGTTAACACAACATATACATTGGGTTGTTGTAGGTTTTTTCGGGCTATACGGCCATGTTCTAGAGGCATTCTCTCCTGACGTTTCGCCTTCATCTATTGGCAGTGGTTCTCAACCTGGGGTCCCCA
The DNA here is from genome assembly GCF_037176765.1 of Anolis sagrei. NCBI lineage: Eukaryota > Metazoa > Chordata > Lepidosauria > Squamata > Anolidae > Anolis > Anolis sagrei. Next base: position 197,049,411 of record NC_090025.1, on the reverse strand, counting down.
GATGCTTTTGGCCTTCAACTCCCAGAAATCCTAACAACTGGTAAACTTACTGGGATTTCTGGGAGTTGTAGGCCAAAAACATCTGGGGACCCCAGGTTGAGAACCACTGATCTATGGCAAGCATCCTCAGAAGCAGTGAGGTCTGTTGGAACTAGGAAAAAGGGTTTATATATCTGTGGAATGACCAGGGTGGGACAAAGAACTCTTGTCTGCTGGAGCTAAGTGTGAATGTTTCAACTGACCACCTTGATTAGCATTTGATGGCCTGGCAGTGCCTGGGGCAATCTTTTGTTGAGAGGCGATTAGATGTCCCGGATTGTTTCCTCTCTGTTGTTTTGCTGTTGTGATTTTAGATTTTGTTCATTTTCATGGTTTCTGTTGTGGCTGAGATGTTCTCTGATGATGAGGATGATGGGATTCAGATTCCTGGCTCTTTTTCTGTGCCTCAGATCTCTGGGCCTGCTTCTAGGTCTTTTTCTGAGGCTCCCACAGACTGTGCAGAGTCAACACAGCAGTTCTCAGAAGAAAAGAATTTTAACGAAGGAGACAGCGAACTGGTGGGGAGACCTCTGCCTCCTTCTCACGCTGATAATGAAAGTGCAGAGAGCCTTGATAGTGACCTGACTTGGCAAGCTCGTCTTGATTTGTGGGTCAGGCGGAGTTCTCGCCTGGCCAGCAGATTGGAAGCCAGCTCGGGGAAAGGTCATCGCAATGCTTTCATGTTGGTGAGAGCATAATGTTTTCTTGTTAGAAAGGTATTTAGGATTTTTGCAAACGAAGAGAAAGTGTCAGTTCAGCATAGCTTGTTAGCCTGGAAGCTCCATGGAATAATCACAGATGGAAAGAAGCATGCTTGGGATTTCTTGCATTGTGATTCTTGGGCCAATTGTTTCACTGTAGTCTGACATGGTGGTTGTGAGCGTGGTCCAGCATTTCTGTGTTCTCAAATAACATGCTGTGTCCAGGTTGGTTCATCAGGTGCTCTGCTATGGCTGACTTCTCTGGTTGAAGGAGTCTGCAGTGCCTTTCATGCTCCTTGATGCGTGTCTGGGCAATGCTGCTGAATTTGGTGGTCCCTATGTAGACTTCTTGTCCACAGCTGCATGGTATGCGGTAGACTCCTGCAGAATTTAGAGGATGCCTCTTATCCTTTGCTGAACGGAGCATTGGTTGGATTTTCTTGGTGGGTTTGTAGATTGTTTGTATGTTGTGTTTCCTCATCAGCTTCCCTATGCGGTCAGTGGTTCCCTTGATGTATGGCAGGAACATTTGTCCTCTGGGTGGACCACACCAACAACCACCATGTCAGACTACACAGAGAAGCCATTGAAATCCACAAGCATGTGGACAATTTCAACAGAAAGGAGGAGACCATGAAAATGAACAAAATCTGGCTACCAGTATTAAAAAACTCTAAAATTACAACAGCAAAACAGCAGAGAGGAAACAACCAGGCACATCTTAACACCTCTCAACAAAAGGTTTTCCCAGGCTCAGCCAGGCCTTCAAATGCTAATGAAGGTGGTCAGCAGAAACATTCACACCTAGCTCAAGCAGAGAAGAGCTCTTTGCCCCACCCCAGCCATTCCACAGATATACAAACCCATTGTCCTAATTCCAACAGACCTCACTACCTCTGAGAATGCTTGCCATAGATGCAGGCGAAACGTCAGGAGAAATGCCTCTAGATCTTGGCCCTATAGCCCGAAAAAACCCACAAGAACCTAGTGATTCCAGCCATGAAAGCCTTCGACAATACAAGAAAATACTTTGTTTTCTGGTGGTCTTTGGTGACCCCTCTGACACCCCCTGGCAACCCCTCCAGGGGTCCCGACCCCCAGGTTGAGAAACACTGGCTTAGAGACAGAGTGAGCATTCTGTGGGAGGAAAGAGTCTTCTGAGGGGCTCCATCGCAGAAAAAACTTCAGGAACCGCTGATCTATGGAATCATATTCACTACAATCAATGGTCCTAACAACTGATCCAGTAGTACACTGCAATATTGACTCTGTCTCTCTGGAAGCACATCCCACCCAACCAATGTCATAGGATAGCCATTGCTCTTTCTCCCCCCACATATCTGGCTGCACATGTGGGTTTTTTTTGGGCCTGGCTCACCTGTATCATGGAGCAGCTCCACACAGCTCGACTGGTTGTTGGTGTTGTTGGGTTCTCCTTCGTCCCAGTAGCTATATCTGGAAGAAGAGCCATCGCTCCAGAACCAGTTCATATTCTGTGCAGGTATGGAATTGGTCTGGAGTTTGCACAAAAACAACAATAACAAGAGGAATGTGGGATCGAACATTCCAATCTCTCATTCACACTGTGGACAATCAATGGGAAACCTATTGGAAGAACATGATTGCGGCTATTGAATCGTAGAATCCTAGAGTTGGAAGAGACCTCCTGGGCCATCCAGTCCAACCCCATTCTGCCAAGAAGTAGGAATATTGCAATCAAAGCACCCCTGACAGATGGCCATCCAGCCTCTGTTTAAAAGCTTCCAAAGAAGGAGCCTGTCAGGAGTCAATTTCTGATGGCATGAAGACATCACAAATTCCCTCCGTGACATCCTGACTGAATCATCCTGGCTGCCTCAGTTTTCTCTCTGTGGCGTTTTGAAGCCAGAAGAGGGCACTGGAAACCTTGTATTCTGGAACTTGTGAAGCAACAAGCTCTAATGAGGAAAGGGAGAGAGGGAGAGATGGGCAGGAAAGGTGTGTAAAAGGAAGTAGTGGTGGGGAAAAGTCAGTAGTGTCTTTCTTTGCTGCAGAGATACAAGCAATATATTCATTTCCAAGCAAAACCGGCTTGTGAGTGATCATTTAATATTGCTATATAAAACCTACGGATGTGAGAGCTGGACCTTAGGGAAGGCTGAGCGAAGGAGGATGGATGCTTTTGAGCTGTGGTGTTGGAGGAAAGTGCTGAGAGTGCCTTGGACTGCGAGAAGATCCAACCAGTCCATCCTCCAGGAAATAAAGCCCGGCTGCTCACTGGAGGGAAGGAGACTAGAGGGAAAGATGAAGTCCTTTGGCCACATCATGAGGAGACACCCAAGCCTAGAGAAGACAATGATGTTGGGGAAAGTGGAAGGCAAAAGAAAGAGGGGCCGACCAAGGGCAAGATGGATGGATGGCATCCTTGAAGTGACTGGACTGACCTTGAGGGAGCTGGGGGTGGTAACGGCCGACAGGGAGCTCTGGCGTGGGCTGGTCCATGAGGTCACGAAGAGTCGGAGATGACTGAACGAATGAACAACAACAACAACAACATATAAAACCTACAGTCTTACAGAGCCCCTACCACACTCTGGGGCAGAGAGTTCCACTGCTGAACGGCTCTCACAGTCACAAAGTTCTTCCTCATGTTCAGCTGGAATCTCGTCTCTTGTAGTTTGGAGCCATTGTTCCTTGTCCTAGTCTCCAGGGAAGCAGAAAACAAGCTTGCTCCCTCCTCCTCCCTGTGGCTTCCTCTCACATATTTATACATGGTTATCATGTCTCCTCTCAGCTTTCTCTTCTTCAGGCTAAACTTGCCCAGCTCTTTAAGCCACTCCTCATAGGACTTGTTCTCCAGACCCTTGATCATTTGAGTCGCCCTCCTCTGGACACATTCCAGCTTGTCAATATCTCTCTTCAATTGTGGTGCCCAGAATTGAACATGTTTTCCCATTATGTTATCATAATGTATTGAACAGCATTATATATATGGCAGTCTAGGTGGGGCCCATGATGGGATTTTGCAGCTTTGAAGAACCCACAGTGGTTTTAAGCCAATTGGTCCTTGAGGGTGAAACCTACCTGTCAGTTTGGGAGAAGCTCAATATTTCTGTGGAATATTTGGAGGCAAAATGCCTGCAACAGGGAGCCTTGAAAACTCCTACCCAGTTACAATTATGAAACTAAAAACATACAGTATTTCTTCTGGATAAGAAGTGGAATACACACACACACACACACACACACACACACACATTAGCCGTCCCCTGCCACGCGTTGCTGTGGCCTAGTCTGTGTATATGTGTTGTGTGTGTGTGTATGTGTGTATATATTTGTGTATATGTGTATATATGTGTGTTTGTGTGTGTGTGTGTATATATATGTATATGTATGTATATGTATATGCATATGCATATATGTGTGTGTGTGTGGTTTTATGCATGTATTGTAATGTGGGGTGGGGTTTTTTATTTTTAAACTCTTTTGTTGTGTTTTTCAGTGTTTTTATGAGTGATGGTCACTCGTTGGCCTTCAAGGTATATTGTGTCCAAATTTGGTGTCAATTTGCTCAGTGGTTTTTGAGTAATGTTAATCCCACAAACCAACATTACATTTTTATTTATATAGGTATATAACTAATAACTTATCATTTGGGAAGAATACCTAGGAATTACATTGAAAAATATGATGCCTTTCCTCTCTTGTAGGGACCTGACATCGGCAGCCATTATTCCAGTCTCATCTTTGATCTCTTTGCTTAAGTAGCAACTAAACCAACCTTATGTAAGACTGTAGGTTTTACATAGCAATATTAAATGATCACTCACAAGCCGGTTTTGCTTGGAAATGAATATATATTGCTTGTATCTCTACAGCAAAGAAAGACACTACTGACTTTTTCCCACCACCACTTTCTTTTATACACCTTTCTTGCCCACCTCCCCCTCTTCTCAGTTTCCTTATTAGAACTCGTTGCTTCACAAGTTCCAATACAAGGTTTCCAGTGCCCTCCGCTGGCTTCAAAATGTCACAGAGAGAAAATTGAGGCAGCCAGGATGATTCAGTCAGGATGTCACGGAGGGAATTTGTGATGCTTTCATGCCGTCAGAAATTGACTCCTGACACCTTACACAAATGAAACAAAGCTCTATTGCTTCTGTTTAAACTGGCACCATTTATTTATATGCCTTTCACCTTAAGAACAGACAAGCATCTTGAGCTCTGAGGATTATTACCTGGGAAGGAATCCCACTGGACGTGCCCTGACCTACAAGAAGCACTGCCTGAACATCAAGCAAAAAGTGGGCGCTACAAACAATATCATACGAAAGTTGACTGGCACAACCTGGGGATCACAAGCAGACACAGTGAAGACATCTGCCCTTGCGCTATGCTACTCTGCTGCTGAGTATGCATGCCCAGTGTGGAACACATCTCACCACACTAAAACAGTGGATGTGGCTCTTAATGAGACATGCCGCATTATCACGGGGTGTCAGAGCCCTACACCACTGGAGAAATTACACTGCTTAGCCGGTATTGCGCCACCTGACATCCGCCGGGAAGGAGCAGCCAATAGTGAAAGGACCAAGGCAGAGACATCTCCAGCTCATCCCCTGTTTGGGTATCAGCCAGCACGCCAACGACTTAAATCAAGAAATAGTTTTCTAAGATCTACAGACTTGGAAACTCAGCAATCAAGAGTCCAAAAGTGGCAGGCCCAAACCCAGCACCTCAACCAATGGCTGATACCAAATGAGAGACTCCCCCCTGGGCACACAGAAGACGGGGCGACTTGGAAGGTGCTGAACAGACTGCGCTCTGGCACCACGAGATGCAGAGCCAACCTTCAGAAATGGGGCCACAAAGTGGAATCCATGACATGCGAGTGTGGAGAGGAGCAAACAACAGACCACCTGCTGCAATGCAACCTGAGCCCTGCCACATGCACAATGGAGGACCTTCTTGCAGCAACACCAGAGGCACTCCAAGTGGCCAGATACTGGTCAAAGGACATTTAATCAACTACCAAACTCACAAATTCTGTATTTTGTCTGTTTGTTTGCTTTGTTCTGTTAGAAATGTAATACAATGGTCTGGTTCCCCCTGACACAATAAATAAATAAATTTATTTAACACCTTCCTCCCCCTCCCCCCCCCCCCAAATAAACCAGAGTTGATACCTACTTTGCCAATGCGATACAATCCAATCCAGACATTCTCAAAGTAATTGTGGTTGTCCAAAATGTAAATGTCAATCTCTGACATCTCAGCAAAACTACTGATGGAAGCAAGGTGGCCTCCAGGCAAGTAGTCTTGGCAGGTTTTCTAGCCAACGAGAGATAGGAAAGAGATGCCGTGATGAGAAGACAAGGGACAAATATAGCTTTCCCTAGAAGTGAAAAAGATAAGCTTGATCAAGGAGCAGCACTCACCTCTGCTTCTATCCATCTCACTTTGAAGGAGAAGAAGATGTAGCAATGCTCCTTGAAGGAGAGCACCTTGGGAGGGCAGGTCTGGACCTTGGCATCTACAAAAGGAGAAACAGGAAGTCCATTGAGAGACCCGCCTGGGGCCAAATCATTAGGAGGAATCAGGTGAGTTGGGAGCACATTTGGTGTTGTGCATTTGGTCCTCGGGCAACAAGGATATCTTGTCAGTATATTTTATATTACATGTAATATTACTAATTACTTACTTACTTACTTAGGCGATCCCTCGTTGGACGAGTAAGATGATCTTCCTTGATGACTATTTTTGTGGGTTTATAGGTGGCTGTGGAGCCCTATTCTTGACCCACATCTTCTCCCACAGTGAAGGCATTGGTTTCCAGGTGGAAGGCGGTCCCGGTCGGGGTTGGCTTGACGCGCCTTCCTCCTGGCACGTTTCTGTCTTTCGCCCTCCATTCGTGCCTCTTCGAATTCTGCAGCACTACTGGTCGCAGCTGACCTCCAGCTGGAGCGCTCAAGGGCCAGGGCTTCCCAGTTCTCAGTGTCTATGCCAGAGTTTTTAAGGTTGGCTTTGAGGCCATCTTTCAATCTCTTTTCCTGTCCACCAACATTCCGTTTTCCATTCTTGAGTTCAGAGTAGAGCAACTGCTTTGGGAGACGGTGGTCATGCATCCAGACAATGTGGCCGGCCCAGCGGAGTTGGTGGCGGAGAACCATCGCTTCAATGCTGGTGGTCTTTGCTTCTTCCAGCACGCTGACATCTGTCCGCTTATCTGCCCAAGAGATTTGCAGGATTTTCTGGAGGCAGCACCGATGGAATCATTCCAGGAGTTCCATGTGACGTCTGTAGACAGTCCACGTCTCACAGGCATAGAGCAGGGTTGGAAGGACAATAGCTTTATAAACAAGCACCTTGGTCTCCCTATGGATGTCCCGGTCCTCAAACACTCTCTGCTTCATCCGGAAAAATGCTGAACTCACAGAATATTTTTCTATACAATATAATGTTATAGTACAATATAGAAATATATAATACTCATATTGTACTATGCTAATAATATAATATATTGTATGTATTTGTGTGTGTGTGTGTGTGTGTATATATCTTGTAAGCTGCTCTGAGTCCCCTTCGGTGTGAGAAGCGCAGCATATATATGTTGTAAATAAATAAATTAAGATGGGTTTTAGAGTCCTTTTGCCATCCTGGCCCAATGTTAGCAGTACCACCAAAGGATCCATTCTTAATAGTGTCATCATTATGGGGACAATATTTTCTTTTCCCCAAGGTTTTTAATTAAAACTTTTGACGATAAAAACATACACAAAAAAGTACTGTTGAAGTCTGTGTAGCCTCTGAGGATGAAGACAGGGATTTTCTGTTTGAGCATGGTGTTTTTGTGGGGGACAGCGAACGTAGTTTTTTAGACAATGGGAATGTTTTGGGTAGATCTGTTGTTGGGGAAATAGGCAGCGATTCCCATGAGAATTGGCCAGGGATTGACTCTGAAAGGAATGTGGAGGAGACAGGAGGGTTACAGATAACTCAGCGTTTACAGCTCAGAAGACATAGTGCGAGTCTGTTGCACCTCAGAATAGATTCATCTTGCTGAAACACCAAACTGTATACAGCCAGAAGTCTTTTTAGTTTATTAAAAATAAAAGGTAAAAAGTTCTTAAAGGCAAAGGATAATGTTCCAAGAGATCAATTAAATATAGCACTTTGAAGCTCAATCCAAAAAGGCACCAGCAAAGCAAAATCCCAAGAGAACATGACAAAGTCCTGAAACCATGAACACAAGAACGATAAGATATCCAGACAAGCAAAGGCAAGCTTCCTAGTTAAATAAAAAGTTGCTTTGACAAAGATTTGGTCTCAAACACACTGCTTAATATCCTTTGCAAAAAATGAAGGCGTTTCTTTGGCCTCTGACCTCCTTCTTGTTAGCTATTCTCACACTCCTTCGAACTCTGAATTCCAAACGGTCAGCCGGATCTAAGGTTCCCATTTCGTCAAGGTCAGCCTGTTCGTTAGTGTCAGCCTGTTTCCCTGCTTGCTTGTTATCATTATCAGGCTGAGAACTGTCCTCCTTCTCTGAGTCAATCTGCATCTGCACCTGGTTATTTTCAGTATCAACACTCCCATTCTGTGCTGTGGGAAACTGCACCTCTTCACTGTCTATAACAGGGACATTTTGAACCAGACTGTGAACCGGAGTCCCATCATCCTCATCAGAGACACTGTGTGATTCCAGCTAAGTCACAACAGAATCAGACAAATATCAGAATAGCGTTGGCAGCCCACAGAATGCCCACAGAATGTTGGGATTGATCCTCAGCTTATTCACCCTCATCCAGACAGTCATAGTGGTCAGGCACTCGTCCAGGACCTGAGGGGCTTCCTTGTTAGGTGGAAAGGAGTTGGACGTCATCTGCGTAGAGTTGGACTTCATCTGCGTAGAGGTGGCACCCAACTCCAAAACTCCGGATGACCTCTCCCAGCGGTTTCATGTAGATGTTAAAAAGCATGGGGGACAGAATGGAACCTTGTGGGACCCACAGTTCAAAGGTCAGGGGTCCAAGCAGGTATCCCCCAGCTTCACCATCTGGGAGTGACCCTTCAAGAAGGACTGGAGCCACGACAGAGCCGTGCCCCCAAGACCCATCCCGGAGAGCCATTCCAGAAGGATACTATGCTCGATGGTATCGAAAGCCGCTGAGATGTCCAAGAGAACCAGCTTTTGTGTCAGTAAAATAATAATAATAATAATAATAATAATAATAATAGTTGTTGTTGTTTGTGGTTCAGGAACTTACTCTTATTTTTTCCCTTCTACTTCTGCCTCCTGTCTCAAAGTCAGGACCAAGAATACGCTATCTGGCCTCAATATCTTTGAGTCCCCATCGGGGGAGATGAAGCCGGGAATAAATAAATATTATAACAATGATGATACCTGCCGGAGGAAGAATGTCTCACCTTGGACAGTACCACCTTGAAGGAAAAGGCCTACCATCACGAAGCCTAAGGTGCAGGAGAGGAAGTGCTCCATCTTTGCCTCTTTTTTCACCTGTGGAAAGAAACACAGAGTTAGAAAAGACAGATCCTGCTTTCCTTTGGAAATAGGTAATGTCAAAATGGAGATGGTCAAAAGATATTTAGCCACCTGCGCGCCTTCTATTTTTATCAGTTTTATACTAATTTATGCAATGCTTTTGATACGAAATAAATAAACATACACACACACACACACACAGTCTAGGCATGGGTCTAAATGGTTCTAAAGTACTTACAAAACTAGGGATGCTGGTGCCTTGCTTCTAAAGTGTTGCTGAAGTTCTGGTGGTGAAAATTTCAGAACTCTAACAAAACTTTAAAAATTTCGTCATAAATGACAGTTCCTAAGTGGTTATGGAGACAGGCTTTTGATGAGTGAGACAACACCCTAAGACATGGATGGAAGATGATGTATAATTGTTTTTTAGTATGACTGACCACTGTAGTTTTGGATATATTTGTTGTTTTAATGTGTTATTGTAATATGAACTATGATGCTTTTACCGATTGTATGTGTTTTTATGGTTGGAAACCGGTCTGAGTCCCTCAAAAGAGGTGAGAAGGTCGGTATATAAAACTCTGAAATAAATAAATAAATAATAATAAATACTAATGAAATTTCGAAAGTTTTGTTAGAGTTCTGAAGTTTTCACCACCAGAACTTCAGCAACACTTTAGAAGCAAAGCACCAGCGACCCCTAGTTTTGTAAGTACTTTAGAACCATTTAGAACCATGCCTACCCATGCCTAGACTGTGTGTGTGTGTGTGTGTGTGTGTGTGTGTGTATTTATTTCGTATCAAAAGCATTTAGTATAAAATTGATAAAAATAGAAGGCGCGCAGGCGGCTAAATATCTTTTGACCATTGCTTTTAAACATTTGTATGCATGTGTATATGTGTGTGTGTGTGTGTGTGTATACGGCCGGTGAATGCTGGTTCTTTGGCTTGGAAATAGAGATGAGCACCAACCCCCAGAATCAGACACAACTGGACTTAAAATCAGGGCAAAACTTTTACTATATATATATATATAGAGAGAGAGAGAGAGAGAGAGAGAGAGTAAAGGTTTTGCCCTGACATTAAGTCCAGTTGTTTCCGACTCTGGGGGTTGGTGCTCATCTCTATTTCTAAGGTGAAGAACCGGCATTCACCATAGACATGTGGGTCATGTGGCCATGGGCATGACTGCATGGAGTGCCGTTACCTTCCTGCCAGAGCGGTACCTACTGATCTACTCACATTTGCAGTTTTCAAACTGCTAGGTTGGCAGAAGCTGGGGCTAACAGCAGGTGCTCACTCCGCTCCCGGATTCAAACTGCCTTTTGGTCAGCAAGTTCAGCAGCTCAGCAGTTTAACCTGCTGCGCCACTTAATAATCCATTATCTGCAGTAACTAGGGTTGAGGAGAATAGTGTTCCTACCCACCTAAATTGTGTGTGTGTATGTATGTATGTATGTGTGTGTGTGTATACACACACACACACACAATTTTTATAATTGTATTTTTTTCCTAATTTCTATCTTACTTAATAGAGTTTCACACACACACAAAACGTAATTTAGAAAAAGAAGGTTCTGGTTGCAAGGCCTGGCAACTGTGAATTGTCTCTTTCGTGGAACTAACAACAACAACAACTAAATAAATACACAACAATATAGCCTCCATCCCTGAAGTATCCTTTTTAAATTCCTGCCGGGAATAAATTTCTATACATTTGTGTATTTAATTATGTTATGTCTTCTATATTTCTCCCTCAAAAAAGCGACCTTTCTTGTTTTCTCTCTCAGCTTCAATTTGGAATCTCCCTGAGGGGAAAAACATAAATATATACATAATATATATAAAATAATAAACAATATATCAAATTTCTATACATTTGTGTATTTTATTGTTATGTCTTCTATATTTTTCCCTCAGAAAAAGAGGCCTTTCTTGTTTTCTCCTCCAGCTTCAATTTGGAATCTCCCTGAAGGGGAAAAACATAAATATATACATACAATATATAAAATAATAATTATCAAATTTCTATACATTTGTGTATTTAATTATGTTATGGCTTTTATATTTCTCCCTTTAAAAAAGCGGCTTTTTCTCTTAGCTTCAATTTGGAATCTCCCTGAAGGGAAAAAATATAAATATATTCATACAATATATAAAATAATAATTATCAAATTTCTATATATTTGTGTATTTTATTATGTTATGGCTTCTATATTTCTCCCTCAGAAAAAGCGGCCTTTCTTGTTTTCTCTCTCAGTTTCGATTTGGAATCTCCCTGAAGGGGAAAAACATAAATATATTCATACAATACATAAAATAATAATATATCAAATTTCTATACATTTGTGTGTTTAATTATGTTATGGCTTCTGTATTTCTCCCTCAGAAAAAGCGGCCTTTCTTGTTTTCTCTTTCAGCTTCGATTTGGAATCTCCCTGAAAGGAAAAAAATATAAATATATCCATACAATACATAAAATAATAATATATCACATTTCTATACATTTGTGTGTTTAATTATGTTATGGCTTCTGTATTTCTCTCTCAGAAAAAGAGGCCTTTCTTGTTTTCTCTCTCAGCTTCGATTTGGAATCTCCCTGAAGAGAAAAAAACATAAATATATGCATACAATATATAAAATAATAAACAATATAGCAAATTTCTAGACATTTGTGTATTTAATTGTGTTATGGCTTCTATATTTTTCCCTCAGAAAAAGCGGCCTTTCTTTTTTTTTCTCTCAGCCTCTATTTGGAATCTCCCTGAAGGAAAAAAAGATATGAATATATTCATAGAATACATAAAATAATAAACAATATATCACATTTCTATACATTTGTGTGTTTAATTATGTTATGGTTTCTATATTTCTCCCTCAGAAAAAGAGGCCTTTCTTGTTTTCTCTCTCAGTTTCGATTTGGAATCTCCCTGAAGGGAAAAAATATAAATATATTATTATAATATATCAAATTTCTATACATTTGTGTGTTTAATTGTGTTATGGCTTCTATATTTCTCCCTCAGAAAAAGAGGCCTTTCTTGTTTTCTCTCTCAGTTTTGATTTGGAATCTCCCTGAAGGGGAAAAACATACAATATATACATACAATATATAAAATAACAAACAATATATCTTAACAATGAAGAAAACCTGAAGTTGGGGTATTAAACAAGCAATATCTTCTCAGCCTTTGGCAAATGAGGTGGAATTCCTGTCAGGAATGTTTTAAAAAGCCTTCGGGCCTACAAGGACTGCAATGGCTTCCCCCTCATTCCCTTCAGAGATATGCTTCTGCCTCATTCTTTGGATTCTCTGACAGAAAGAGAGTCCACACGACACAAATATAGCCCTTTGATACTGTTTAATTGTAGATCCAATGTTTTGTGATAAAAGAAAGAGGCTTTCCCTATATTTCTTGGTTCTCCTCAGGAGGAAGGGCCGTTGTTGATGGTTTTCTCTAATGGGGAATTTCCTCAGAATGTCTTCGACGCTGTGGAATTAACACAGTTTCAACCAGGCCTGGGCCAAGTTGGGCCTTCCCTCCAGGTGTTTTGGACTCCAACTCCCACCATTCCTCACAGCCTCTGTTTCCAATGAATGTCTCCCTCACAAATATCTTCTTTTTATTTCTATCTCATTCTGAGCTTTTATCATTTTATCCTGTACATGTGGCCTGCTCATCATGATTGTAATCTCTCACTGTATTTTTTGCACTGTTTTATTGTATTCTTATGTTTTATTTATTTTATTGCGATGTTTATTCTGCGTTTTTGATTTTATTCTATTGTAATGCACTACTGGGCTTGGCCTCGTGTAAGCTGCCCGAGTCCCCTTTGGGGAGATGGTGGCGGGTGTGGTGGCACGGCAGTGCCAGGAGTTTGAATTTCCTTTTCTTGCTCTGCTAGTTTGTTTGAATTTGTTTAGGCCATGCATTTTGCAATCAGGTAGCTTCCCCAGGTTGCAGTCATAGGGCCAGCAACCTGGCAATCATCGTTAGAATCTTTAGATCCGCCCCTTTCCCCAGGGTTTGGAGGGAAAAAGGAGGATTGTTGTTCAGTCTTACAGTTTGGAGCCTTACAGCAGGACGTGTGGTTTTTCTCTCCCACCTGCACAAAGGCTTCACTTCTCACAGCTCTCATGAGCAATATCTTCCTCAGTCTTTGGCAAATGAGGTGGAATTCCTGTCAGGAATGTTTTTAAAAGCCTTCGGGCCTACAAGGACTCTAATGGCTTCCTCCTCATTCCCTTCAGAGATATGCTTCTGCCTCATTTTTTGGATTCTCCGACAGGAAGAGAGTCCACACGACACAAATATAGCCCTTTGATACTGTTTAATTGTAGATCCAATGTTTTGTGATAAAAAAGAGGCTTTCCCTATATTTCTTGGTTCTCCTCAGGAGGAACAGCCTGTGTTGATGGTTTTCTCTAATGGGGAATTTCCTCAGAATGTCTTCGATGCTGTGGAATTAACACAGTTTCAACCAGGCCTGGGCCAAGTTGGGCCTTCCCTCCAGGTGTTTTGGACTCCAACTCCCACCATTCCTCACAGCCTCTGTTTCCAATGAATTTCTCCCTCACAAATATCTCCTTTTTATTTCTATCTCATCCTGAGTTTTTATCATTTTATCCTGTACATGTGGCCTGCTCATCATGATTGTGATCTCTCACTGTATTTTTGCACTGTTTTATTGTATTCTTATGTTTTATTTATTTTATTGCGATGTTTATTCTGCGTTTTTGATTTTATTCTGTTGTAATGCATTTCTGGGCTTGGCCTCATGTAAGCTGCCCGAGTCCCCATTGGGGAGATGGTGGTGGATATGCTGGCACGGCAGTGCCAGGAGTTTGAATTTCCTTTTCTTGCTCTGCTAGTTTGTTTGAATTTGTTTAGGCCATGCATTTTGCAATCAGGTAGCTTCCCCAGGTTGCAGTCATAGGGCCAGCAACCTGGCAATCATCATTAGAATCTTTAGATCTGCCCCTTTCCCCAGGGTTTGGAGGGAAAAAGGAGGATTGTTGTTCAGTCTTACAGTTTGGAGCCTTACAGCAGGACGTGTGGTTTTTCTCTCCCACCTGCACAAAGGCTTCACTTCTCACAGCTCTCATGAGCAATATCTTCCTCAGTCTTTGGCAAATGAGGTGGAATTCCTGTCAGGAATGTTTTTAAAAGCCTTCGGGCCTACAAGGACTCTAATGGCTTCCTCCTCATTCCCTTCAGAGATATGCTTCTGTCTTGTTTTTTTTTGGATTCTCTGACAGCCTCACAGCATCAGAGGGAACAGCCCTGAAGTTTCTAAGAATTCTCGAAGGGAGAACAGTATTACAGATCCATGGAACTCCAGCTGAAATATCTTCAAGCCTCGGCTGGTAGGTCTACTCGATACCCAGACGCATTTGGAATTGGTAGTAGGTCCCACACCGATGAGGCATAGGTTCAGTCGAAGTCCTGAACCGGTGCCTGGCCGCTGTGACGGTCTGGATGAGGGCGAACAAACTGAAATTAAATCCAGACAAGACGGAGGTACTCCTGGTCAGTCGCAAGGCCGAACAGGGTATAGGGTTACAGCCTGTGCTGGACGGGGTCGCACTCCCCTTGAAGGCGCAGGTTCGCAGCTTGGGTGTGACCCTGGACTCATCGCTGAGCCTGGATCCCCAGGTTTCAGCGGTGACCAGGGGAGCATTTGCACAGCTTCGGCTCGTGCGCCAGCTGCGCCCGTATCTTGGGAAGTCTGACTTGGCCACGGTGGTACACGCTTTGGTCACATCCCGCCTCGACTACTGCAACGCTCTCTACGTGGGGCTGCCCTTGAAGACGGCCCGGAAGCTCCAGCTAGTCCAGCGCGCGGCAGCCATGTTGTTAACCGGAGCGGGACGCAGGGAGCGCACAACGCCCTTGCTGTCCCAGCTCCACTGGCTGCCGATCAGCTACCGGGCCCAATTCAAGGTGCTGGTGCTAACCTACAAAGCCCTAAACGGTTCCGGCCCAAAATACCTTGAGTACCGCATCTCGGCCTACGAGCCCACGAGGACCTTGAGATCATCCGGGGAGGCCCTTCTCTCGGTCCCGCCTGCCTCACAGGCACGCTTGGCGGGGACTAGAGAGCGGGCCTTCTCGGTGGTGGCCCCCCGGCTGTGGAACTCCCTCCCTGCTGAAGTTAGACAGGCGCCCTCCCTCATGGCCTTTCGTAAGGGCCTGAAAACCTGGCTCTTCGAAAAGGCCTTTAATTAAGTGCTATGTTTTGGTATGACCACCGGAATGGACTATGACGACGAGATGGATTACGACCCAAACAAGACGAAGCGGATTTTTAGTTTAATTAGTTGTGTGTTAGTAAGATGTGTGTTATGCTCCTGATTACTGTAACTGTTGTCTTTATGTTCTATGTTCTGTACACCGCCACGAGTCGCCTCCGGGCTGAGAGTGGCGGTTAACAAATGCAAATAATAAATAAATAATAAATAAATAAATAGAAAGCAGCCTGGGAGAGGTTAAAAAGGGTTTTTCCTACAGAGAAAGTTTAGTTAATCAAAGTCAGGTACCAGTACATTGAAGACTAGACTAAGAAAGCCTTGAAGTGTTGTTTGAACCATTGAAGATTTGTAGTTTGTTCCATAATAAAGACTTCGTTGCATCATTAAAGACTCTAAAGACCATCACTTCAGAGAAATCCCCGAGAACCTCTCTTTGAGGCACCCCTGGCTTCCCGCTGGGCTTAAAGTATGCTTCCTATAGAAAAGTACAGCTGTTACAGGCCCAGTGCGCGACAGAACATGTTTTGTGTGTTTACTTGAACCCCGTGCGGACAGAACAAACAGTACGAGAACACCCCCAAAAGTAAAGACTCAGCTAACTGAGATTGAAACCAATATATACCATTTATTTGAAGGCATCAATTGAAAACGGCTCGCCACTAAGGGCAACTTGGAAGAGAAGGAAATGTCCTTTGCAAGAAAGTCTCCCTTCCACAGGTCTGCTGACATTTCCTTTCAGGCGCACTAAGCTTGACGATCCGTCAGCGAAGGTGGCCTCTCCGCCTCCGTCACCACATTCAATAGGTCGTTTTCTTGCACAGACAGTGGTTCACAATACTGCATTCCTTGATGGTTAAAGTCCCGCGGCCAAACAGGGCGCAGAAATCCCTGTCCAGAATATATTTCTTAAAAATCGCAGTTCTGCAAGGAAAAAGGAGAGAGAGAGAGAGAGATGTGGCGTTGGTTGATTCCTGGGGATTTCCTTTCACGTACTCTCGCTATGACAGGGATTTTTTATTCATGTCAGGAGCTACTTGAGAAACTGCAAGTCGCTTCTGATGTGAGAGAATTGGCCGTCTGCAAGGGGGAAGCCCAGATGTCCCAACATGAGAATCTGGAGCTGACAGATGAGAGCTCACCCTGCTCCGTAGACTCGAACCGCCAACCTTTCAGTCAACAGTCCTGCTGGCTCAAGGGTTTAACCCATTGCACCAACAGGAGCTCCACAACAGGGATTAAGAAATTAGAATAATCGCTTAATAATGTAAATGATGCTTGGTTTCTTGATGTTTTGAATGTGTTTTTAAAATTCTTTTAAAAATTGTGATTCTACCTATGTGTTTTAAACAGAAACTGAGATATAATTCTCTTTCAACTGGACAAAAATACAAACAAAATTTTCTTTTATCTAATAGCAGCAAGAATAAAGCTGGCCCAACTATGGAAAGCCCTACTCTAGAAGGATGGACTCTGAAAATCTTTGACATCATGAATATGGATATACTTACTCAAAAAATGTCACAAAGCAACGTTAAAACACGCACAACAAAGTGGGAAAAACTCCTAGAGTTCTTGCAATGCATGGAAGTGGAAGAAGACAACAGATTAGGAAGGACAAGAGACCTCCTCCAGAAAATTAGAAGCATTGGAGGTAAATTTCAGGCAAAAATTGGCATGATAAGAAACAAAGATGGCAGGGACCTAACAGAAGCTGAAGAGATCAAGAGAAGATTGCGAGACTATACAGAAGATCTGTATAGGAAGGATAATTATATCGAGGATAGTTTTGATGGTGTGGCGAGTGAATTAGAACCAGACATCCTGAGGAGTGAGGTTGAATGGGCCTTAAAAACAAAGATGGCTGGGACCTAAGAGAAGCTGAAGAGATCAAGAGAAGGTGGTGAGACTATACAGAAGATCTGTATAGGAAGGATAATAATATCAAGGATAGTTTTGACAGTGTGGTGGTGAATTAAAACCAGACATCCCGAGGAGTGAGGTTGAATTGTTGAGGAAGTGGTCTGCAAACACTTAGAAACAAATGCAGTCATCGCTAATAGTCAACATGGATTTATCAAAACAAGTCATGCCAGACTCATCTGATCTCTTTTTTCGAGAGAGTTACAAGCTGGGTAGATGCGGGAAATGCCATGGATGGAGCGTGTCTGGATTTCAGGAAGGCCTTCAACAAGGTCCGCCATGACCTTCTGGCAAGTCAAATGTGGGCAAGGCAAAACTACGGTGAGGTGGATCTGGAATTGGTTAAATGGATGAACCCAGAGGGTGAATCTTCCGAAGGCTTCCTCCTCTTCATCCTGGAAACAAGTGACAGCCCCGGTCCTGTTCAACATCTTTATTAATGACTTAGATGAAGGGCTAGAGGGCAGGATCATCAAGTTTGCAGACTACACCAAATTGGGAGGGAGAGCCAAGACTCCAGAGGACAGGAGCAGGATTCAAAACGATCTTGACAGATTAGAGAGATGAATGGCCAAAACTAACAAAATGAAGTTCAACAGTGACAAATGAAAGATACTCCACTTAGGCAGGAAAAATGAAATGCAAAGATACAGAATGGGGGACGATGAGGCCTGGCTCGAGAGCAGTACGTGTGAAAAAGATCTTGGAGTCCTCATGGACAACAAGTTAAACATGAGCCAACAATGTGATGTGGCGGCAAAAAAAGCCAATGGGATTTTGGCCTGCATCAAGAGGAGCATAGTGTCTAGATCTAGGGAAGTCATGCTCCCCATGCTCTATTCCGCTTTGGTTAGACCACACCTGGAATATTGTGTCCAATTCTGGACACCACAATTCAAGAGAGATATTGACAAGCTGGAATGTGTCCAGAGGAGGGCGACTAAAATGATCAAGGGTCTGGAGAACAAGCCCTATGAGGAGCGGCTTAAGGAGCTGGCCATGTTTAGCCTGAAGAAGAGAAGGCTGAGAGGAGACATGATGAGGGCCATGTATAAGTATGTGAGAGGAAGCCACAGGGAGGAGGGAGCAAGCTTCCTTTCTGCTTCCCTGGAGACTAGGACGCAATGGAACAATGGCTTCAAACTACAAGAGAGGAGATTCCATCTGAACATGAGGAAGAATTTCCTGACTGTGAGAGCCGTTCAGCAGTGGAACTCTCTGCCCCGGAGTGTGGTGGAGGCTCCTTCTTTGGAAGCTTTGAAACAGAGGCTGGATGGCCATCTGTCAGGGGTGATTTGAATGCAATATTCCTGCTTCTTGGCCGAATGGGCTTGGACTTTGATTCTATGATTCTATGTGCAGCTGCTAATGTAGCTCAGCCAGCATGTTTGGGCCACACTCAGTGGAGTGTAACTGTATGGATTTTAGAATAC
Organism: Anolis sagrei; assembly: GCF_037176765.1. NCBI lineage: Eukaryota > Metazoa > Chordata > Lepidosauria > Squamata > Anolidae > Anolis > Anolis sagrei. The sequence goes on along the minus strand of NC_090025.1, from coordinate 197,030,583 downwards.
AGTTTGGAGAAGCAATACGCTACTCTGAGGAAGAGAAGCAATATGCTGTAATGCTGCTATGCTCTAACAGTGATGCTCTTTGCTATGGTGGAATAGCTATTTACTCGAGGTTTATGTTTTGCTCTCTCACTTGAATGAAGATGAAGAAGCCTTATTCTGTGCTACTTACAAAGGTCTCTTCCAACTCTTTGATTCTATGATTCTATGATGCTGCTCCTCTCTAAACTACAAATCCCAGAATTCTGCAAGAGACATGAACCAGGTTTTAAGTTGGATTTTTTTTCTCCAGTGTGATGATGCGACAGTGCAACTCGTTGAGGATGCTCTTGCTGAAGATATCCATTGAGCAGAGGGTCGGACTGGATGGCCTTTGGGGTCCCCCTCCCCACTCTAGCTTTCAATGATTCTGAAACCACCTTGGGGGAATCAGGTCAGGAGGAGACTCACATTCGGAGGTGCAGATTGCTCCCATCCATCCACTGCCAAAAGTTGTGAGAAGAGTTGTATATTAGCCCGATCCAGTAATTTCCAGGCATGCGCCACTGGTACTCCTCAGCCAGCCATTTTTGTGTCTCTATCTTCAGTAAGGTCTGTGGGAGGAAACCCCGCAATGTTTAGGATCCGAATCTTCCAGAAAGGACATCTTATTAATAAAATAGATGGGATAATTGTTTTTAATGCATGTACGTATACATCTGTATACACAAACATGTGCATGTACACTGTTCTGGGACAGCCGCACCAGGAGCTCCAGCTTATCTTGCTATTTGTTGATTGCTGCATGTATTTTAAAGTTCTATGCCTTTGCAGTTAGATGGCTTTCCCTACTTTGCAGCTATTGGGTCAATTACTTGTCAATTATTATTAGGTTCCCTAGGGGGAAATGAAGGAAGTACAAGGAGAAGAAAATGCCACAATAGTAGTAGAGAAGGACAAGCAGGAGGGAAGAGAAAAAGAGAAGATGGATGAGGAAGAAGTAAAGGGAGAAAGGAAGGAAGGATGAGGAGAAGGAAGTAATAGTAGTAGTAGAGAATGACAAGCAGGAGGAAAGGGAAGAAAGGAAGAAGATGGAGGAGGAGAAGGAGGAAGAAAAGGGGAAAGGAAGGAAGGACGAGGAGAAGAACGTAATGGGAGTAGTAGAAAAAGACAAAAAGGAGGAAAAGGAAAGAGAAGAAGATGGATGAGGAAGAAATAAAGGGCGAAAGGAAGGAAGGATGAGGAGAAGGAAGTAATAGTAGTAGTAGAGAAGGACAAGCAGGAGGAAAGGGAAGAAAGGAAGAAGATGGAGGAGGAAGAAAAGGGGGAAGGACGGAAGGACGAGGAGAAGAAAAGTAATAGTAGTAGTAGTAGTAGTAGTAGAGAAGGACAAGCAGGAGAGAAGAAGATGGAGGAGGAAGAAGAAAAAGGGGAAAGGAAGGAAGGACGAGGAGAAAAAAGTAGTAGTAGTAGTAGAGAAGGACAAGCAAGACAAAAGGGAAGAAGGGAAGAAGATGAAGGAAAAAGAAAAGGGGGAAAGAAGGATGAGGGGAAGGAAGTAGTAGTAGTAGAGAAGGACAAGCAGGAGGAAAGGGAAGAAAGGAAGAAGATGGAGGAGGAAGAAAAGGGGGGAAGGAAGGATGAGGAGAAGATAGTAATAGTAGTAGTAGAGAAGGACAAGCAGGAGGAAACGGAAGAAAGGAAGAAGATGGAGGAGGAGGAAGAGAAGGAGGAAGGGAAGGAAGAATGAGGAGAAGAACGTAATGGGAGTAGTAGAGAAGGACAAGCAGGAGAAAAAGGAAGAAGAGAAGAAGATGGAGGAGGAAGAAGAGAAGGGGGAAGGGAAGGAAGAATGAGGAGAAGAACGTAATGGGAGTAGTAGAGAAGGACAAGCAGAAGCAAAAGGAAGAAGAGAAGATGATGGATGAGGAAGAAGTAAAGGGGGAAAGGAAGGAAGGATGAGGAGAAGGAAGTAATAGTAGTAGTAGAGAAGGACAAGCAGGAGGAAAGGGAAGAAAGGAAGAAGATGGAGGAGGAAGAAAAGGGGGAAGGAAGGATGAGGAGAAGATAGTAATAGTAGTAGTAGAGAAGGACAAGCAGAAGGAAACAGAAGAAAGGAAGAAGATGGAGGAGGAGGAAGAGAAGGGGGAAGGGAAGGAAGAATGAAGAGAAGAACGTAATGGGAGTAGTAGAGAAGGACAAGCAGGTGGAAAGGGAAGAAAGGAAGAAGAGGGAGGAGGAAGAAGAAAAAGGAAAGGAAGGAAGGATGAGGAGAAGGAAGTAATAGTAGTAGTAGAGAAGGGCAAGCAGGAGGAAAGGGAAGAAAGGAAGAAGATGGAGGAGAAAGAAGAAAAGGGGAAAGGAAGGAAGGATGAGGAGAAGGAAGTAATAGTAGTAATAGAAAAGGACAAGCAGGAGGAAAGGGAAGAATGGAAGAAGATGGAGGAGGAAGAAAAGGGGGGAAGGAAGGAAGGACAAAGAGAAGAAAAGTAATAGTAGTAGTAGTAGTAGTAGTAGTAGAGAAGGACAAGCAGGAGAGAAAAAGATGGAGGAGGAAGAAGAAAAAGGGGAAAGGAAGGAAGGACGAGGAGAAAAAAGTAGTAGTAGTAGTAGTAGAGAAGGACAAGCAAGACAAAAGGGAAGAAGGGAAGAAGATGAAGGAAAAAGAAAAGGGGGAAAGAATGATGAGGGGAAGGAAGTAGTAGTAGTAGAGAAGGACAAGCAGGAGGAAAGGGAAGAAAGGAAGAAGATGGAGGAGGAAGAAGAGAAGAGGGAAAGGAAGGAAGGACAAGGAGAAGAAAGCAGTAGTAGTAGTAGAGAAGGACAAGCAAAACGAAAGGGAAGAAGGGAAGAAGATGAAGGAAAAAGAAAAGGGGGAAAGAAAGATGAGGGGAAGGAAGTAGTAGTAGTAGAGAAGGGCAAGCAGGAGGAAAGGGAAGAAAGGAAGAAGATGGAGGAGAAAGAAGAAAAGGGGGAAAGGGTAGCAGAGACCTGAAAGGGCTTTCCCTCACCATTTCTCCTTCTGTCCTTCCTGTCAGAAGGCTGGCCCCGAGGGTCTTGCAGTACGGGATGCATTTGTGCCAGGACATCATCTCGGGGGTGCCCAGGTAGCAGTTGTCCCCCCATTGCAGCCAGTGGTCCGGGCAGGGATTACAGGCCAAGGCTGGGAAGAGAAAAAGCGCATGGTTCAAACTGGCCCCTTGCCTCCCATTTCCGATCCTGAGCGCCCCCCTCCATCCCCGACAATTTATTTATCGTGTCATCAGCAACCATTGTATTACAATTCTAACAGAGCAAAACAAACACAGAGATTAAAAAGAAAAAGGAAAAAAAGAGAAAGAAAAAAAAACCACACAGATTTTGTAAATTTGGTATTTGGTTAAATGTCCTTTGACCAGTATCTGGCCACTTGGAGTGCCTCTGGTGTTGCCGCAAGAAGGTCCTCCATCGTGCATGTGGCAGGGCTCAGGGTGCATTGCAGCAGGTGGTCAGTGGTTTGCTCTTCTCCCCACTCGCATGCCGAGGATTCCACCCTGTAGCCCCATTTCTTAAGATTGGCTCTGCATCTCGTGGTGCCAGAGTGCAGTCTGTTCAGCGCCTTCCAAGTCTGTGTGCCCAGAGGGGAGTTGCTCATTTGGTATCACCCATGAATTGAGGTGCTGGGTTTGGGCCTGCCACTTTTGGACTCTCGCTTGCTGGGGTGTTCCAGCGAGTGTCTCTGTAGATCTAAGAAAACTATGTCTTGATTTAAGTCGTTGACGTGCTGGCTGATACCCAAACAGGGGATGAGCTGGAGATGTCTCTGCCTTGGTCCTTTCACTATTGGCTGCTCCTTCCCGGCGGATGTCAGGTGGTGCAATACCGGCTAAGCAGTGTAATTTCTCCAGTGGTGTGGGGCGCAGACACCATGTGATAATGCGGCATGTCTCATTAAGAGCCACATCCACTGTTTTAGTGTGGTGAGATGTGTTCCACACTGGGCATGCATACTCAGCAGCAGAGTAGCATAGCGCAAGGGCAGATGTCTTCACTGTATCTGGTTGTGATCCCCAGGTTGTGCCAGTCAGCTTTCGTATGATGTTGTTTCTAGCGCCCACTTTTTGTTTGATATTCAGGCAGTGCTTCTTGTAGGTCAGAGCACGGTCCAAAGTGACTCCCAGGTATTTGGGTGCGCTGCAATGCTCCAGTGGGATTCCTTCCCAGATAATCCTCAGAGCTCGGGATGCTTGTCTGTTCTTAATCTCTCATGGGGGACATGAGAGAAGCCTCCTTGCAGGATTGCAAGACATCCGGGCGTCCCCTGGGCAACGTCTTCGTAGACAGCCGATTCTCTCAACCCAGAAGCAACCAGAGACAACTTGAAGCATCCCCGACAATGACTCAGACCCACAACCCTTCTCCAACATGGATGAAAAGGAAGCTCTTCAAGAAGAGATTTGTTGGGTTTGGGTCATCTACATCCAGGATCCGACAGCGGGGCGGCTGGGGAGTTACTCCACTTAGGGAGTGACGGTACAAAACCCTTGTGCAATTTAAACAATGTTATAGTAAGTTGGAGCAGGATCAACAGTGACAAATGCAAGAGACTCCACTTTGGCAGGAAAAACGTAATGCAAAGATACAGAATGGGGGACAATGCCTGGCTCGAGAGCAGTACGTGTGAAAAAGATCTTGGAGTCCTCGTGGACAACAAGTTAAACATGAGCCAACAATGTGATGTGGCGGCAAAAAAAGCCAATGGGATTTTGGCCTGCATCAATAGGAGCATAGTGTCTGGATCTAGGGAAGTCATGCTCCCCATGCTCTATTCTACCTTGGTTAGACCACACCTGGAATATTGTGTCCAGTTCTGGGCACCACAATTGAAGAGAGATATTGACAAGCTGGAATGTATCCAGAGGAGAGCGACTAAAATGATAAAGGTTCTGGAGAACAAGCCCTATGAGGAGCGGCTTAGGGAACTGGGTATGTTTAGCCTGAAGAAGAGAAGGCTGAGAGGAGATATGAGAGCCATGTATAAATATGTGAGAGGAAGCCACAGGGAGGAGGAGGGAGCAAGCTTGTTTTCTGCTTCCTTGGAGACTAGGACGCGGAACAATGGCTTCAAACTACAAGAGAGGAGATTCCACCTGAACATGAGGAAGAACTTCCTGACTGTGAGAGCCGTTCAGCAGTGGAACTCTCTACCCCGGAATGTGGTGGAGGCTCCTTCTTTGGAAGCTTTGAAACAGAGGCTGGATGGCCATCTGTCAGGGGTGATTTGAATGCAATATTCCTGCTTCTTGGCAGAATGGGGTTGGACCTCATGGCCCATGAGGTCTCTTCCAACTCTTTGATTCTATGATTCTATGATCAGATGTGCAAGCTGCTTGCCTCCAAATGCTGAGTCAATTCCGACTCACTTCCTGAGTCGGAAGAAAAATGGCGAGAGAAGCTTCGGAAGGGCAAAGGGACTTCTGCTTTTCTTAAAAACTTTGACATAATTTTTCCAACTTTATTCCAAATTCCGAAGATTCTGATGTTACCTAACCATGCCCTAGGTAATTTTCAACGGTAAGCAAACAGTATTTTGGCACCCCCCCCCCCCAAACCAATCATTGATATATATTTTCTGTTTGTCGTGGGAGTTCTGTGTGCCATATTTGGTTCAATTTCATCATTGGTGGAGTTCAGAATGCTCTTTGATTGTAGGTGAACTATACATCCCAGTAACTACACTTGCTGCACTTGCTCCCTTGCCTGGCCCGCTTTGGGTCCGGAGGCATGCCTGAAGACCCCAGCGTGTGCACCAAAAGTCACCTCTTCTCCTGACTTTCTCCTCAGCCATTGGGACCAAGAGAGAGAGAAAGAGAGAGAGAGAGAAAGAGGTGGAGATGCCCACCCTTCCTGAAGGTAGGTGCAAAAACAAAGTAGGGAGTGGAGGTGGGAGATACCTCCAGCCAGAGGGGCTCTCTCTCTCTCTCTCTCTCTCTCTTGGTCCCAATGGCTGAAGAGAAAGTCAGGAGAAGAGGTGGCTTTTGGTGCACACACTGGGGTCTTCAGATATGCCTCCGGACCCAAAGTGTTCTGCGACCGCTTACTTCGCATAATGGACGAGCCACCCCTGCACCCAAGTCACCTCTTCTCCTGACTTTCTCCTCAGCCATTGGGACCAAGAGAGAGAGAGAGAGAGAGAGAGAGGTGGAGATGCCCACCTTTCCTGAAGGTAGGCGCAAAAACAAAGGAGGGAGCGGAGGTGGGAGATACCTCCAGCCGGAGGGGCTCCCTCTCTCTCTCTCTCTCTCTCTCTCGGTCCCAATGGCTGAAGAGAAAGTCAGGAGAAGAGGTGGCTTTTGGTGCACACACTGGGGTCTTCAGATATGCCTCCGGACCCAAAGTGTTCTGCGACCGCTTACTTCGCATAATGGACGAGCCACCCCTGCACCCAAGTCACCTCTTCTCCTGACTTTCTCCTCAGCCATTGGGACCAAGAAAGAGAGAGAGAGAGAGAGAGAGAGGTGGAGATGCCCACCTTTTCTGAAGGTAGGTGCAAAAACAAAGAAGGGAGCGTAGGTGGGAGATACCTCCAGCCGGAGGGACTCTCTCTCTCTCTCTCTCGGTCCCAATGGCTGAAGAGAAAGTCAGGAGAAGAGGCAACTTTTGGTGCGCACGCTGGGGTCCTCAGACATGCCTCTGTTGCATGTGCACGTGCGATACACCTCCCACAGCCAACCCAAGAAGTACACTCACACGAGGTGTGGGATGAACAATGTCCACAACTCATTTACTGATAACAGGAACAAGGGTTGGCAGCCAAGCATGGGTCCTGGATCATGATCGGGCAGCCCAATGCTGCCCCATCCCGCACACTCACCAGGGTGCCGCCGGCACAATACCAGGCAAACGCAACCCGGTACCCATGGGACCACCGGGCGTCCCCCCCTAACCACTAAGGGGGGATACCAAACCAGATCCATGCCCCACGCCAACAAGGAGTTGTGACAAGGAGCAAAACACAAACAAGTAACTGTTAACAGGCAACCATGACAAGGTAAACATAACCCAGGTTAACTTCCAATAAAAACTTGAACTACATGCAGGGTGGGTGGGATGGATCAGCTGTTGCAGGCCGAGTGCCTGCTGAGGAGCCCAGGGCAGCCTTATGAAGGCTGCCCACGAGGAGGGAGAGGCCAGCTCAGGCCTCACCTGCAGTGGGCGTGGTCACTCGGCCATTGGCCCCTTGACCTGCTAGCAGGAAACCTTCCCGCCATCAGATGGGGCTTCTGGGAGGAAGAAGCCCCCCTCAGGCAAGAATGGCGGTGGGGAACGCCCTACACCGCAACTTCTTTGGCCCAGTAAGTCTGGCCATGCCTTGACCCGAAGCGGGCTAGGCGCGGTGGCTCCGCCCCTTGGCCCACCCGTGGATTGGGAAGAGGAGAGGAGGCGGGTGGAGAGCCGGGGGATCGGGAAAGGGAGCCGGTCATGGGGAAGGGATCGAACATGGAGAACGATTGAGCTCCGGCTCTGCTCGTGCACCCGATGGCTGGGTGGAGCAGGAACGAGAGGGGCGAGGCGAGGCTCAAGGGCCCGGCCCCTTTGGGAAGAGGATCGCCCGGCAGCGAGGCAAGAAAGCCGAGGCTCCCCCCGGACTGCTAGGGCTGTGGTGAGCTGAGGGGGGGGGGGCGCTCCTCAAGTGGCGGTCGAGGGGCATTTACAGAAACGCCTCTGCGCCCCTGGCAAAAAAAAGTGTTCTGCGACCCCTTACTTCGCGTAATGGACGAGCCGCCCCTGCCTACTATGTATAGTAGGACTGGGTAACAACGGAAAAATTTGTTTCTAAACTCGTTTCGTTTTTAGGGGGTCCATTGTGTTTCATTTTTTAAAAGAATTCTGAATTTTTCTTTAAAAAAATTTCATTATTTACGAAATTTCGTAAATTTCAAATTGATTCGTTAATGGCGGACGCGATTGCGCAATACGCTAAAAAACCCTCCAAATGGGACCGGGGGAACTTCTGAAGCTTCCCTCTCCCTCTGTTGTTGACTGTTGGTGTGATAATTTATTTTTTTTATCACTGATAAAACAAACAACAACAATAAAACTTGCACCAGACATACGGAAATAATAACTAAACAATTTCGAAACGATTTCGAAACGATTTCGAACCAATTACGAACCAATTACGAAATAAATTGAAAAATTCGTTTTGATTTTTAGTTGCTCCTGCATGGCTCAATATCGGATCGTAAGCTAATTTAAATACGAATAAATAACGAATTACGAAAGTAATGAACGAAACGGCCTAGACCTAGCGTATAGATGAGCATGGCGCTGCACTGAATCCCCCCTTCGGATGAACTTACAGCTCCTGATTTTCAAGAATTGCCACCTCACAGCCGCCTTCAGCCTATTTTTGTAGTGCTGCAGCATCGGAGCTTCGGAAATGCTCTCTTTTGCTTCCATCATGTCTGAAACAAAAGAGAAGGGGTTAATAACACAAGGATGGGAGAGCGTAAGCACGGGGCTGTTTGTGCAGCCCTTGACTTCTCCCATGCTTCAGCCTCCCTCCTAGAAAGCCAACCCACAACTGTTTTTCTTGTGAATGCTGGATGATCAAATGGAAAAGAAGCATGGAAGATTACCATTATACATTGGTATAATGTATAATACCAATGTATGATGAACCACCGCCTCCTCCTGAGAAAAATGTATAATATCACAAAGGACGACCACCTCACCCGCCTCATAGGAAACCTGCTACAAAACAGGAGCTTTTTTGTTGAGTTATGAGTGGAATTCATTACTGAGTAAGTCGCTTCTGGTCCATCGCCTCCTCCTCCTGAGAAAACTGTATAATATCAGAAAGGATTACCACCTCACTTGCCTCATAGGAAACCTGCTACCAAACAGGAGCTTTTTTGTTGAGTTCCAGGGCCAAAGAAGCAGATGGCGGAAACAGAAGAATGGTCTGCCTCAGGGGAGCGTGCTTGCTCCATCCATGTTCAACATCTACACAAATGACCAGCCACTGCCAGAAGGGACAGAGAGCTTCATCTATGCTGATGATCGTGCCATCACCACTCAAACAGGGAGCTTTGAGTTGGTTGAACAGAAGCTCTCCGAAGCTCTAGGTGCTCTACTGCCTATTACAGAGAAAACCAACTGATCCCTAATCCATCTAAAACACAGACATGTGCCTTTCACCTTAAGAACAGACAAGCATCCCAAGCTCTGAGGATGATCACCTGGGAAGGAATCCCACTGGAGCATTGCAGCACACCCAAGTACCTGGGAGTCACTCTGGACCGTGCTCTGACCTACAAGAAGCACTGCCTGAACATCAAGCAAAAAGTGAGTGCTAGAAACAACATCATACAAAAGCTGACTGGCACAACCTGGGGATCACAAGCAGACACAGTGAAGACATCTGCCCTTGCGCTGTGCTACTCTGCTGCTGAGTACGCATGCCCAGTGTGGAACACATCTCACCACGCTAAAACAGTGGATGTGGCTCTTAATGAGACATGCCGCATTATCACGGGGTGTCTGCACCCTACACCACTCGAGAAATTACACTGCTTAGCCAGTATTGCACCACCTGACATCCGCCGGGAAGTAGCAGCCAATAGTGAAAGGACCAAGGCAGAGACATCTCCAGCTCATCCCCTGTTTGGGTATCAGCCAGCATGCAAATGCCTTAAATCAATAAATAGTTTTCTAAGATCTACAGAGATACTTGCAGGAACACCCCAGCAAGCGAGAGTCCAAAAGTGGCAGGCTCAAACCCAGCACCTCAATCCATGAGTGATACCAGATGAGAGACTCCCCCTGGGCACACAGAAGACTGGGCGACTTGGAAGGCGCTGAACAGACTGCGCTCGGGCACCACGAGATGCAGAGCCAATCTTAAGAAATGGGGCCACAAAGTGGAGTCCACGACATGCGAGTGCGGAGAAGAGCAAACCACTGACCACCTGCTGCAATGCAACCCGAGCCCTGCCACATGCACAAGGAAGGACCTTCTTGCGGTATTGGTTCTTGCTTGGCTTTTCCAACTCCAACATGCGATGATTCTTAATTTTGTCTTTTTGTCTTTCCTTCTTAATCATCATCATCATCATCATCTATATAAATGTCATGTTCGTTTGTGGGATTAACAGAACTCAAAAACCACTGGACGAATTGACACCAAATTTGGACACAATACACCTAACAACCCAACCTATGTCCTTCACTCAAAAAAATGATTTTTGTCATTTGGGAGTTGTAGTTGCTGGGATTTATAGTTCACCTACAATCAAAGAGCATTCTGAACTCCACCAATTATGGAATTGAACCAAACTCACCTTCAGTTTTGGGAGCTGTAGTTCACCTACATTCAGAGAGCACTGTGGACTCAAACAATGATGGATCTGGACTTGGCACAAATTCTCAATATGCCCAAATGTAAACACTGGGCAAGTTTGGGGAAAATAGACTTTGACTTTTGGGAGTTGTAGTTGGTGGGATTTATAGTTCACCTACAATCCAAGAGCATTCTGAACCTCATCAACAATAGAATTGGGCTAAACTTGTCACACAGAACTCCCATGACCAACAGAAGATACTGGAAGGGTTTGGAGAGGAGTGTCCTTTGGTTTTGGAGTTGTAGTTCACCTCCATCCAGAGAGCACTGTGGACTCAAACAGTGATGGATCTGGACCAAACTTGGCATGGATACTCAATATGCCCAAATGTGAACACTGGTGGAGTTTGGGGAAAATAGAATCTTGACATTTGGGAGTTGTAGTTGGTGGGATTTATAGTTCACCTACAATCCAAGAGCATTCTGAACCTCATCAACAATAGAATTGGGCTAAACTTGTTACACAGAACTCCCATGATCAACAGAAAATACTGGAAGGGTTTGGAGGGGAGTGTCCTTTGGTTTTGGAGTTGTAGTTCACCTCCATCCAGAGAGCACTGTGGACTCAAACAATGATGGATCTGGACCAAACTTGGCATGGATACTCAATATGCCCAAATGTGAACACTGGTGGAGTTTGGGGAAAATACAATCTTGATATTTGGGAGTTGTAGTTGGTGGGATTTATAGTTCACCTACAATCAAAGAGCAGTCTGAACTCCACCAATTATGGAATTGAACCAAACTCACCTTCAGTTTTGGGAGTTGTATTTCACCTACATTCAGAGAGCACTGTGGACTCAAACAATGATGGATCTGGACTTGGCGCAAATTCTCAATATGCCCAAATGTAAACATTGGGCGAGTTTGGGGAAAATAGACCTTGACATTTGGGAGTTGTAGTTGGTGGGATTTATAGTTCACCTACAATCAAAGAGCATTCTGAACCTCATCAACAATAGAATTGGGCCAAACTTGTCACACAGAACTCCCATGACCAACAGAAAATACTGGAAGGGTTTGGAGGGGAGTGTCCTTTGGTTTTGGAGTTGTAGTTCACCTCCATCCAGAGAGCACTGTGGACTCAAACAGTGATGGATCTGGACCAAACTTGGCATGGATACTCAATATGCCCAAATGTGAACATTGGTGGAGTTTGGGGAAAATAGAATCTTGACATTTGGGAGTTGTAGTTGGTGGGATTTATAGTTCACCTACAATCACAGAGCATTCTGAACCTCACCAACAATAGAATTGGGCCAAACTTGTCACACAGTTCTCCCATGACCAACAGAAAATACTGGAAGGGTTTGGAGGGGAGTGTCCTTTGGTTTTGGAGTTGTAGTTCCCCTCCATCCAGAGAGCACTGTGGACTCAAACAGTGATGGATCTGGACCAAACTTGGCATGGATACTCAATATGCCCAAATGTGAACACTGGTGGAGTTTGGGGAAAATAGAATCTTGACATTTAGGAGTTGTAGTTGCTGGGATTTATAGTTCACCTACAATCCAAGAGCATTCTGAACCTCACCAACAATAGAATTGGGCCAAACTTGTCACACGGAACTCCCATGACCAACAGAAAATACTGGAAGGGTTTGGAGGGGAGTGTCCTTTGGTTTTGGAGTTGTAGTTCACCTCCATCCAGAGAGCACTGTGGACTCAAACAGTGATGGATCTGGACCAAACTTGGCATGGATACTCAATATGCCCAAATGTGAACACTGGTGGAGTTTGGGGAAAATAGAATCTTGACATTTGGGGGTTGTAGTTGGTGGGATTTATAGTTCACCTACAATCACAGAGCATTCTGAACCCTACCAATGATAGAATTGGGCCAAACCTCCCACACAGAACTCCCCATGTGGGCCACAGCAACGCATGGCAGGGGAAGGCTAGGAATAATAATAATAGCACTTTATTTATATTCCGTCCTTCTCACCCCGAAGGGGACTCAGGGCGGATCACAGTACACATTCACGGCAAACATCCAAAGCCACTCTGTATAGACAATACACAGAGAGACAGAACTGAAAGGAGGTGCCATGGAAGGTTGGGCTCGAGTCCAGGGGTTGCTGATGCTCTATCCTGATTGACGAAGAGCCATCAGGACTTTCTCCT